>NC_073641.1:48890000-49515000 GCF_029407905.1 Bubalus kerabau
GTGATGGACAGGGAGGCCTGGCGTGCTGCAATTCATGGGGTTGCAAAGAGTCGGACACAACTGAGGCCTGGCGTGCTGTGACTCATGGGGTCGCAAAGAGTCGGACACGACTGAGCGACTGAACTGAACTGAATGCTATTGTATTAGCAATATGTGATACTCATGAGTGAGTTTGTGATGACTTATTGCTGTGCCTTAAGCCAGCATTCATGTCCTCAAATCAAAACCACTGTTTTCATGGTAATAAACCACATTTTCTGTGACATCCCATTCAGAATTGTCTATATGTTCACAAGGAAACAACAGCCATCAAGTCACTGGGCAACGAAAGCTGTACTTCCAGTTATAACAAAATAAAGAATTTATTTAGCATTATAGAAAAATAAGAGTCATCAAGTCACTTCTGCTATCTCAGAAAATCATCAGGCAGATGAAAAATACTATCTATGTAGGATAGAGATAATATATTTGAAATAGGAAGGATTTTATTTGGGTGTGGCAGGTAAAACATAGAGAAGAATGGTGTTTGAGAAGAAAAATTAGGTTTGTTTAAATGGAATGACTGCAAAAAATATATTATGAATTTAAAAATGTATCTTGAAACACTCTTTTTATATTTAAATTATTAAATAAATTTTTAAATAAGATAATTTGAAAATATTTGTTTGTAGTTTGATTAATCAACCTTTGGGGATACATGTAAATTTAAGATAAATTTAAAAACCCTTTGAAAAGAATGAGGAACAAGTCATGTTGATTTAAAAAACTTATTCTATATATATTGTCTATCTAGTGATATTACATATATTACATTATATGAAACTCTTCATTGAGTCCAGGATGAGAGGCATTTGAAGTAATAGTCATATGGTGAACAGATAAATCATACAAACATTTGGATGCTACATGCATATTTATTTTTATTTTCATAGATAAGAAACCTCTAACCTGGACATTATAAATATCATTCAAGTGTTTTTTATAGTAAATATCTGCAGTTTCATTCAAAGAAATGTAACATTAAGGAAGACTTTACTGAATAAAAGCATAGTTTCTGTGACATTCTTAGGATAACATAACATTCTTAGTGTAACATAACACTAAAGAGAAAAAAAAAAGTAAAATAAGTTTAAAGGAAAATTGAATTTGTGCTATACATAAAAATGTATTCATTAATCAGAATGCTTTTTATCCTAATTTTCATAAACATTCCATTTTCATAAACATGGTTCTTCTTATAACATGTGCATTTAAAATGGGCATTTTTCAACAAAAAAGCCTCAAAGACAGTGTAGACACTTTAGATTATATTGATACTTTCCTTTTCTTCCCCTCTTAATTTTCACTCTCCTAGAATATGTTTCATTTGACAATTTTGTTACAGTTTTTATATTTTTTCATTTGATAATTCAACTATACCTTTGTTGATAAAAGAATAGGGACCAACAGAATATAAATTAAAGATGTGTTCACTTTATCTTGATATTTTGTATTATAATCAAAGTCTCATCCTGGACATGAAAGCAAAGAGATGGGAGATAAGATACTTGTGTGTTCTTGGTGACATAATCTTGCCATCAACTAATTCATTCCTTACCATAAAATTTTAAATCTCAATTACCAAGAGGTGAAGATTTCAAGGTGTTAGTGTGTGGCAATATGCCAATCTAAGGCTGAGAAAAAAGTCATTTGAGAAGGTTTGGCGTTTTGCCTTGTTTGAATAAACACTTAAATCCTATGCCAGCAATTAATAGCAAGAGTAGGCAAATGTCCAAATATTATCATCCTTATTAAATGCACTTTTTAAAGCCATCTACAACTTACTGTATATTTATTACAGGTCATTATATTCATTATCTCATATAACCTTCAAAAACAGTATAAAGGCTCTTTTTCTTGCTCTCTCTCTCTCAAACATGATAACTGATGCTCAAAGGAGTAAAGCCCCTTCCCCAGGTACATAGTGTTATAGTTTGACTCAAATATGTTGTTTCAAACACCAACATTTGTCATTAACTTATATTGATTTAATTTGTTACTTGTAACTGAAGGATAGCTTAAAAGAGTAAGTTAATGAAGAATAAAATTATCTTGTTTCTTTAACATATATTTTAAAGTATTAAATGATTTCCTTCTGTCTTGAGGCTTTTCCTCTAAAATACAGTGAACATTATGATTTCATACCTATGATGTTCATGGAGAAATATGGCTTGAATCAGTCATTATCCATTTGACTTAAAGCAGATCTACCATTTAAAATGCAGAAAAATATCTGAATTATTCCATAAGATCTGTAAATTGCTAACCTTTTAAATACTCTGAGTCAAAATACTATAGAAAGAAAGCTCAGAAGAAAACTTCTGATAATATTATTTTTCTATTATGAGTGATACCAAAGTTGAAAACAATTCTGAATTCAATGCCCTATTATATTTTGACATATTCCCTGATATTTTAACATTTTTATTTTTTTATTTTATTTTTTAAATTTTATTTTATTTAACTTTACAATATTGTATTGGTTTTTGCCATATATCAAAATGAATCTGCTACAGGTATACATGTGTTTCCCAACCTGAACCCTCATCCCTCTTCCCTCCCCATACCATCCCGCTGGGTCGTCCCAGGGCACCAGCCCCAAGCATCCACTATCGTGCATTGAACCTGGACTGGTGACTCGTTTCATATATGATACTATACATATTTCAATGCCATTCTCCTAAATCATCCCACCCTCTCCGTCTCCCACAGAGTCCAAAAGACTGTTCTATACATCAGTGTCTCTTTTGCCATCTCGCACACAGGGTTATTGTTACCATCTTTCTAAATTCCATATATATGCGTTAGTATACTGTATTGGTGTTTTTCTTTCTGGCTTACTTCACTGTGTATAATAGGCTCCAGTTTCATCCACCTCATTAGAACTGATTCAAATGTACTCTTTTTAATGGCGGAGTAATACTCTATTGTGTATAGGTACCACAGCTTTCTTATCCATTCATCTGCTGATGGGCATCTAGTTTGCTTCCATGTCCTGGCTATTATAAACAGTGCTGCAATGAACATTGGGGTACACGTGTCTCTTTCCCTTCTGGTTTCCTCAGTGTGTATGCCCAGCAGTGGGATTGCTGGATCATAAGGCAGGTCTATTTCCAGTTTTTTAAGGAATCTCCACACTGTTCTCCATAGTGGCTGTACTAGTTTGCATTCCCACCAACAGTGTAAGAGGGTTCCCTTTTCTCCACACCCTCTCCAGCATTTATTGCTTGTAGACTTTTGGATCGCAGCCATTCTGACTGGTGTGAAATGGTACCTCATAGTGGTTTTGATTTGCATTTCTCTGATAATGAATGATGTTGAGCATCTTTTCATGTGTTTGTTAGCCATCTGTATGTCATCTTTGGAGAAATGTCTATTTAGTTCTTTGGCCCATTTTTTGATTGGGTCATTTATTTTTCTGGAATTGAGCTGTAGGAGTTGCTTATATATTTTTGAGATTAATTGTTTGTCAGGTGCTTCATTTGCTATTATTTTCTCCCATTCTGAAGGCTGTCTTTTCACCTTGCTTATAGTTTCTTTTGTTGTGCAGAAGCTTTTAAGGTTAATTAGGTCCCATTTGTTTATTTTTGCTTTTATTTCCAATATTCTGGGACGTGGGTCATAGAGGATCCTGCTGTGACGTATGTTGGAGAGTGTTTTGCCTATGTTCTCCTCTAGGAGTTTTATAGTTTCTGGTCTTACATTTAGATCTTTAATCCATTTTGAGTTTATTTTCGTGTATGGTGTTAGAAAGTGCTCTACTTTCATTCTTTTACAAGTGGTTGACCAGTTTTTTTAATGTCAGTAAGTTCAAATAAACCAATGCAACTGCAGCTAATTTTAACATGAATTCATAAGATATTGAATGAAATAGATATTGAATGTATAGTACTAGTAAGATGATTTTGTACTGTCATTTCTTAGAATTCTTGTTTTAGGAATTTTTCTTCTGAAAAGAAAGACAAAAATTATAGAAATAAAATAAGTATTCTGTCTTTCTGAAAAAAATAATTTATACATTTATAAATAAGGATTCAGACATAATTAAACATTTTACATTCACATATTTTTCTCTTTTCTCCATGTTACTATTATAGACTAACTTCACTTGGTAATAGTCTTCTGTAATTCAGGTTTGTTCCTAGATGTATCAAGACTCTTATTCATTGATTACATTCTACACTTTCATGATTTACAGTTCTTTATGTGTTTGTCCATTTTCTGTGTATATTTTGGACAATTCATTTAGCCAAAGATGCATATCTAGTATTGCATAATACTAGATCTAGTATTACATAATATAAATTCAATTAATTAAATATTTTATATTCTGCAAAAATATTTACATTTGTTTTCTAGAAGATGAGCCCTACAGGTTGGAAGATGTCTAATATGATACTGGTGAAGGGTGGAAAATTAGCTCTAGAAAGAATTAAGAGGCTGGGCCAAAGCAAAAATGATGCTCAATTTTGGTGTGCCTGTTGGTGAAAGTAAAGTGTGATGTGGTAAGGAACAATATTGCATAGGAACCTGGAATGTTAGATCCATGAATTAAGATAAATTGGAAGTAGTAAATTGGAGATGGCAAGAGTGAATATTGACATGTCAGGAGTCAGTGAACTAAAAGAGATGGGAATGGGTAAATTAAATTTAGATGACTATTATATCTAGTACTGTGGGCAAAAATCCCATAGAAGAAATGGAATAGGCCTCATAGTCATCAAAAGAGTCTGAAGTGCAGTACTTGGGTATAATCTCAAAAAACAACAGAATAATCTTGGGTCATTTCCAAGGCAAACCATTCACTATCACAGTAATCCAAGTCTATGCCCCAACCACTAATGCCAAAGAAGCTGAAGTTTAATGGTTCCATGAAGACCTACAAGACCTTCTTGAAATAACACCAAAAAAAAAAAAAAAAAAAAAAAGTTGCCATTTTATAATAGGAGATTGGAAAAGTAGGAAGTCAAGAGATATCTGGAGTAGCACATAAATTTGGCCTTGGAGTACAAAATGAAGCAGACAACTCTACACATGGACAGCACTATAAGGTCAATACCAAAATAAGATTAATTATATTCTTTTCAGTTGAATGTGAAAAGAAGCCCTATACAGTGCAAAACCAAGACCTGGAGCTGACTGTGGATCAGATCATGAAATCCTTATTGCAAAATGCAGGCTTAAATTTAAGAAAGCAGGGAAAAACACCTTATGATCATACAGTAGGGATGATGAACAGATGCAAGGGATTAGATCTAGTAGACAGAGTGCCTAAAGAACTATGGATGGACGTTTGTAATAGTATACAGGATATAGTGACCAAACCATTCCTAACAAAAAGAAATGCAAGGAGGCAAAGTGATGTGTGAGGAAGCTTTACAAATAGTTGAGGAAAGAAGAAAAGCAAAAGGCAAGGGAGGGAAGAGAAAACTGAATGCAGAGTTCCAGAGATAGCAAGGAAAGAGAAGAAAGCCTTCTTCAAACAAACAAACAAACAAAAAACAATGCAAAGAAACAAAGGAAAGCAACAGAATTGGAAAGACTAGAGATCTTTTCAAGAAAAGAGATATCAAGGGAATATTTCATATGAGGGTGGGCACAATAAAGGGCAGAAACAGTTAAGATCCTAAGAGTACCAGGAGAGATTAAGAAGAGGTGGCAAGAATACATAGAACTATATTAAAAAAGGTTTAATGACCCAGATAACCATGATGGTGTGGTCACTCACCTAAAGCCAGTGATCCTGGAATGTGAAGTCAAGTTGGCCTTAGGAAGCATTACTATAAACAAAGCCAGTGGAGGTGATGGAATTCCAGTTGAGCCATTTCAAGTCTTAAAAGATGATGCTGTTAAAGTGCTGCACTCAATATGTCAGCAAATCTGGAAAACTCAGCAGTGGCCAAAGGACTGGAAAAGATCAGTTTTCATTCCATCCCCGAAGAAGGCAATGCCAAAGAATGTTCAAACTACCACAAGATTGTGCTCATTTCGCATGCTAGCAAAGTAATGCCCAAAATCCTTCAAGCTATGATTCAGCAGTTTGTGAACCAAGAACTTGCAGATGTACAAGCTGGATTTAGAAAAGACAGAGGAACCAGAGATCAATTGCCAACATTCTTTGGATCATAAAGAAAGTAAGAGAATTCCATAAAAAAGATTTACTTCTGCTTCGTTAATTATGCTAAAGCCTTTGACTATGTGGATCACAAAAAACTGTGTATAATTCTGAGAGAGATGGACATACCATATTCTTGAGAAACAGACTTCCAAAATTGGGAAAGGAATATGTCAAGGCTATATATTTTCACCCACTTTTTTAACTTATATGCAGAGTATATCATGTGAAATGCTCGGCTGCATGAATCACAAGCTGAAATCAAGATTGCTGGTACAAATATAAATAACTTCAGATATGCAGATGATACCACTTTAATGGCAGAAAGTGAAGAGGAACTAAAGAACCTCTTGATGAAGGTTAAAGAGGAGAGTGAAAAAGCTGGCTTAAAACTCAACCTTCACAAAACAGATCATGGCAAAAAGATGGGGAAAACTGGAAACAGTGACAGATTTTATTTTCTTGGGCTCCAAAATCACTGTAGATGGTGACTGAGGCCAGGAATTTAAAAGACTATTGCTCATTGGAAGGAAAGCTATGACAAACCTGTGAGTGAGTGTTGAGTGTTAGTTGCTCATTCATGTCTGACTCTTTGTGACTCATGGACTATATGGACTGTAGCCCACCAGGCTCCTCTCTCCATGGAATTCTCCAGGCAAGAATACTGGTGTAAGTTGCCATTTCCATCTCCAGGGGATCTTCCCAGCCCAGGAATTGAACCTGAGTCTCCTGTATTGTAGGCAGATTCTTCACCATCTGATCCTCTAGGGAAGTCCACGACCAACCCTGTTAGTGTATTAAAAAGCAGAGACATCACTTTGCCAACAAAGGTCCATATACTCAAAATGTGAGAGTTGGACCATAAAGAAGGTTGAGCACCAGAGAATAGATGCTTTTAATCTGTGGTGCTGGGAAGATTCTTGAGAGTCCCTTGGACAACAAAAAGGTCAAAGCAGTCAATCCTAATGTAAATCAACCCTGTTTATTTGTTGGAAGGACTGATGCTGAAGCTCCAATACTTTGGCCAGGTGAAGAGTCAATGCATTGGAAAAGACTGTGATGCTGGGAAAGATTTAGGATAGAAGAAGTGGGCAGCAGAGGATAAGATAATTCGATGATATCACTGACTCAATGGACTTGAGTTTGTGCACACTCTAGGAGACAGTGAAGGACAGGAAGCCACATGAACTACAGTCCATGAGATCTCAAAAAGTTGGACACAACTTCTCCTCTGAACAACAATAAGATGCTGCCTTTGACTTTTCTTGGGAAAACAATGGGTAATGTTTTAATCACCACTGACAAAACTAAATCAAAATGGCAGAGCTAATAGTGGGTTATAACATAGATATTTGATTTATCCTTCCATTCCTGAAACTAATCCATGAGAACCATTGCCTATTTGATCTAAAGTGAAAACCAAATATAACCCTTCACAATATGAAGATTTCTGATATATATATTTATAAATTTATGTACATGTTGCTTTTACACTTGTATTGTTCTCTATAAATGATTTATTTTGTTAATTTTTTATTAATTAGATCATAGTCAAACCAAAATATATGACAATTATTTTTAGTGAAATGATTTCTGGATTATGTTTCACTGTGTTAATTGTATCACAGATCCCTGTTGGTACTTCTGACCAACCATTTATCGTACTTCACTGTCCTCACTTCTAAAGTCTGGCACCTAGATTCTTTTTCTACAACTGCCCTTGAACTACTGCAGTCATTACCCACAAGAATATTGTACTGGAGATTTTAGTCCCCACACCCAGTCGCTGCTGGAGTAGGAATGTCCAGCTCTCCTTCCTGGATTTCTATCAAATTCTGAGGCATCATTTCTGCTTAGCTGCATGATTACACTGAAGCTTGGACTCTGTCTAGAGCCAAACACATTCTTCCACTGTCAAACAGTGTTTTCTTCCACTGTTGACCTGTCCCTCCTGTTCACTTATTTTTTTTTTTTTTTCTTCTGAGAACCAAATTCTTAGTAAATCACTTGCACAAGAATTCTTATCTAGGGTGTTATTCTGGAGAACTCAACTTAATAACAATGATGCTTTACTCTAATTTCCCCAAACCTCGAGGAAAATCATTCAATATGGATTATGAATATGTGCTATAATTCATAGTATTCAGAGTGTATTAGTGCTAATTAGGTTAGGCTGAGAGTGACCACAAACCCTCTCTCTCACATATGTATAGGCAATTCAGGGTTGACCATCAAGGACAAATGCCCCTTCTATTCTTTATCTTGTTCAGTAAGAAAACTTATACATTGTAATCAAATATGACTGAATTTCCTGCTGGACCAGGTGGTAAAGAATCTGCCTACAATGCAGGAGATTATCCCTGGGTCAGAAAGATCTACCAGAGAAAGGAATGGTTAACCACTCCAGTATTCCTGCCTGGAGAAATCCAAGGACAGAGGAGCCTGGCAGTCTACAGTCCATGGGGTCGCAGATAGTCAGACACAACAGAGTGACTAACACGTTCACACATTCACTGCTATACAAAATTCAAGAAGATTCAAGGGAAAAGGGAGCAATTCTCCCTTCAGTTTAAAGAGGCAAAATTTATATGTATGCATATTGTTGATTCACTCAGTTAGTAGGGAAACTAACACAATATTATAAAACATTTATAGTCCAATAACAGAACTGGATAAAAATAAAGACACTTTTTCAGTAATATAAAATATCAGCTTCGAACCAAGATTATTGCAAGGACAAGTTTTTGGGCAAAGGAGAATGAGAAATCCAGCTTTTATTATAGGAGGTCATTTGTCTATTAAATATTGATAGGATGCATTAAACAGAGAATAAAAGGAAAATGAATATTGGGGAAGAAAGTGCAATATCTGTTACAGAAAGAAAGAAGAAAAAAGAAAAGTACTTTATTTTTTCTCCCGAGTATAAAATTTACTATATAAATGTGTTTTAGGCATTGCAGAAACATCAATTAAAAATATCTTAAAGCCTTTTTTATAACCAGTTAACTATACTTCTGTTGTTATTTCAATTGAAGCAATAAGTTTAAAATTAAAAAAAATAAATTTGAGGCAAATCTAAAAAGCATAAACGTCTGTTAAATGCCTACAGATGACTTTTAAAGCTACTCAGTGTATTCTAGCATTCAACTCATTATCCCAAAAGTCTGTTTGCATGCAAGACTTCCTCTCCAGCAAGAATTCATTCTTGTTATATGACTCCAAAGAACTGTTTCTGCTATTTAAATAGGCAGAATTGTTGGTCTCCTTTGTGCTGTGATTTTGCAGGACAGTTCCCATGAATAAATATTTTGAAACCATCAACTCAGGTATCTAACATTCAGAGTCTGTTTAGATATCTATTTACTGAGAAAATTACCATTTTTTTCATAGAAAAAGAATCTGTATCTATAAACATGTATCACTGGGATGACAAATATTCCATTTCATTCTGACTTTAAAGAGTCTCAGAAGTCCTACCACTAATTCATTCAGGTTTGCAGAGAAATGTACTTAATTAATATAGCCTATTCACTAAAATGTGGTTTAAAACCACCAATTTCACTTGGTTTTTTAGAATTTTAAACTCCAAAAAACAAGGGTTATAGGAGATTTCATATCACTAACACTTAAAATAGTGTCTGGCCTGAAGTAGAAATGTTATATTTTTTTAATTAGGCATTAATCCATAAGTGCATAAATGGATAGAGTGCATATTAGTATTTTGGCATTTTTATTATCCAAAACAGGAGGAAAAATCATCCCATTAAATTGTGTAAGGAATGCCAATTGTCAGAAATCCAAATGGTAACCCTAGATTTACTTCCCCTGCAAAGGTTAAAATCACTTTCTTTTTAATACAAATAGCAAACAAAAGTTGAAAAGAAAAGAATACATTTTTCTAAAAGTGAATACAATCTTGCTTAGTATGTGTTATTTCTGTACCACTCTAAATTTTAAAAACCATAAAGATTAACAGCCTAACTATATTATTTATTAATGTATGCATGTATATAGATGCTATTTCTTTTTTTAATTTTATTTTATTATTTAACTTTACAATATTGTATTGATTTTGCCATATATCAACATGAATCCGCCACAGGTATACACGTGTTCCCCATCCTGAACCCTCCTCCCTCCTCCCTCCTGTACCATCCCTCCAGGTCGTCCAAGTGCACCAGCCCCAAGCATCCAGTATTGTGCATTGAACCTGGACTGGCGACTCGTTTCATATTTGATATTACACATGTTTCAATGCCGTTCTCCCAAATCATCCCACCCTCTCCCTTTCCCACAGAGTCCAAAAGACTGTTCTATACATCAGTGTCTCTTTTGCTATCTCGTATACAGGGTTATTGTTACCATCTTTCTAAATTTCATATATATGCGTTAGTATACTGTATTGGTGTTTTTCTTTCTGGCTTACTTCACTCTGTATAATAGGCTCCAGTTTCATCCACCTCATTAGAACTGATTCAAATGTATTCTTTTTAATGGCTGAGTAATACTCCATTGTGTATATGTACCACTGCTTTCTTATCCATTCGTCTGCTGATGGACATCTAGGTTGCTTCCACGTCCTGCCTATTATAAAGAGTGCTGCAATGAACATTGGGGTACACGTGTCTCTTTCAATTCTGGTTTCCTCGGTGTGTATGCCCAGCAGTGGGATTGCTGGATCATAAGGCAGTTCTATTTCCAGTTTTTTAAGGAATCTCCACACTGTTCTCCATAGTGGCTGTACTAGTTTGCATTCCCACCAACAGTGTAAGAGGGTTCCCTTTTCTCCACACCCTCTCTAGCATTTATTGGTTGTAGACTTTTGGATCGCAGCCATTCTGACTGGTGTGAAATGGTACCTCATAGTGGTTTTGATTTGCATTTCTCTGATAATGAGTGATGTTGAGCATCTTTTCGTGTGTTTGTTAGCCATCTGTATGTCTTCTTTGGAGAAATGTCTATTTAGTTCTTTGGCCCATTTTTTGATTGGGTCATTTATTTTTCTGGAATTGAGCTGTAGGAGTTGCTTGTATATTTTTGAGATTAATTGTTTGTCAGTTGCTTCATTTGCTATTATTTTTTCCCATTCTGAAGGCTGTCTTTTCACCTTGCTTATAGTTTCTTTTGTTGTGCAGAAGCTTTTAAGGTTAATTAGGTCCCATTTGTTTATTTTTGCTTTTATTTCCAATATTCTGGGAAGTGGGTCATAGAGGATCCTGCTGTGACGTATGTCGGAGAGTGTTTTGCCTATGTTCTCTTCTAGGAGTTTTATAGTTTCTGGTCTTATATTTAGATCTTTAATCCACTTTGAGTTTATTTTTGTGTATGGTGTTAGAAAGTGTTCTAGTTTCATTCTTTTACAAGTGGTTGACCAGATTTCCCAGCACCACTTGTTAAAGAGATTGTCTTTAATCCATTGTATATTCTTGCCTCCTTCCATAGGTGCGTGGGTTTATCTCTGGGCTTTCTATTTTGTTCCATTGATCTATATTTGTCTTTGTGCCAGTATCATACTGTCTTGATAACTGGCTTTGTAGTAGAGCCTGAAGTCAGGCAGGTTGATTCCTCTAGTTCCATTCTTCTTTCTCAAGATTGTTTTGGCTATTTGAGGTTTTTTGTATCCCTATCAAGCTACCAATGGTATTCTTTACAGATGCTATTTCTATGATGTAATGGAGTGTTTAGTAACTTTTTTACAAAATAGGTTCTGTTCAGTCACTCAGTCATGTCCGACTCTTTGAGATCCCATAGACTGCAGCACACCAGGCTTCCCTGTTCATCACCAACTCCTGGAGCTTGCTCAAACTCACGTCCATTTAGTAGGTGATGTCACTCAACTATCACATTTTCTGTCATCCCCTTCTTCTGACATCAATCTTTCACAGCATCAGGGTCTTTTCCAATGAGCCAGTTCTTCACATCAGGTGGCCAAAGTTTTGGAGTTTCAGCTTCAGCATCAGTCCTTCCAATGAATATTCAGGACTGATTGCCTTTAGGATTGACTAGTTTGATCTGCTTGCAGTCCAAGGTACTCTCAAGAGTCTTCTCCAACACCACAGATCAATAGTTAGAATTCTTCGGCGCTCAGCCTTCACATCCATACATGACTCCTGGAAAAAACATAATTTTGACTAGATGGACTCTTGTTGGCAAAGGAATGTTTCTCTTTTTAATTTGTTGTCTAGCTTAGACATAGCTTTTCTTCCAAGGAGCAACCATCTTTTAATGTCATGGCTGCAGTCACCTTCTGAGGTGACTTTGAAGCCCTAGAAAATAAAAGTTTTTCATTGTTTCCATTGTTTCCCATCTATCTGCCATGAAGTGATGGGACTGGATGCCATGATCTTCACTTTTTGAATGCTGAGTTTTAAGCCAACTTTTTCACTCTCCTCTTTCGCATTCATCAAGAGGCTCTTTAGTTCCTCTTCACTTTCTGCCATAAGGGTGGAGTCTGCATATATGATGTTATTGATTTTCTCCTGGCAATCATGATTCCAGCTTGTGTTTCATCCAAACCAGTATTTTGCATGATAAACTCTGCATATTAGTTAAATAAGCAAGGTGTCAATATACAGCCTTGACATACCACTTTCCCAATTTAGAACCAGTCCATTGTTCCATGTCCAGTTATAACTGTTGCTTCTTGACCTGCATACAGATTTCTCAGAAAGCAGGTCAGGTGGTCTTGTATTCCCATTTCTTGAAGAATTTCACACACTTTGTTGTGATCCACACAGTCAAAGGCTTTTGTGTAGTCTATAAAGCAGTAGATGTTTTTCTGGAGCTCTCTTGCTTTTTCAATGATCCAATGGATGTTGGCAATTTGATCTCTGGTTCCTCTGCCTTTTCTAAATCCAGCTTGAACATCTGGGAGGTCTCATTCATGTACTGTTGAAGCCTGGTTTGGATAATTCTGAGCATTACTTTGCTAGTGTGTGAAATAAGTGCAATTTTGTGGTGGTTTGAAGATTCTTTGGCATTGTTTTTCTTTGGAATTGGAATGAAAACTGAACTTTTCCCGTTCTGTGGATACTACTGAGTTTTCCAAATTTGCTGATATATTGAGTGCAGCACTTTCACAGCACCATCTTTTAGAATTTTAAATAGCTCGATTGGAATTCCATCACCTCCACCTTCCACTAGCTTTGTTCGTTGTGATGCTTCCTAAGGCCCACTTGACTTTGCACTCCAGGATGTCTGGCTCTAAGTGAGTGATCACATCATCATGGTTATCTCAGTCATGAAGATTTTCTTTTGTACAATTCTGTGTATTCTTGCCACCTCTTCTTAATATCTTCCACTTCTGTTAGGTCCATACCGTTTCTGTCCTTTATTGTGCCCATCTTTGCATTAGATTTTCCCTTGGTATTAATAGCTTATGGTGAACGGTGTCAGATTCATGATCTTAAAAGAAGATTTATCATTGGAACCAGGGACCAGGCTTAATTACTCAACAGCTTTTGTGTAGCAGAGTTTTATTAAAGTGAAAAGGGGCAGAAGAAGCTTCTGACATAGACATCAGAAGGGCGACAGTGAGTGCCCCACTTGCTAGCATTAGCAAGGGAGTTGTATACTTTTTAAATTAATTATTACAATAAGTCAAAAGACTGTCTCAAGGTTGTAAAAATTTTACCATTCCCACACCCATAATTTACATTTTAAGATATCAGGATTTGTCAGAAGGTTTTAAGGAAGGAGAGACTGTTGTCAAGCAGGATACACTGTTGTTATATACTCCTTAGTACAGAGTTTAAACTGAATTGTGTAATCATCAGCTCCAGGAAAAATCGGAAAAAAAAAAAAAAAGGAAAAAAAGGGGAAAAAAATGTTTTATGTGACTAAGACTAAGGAATGTAGAGGGAAAAAAAAAAAAAAAAGTTTGTCCTTTCCTCCTCCATGAGAATCCCAGACCCCTTTCTCCTCCTCAGGGAACCCCTGACTTCTTATCAACCTGCCTAGGAATTGACTCTCTCATCCCCTCCTTTTCTTTTAGAATTATGTTGCAAACGGAAAAGGGCATTGTTTTCATTCCATAACTACTTCCTGCTGTGATGGGATGCGGTCCCTAAATTGTTGAGGCAACATTCTCCTAACCCTCATGTTGAGTGTCTCTGATCCGGGGGCTCCAAGTAATAGTTGGTGGAGGTTTTGGTACTTGTAGGACCCTGGACAACCATTCGTAACTTAAAAGCTTTCAAGATGGCTAGAAACAAACTCTGTTATACAGTTACAGATGTAAGGCAAAATAGTCATTAAACCAAGTTAAAACATAATAAAAATTAAAAATTATATTATGTCCATAGTTACATCAGCCCATCTTAGGATTGTTAGATGTCATCACAGAATTGAGGAAAGTCCTTTCCCTGAAGCGGAGAAACCCACCATGGGGAGTCTTCAATTGAAGAGGAGGGGAATGCTCTGCAGACCCAGCAATTATGTCGATTGTGGAATGCAGGGTAGGAATGAGCTCAAGATAGGAAGGCTTTGTCTTGAGGGTCAAAAGATTCATTACTTTTGGAGTCAGCAGAAGCAAGCCCACCTAGATTCTCAGGCCCATCTTGGTTTCTTGTTCAAACAACAGCTAGTTTGACTCAAAGGCTGGGTCAGGAGTTAACCTCCTGGTAATGTCTGTTTATAAGCTAAAAGCTGAGTGACATAGCTAATTTTAAGGCTTCAGGATCTATGACAATATCTGTGCACAAAAACAGTCTGTCATAGAGACAGTCCCTTTTTCTTAGGGGCAGTTTGAGCCCTCATTAAAGCTATGGGTAAAACTTTAAACCAATCGTCTTGTGTTTCCTGAGTTAGCTTATGCAGAAGTCTCTTAATAATGTCATTAGCTTTTTTTTTTTTTAACCTTTCCCAAAGATTGGGGTCTCCAGGAACAGTGTGATATTCTATTCCTAGAGCTTTTGACACCTCTTGAGTTACAGCAGCCTTAAAGGTGGAACACTGTTGGTCTGAACTTTGGAGTTTAAGATCCCACTTACATCATGAGAAGTCAGTACAGTAAAATTTCACCTATCAATAAACTTATGAGTTTTAGGTATTAGCAAAACAATAGTAATAATTACCCTTAGGCAATGCGGCCATAGCCTTTATTTTCAGTAACAAACAAGTTAAACTCTGATCCTGTGGGCAAGCTCATAGTTGGAGCCTACAAGAGAGCAATTTGAAGAGCCTTAAAAGCCTTTTGAGTAACTTGAGACCAAGCCACCTTGTCGGTTTGGGCCTGCTGAGTCTCAGTTATACGTTTATATAAAGGCTAGCCAAGTTCCCAATAACCTGGAATCCAAATGTGGCAGTAGCCTGTAATTCCCAAGAATCCTTTCAATTGTCTTAAAGTCCTAGGTAGAGGATGATCTAATATAGATTTAACTCTGGAAAGCATCCTTCAAATCAATTATTGAGAAATATTTGGCCTCATTATAATAGTGGATCGAGAGGAAAGCAGACCAGGGGCTTTGGCGAGTAGAGAGAAATTTGCCCCAGTGTCCAAAAGAAATTGACTGATTGGCCCTCCACAGTTATTAATACCTAGGGTTTGTCAGGTGTAATTAGGATGTGTGCTTGTCTGGGGACCCCTGGGAACCTTCAGCCCTGATTGTCTTGAGAGTCTGACCCCTGGGGCCTACACCACAGAGGACAGTCTCTTCTCCATATGGTCTTTTGCAGACTGGACCTGGAGCCAGGGGCAGCTTAGATGCCTGAGGGCAATCCTGCTTAAGATGCCCATCCTTTCCACAGTAATACCAAGTCCATCCCTTTTCACCTGAATTACTCTGGGCATTTTTCTCAGGCTTTTTCAGAGCAGATCTAACAGCCATTGTTGGGGCTTCAGTCTTTCGACTGGTTCTTTTTTTTTTGTCTATTTTCATCCTCATATTCTCCATTGTAGTGTTCCATCTGAGCCAGTTGCAACAGATTATCTAAAGACTGATTTTGTCCAAACACCTGTTTTCATAACTTACAGCAGATATCTGGAGCCGACTTAGTGAGAAATCTATTTTTTAAGATTGTTTCTCCCTCTGTAATTTTGAGATCAACGTCAGTAAACTTGTGGAGAGCCTCCCATAATCTATTTAGAAATTTACTAGGAGTTTTCTTCTCTCCCTGTTCTATGTCAGCCAACCTAGAAAGTCTTAGCATGTGCTTGCTTAAGTCCTTCAAGAATACATCCGATATTAAAAAAAAAAAAAAAAAAAAAAGGAATACATCCGATAAAGTGACTGTTGTGGGACCCACTTGGCTCCCAGTAGGAAAGAGGGCTATTTTGTGTTCCCTCTTTTTCCTTGCTTCATGCTCAAGCCATTCATCTCCAAAAGTAGTAGCCTCCCCCAAAACCCGAGTTCTTGAGTCTGGAGTCAGCGTCTGTCATGAGACATACATTACATCTCTCCAAGTGAGCTCATAAAGTAAAGTTAGTCCCGTAAAGGCTTCTGTGTACTTTTGGATCCTCTAAATAGTCTCAACCACAATTGGGACTGTTTGAAATTCTACCGAGAACGAGGCAACCCCTCCTGGAAGGGTGCCCTGATTCCCAGCCTGTTCAGTTGGCAGCCCCTGATACAGAGGCAAAGTAAGAGGACAGGAAGAAGCTGAAGGTTTCACACTCAAATCTGCACCCTTAGTTTTCCCGGAATGTTTCTCAAGCTAGTACTACTAGAGGAAGCATCCATCTTACGTGTGCCCATGTACATTCCTGAATATAGTCCTGACTACAGTAGAAACGGTGAGTCATAAAGAGATGAATAACAAGATGAATAACCAAGATGTCCCTTCTGAGTGTCACCACGCCAGTATATGTGACAGCAAAAGAGGTGGTAGAGGGTTGGCCAGCGAGGAAAGAGTGATTTTTGTCCTCGAGCTACTAGGACCAATCCTTCCAGTTCATTTCCACAGATTCCACAGAAAGAAATCTCTAAGGAGTTGAGACAAAAGCCATCAGAGAGCCTCCTCTGGTCCGCTAAGAGTTAGTACTACCAAAAGAAGAAACCCATTGCATTTCCAATCTGACCAGATCCTGCAATTCCCTATCTGTGTCCTCAAAAACCTCAGAAACTGCATACCAGCAGTGCTGCTATCCACTCAGCTAGAAGACACAGCGGTAACAAAGACTCACTTTCAGGTCGCTGGCCCCTGAGGCAGGCAGCCAAGAGAGTGACCTCTAGCCTGAGAGACGTTCCTGGAGCTAGAGCTCTGCCTCGCTCCCAAACGTGCTCCTTTAACTTTCAGCTCCTAGCAATGGGGTCTAAGTAAAGGTACATAGTAACAGCATGGATCACAAGTCCCTTGAAAGTCTATGATATGACAGATTATGTTAGTAGTTCTAATTCTCCATGCAATTATGGAATGATCAAAGAGAACAGGAAAAAGTGACTGAGAAAGGAAAGTTCGGTCCACACGCTTTTCCCATTTCTGATCGCTCCCCTAGCAGGGGCCTTGGGTGTCTTTTGGCATTGGCAGGTCAGTATAAACCCCTGTCTAGAGCAGGGAGGGACACTTCCAGTGGCAAAAAACCATGGCTGTGGATGCCGCTTTTTTCTCTCTTGCAGATGGAAGCTAGCAGCTCCAGAACCACTTCTTTAGAATGCATTTTAAAAAGTTGGGGTAAGTTTCATTGTGCCATCTTTACATGAAATGTTGCCTTGGCATCTCTAATCTTCTTGAAGAGATCTCTAGTCTTGCCTATTCTATTGTTTGTCTCTATGTCTTTGCATTGGTTACTGGGGAAAGCTTTCTTATCTCTCCTAGCTATTCTTTGGAACTCTGAATTCAGATGGATATATATATATATATATATATTTTTTTGTTTGTTTTTTGTTTTCCCTCATTTGCCTTTCACTTCTCTTCTTTTCTCAGATATTTGTAAGGCCTCTCAGACAAACATTTTGCCTTTTTGCATTTCTTCTTGTGGATGGTTTTGATCACCACATCTGTACAATGTTACAAACCTCTGTCCATAGTTTTTCAGGAACTCTGTCTATCAAATCCCTTGAATCTATTTTTCACTTCCACTGTATAATTGTAAGGTTTGATATACATCATACCTGAATGATCTAGTGGTTTTCCATACTTTATTCAATTTAAGTTTGAATTTTGCAATGATTTCATGATCTGAGCCACAGTCAGCTCCCGGTCTTATTTTTGCTGACTTTATAGAACTTCTCCTTCTTCAGCTGCAACAAATATGATCAATCTGATTTCAGTGTTGACCATCTGGTGATGTCTATGTGTAGAGTCACCTCTTGTGTTGTTGGAAGAAGGTGTTTGCTATGACCAGTGTGTTTTGTTGGCAAAACTCTGTTATCCTTTGCCCTGCTTCATTTTGACTACAAGGTCAAACTTGCCTGTTACACCCAGTATCTCTTGACTTCCTACTTTTGCATTCCAGTCCGCTATGATGAAAAGGACATCTTTTTTGGGGTTAATGAATAAGTAAATAAATTATAGGATAAATAAATGAAATTCATAAGAAAATCTAAAATAACGAGAAATGTTTTAATACCATGCAGAAATAGATGTTCAGTCATTAGAGATTATACTCTGGGAACTATTCTATATTCAGAGCATACAGTCTCTGACAGAATAGAAACTATCCCAGCTTTCTAGTGAGAGTTTTGATTTGAGTTTTCCGTCAAGAACAGCTGGATTCACATAGATTGTGATCTAGGCAGCTCTCACAGGATGGTAAAAGGTATGGAATGGCCTATGTATTGTCACTACAACAGAGTTCAAATTCAGTAAAGGTTCATCCGTTTTTGAGATTGCATCTATTATCTATCTGTTTTTGAGACTGCATCTATTATCTATCTGTTTTTGAGATTGCATCTATTGGCAAATAGATGGGGAAAACAATGGAAACAGTGACAGATCTTATTTTGGGGGGCTCCAAATTCACTGCAGATGGTGACCGCAACCATGAAATTAAAAGACTCTTGCTCCTTGGAAGAAAAGCTATGACCAAACTAGACAGCACATAAAAGGCAAAGATATTACTTTATCAACAAAGGTCCATCTAGTCAAAGCTATGGTTTTTCCTGTAGTTATGTATGGGTGTGAGAGTTGAACTATAAAGAAAGCTGAGTGTTGAAGAAGGGATGCTTTTGAACTGTGGTTTTGGAGAAGACACTGGAGAGTCCCTTGGACTGCAAGGAGATGCAACCTGTCAGTCTTAAAGGAAATCAGTCCTGAATATTCATTGGAAGGGCTGATGCTGAAGCTGAAACTCCAGTACTTTGGCCATGTGATGCAAAGAACCAATTCATTGGAAAATACCCTGATGCTGGGAAAGATTGGAGGCAGGAGGAGAAGGGATGACAGAGGATGAGATGGTTGGATGGCATCACTGACGCAATGGACATGAGTTTGTGTAGGCTCTGGGAGTTGGTGATGGACAGTGAAGCCTGGCGTGCTGCAGTCTATGGGGCCGCAAAATGTTGGGCACTACTGAGAAACTGAACTGAACGGAAAGGTTCATCTAAACTTAAAAAGATTCAAATTATAATCAATTAATTGGCACATGATTGGAAAACTAGAAAATAGAACAGAGTTAAGATGAAAGGACAAATCATTGGGAGAAATGACTTGACAGAAGGGTTCCTCTGACATAGAGGGACATCTTGACATATTTTTGCAAACCTGTAAACATTTGTAACATATGTAATGCTGTCTATAATTTCTAATATTGCAAGATGCACCTGCCCCTGAAAGTTACTTATATTAATATATAGCAAGTACATAGTTTTTCCTTGATTTCTTAACTTTTTTATCTCTAATCCCAGTATTCACTCTCTAACAAGTTCTTTGATCTTATTCTCTGGCAGAATGTCAGTGTTGCATTAAAGTAAGAGCACAGAAAAGTCAACCTTTCAGCATGGACTCTAAAGAAAGGATCAATGTGAGAAACATAAATTCACTGAGTATAAATGAAGATTCAGTGTCTCCTTCTCTATAAAAAACACCAGCCATGGCCTTACTATATTGTTATATATCTAATGGCTATAATTTATGTGAAATATTTATAATATTATTAATAAAATATGAATGTACCAAATATGTATTAAGCACCTACTATGTGCCTAGATCACTTCTTTGCTTTCATTATAGACAGAATTTTACTTACCAAGTACCAGTTAATTGATAATAATTAGTTTTACTTATACTTGTTTTAGATTAATCTTGTTCTTTGTTTATCTAAAATATCAATAAAATACATATAAATATAAATTTTAAAATATATATATGTTGCCTTGTAAATACTTGAGAAATCATGAACTAATTTTAACTTCACACTGATTTTAAATTTTCAGATGAGCAATAGGTGATGGATTAGAATTTTTTAAAAATATAATCATTTTGATTGTATTCAAAGTTAAGAAAGGCAAAAGCAAAAAAAAAAAGGTCGATATTCTTATTCTTAATTTTTATAATTTATGAAATGGTAATTATCATTATAATTATAGATTACTTAACCATATACTATTGTCACTGATAATTTAGACAGAACAAAAAACAATATTAGAAAATTCTACATTTGTGTTATGTTTACTAGAAGCTATAATATACTATGCTTACAACTCAGTATCAAAGATAGCAACCTTTACCTCCAAAACTATTTTCTGTTGAGAGGTTTTCAGTATATTAAAAGCAGCATAGTCAATCACTATTTGCATTTATTTGGTTTGCTTCAATAATGTTACAGCATTTTAATGAACATAATTCAGATTGATTTGTAAGTATGGGTTTAAAAAAGTTTTCTATTTGAATTATTCTTTATAAAAGACAAAATAACACAAGATGAATACAAATGTGATCAAAGATGTATAATGGCAGCTCAATCATAATCACCCATGGTGAGAAGAAATTTCATGGAGTGAGAATCTAAAGGCATTGCTTGTCTTCCTCTTAAAATGAAAATCTACTAGCTGGAATGAGAATGGGTTGCTCACAGGCATGCCTTAATTCACTGAATAATGACTATGCTTTTATGGCAGAAATTCAAGTCAGCTGAAGGACTGAAAGACTACTCAGTGGGAAGTAACTCTACTTCCCAGAGCTGATGAACTTTGGAACTGAGGTAAGTTGAGGAAAAAATGAAATCAGGCATCCTACTGTATCTGTAGCAAGCCCTCACACTGATAATTTAATAGATATTGATGCCTGTCTACAGAGATGAATGGTTAGAGAAGAAAAGAGACATTTTTTCAGCAATTCTTGATTCCATATTATTCTTCTCAAAAGTACTGCTTGAAAGCTTAGTAAAATGATTCAAGAATACCATTACCTCTGGAATGTATCTAATTGGATAAATGGCAGTGGGTCATGGCTCCCACTGATGGAGAGGTAGTTTCAGTCATGCCGTAGTTTTGTTTAAGGAAGCTTTATAATGCTGAGTGAATTTTGTTATTTTTGGAAGACTACTATAATAATGCTTTTATCCCTATTTCTTTAGACCTGTATCAGCACTTCAAGCACTGTATCCAAAACTTGTCATATTCCATTATCAGCAAAAACTAAAGAGTAACACTTGCTTTAAAAACAAGAACATAAAGCCTTTCTTTGTGTCATGTGATTATCTAATACCAAGTTAATCTTCCAAAAACAAAATTTTAATAACCTAATCTTGATCAAGTGTATATGACACTCAATTTTGACATCATAATTTTCTTCACAGTGATCTACTGATAAGTTTAGTACAAGATGATTTGTAAAAATACTTTTGACAGGTGCTCTGTAATTTTAAATATTTACTAAAATATTATTTTTGTGGTTAATTTTTCATGCCAAAATATAAGTGTTGTTCACTGTAATCCAGTCAACATATGATGCAATGAAACAAAATGGACAATATCTATGAGAATAGAAAGGATATGCTAGATTTTTATGGGCTTAAACCTTTTGAATTCTAGGTCATTTTCTGATTGACTTGAAAGCTTTGTTGTCATTTTAGATTTGGTATTGTTAAAATAGCCATATAAAGAAAAGAAAGATAAATTGTTATTTTTCTTCAATTTCAAGTGGAACTAATTTGCTTTCATGCCTCAATATTAGAATTGCAAAATATTACATTATGCATAGTACTTGAACTATGCATATGATATTCTAACATTTTTAAATCAAAGTGTAGTCATTTAACATTTGTGGAAGTGGTTTCATTCTTTGATACATAGTAATGCATGATGCTATATATGGACAATACCATGTCTCAAATGAAACAAATGTTTATGTGATTCACATGCTCATATGCTCACAGTTCTTTGAGAGAATTCATGGTTTTGTGTATGTGCACAGAAAAGGGATAACAATGTGCCAAATCTCACAATGAATGCCTGCTAAATGAATCATACTATAATTACACTTTAGCAAAAGGTATGTATCTGTTTATTTTATTTTGAACTTGTTAGTTGTTTCAAGGAGGATTAAAGTTTTATTCTCTTAAGGAATTATACAGAGAAAAAAAATCTGTAAGTCATTCACTCTTATAAGAAGAGTGTTGGACTGTTTTATTCAAATTATGTATGTGTGGTGAAGCCAAAGCCAGAATTCTCCCATCAATCAAGAGGAGGTAGGAGGGTATAAGGATACCTAAAGAGACTATATGAATTTCCAGTCATTCCTACTGTAACCCCCAATCCACATATGTGGTATTGATGATGGGTTGTTCATTCATGGGAAACGTAAGGTGCTGAGAAAGTTATCTACTTCTGTGAGCATGTTATCCAATTGTTTTTATGTAGCTTAATGTTACAAGTATGATTCCATATCCTCTGTTTGAAGGAAACCTATATCTCACCTATATCCTAAGTTATTTTGCTCACAATACTATACAGACCTTACATTGAAAGTGAGTTTTATGTATATTTTATGATCTAGTATTATGATTAACATACTCTCAATAAAAAATTAGTTAATAGTAATACTTCATAAATAATTCCTATAAAAATAAGTAGAAATTAAAACACAGATTAAAAAAAATCTGTTCTATATTTTGCTAAAGGACCAATCCATATTTCTCATATATGTATGTAAGTTGATAAGTTAGCATATAGGAAAAAAATCCATTTCTTTCAAGAAAGTAATACCTTGCTTTCTCTTTTTTCCATCAATAAAATAAAATTTATAGGTATTTTTAAAAGTTCTAGAAATCCTATGTGATATATAATGAAATCTAAAATTTCTTAATTTTATAAATATAAAAAATTATGTAAAGTTTAAAAATAAAATAAAATTTAAAAACAAATAAAAAAAATTATGTATATTCTTCAGCTTAAGAAGAATGTGCTCTTATACAAGTTTACAGTGATCAAATCTAGACCTAACATAGCAATTTAAAAGGTCAAAATTGTAGGATATGAACAAAACTTGTGATTACTTACTCAATTCAACCTTTTAAAGGAACTGGATTAAAAAATCTCACTATAAACATTAATCTTTTTTTTTTCCCTGTTATGTGATCAGTTGTGCCTCATTCTTTGCAACCCCATGGACTATGTACATGTACAGCCTGCCAGGCTACTCTATCCAAGGGACTTTCCAGGCAAGAATTCTGGAGTGGGTTGCCATTTCCTCCTATTCCCAACCCAGGGATCGAAACTGTGTTTCCTGCATTGGCAAGTGGATTCTTTACCACTGATCCACCTAGGAAGCATTAATCATATATAAAAGTAAATCACCAAGGTAGGCAACAAAATACTTTGAGCAAATATAATAGATATGAAGCTTCTATGGTAGATCAGATGGTAAAGAATCCACCTGCAATGCAGGAGAGCTGGGTTCTATTCTTTTTTTTTGGGGGGGGAGGGTTCTATTCTTGTGTTGGTAGGAACTCCTAGAGGAGAGCATGTATTCTTGCCTGGAGAATCCCCATGAACAGGGGAGCCTGATGGGCTACAGTTCATGGGTTCGCAAAAAGTCTCTCAGTCGAGAGACTAAGCACTGCATAGCACAATAAACAGGAAATTGTTCTAATAGGTGATATATCTTTGGATATGAATGTAATAATAGAATAAAAAGTCATGATAAAATATATTCAAAATACAATAGTTGACAGTGCAGGAGTGCATCCTATTCAAAGTCCAGGACTACTGAAGGCCAAGAGACATTACTACAAGATCAGTTTGGGGAGAATTTATTCCAAATGAAAACTTGTATTCTATGACAGTTTTTAAGACACCTTTTTTCCTACAAGTTTTGTCTCTTAGGCTCACATCCTAGCTTTAACATTATATTTCATAGAATCATCTCCCTGTGGAAGCCCAACATACAATTTCAGTATCTCTCAATTTGTTACAGTTGTGTTGATTATGTTTAAACATGTATAGCATGCAACTGAATTCCATCAACCCCTGTCCCCAAAGATCACAACCTCATTTTTTATAATTGTTTTGCCCTTCCTTTCCTTGACACTATCCTTATACCTTTGACTGAATAACTGGATGATTTGAAAAAGTAGAGTGTTAAATGAAGAAAAGTCTTTAATTTTTTTTTTTTATACATGGTTGAAAAGCTTCAAAGAGAGATCAAATGCCATTTTGTACTCTATGCTTTTTTGAGGGAAGAGTGTAGCTAACATACATTTAATTCAACTAGAATACTCTATCCCAAGGTTCTGATTAAGATTTTATTATACTGTAGGATGATATATTGGAGAAGGCAATGGCAACCCACTCCAGTACTCTTGCCTGGAAAATCCCATGGACGGAGGAGCCTGGTAGACTGCAGTCCATGGGGTCGCAAAGAGTCGGACACTTCTGAGCAACTTCACTTTCACTTTTCACTTTCATGCACTGGAGAAGGACATGGCAACCCACTCCAGTGTTCTTGCCTGGAGAATCCCTGGGACGGCGGAGCCTGGTGGGCTGCCGTCTCTGGGGTCGCACAGAGTCGGACACGACTGAAGCGACTTAGCAGCAGCAGCAGCAAGATAATATATAGTCATCTTTAAAGTAAATCTATTACTCTGAAGATTGTCCAAGGTCTTATTTGAATAAAACTGCAATTTACAGATTTGGTAAGTGAAAATTCTGCATACAGTAATCAGCAGATTTTAGTACATAGAATTTAAAGCCATAAAGTTTGCTGAGTATAGTCAAACTTGGTACTTTTGAGTTTTGTTAGATAATTAGATAAATATAACATGTTAATATTTTTTAAGAAGAAACTTCAACAGAATAACTATACCTATTGCATTACTCATAACTGCCTACATAGTACTCCCTATAATCAAGGATCTCTCATCGTACACTGCTTAGTAATTTAGCAATGGAATTAACCTCTTTTCCAGTGAAGGAGGACCTTTACAATTTATTCTGTCTCTAAAAAGTTGATTTCATGTTTTAAGAGTATGAACTATGCCTTAGGGTTGAATAGGTCATACATCAGTGACAAGCAATCTACAGAGATCTCAGCAAGGGATTCTGTTTTTAGACCCAGGGATCCGAGCTGACAGCAATTCAAGCACCTTATATGGTAACTTCAGGACCATGTTGGCTACCTCAGTTGCTGCAACAGGGAAAGACAGAACGAGAACTGAGTATACCTTTCTGTGTCTCTCTGCAAGTGACTTATATCATCATTCAGAACTCACTAGCCAGAATAAGAAACATTACTTTGGCTAACCACAAGGAGGATGAGAAAATATGATGAAGAAATAGAATACTTGGTATGTATTTTCATTACAAAAATTTGTATGGTGAAAAATGAGAACCCTGTGTACGAGACAGCAAAAGAGACACTGATGTATAGAACAGTCTTATGGACTCTGAGAGAGAGGGAGAGGGTGGGAAGATTTGGGAGAATGGCATTGAAACATGTAAAATATCATGTATGAAACGAGTTGCCAGTCCAGGTTCGATGCACGATACCGGATGCTTGGGGCTGGTGCACTGGGAAGACCCAGAGGGATGGAATGGGGAGGGAGGAGCGAGGAGGGTTCAGGATGGGGAACACATGTATACCTGTGGTGGATTCACTTTGATATATGGCAAACTAATACAATTATGTAAAGTTTAAAAATAAAATTAAAAAAAAAATAAAAGGGAAAAATGAGAACTGAAACAGAAATGACAATTTACTATAAATTTTCTATGCTAAGGGACAAAATGATTTAAAATATAATGAACTGATTCAAATATGCCTGATTATACTATGCATTTACATGTCTATATTCCATCTGGATAACATCAGTACTTAATTAAACTGACCTTCATAATATAAGCCCTTGCATATATCATTCCAAATGATTTTCTCAAGACCCCATGGGCAAGAAGTTTAAGTAAGAATTTATCTGTTTTCTGTGATATAAGAAGCTCTCTGAAAGCAGTTTTCCCCAAAAACCTTCCATCATTCTCATAGCACTAAACTCGCTGAAGGATTACAAATATTTTCTACTCTTAATTTACAGTTTATAAATTAAATTTTTTATGCAAATTTACAAATGAAATTTACAAATAAATTTTATCCAACACTAAATTATAATTGCCTTTGGTAAAGATAGAAAATAAACCTAGTATGAGCTCTTGAAAATTTAAAATTTGTGTTTGTGTTAATTAGGTGGCACAGGGATAAAGAATCTGCCTGCCAATGCAGGAGACATGGATTCAATCCCTGGGTCAGCAGATTCCCTGGAGGAAGGCATGGCAAACCACTCCATGTCTGTATTCTTGTATTGTATTCTCCATGCATGTATTCTGGCCTGTAGAATCCCCAGGGACAGAGGAGGCTGGTAGGCTACAGTTCATGGGGTCTCATAGAGTCAGACACAACTGAACACATAGTCATATATGCGCACATGTAGGCATTGGGCCAGGAAAGCAGCAAGAATGAAGAGCACTTAAAGAGTGGATGATTTCTCTGGGTATATATCTAGTAGTGGGAATGTTGTGTCATATGGTAGTTCTATTATCATTTTTTTGGTAAATTGATACTGTTCTCCACAGTGGCTGTACCAACTTAGAAACAAGGTATAGGAGGATTCCCTTTTCTTTAAATCTCCAGTATGTATTGTTTATAGATTTTTTGTTGATAGCCCTTCTGAGTGGTGTGAGAGTATACTGCATTATATTTTGATTTGCATTTCTTACTAATTAGTGATGCTGAGCATCTTTTCTTGTGCCTTTTAATCATCTATGGTTAAAAGAAATGGTATGGACCTAACAGAAGCAGAAGATATTAAGAAGAGGTGGCAAGAATACACAGAAGAACTGTACAAAAAAAGATCTTCATGACCAAGATAATCACAATGATGTGATCACTCACCTAGAGCCAGACGTCCTGGAATGTGAAATCCAGTGGGCCATAAGAAGCAGCACTATGAACAAAGCTCATGAACGTGATGGAATTCCAGTTGAGCTATTTCAAATCCTGAAAGATGATGCTGTGAAAGTGCTGCACTCAATATGCCAGCAAATTTGGAAAACTCAGCAGTGCTGAGTTTTACTGCACAATTGCACTCATCTCACACGCTAGTAAAGTAATGCTCAAAATTCTCCAAGATAGGCTTCAACAGTATGTGAAACAATAACTTCCAGATGTTCAAGATGGATTTAGAAAAGGCAGAATAACCAGATATCAAATTGCCAACATCTACTGGATCATGGAAAAAGCAAGAGAGTTCCAGAGAAACATCTATTTCTGTTTTATTGACTATGCCAAAGCCTTTGACTGTGTAGATCACAACAAATTGTGGAAAATTTTAAAAGAGATGGGAATACCAGACCACCTGACCTGCCTTCTGAGAAATCTGTATGTAGGTAAAGAAGCAACAGTTAGAACTGGACTGGTTCCAAATAAGGAAAGGAGTACATCAAGGCTGTGTACTGTCACCCTGCTTATTTAACTTCTATGCAAAGTATATAATGAAAAATTCTGGACTGGATGAAGCACAAGCTGGAATCAAGATTGCCAGGCAAAATATCAATAACCTCAGATATGTAGATGACACCACACATATGGCAGAAAGTGAAGAAGAACTAAGGAGCCTCTTGATGAAAATGAAAGAGGAGAGTGAAAAAGTTGGCTTAAGCTCATCCTTCAGAAAACGAAGATTATGACATCTGGTTCCATCACTTCATGGGAAACAGATGGGGAAACAGTGGCTGACTTTATTTTTGGGGGCTCCAAAATCACTTCAGATGGTGATTGCAGCCATGAAATTAAAAGACGCTTGCTCCTTCGAAGGAAAGTTATGACCAACCTAAACAGCATGTTAAAAAGCAAAGACATTACTTTGCCAACAAAGGTCTGCCTAGTCAAAGCACAGTTTTTCCAGTAGTCATGTATGGATGTGAGAGTTGGACCTATAAAGAAAGCTGAGCACCAAAGAATTGATGCTTTTGAAATATGGTGTTGGAGAAGACTCTTACGAGTCCCTTGGACTGCAAAGAGATCCAACCAGTCTATCCTAAGTGATATCAGTCCTGAATATTCATTGGAAAAGCTGATTGATTCTGAAGCTGAAACTCCAATACTTTGGCCACCTGATGCAAAGAACTGACTCATTTGAAAAGACCCTGATTCTGGGAAAGATTGAAATTGGGAGGGGAAGGGGACAGCAGAAGATAAGATGGTTGGATGGCATCACTGACTTAATGGACATGAGTCTGAGTAAACTCCGGAGTTGATGATGGACAGGGAGGCTTGGCTTTCTGCAGTCCATGGAGTTGCAGAGTCAGACACAACTGAGTGACTGAATTGAACTGAACTTAACCATCGACATGCCTTCTTTGGAAAAATATTTTTTTTAAATCTTCTTTGATTAGGTTATTTTGTAGTTGTTGATATTCAGCTGCATGAATTGTTTATATATTTTGGAGATTAATTCCTTTCTGTTGCTTAATTTGCCAATATTTTCTTTCATTCTGAGGGTTGTCATTTCATTTTGTTTATCATATTGATCTCTATGCATAAGTTTTTAAGTTTAATTAGGTCTCATTCATTTATTTTCATTTATTTTTATTACTTTAGTAGATTGACATAAATTGCAGTCAGATTTCTTTTGACCAAAGTATGTTCTGCTCATGTTTTGTTCTAAGGATTTTGTAGTGTTCAACTTTATCATAATTGGAAAGAAAAGATATATGCATCCCATTGTTCATTGCAGCAACACTTACAATAACCAGGACATGGAAACATCCTAAATATCCATACAAAGATGGATGAATAAAGAAGAGATGGCACCTTGATACAGTGGAATATTAGTCATAACAGAGAAGGAAATGGCAACCCACTTCAGTACCCTTGCCTGGAAAATACCATGGACAGAGGAGCCTGGTGGGCTACAGTCTATGAGGTCCCAAAGAGTTGGATATGACTTAGTGAGTAAACAACAATTTTTCATAGAGGAAAAAAAATATTGCCATCTGCAGAGACATGTTTAGGCTATCTAACCATTAGACTGTCATACAGAGTGAAGTAAGTCTGAAGGAGAAAAAGCATCATAAATCTGGAAAAATGATACAGATGAGCACATTGCCAAGAAGAAATAGAGACACAGATGTAGAAAACAAATTTATGGAAAGCAAGGGGGGCTGCAGAAGGGTGGGATAAGGTGGAAGATTGGGACTGACATATATATATGGCTTCCCTGGTGGCTCAAAGAGTAAAGAATCTGCCTGCAATGCAGGAGACCCAGGTTGAATCCCTGGGTGGGGAGAATCCTCTGAAGAAGAGAATAGTTACCTACTCCAAACCCTTGTCTGGAGAACTCCATGGATAGATGCTACTGTCTATGGGCTTGAAAAAGTTGGACATGATTGAGCAACTAAGGCACACACTCACACACACACACACACACACATATATATATATATATATATATATATATATATATATATATATACATACACACACATACAAAGATGGGCTCGATAAAGGACAGAAATGGTATGGACCTAACAGAAGCAGAAGATATTAAGACGAGGTGGCAAGAATACACAGAAGAACTGTACAAAAAAGATCTTCATGATCCATATAATCACGATGGTGTGATCACTGACCTAGAGCCAGACATCCTGGAATGTGAAGTCAAGAGGGCCTTAGAAAGCATCACTACAAAAAAAAAAAAAAAAAGCATCACTAGGAACAAAGCTAGTAGAGGTGATGGAATTCCAGTCGAGCTATTTCAAATCCTGAAAGATGATGTTGTGAAAGTGTGGCACTCAATGTGTCAGCAAATTTGGAAAACTCAGCAGTGGCCACAGGATTGGAAAAGGTCAGTTTTCATTCCAAATCCAAAGAAAGGTAATGCCAAAGAATGCTCAAACTACCGCACACTTGCACTCATCTCACATACTAATAAAGTAATGCTCAAAATTCTCCAAGCCAGGCTTCAGCAATACGTGAACCGTGAAATTCCCAATGTTCAAGCTGGTTTTAGAAAAGGCAGAGAAACAAGAGATCAAATTGCCAACATCCATTGGATCATGGAAAAAGCAAGAGAGTTCCAGAAAAACATCTATATCTGCTTTAGTGACTATGTCAAAGCCTTTTTGTATGCAGGTCAGGAAGCAACAGTTAGAACTGGGCATGGAACAACAACTGGTTCCAAATAGGAAGAGGAGTACGTCAAGGCTGTATTTTGTCACCCTGCTTATTTAACTTATATGCAGAGTATATCATGATAAACGCTGGGCTGGAAGAAGCACAAGCTGGAATCAAGGTTGCCGGGAGAAATATCAATAACCTCAGATATGCAGATGACACCACCCTTATGGCAGAAAGTGAAGAGGAACTCAAAAGCCTCTTGATGAAAGAGGAGAGTGAAAAAGTTGACTTAAAACATTCAGAAAATGAAGATCATGGCATCCGGTCCCATCACTTCATGGGAAATAGATGGGGAAACAATGGAAACAGTGTCAGACTTTATTTTTGGGGGCTCCAAAATCACTGCAGATGGTGACTGCGGCCATGAAATTAAAAGACGCTTACTCCTTGGGAGGAAAGTTATGAGCAACCTAGATAGCATATTCAAAAGCAGAGACATTACTTTGCCAACAAAGGTCCATCTAGTCAAGGCTATGGTTTTTCCTGTAGTCAGGAGGACCACATCCATAGTATGGATGTGAGAGTTGGACTGTGAAGAGAGCTGAGCACCGAAGAATTGATGTTTTTGAACTGTGGTGTTGGAGAAGACTCTTGAGAGTCCCTTGGACTGCAAGGAGATCCAACCAGTCCATTCTGAAGGAAATCAGCCCTGGGATTTCTTTGGAGGAATGATGCTAAAGCTGAAACTTCAGTACTTTGGCCACCTCATGCGAAGAGTTGACTCATTGGAAAAGACTCTGATGCTGGGAGGGATTAGGGGCAGGAGGAGAAGGGGACTACAGAGGATGAAATGGCTGGATGGCATCACTGACTCGATGGACATGAGTCTCAGTGAACTCTGGGAGTTGGTGATGGACGGGAAGGCCTGGCAGGCTGTAATTCATGGGGTCACAAAGAGTCGGACACGACTGAGCGACTGAACTGAACGGAACTGAATATATACACACATATAACTGAAATACTTTGCTGTTCAGCAGAAACTAACACAACATTATTAAGCAACTGTACTCCAAAAAATTTTAAAAAGTAGAGGAAAATGTCAATATGGAAATTCATTAAAACATACTTTAAAATTAAGCTTTGTTAATCATTCTTCACTGAAAAAGACATGCAAAGCTACAAAAAATAGCATATCCTCTGAATTTCAATAATGCAAACAAAAAATGTCATGCAGGAAGAACAAGCTAACATTTCTGCTACAATAAATTGTGAATGTTTTGGGAGGAAATTAATTGCATTCTTGTCTACAAAATTTCTGAACTGTGCAATGCACTAGTTACAATAATGCTTGCATATTTGTGGGAAAATGTACAAAGATGTTCATCATTGTGTTGCTTTTTATATGAAATGTCACAAATCTTAAAAATGAATAATCAAATAAATTATGGAACATACATTCTATGAAATATACATATTTTTTAAGTCATTAAATTCAAGTCCAACTCTTTTGAAACCCCACGGACTGTGGCCCACCAGGTTCCTCTCTCCATAGGATTTTCCAGGCAAGAATACTCGAGTGGGTTGCTGTTTCTTTTCCCAGGGTATCTTCTTAACCCAGGGATCAAACCTGCATCTCCTGCTTGGCAGGTGGATTCTTTATCACTGCACCATATGGGAGTCCCCTATGAAACACTATGAAGCTGTTAAAATTGTACATGAAGTAATTGTCTGTGGAGATGTTTCTGATAATGAAGACTAAGGAATGAGTTAAGTGATAGAAGTAATAAAACTACTATCATAGCAAATATATATTGGGTTCTTTCTCAATGTCAAATATTATTATAAACATCTCAAATACATTACACTTATATTCACACGCTACTTCTGTAGTACAGGTACAATTGTAACCCTCTTTTCACAGATGAGGAAGTGGAGTCTCTGAGAAATTTATCATCTTGGTCAAGATTACAGGACTAGTGAACCTGGTGAAACTTGGAAACAAACCAAGGCAGCCTGTTCATCAGGCTGTATTATTCCTACTGGGAGATACAATATTAATATACATACACACACAGACACACACAAACTCAGTAGTGAGTGTGTATGTGGGTGTAACTTAAAGATAATGAGATATAAACGATCCTGTTTGTATGGGGAAAAAAAAATGTCCTGTCACTGTAAACCAACAATGCTTTAAAAAGAATGATAGGATAAACATCAAACTTCCATGTGTGGGACCAGAATATAGGCTATATTAATCTTATAAAAGCTGTTGCTGTATCTGCTTGTATAAAGCTTTCTCTATAGCCACAGAGATTTGCTGAGGTTAAGCATTTGATAAATATGTTGCTAAATTACTGAGTAATGGGATGAGAATGTTCACAGTGCTTGTGAAGTGCTTGTGCTTAGTTGCTCATTCGTGTCTGACATTTAGCGACCCCACAGACTGTAGTCCACAGTGCTCCTCTGTCCATGGGGATTTGCCAGGCAGGAATACTGGAGTGGGTTGCCATGTCCTCCTCCAGGGGATCTTACCAACCCAGGGATCGAACTCAGGTCTCCCACATTTTAGGTGGATTCTTTACCATCTGAGCCACCAGGGAAGCTCAAGAATACTGTATGGTAGCCTATCCATTTTCCAGGGTATCTTCCCAATCCAAAGATTGAACCAGGGTCTCCTGCATTGCAGGCAGATTCTCTACCAGTTGAGCTATGAGGGAAGTCCCCTTTACACTCTATCTACTTAAATTTCTCTACCACAAATTCTCCTATCAGGGCAGTTTACAAATATCTAACCCTTGACATATATAGAAGAAATGCCACATCCAAATTTGCCACTATGCAAAAAATGTTCATTGAATGGAATTTAATGCATTTAAATCATAAAATGGCTTGCTCTCATTTTGTCACAAGAGAAATGCTATAACCAGTGAGAGTATTCCTGATCTAAAGAGCAGCAGCAAATCCAGTCACCTTGGAACCTGATTTGCCATAAATGACAAGATACAATAACCATAAAACCCTATTATCATAGTGTACTTACATGTATACATTTACTGACTGTATATGATATAAACAATACACTACATGCACAATATTCTATAACTAAAGTACTAACCTATCTCTACCAAGGGGAAAAACAGAAACAGTACCTCATCAACAATGGGTACCTCATCAAAAAAATAGTAAAGCAGAATTAAAAGTACAGTAAAAAAACCATTAAGGCTCCTTCCATCCTTAAGGTCCATGAAAAATACAGCTCAATGATATTGCAAATATGATAAATATAACCTAAAAATAATCAAATTTTGATGAGAAACATTCTCACACTAACTTTAAAGACAGCATTGCTTTTATCACTTAGGTTTCTTAAGATTTTGAGAGGAATAAGAATTCTACACATAATGATCAAAGGTTTAATCCAAAAAGAAGATATAACAATTATAAATATATATGTACTTCTTTTAGGTTAGTTGAATTATTGGAAATGAGGTCATATTACTCATAGCCTTATGCTATAACAAATTTTGACAATTATCTCTAGACATAAGTAAGTTTTATAAATAGTTTAAGTTCATGCCACCTTAGGGTATCAGTAAGACTTTCAGGCCACCCCTAGTAAGGAGAAATACTCAGTTGAAAACAGAACTTAAGCATAGAATTTACTAAATTTAGTCAAAAGTTTAATAACAAACCACTTAATATCATCGTTTATATGATTTTGATGGATGTTTCTATGTTCCTTTGAAAATTTTATTTACTCTGGGTCACCCTTATGAATTCACTGAGGTTTTCAGGGGCATGTTTTCATGCATATGGAAACCATGGTGTCATAATAGAATTTAAATTCCTTAGTTTGAAAAAATATTTTCAAAGGTATATTTTAATTCCAAATGTAAATTATTTTAACTTAGATTTGTTAATTAACTTTGAATTAAATAACAGAATTAAATAATACATTACTATTAATGATGTTAATATCAACATCCTTGATTAATGTAATTTTTTCAAGTTTTTATGGTTTTGTTTAGGGGTATGGTCATTTTCTGATCTATATAGTAACTTTATAGATCTTTATAGTAACTTTATAACCTATAGCAATTTCTTATAGGTTTCTTCTGTTTTTAGGTAAAAGGTAAATATATAGTTCTCTGGAATGTTTCTTAATGTTTTCATGACCTATTCATTTCTATATTGATAGTTATGTTAACCTGTCAAAATGAAATATAAGCTTGATGGCATCAATAATAGCTGTTTGAAGAGTGGCTGTTATAAAAATATAGAGAGAGGGGCTTATGACTCACATTTTATCATTCTAAATATATATATATAATTTTTTCTATGATGTGAAATATTTTTATATTTTGAGAAAGCCATAAATGTGCCACTATAAAAGTCTTCCCCAGAAAATAAGTTCTGGATATATTTAATGATGATATCAACATAAAATCATGCTTTTAGAAGTCATGTGTATAAATGAATATTTTCAATAATTTAACATTGTAAATTGAAAGCCAAATTTCACTAGATATAGATAACAGATACCAAATTAGTTTCTAGTACTTTTAATACTACTTTTAAGTGTAACCATAAATGAATTAACTTTGTTAACTTCACCATGAGATATAAAGATATAATCTTCCTCACAAGTCAATGCCAGAGTCAACTGAACTAAACTTTATCAATAAGGCCCGGCACAAGGAAGTCATTAATCTAGTAGGTACAGAATTTAGAATTTCAAATTTATTTCTGAAAAACTAAATTGTTCATCTGTTATTTTGCTTAAATAGTTTACATTTCATCAATATTTACTTGAAAAATATTTACAAATATTTCTGTATAATCTGCCAATTATTGTAGTAAGAACCAGAGATGAAAAATTGAGCAAGACAAACATTGTTGGCCACAATGGAGCTTCCTTTATTAGTATGTGTCTGAGATGTGGGGATACAGAAAAGTACTCACAGGATACAAAAATGTAACACTTCAAAAAGTGATCAATATCATGATTAACTACTCACTAGGAAGTTATTTTAGATAGAATGGAAAGGGTAATAATGCAACATCTAAAATCAGGACCTAATAATAAGGAAGAACAAGTCCTACCTCCTAGGAAAATAGATTCCCATGCAGATGAATCTGTACAAAGACCAAAAGATGGGAATAAACCAGAACTAACTGATGAGTAAGACAAATATTAGAGAAGAGCTGACTTATTGGAAAAGATACTAATGCTGGAAAGATTGAGAGCAGGGGAAGAAGGGTCCAACAGAGGATAAGATGGTTGGTTGGCCTCATTGACTCAGTGGACATGAGTTTGCTCAAACTTCAGGAGATACTGAAGGACAGGGAAACCTGGAGGGCTGCAGTCATTGGGATCTCTAAGAATCAGACACAACTGAGTGACTGAACAACAAAAAGTACAGCTACAACAGAATGAGGAATGTTTCAGGGGGTCTCACTGCAGGAGAAAGGAGGGATCAGATTTCTAGATCATGACAGGAAGGCTATTGTTGGGCTTGCCTTGTGGCTTAGCTGGTAAAGAATCTACCTGCAATACAGGAGACCTGAGTTTGATCCCTGGGTTGGGAAGATCCTCTGGAGAAGGGAAAGTCTACCCATTCCATTATTTTGGCCTGGAGAATTCCATGGACTATAATCCATGGCACAAGTCAGACACAACTGAGTGACTTTCACTTTCACTTCACACTTTCAAAACTGTTGTTGTTCTTCAGTCACCCAGTCATGTCTGACTTTTTGCAAACCCATGGACTGCAGCATGCCAGTCTTCCTTGTCCTTCAGCATCTCGTGAACCTTCCTCAAACTCATGTCCATTGAGTTGGTGATGCCATCCAGCCATCTTGTCCTGTGTCATCCCCTTCTCTTCCTGTCTCCAATCTTTCTCAGCTACCAGGGACTTTTCTTGGAGAAGGCAATGTCACCCCACTCCAGTACTCTTGCCTGGAAAATCCCATGGACGGAGGAGCCTGGTGGGCTGCAGTCCATGGGGTCGCTAGGAGTTAGACATGACTGAGCGATTTCACTTTCACTTTTCACTTCCATGCATTGGAGAAGGAAATGGCAACCCACTCCAGTGTTCTTCCCTGGAGATTCGCAGGGACGGGGGAGCCTGGTGGGCTGACGTCTATGGGGTCGCACAGAATCGGACACGACTGAAGCGACTTAGCAGTAGCAGCGGGGTCTTTTCTAATGAGGCAGCCCTTCGCATCAGTTGGCCAAAGTATGGGAGTTTCAGTATCAGTCCTCTAATGAACATTCAGGACTTATCTCCTTTAGGATTGACTGGTTTGATCTCCTTGCAGTCAAAGGGACTCTCAAGAGTCTTCACCAACACCACGGTTCAAAAGCACCCATTCTTTGGCACTCAGCTTTTATTATGGTCCAACTCTCACATCCATACATGACTACTGGAAAACGATAGATTTAACTAGATTTTCCTTTGCTGCCAAAGTAATGTCTGTGCTTTTTAATACGCTGTCTAGGTTTGTCATAGTTTTTCTTCCAAGGAGCAAGTGTCTTTTAATCTCATGGCTGCAGTCACCATCTGCAGTGATTTTGGAGCCCAAGGAAATGAAGTGTGTCACTGTTTCCCCATCTTTTTCCCATGAAGTGATGAGACCAGATGCCATGATCTTGTTTTTTGAATGTTGAGTTTTAAGCCCGCTTTTTCACTCTCCTCCTTTACCTTCATCAAGATGCTCTTTAATTCCCTTTTGTTTTCTGCCATAAAGTTGGTGTCATCTGCATATCTGAGGTTATTGATATTTCTCCTGGAAATCTTGATTTTGATTCCATCTTGTGTTTCATCCAGCCCAGCATTTGCATGATGTACTTTACATATAAGTTAAATAAGCAGGGTGACAATATACAGTTTTGATGTACTCTTTTTTGAATCTGGAACCAGTCCGTTCTTCCATGTCTGGTTCTAACTGTTGCTTCTTGACTTGCATACAGGTTTTGCAGGAGACAGGTAATGTAGTCTGGTATTTCCATCTGTTGAAAAATTTTCCAGTTTGTTGTGATCCACACAGTCAAAGACTTTAGCATAGTCAATGAAGCAGAAGTAGGCAGGAAGGTTGGATTTGTTCTAATACTAGTAGAAACATTTTGGGTGATTTAATCAAGTTGTAGATGTGATTAAATCCGTTTAAAACAGAAACTCAAAGTTAGCTAATTGTTAGGCTTTTGCATTAGTTTAACCGGGAGAAAATGGATTTGTAATAAATGGTATTAAAGGAGACGTGGAGAAAAAATTCATTTGGCAAATATTTTGGAGGTACAACCAAGAGAATGAATTTTCTGAAAGCAGGCATGGATTAGATTAATTTGGGATAATTTATGCCATAGAGGAATTCTGATGCCATAATGAGAGAATGAATGAATTAATGAATTAATGCAAAGGAGTGTAGAGAGAACAAGTCCAGATATCTTCTTTTGGATATATAAAATTAGAAGTAACACCCACAAAAGATATGCTTTTCTTTATAGGGGACTGGAATGCACAAGTAGGAAGTCAAGAAACACCTGGAGTAACAGGCAAATTTGGCCTTGGGAAACAGAATGAAGCAGGGCAAAGACTAATAGAGTTTTGCCAAGAGAACACACTGATCATAGCAAACATCCTCTTCCAAAAACACAAGAGAAGACTCTACACATGGACATCACCAGATGGTCAACACCAAAATCAGATTGATTATGTTCTTTGCAGCCAAAGATGGAGAAGCTCTATACAGTCAGCAAAAACAAAACCAGGAGCTGACTGTGGCTCAGATCATGAACTCCTTATTGCCAAATTCAGACTGAAATTGAAGAAGGTAGGGAAAACCACTAGACCATTCAGGTATGACCTAAATCAAATTGCTTATCGTTATACAGTGGAAGTGAGAAATAGATGTAAGGGCCTAGATCTGATAGATAGAGTGCCTGATGAACTATGGATGGAGGTTCATGACATTGTACAGGAGACAGGGATCAAGACCATTCCCATAGAAAAGAAATGCAAAGAAGCAAAATGGCTGTCTGAGGAGGCCTTACAAATAGCTGTGAAAAAGAAGAGAAATGAAAAGCAAAGGAGAAAAGGAAAGATATAAGCATCTGAATGCAGAGTTTCAAAAAATAGCAAGAAGAGATAAGAAAGCCTTCCTCAGCAATCAATGCAAAGAAATAGAGGAAAACAACAGAATGGGAAAGACTAGAGATCTCTTCAAGAAAATTAGAGATACCAAAGGAACATTTCATGCAAAGATGGGCTAGATAAAGGACAGAAATGGTATGGACCTAACAGAAGCAGAAGATATTAAGAAGAGGTGGAAAGAATACACAGAAGAACTGTACAAAAAAGATATTCATGACCAAAATAATCATGATGGTGTGATCATTCACCTAGAGCCAGACATCCTGGAATGTGAAGTCAAGTGGGCCTTAGAAAGCATCACTATGAACAAAGCTCATGGAGGTGATGGAATTGCAGTTGAGCTATTTCAAATCCTGAAAGATGATGCTGTGAAAGTGCTGCACTCAATAGACCAGCAAATTTGGAAAACTCAGCAGTGGCCACAGGACTGGAAAAGGTCAGTTTTCATTCCAATCCCAAAGAAAGGCAATGCCAAAGAATGCTCAAACTACTGCACAACTGCACTCATCTCATATGCTAGTAAAGTAGTCCTCAAAATTCTCCAAGCCAGGCTTCAGCAGTATGTGAATTGTGAACTTCCCAATGTTCATGCTGGTTTTAGAAAAGGCAGAAGAACCAGAGATCAAATTGTCAACATCCACTGGATCATCGAAAAAAGCAAGAGAGTTCCAGAAAAACATCTATTTCTGCTATATTGACTACGTCAAATCCTTAGACTGTGCAGATCACAATAATCTGTGGAAAATTCTGAAAGAGATGGGCAAACCAGACCACCTTACCTGCCTCTTGAGAAACCTAGATGAAGGTTAGGAACGAACAGTTAGAACTGGACATGGAAAAACAGACTGGTTCCAAATAGGAAAAGGAGTATGTCAAGGCTGTATATTGTCACCCTGCTTATTTAACTCATATGCAAAGTACATCATGAGAAACGCTGGGCTGGAAGAAGCACAAGCTGGAATCAAGATTGCCAGGAGAAATATCAATAACCTCAGATATGCAGATGACATCACCTTTATGGCAGAAAGTGAGGAGGAACTAAAAAGCCAATTGACGAAAGTGAAAGAGGAGAGGGAAAAAGTTGGCTTAAAGCTCAACATTCAGAAAACAAAGATCATGGCATCCGGTCCCATCACTTCATGGGAAATAGATGTGGAAACAGTGGAATCAGTGTCAGACTTTATTTTTTGGGGCTCCAAAATCACTGCAGATGGTGGCTGCAGCCATGAAATTAAAAGACATTTATTCCTTGGAAGGAAAGTTATGACCAACCTAGATAGTATATTCAAAAGCAGAGACATTACTTTTCCAACAAAGGTCCATCTAGTCAAGGCTATGGTTTTTCCTGTGGTCATGTATGGATGTGAGAGTTGGACTGTGAAGAAAGCTGAGCACTGAAGAATTGATGCTTTTGAACTGTAGTGTTGGAGAAGACTCTTGAGAGTCTCTTGGACTCCAAGGAGATCCAACCAGTCCATTCTAAAGGAGATCAGTCCTGGTTGTTCTTTGGAAGGAATGATGCTAATGCTGAAACTCCAATACTTTGGCCACCTCATGCGAAGAGTTGACTCATTGGAAAAGACTCTGATGCTGGGAGGGATTGGGGGCAGGAGGGGAAGGGGACGACAGAGGATGAGATGGCTGGATGGCATCACCGATTCAATGGACATAAGTTTAAGTGAACTCCGGGACTTGGTGATGGATAGGGATGCCGGGCATGCTGCAATTCATGGGGTCACAAAGAATCGGACACGACTGAGCAACTGATCGGAACTGAACTGAGTACATTTCCAAAGGAAGAATCTGAGTAGTTTGTTAGATAAATGGACATATGCGTCTGGCACTCATGGGAGATAGCAAGACTATAACAATAAATCTGGCAATCATTGGAATATAGATTATTTTAAAACCTTAAGGGTAAATGACATTATGCAATGTTATGCAATGTTATGCAATACAAGGAGTAAAGAGCCCAAGGTGAAGCCCAACGTACCCTAGAGTTTTGAGATCCCTTTAAGAGAAGCCTTAGAATTTGGGCTAGGGTTCAAAGAAAATCAGGATACTCTATTCACTAATTCCTGGCAATGGAGTTTTCTGTTTGTTTGTTTTAAGAAATTAGGAATGATGTTCAATCATATCCTGCTGAGAAGAAAATTAAAGTGAAAATATAGGATTAATATTTTGCAAGGTATAAAATGCTGGCAATTTTAGTAAGGACTTATTGGCATGTTAATGAAGAAAGCTATTGCAGTATAAACTTAAGAAAAAATAAGGATAAAAAAATGACAGTATTTACACACATTTGGTGTATTAACTGTACAGTATTATGGAAAATAATGGACTTTAAGTTGCAGCACTTCAGATTTCTTTAAAAGTAACAACTTAGTGATTAATGGAAAATAATTCTATTTATTCTGCTGATGAATATACAGAAGTGGCAATGATTTATTACTTTTTTCTAATATTAATAAAATAATATTCAAATTTTTAAACATCAATCTAATCCCTATTTTAAAATCTAATTGTAATAAAGCTTATATTTGAGCCACTTAAATTGCATAAAATAGAAATATAATTTAGAAGACTTTTTAAGATATTTAATTTCATTTTCAAAAATATTTGTTATATTTATTGATAATATGTTTGTCAAGACTCAGTAGCTCAACTATATTATTAATATTTTAGCACAATCTTTTTTGTAATAAAAATATATGCATGTGAGTATCTGTGTTTGGAGACAGACAGACATACATCGAAGAGTCAGAGAAGAGGAAATGAGCTTTGGGGAGGGATGAAAAATTTTAATAGCATAAATGTATCAGCTGTATGAAGACATTGCTATTCAACTACAATTTAAACAAGAAGATATTTTTACTTGTCCTTCCAGACTAAATATAAGCTATCTTTCGAATGTGTTTTGGGGCATGCTTTGTTATATCAAATGCCATTAGGAGTGTTGTAGACCGTTTTATATGCCATTTTTAGAAGGGATGAGCTTAAAGTACAAATGAATACTAAATCTAAATGAATATAAGTATTTCTTAGTCTAGTAAGAAAGATTAAATATTATCACATTCAATAGTTCAGTGAAGGCACATGGAATTTTAAATATATACTTTTTCAAATAGAATTATATGTTATAAAATTTGGTTTTTTATTACTCAAAAAGGTATGCCTGTTGTTTTAAATTTCCTACTGCTAATTGGATGTGAATCCAGATGAGTATATGCTCAACAGTAGATTATTAGAGTGCAGACTACTTAGAAAAGAAAATACTTCTCCTTTGTATTACTGAACACTTCTGTTAGCATAAGATTTTGTATCACTATACTGAAAGATCTCCTTACTTCCAGGTGGTAACAGTTGTGATAAATTAATGAAGAACAAAGAAAACTCCATAACACCACACATTATCCCTTACTGAAATTTCATGATGACAGGATTAAATGAGAGCTTTTACACTGAACCAGCGTTGAAGGAGAGAAAGAGGGGGAAAGTTACGTGAAATCCTTAAATTCACTAATAAAATTTTCTTTAAGCTTATGCATCAATGAAGGATTCAAACTTTATGTGAAAGGAAGGAGAATTTAACATCTCCTTTCATGAAAACATCTGAACACAGAAACAGTTGGAGAAAACAAAGGATCAAAACAAAACTTTTCAAACTTAAAATGTTATCGTTGAAAAATAGAATATTCCAATTCCAGAGAACATAAATAGTTAGCATGTTATAATGAATAGAAAAATAATGATGCAAAATAAAACCAATGGTTACATTTGCTTTATAAACATTGAATAGATAGAGATGTTTTCAGGAAAAATATTCAAAGTCTTTATATATTTTATACATGTCTCCAACAGTGTATTGAAAAGGATAAATCAAAATAAGAAATTAAAATCTGGACTTTACTATATTAATTAGAGTACAGGGAATTTTAAATATATACTTTTTCAAAGAGAATTATATATTATAAAATTTAGTTTTGTATTACTCAAAAAGGTATGCCTGTTGTTTGAAATTTCCGACTGCTAATTGGATGTGAATCCAGATGAGTATATGCTCAGCAGTAGATTATTAGAGTGCAGACTACTTAGAAAAGAAAATAACCAAAATATCATTTGGTTAACTTTGCATAACCCCATTAAATCTTTATAATATTGTAAAGTCTTAGCCAGTTTTTCAAAGCAAGCTTTTGGTCCCCATTTAACAAAATGGAAAAAGACTGGAAGTTGTTTGATAATGCCTTAAAGATATTTCAGTCATTTCCATTCCAAGACATATTGTTTATCTTATCCCCAAGCAAAATCTCTCATAGGCACACATTGAATTTTTTAAATTTATCAACTTTTTATTTATAGTTTATATCTAACTTCAATACTGCCTGATTTAACTATGTAGACAAGATTTGCTTTTATTTCACAGAATATGCTGCATAAATAAAATTAATTCTTTGTTTTTTGAATGTTACAATGACAATGTTTTAAGTGCATAGTAAGTGCTTTTGTTCTTTTTGACTTTTAAAAATACATTAACAAGTCATAGTGAAGGTAAGACTCTCCTCAAGATGTGGCAAGTGGAATGTTCTCTTAGGTTTGGGAATTAGAATACTTTCATATTGAGGATTGTTTTTCTGTATATGTTACATTATGCTATATCAAATGTCTATTTTACATAGGAGAAATGTGATATCAAGTATATGACAAATGGGTACATTAAAAGAAAATGGTAAGTACATTTTTAAAAATATATTTTTCTTTTAAATACTAGATATTTATGTCTGTATAAAATATAGTTCAGTTATCAAAGTATTTTTCTGTTAAAGCTGGCCATAACAATCTATTTGCACAAAGTGCATTTATGCATTAAATTGAAAATAATATCACATATTGTTTTAAAAGATGTGATTTATGTGTAATATGTGAGTTATATAATTTATGTAACATAAAATATTTATATAATTGGCCCCTTTTGACAGACATTTTCTGGACCAGATGAATAAATTCATAAATGATCCCCTTATTGCCATTAAACTTGTCACTTCTGCTCTCTTCTCCAAATGACAGAGGCACTGATATTTTATAAAAGCAAATTTATTCTTGTTGTTCTCTAGCTTAATTTCACTCACTCTATCCCTATTAAATTTAGAATGCATTTCAACATGCCTAGCAGACATAAGCTCTTGCTTCATCTTGACTTAATTTCATTGTACTCTCTGCTTCCTTCATTAATCTCTAGCTACCTTGGTCTCTTGTCTCTATGGGCCTTTATTGCTACCAGAACTTTGTACATCCTTTCTCTATATTTTGAATACTCATTCACCTTTCCTTTACCTTGCAGGCATCAGATCACTTATTTCAAATTAGACTAGTGTTCTACTTTTTAGTGCTTCTATAGATTTATTTTCTTTATTATAATTTGAACATAATTTTTTCAAAAAATATGTTTTCTGTAAATCTCAGAATAGAATGGTGGTTACCAGGACTTGGTGGGTGGGAGATCTGGCTATCTGTTGTTTAAGAGCACAGAATTGCAACTAGTAGATGAATAAATGTAGTGATTATACACAACATTGCAGTATTATAAACTTCAAAGTTGCTAAGAGACTAGACCTATATTGTTCACATCACAGAAAGGAAACAGTTATGTGAGATGATAGAGATATTAGCTAACCCTATGGTGGTAATCAGGCTTCCCTGGTAGCTCAGCTGGTGAAGAATCCGGCTGCTATGCAGGAGACTCTGGTTCAATTCCTGGGTTGGGAAGATCCCCTGGAGAAGGGAGAGGCTACCCACTTCAATATTCTCAGGCCTTCCTGGTAGCTCAGATGGTAAAGAATTCACCTGCAATGAAGGTGACTTGGGTTTAATCCCTGGGTTGGGAACATCTGGAGGAGGGCAACCCACTCCAGTATTCTTGCTTGGAGAACTCCACGGACAGAGGCGCCTGGTGGGCTCTGTGTCCCTAGGGTCACAAAGAGTTGGAAATGACTGAGCAGCTAAGCACAGCACATGGTGGTAATCATATTGCAATATATAAATGTATCAAATCAACATTTTGTAAATGTAAACTTACAAAATTTTCAATCTTATTTTTTTAAATCATGGTTTTCTTTGTTTTGTGTAGTCCTTTTATTTATATTATTATTTTCGGAATGCTCTAGCAGCTATTTAAGTTATGACCAACCTAGATAGCATATTTAAAAGCAGAGACATTACTTTGCCAACAAAGGTTCGTCTAGTCAAGGCTATGGTTTTTCCTGTGGTCATGTATGGATATGAGAGTTGGACTGTGAAGAAGGCTGAGCACTGAAGAATTGATGTGTTTGAACTGTGGTGTTGGAGAAGACTCTTGAGAGTCCCTTGGACTGCAAGGAGATCCGACCAGTCCATTCTGAAGGAGATCAGCCCTGGGATTTCTTTGGAAGGAATGATGCTAAAGCTGAAACTCCAGTACTTTGGCCATCTCATGCGAAGAGTTGACTCATTGGAAAAGACTCTGATGCTGGGAGGGATTGGGGGCAGGAGGAGAAGGGGACGACAGAGGATGAGATGGCTGGATGGCATCACTGACTCGATGGACGTGAATCTGAGTGAACTCCGGGAGTTGGTGATGGACAGGGAGGCCTGGCGTGCTGGGATTCATGGGGTCACAAAGAGTCAGACACGACTGAGTGACTGATCTGATATAATCTGATCTGAGCAGCTATTTCAATACTCAAAATAATAAAATGCAGTTCTCAAAGCCTGAAAAGCATTTGAGCAAGCATCAGTATAATGTTTTCTAGATTTCTCTCTCAAATACTGGTGCAAAGAATTACAGTGACTATGTAACAAAAATAGCTTAAAATCCAATTAAAGATTTTCTCCATGATGAAGAAATTGAATTAAATTTGTATTTGCTTTTAAAGCACTAAGATAAACTAAATTTTTATTTTGGGCATCTCTATACAAGGAGAGAAATTAGCACACACACAAAAGAGCATTATTTTCTAGGTCATTTTTTTTAATGATATAATTTATCTGGTAGTTAAACAGTACCTTGTAGGGAAAAGTAGAGTTGACATAGTAGTATTCTATAGGCATTACAGCCTTTGGAAAATTGTCTAATTTAAAAGTAAGATATTTTGGTTACGGTTGATTAAGCTATTTAAGCTATCTTTCCTATTATATGCTGCTGTCTTTACATAATCTGAAACAAAATACATAAAACAAATATAAATTTGTATCTCCTGATATAGTGCTGTGTATGTTTTTATAGTTTAAATGCACATTATTGTGGTTTTTAAGCTAATTCTACTCTGGATTGAAGATGAGTATTTTAAGAAGTTAGTTACTTCCCATCTTTTGTAGTAGATTGATTCACATCACACACACACACACACACACACACACACACACAAGACACTCCTTAGACTTATTGTTCTGATAACATTTAAGAATTAGATTTTATAATATATTTAATACATATTTATTTGACTTATGGAGTGGATTATAAAGATTATAAAGGGTTTATATATAACCCTTATTTACCTCATTTGTCCAACATTATTGTGAGTAATACAATGTTTATAGTTAGTGTTTTCAATTCATGGATGGAAATTATGTTTCTGTGTTCATCAATTCAAATAAACATGTTTGATAACCAGAATTGCAAGTTCCAAAAATCATATCTTCTTCATTCCAGTTACTTTATTAACATGGAGAAAATCCTTAAGTCTATAGCAAGCAATAGATAAGACATGCCATATTTATTTTTGTGCACTCTTATTCAGAGGGTCTGTTGTTTGCCTTTCAATCACACAGTGCCTCCTCCTGTGCTTCCAGCTTAATTAATACAGTCCATGGATCTGTAAATCTCTTAGGAATTTTCTAACCTCAAATACAACTTTAGGTCACTAAGGCAGACATTTAAAAAACCTTAATGCAATTAGTGTGGCTTTATTTTGCATTGCATGTTATGCTAAATTCTAATCTGGGTTCCCAAAGATTTGTAGTTGTTTATCTATATTTTGGGAGGCAAGCAATGAAAAATGCCTTTCTGTAGGATGAATCACTTCAAGGAGTATGACTAGAGACAGCATATTAGCATTGCTTGACAAAGCACCTTATTATTACAAGCACTGAAAGGGACAAGAAATTGTATTTGAGTGAAAGGGAAAGAGGAGGCAGAAGAGGAAAATCATCAGTGCAAACCATAACAACCAGAAAATTGGATGAAAAGAATGAAGTCAAAGTTGTAGGAGGAATACCAAATGCAAGCATAGCCTGCTGCTCTACTTATCAGCTGCATACAGGCCAAGCTCCTCTAGAAAATCCAATTTGTTTAGAGGAAGTGACCAAAAAGATAGAGCCAGGCAAATGATCCAATGTGCCCTGTAACAAAACATACCAGAGAAGCAGCTTTCCACAATTTGAACCATTTCCCACTAGGCTTTGTCATGAGAAACCACCCACTTCAAAAAGGCACAAAGAATCCTTAATTTGTTCAGAGTTATTATTATATATATATATATATATATATATTCAAAAATTTATGTAGTGGGAAAATGTATAGACCACTGAAACACTGAATTCACATTCTTTTAAGTAGTAAAATTCTAAAACCTGTAGCATTCATTCTAAAATAACTGAAAATATGTTCTTGATCATTTTAAGAAAACAAAACCTAATTAAGGAAAATAAAAACAAAACAATTTGGCAATAATTACATCAGATGAAGATTCAAAAGTGCAAGTAGACTATATGGACCATCAGATGCATACTAAGTCACTTCAGTTGTGTCCAACTCTTTGCGACCCCAGCAACTAAAAACTGCCAGGCTCCTCCGCCCATGGGATTCTCCAGGCAAGAATACTGGAGTGGGTTGCCATTCTCTTTTCCAGGTCATCTTCCCGAGCCAGGGACAGAATGAAAGGTCTCATGTCTCCTGTATTGGCAGGCGGGTTTTTTACCACTAGCACCACCTGGGACACCTTAGAAATCCTATAGACTGTAGGATAGCATAATTCTGAAAGACAAGTGCTATACTGGTGGGAATGTGTACAGCAAGATTCCGTAATGGAATTACCCAGGTTGAAGGACATGTAAGAAACTCGGTCCCTATCATCTTGAACATAAAAAATGAGGTACAAATAAACATGAAAAATGCAGGCTTAAAGAAATATAAGTTTGCATCAAGGCAGTAATTAACATGGACTTCCCTGGTGTCTCAGATGGTAAAGAATATGCCTGCAATGTGGGAGACCAGGGTTCAATTCCTGGGTCAGGAAGATCTGCTGGAGAAGAGAATGGCTACAATCTCCAGTATTCTTGGGGCTTCCTGGGTGGCTCAGCAGTAAAGAAACAGCCTGCCAATACAGGAGAAATGGGTTCAACACCTGGGTTTGGAAGATACCCTGGAGAAGGAAATGACAATCCAATCCAATATTGTTGCCTGGGAAATCCCTTGGACAGGGGAGCCTAGTGGGCCCTAGTCCATGGGATCACAAAGAGTCAGACATGACTTAATGACTAAACAACAGCAACAGTAGTTAACATAATACAGTAAGCTCCAAAATTGGGCATGGAATCATAGAATCATGAAATTGCCAAATTTCAGATTAAGTTTATCTAGAGATATGGTACTGGGTTAGTATAACTCTTGGGATCTTGAAATAAACTGGTATGTGTGTGTTGTATAAATTTTTTATCTCTAATTTTGTTTGGAAACAAAGAATTTGTGTTGTGGAATCACAGTTCAGTCTTTACATATTTACATGTAAACCAGAATGATTTTCCTTTACCCCAGTTTCTTTCAATTCTAACTTACTTTGTTTACACTTTCTGTATTTGGCTTATAACTGCCTTAATGTTGCTTCTATGGTTGTTGGTTGCCTATGTGCACAGTAGAAATTAATTGCATCACAGTTGTTTAAAAGTACTGCAGCATTAAGAATTCTTGAAAGTGTTTTCGGCTTAATACTGTGAAAAATGATCTATTTGCTAAAACTATATTTAAGCCTATGTTGTCTTTATGCTGAAATAGATCAATTTTTCAGTTTGATGGAAAAATGCACTAACTATCCTCTAAGTAACATTTTCTAATGTGTATGAATTAATATTCTGACAATTTTCCTTTATAGCAATTATATAACTTTTTATGGTTTCTTTCATCTATATTTCTACTTACAGTTTTATTTCACATGTGGGAGCATGCAAAACCACTGAATTTCTTCCCATATAGTCTTCCCAATCCAGGGATCAAACCCAGGTCTCCTGCATTGCAGATTCATTACTGTTTGAGACACTAGGGAAGTTCTAATGGAAGTGTAATTATTTATAATTTCTAGTGCAATACATTCCCAAAATACTTGAAGTGGTTAGATGGATAAAACACTTAGGTGTTAATTTGTTGCTGTTGTTGTTGTTAAGTTTCCCATTTGTGTTTGACTCTGTGACCCCATGGACTGCAATATGCCAGGCCTCCCAGCCCCTGGCCATCTCCCAGAGTTTGCCCAAGTTCATGTTCATTGCATCAGTGATGCCATCCAGCCATCTCATCCTCTGATCCCCTCTTCTCCTTCTGCTCTTGGTCTTTCCCAGTATAAGGGATTTTCTCAATGAGTTAACTGTGAGCATCAGATGACCAAAATACTGGAGCTTCAGCTTCAGCATCAGTCATTCCAGTGAATATTCAGGGTTGATCTCCCTTAAGATTGACTGGTTTGATCTCCTTGCTGTCCAAGGGACTTTAAGGAGTCTTCAGCATTACAGTGCAAAGGCATCAATTCTTTGGTGTTATGCCTTCTTTATGGCCCAGCTCGCACAACTGTATGTGACCACTAGGAAGACCATACCTTGCTTATACAGACCTATGTTGGCAGAGTAATGTCTCTGCTTTTCAACACACTATCCAGGTTTGTCATCGCTTTCCTGCCAAGAAGCAATCATCTGATTTCATGGCTTCAGTCACTGTCTGCAGGTGTTAGTTTACATGGAGCCTTTTCAAGTTGTTTCAAAATATTTAGAAACAATTGATTTATGTATATTATCTAGCCTACTCTTATTTATTTGGTGCTATTCCATGATAATCACAGTTTGAAGGTCTGGAATGAATTTCTGAACCAGACAGACAGTTGTTTCCTCCTAGAATGCTGTCATCCTTCTTAAAAGAAGGGACAAAATAATTAAGTAGCTGATCAAATACCCTATTGAAAGATTTCAGTTTGTGGTTCATATTCTGCATATAATATATGGTAAAATGTGGTAAGACATAAATGACAAATGCAGGCTGCTTTGCAGTGGGAAAGGGCTCTTACATCACACACATATCAAGATATAAATAATAAAAAATAAAATACAGTTATAAAAATATGAGAGAGGGCATTTCAAGAAGAAATATTGTGTTGACCAAAAAGTTCATTTGTGTTTTTCTGTAACCTCTATCGAATGACCTTTTTGTCCAACCCAACAGATAGCACATTTTGTGACCAGTATGCCAAGTTCTTTCCAAATATCAAATCTACATTTTTCCAAAGAATTCCTTACAAGGTATAAAGTTAAGTGGCTCAGTCATGTCCAACTCTTTTTGCCCCCATGGACTCTAGCCTGCCAGGCTCCTCTGCCCATGGGATTTTCCAAGCAAGAAAATTGGAGTGGGTTGCCATTTCCTTCTCCAGGGGATCTCCCCAACCCAGGGATCAAACCTGGGTCTCCTGAGCTGCAGTCAGGCTCTTTACCATCTGAGCCACCAGGGAAGCCCTTACAGGTATATTCCTGAGTAATATTTACATATCCACATTTCCTTCTCTGTCTCAATATGGGCCAAATATATGTGAACAGAAATGGTATGCAGTTGATGCCTAGGAAAAGTCCTCATAAACAGTCAGCTAGTGCCCTTCTCTGACATTTATCTCTTCCAGTTATCTTTTTGACAAAAAGACAGGAGACACATGAAATTAAATTCTAACTACCAAGTTGTACCATGAAGTTGAGGGTCTATATCCAAGTGGAAGGAGTTGATCATTTCATCATGAGGACCATGAGAATTTCATGAAATACAAGGCATCTTGTCAGCTACAGCCTGGTCACCAAGGGAGTATTGTAGGAAAAGAGAAGGGCACGGTTATCTCAGACTTTTTTCTCAGCAGATTCCTATTTTATTGTCACATATAGGATTGTTCAAGTATAACAGGGAAAATAATTTAAATAATTTTGCAGTGAAAAGAGTAAACTAAAAAATATATATTATTTGGAAAAATTACCAGACGCTGTATTTCTGAATAAATCACAATGTATCATTGGACCTACTTTCCATGTGTCAACAGAGAACTCTTGCAGCTCAGAATGGATGGTAGTCTCATTAAACCTTTTAAAATTACAGTTGATTTATAATATTACATTAGTTTCAGTTATACAACACAGTGGTTCAGTATTTTTATGGATCATATACCATTTGAAGTATTTATAAACTACTGGCTATAATCCCATTGTTATACAATACATCCTTGTTTCTTAGTTTACACATAGGGGTAGGGATTTAAGAGATAAATGCTATTATTTTGTCCCCCATCCCTTCCCCACTGGTAACTATTAGTTCTCTGTATCGGTGAGTCTGCTTCTATTTTGTAATATTCATTTCTTTTACTTTTCAGATTCCACTTATAAGTGATAAAATGAAGTGTTTGTCTTTGTCTTATTTCAATAATCCTAAAACCCTCCATCCATATTGTTGCAAATGGCAAGACTGAAATATTTTTATGGTTGAATAATATTCTTTTGTCTATATAGACCTACAATATCTTTATTCATCTGTTGCTGGACACTTTAAGTTGCTTCTATTTCTTTGCTATTGTAAATAGTGCTGCAATAAACACTGGGGTGTGTGAATCTTTTGAAATTAGTGTTTTTCATTTTCTCTTGATATATATCAAGAAGTGGAATTGCTGGAAAAAATACGCTCTATTTACATTCCCACCAACAGTGTAAGAATGTTCCCTTTTCTTCATATCTTCATCAGTGTTTGCTGTCTGGTCTTTTTGACAATAACCACTCTGACAGGTGGGAGGTGATAGTTCCTAAATTGGAGAGAGATGATCTATAAATAGAACTTTATTTGATTTCAGAGTATAATTTTATGACTAGCTTGCAATGAAACCAGTTGGTTGTGGGAGTAGTGATATTGATGACATAGTTAAGAGAGAAGGAACTAACATTTATTGATCACCAAAAGTGTTATGAAAATATTCATATATTTTATGATGAATCAAACATTCTGATGTACATCTCATTTAACCCACTTGTAGCCAAAATAATTTAAAACAATTTAAGCAAATTTCTGAAAGTAAAAGATTAGGGTAACCTGAAAAGAAACTGGAACTGTTTTGCATGATTTATTATATACTACATATTGATTCCTGGGTCAGGAAAATCCCCTGGAGGAGATCATTGCAATCCACTTCAGTCTTCTTGCCTGGAGAAGCCCATGGACAGAGGAGGCTGGTGAGCTACACAATCCATGGGGTCGCAGAGTCAGATAAACTGAAGTGACTGAGCACGCAAGACACCTATCTATATAAGATTAACCACAAAATGGTAGTAACCCAGTTTGTTTTTGAGACAATCCAGATATTCTCAGTTTAAAAAAAAAAAAAATCACAGTAGTGAAGAAAAATCACTAGTTAGTGAAAAAAAAAATCACTAGTTAGTCAAAGATTTATGTGGATATTAAAGAATTATGCATGTGTGCTTGGTCGTGTGCGATTCTTTGCAGCACCATGGAGTGTGGCCCACCAGGCTCCACTGTCTGTGAGATTTTCCAGGCAAGAATAATGAAGTGGATTGCCGTTTCCTCCTCCAGGGGATTTTCCCGACCCAGAGACTGAACACCTATCTCCTGCTTTGGCACATGAATTCTTTACCACTGGAAGAATTATAACATATAACAAATTAAAATAAATTGCATAACTGTGATACTAATCACCTACCATGAAAGAATATTCCAATGTGAAATATATATTAATTTCAACAGCCCAAAATTTTATCTATAAAATTCAGAAAGTAATATGTTTATTATTGTAAGATTAAAGTTCTTTGTAAGAGTAAATGAAATATTAAATATACACCAGGTTTTGACAAATATTAAATATCAATCAATATTAATTGTATGCAAATAATAAATGATAAACATATACTATTTTAGTTTACTCAAATAATAAAGACATAATCATGAAATCAGAACAATTTTCCATTACTAAAATCACTAAGCTCATCATATATATATACATTGTATATTTATGCAAAATAAATGTTCCATTACTTGTGGTTGAGTTAAAAAATATTTACTGCAATGTTAAACACAGGATCCAGCAACCCAACTTGGGCAAATGTCTAGAGAAAAACATGATATATATCAAAGGATGTATGCACCCCAACGTTCATTGCAACACTATTTATGATAGGCAAGACATGGAAGCAATCTAAATGCCCATCAGTATAGAAATGGATAAAGATGTGGTAGATATATACAATGAAATACTATTGAGCCATTAATAAAAGTGAAATAATGCCATTTGCAGCAATTTGGAGACAGGTGGGGTGGAGGAAAAAATCAATAGTCTGGGTGGACATGTATACAGTGCTATGTTTAAAAAGGATTACCAACAAGGAAGAACTTACTGCATAGCACAAGGGATTCCGCTCAATATTGTGTAATAAATAGAAGAAGAATTTTAAAAAAGAAGAGATACATGTATAACTGAATCATTTTGCTGTACACTTGAAACATAACATTGCTAATCAACTATACTCCAATATAAAATAAAATTTAAAATAATTAAAATATAAAATTTGATAACCTAAAAAAGTCAAAATGTGTGTAACATTGTATCTAATCTGGTTATACAAACAGGGTAAGATTTCTTTTGTTCTTTGTTATCTCTTTAGCAGATTACCTGTGATGCACTTAATAAGGGATAAAGCTGTTTTATTCTTTTTAAAAATTTTTGGATATGTGTAATGGTAGGATCAGATCAGATCAGATCAGTCGCTCAGTAGTGTCCAACTCTTTGTGACCCTATGAATTGCAGCACTCCACCTCCCTGTCCATCACCAACTCCCAGAGTTCACTCAGATTCATGTCCATCGAGTCACTGATGCCATCCAGCCATCTCATCCTCTGTCGTCCCCTTCTCCTCCTGCCCCCAATTCCTCCCAGCATCAGAGTCTTTTCCAATGAGTCAACTCTTCGCATGAGATGGCCTAAGTACTGGAGTTTCCGCTTTAGCATCATTCCTTCCAAAGAAATCCCAGGGCTGATCTCCTTTAGAATGGAATGGTTGGATCTCCTTGCAGTCCAAGGGACTCTCAAGAGTCTTCTCTAATGCCACAGTTCAAAAGCATCAATTCTTCTGTGCTCAGCTTTCTTCACAGTCCAACTCTCACATCCATACATGACTACTTGGGAAACCATAGCCTTGACTAGACGGACCTTTAATGGCAAAGTAATGTCTCTGCTTTTCAATATGCTATCTAGGTTGGTCATAACTTTCCTTCCAAGGAGTAAGTGTCTTTAATTTCATGGCTTGCAGCCACCATCTGCAGTGATTTTGGAGCCCCCAAAAATAAAGTCTGACACTGTTTCCACTGTTTCCCCATCTATTTCCCATGAAGTGATGGGACCAGATGCCATGATCTTCGTTTTCTGAATGTTGAGCTTTAAGCCAACTTTTTCACTCTCCTTTTTCACTTTCATCAAGAGGCTTTTGATTTCCTCTTCACTTTCTGCCGTAAGGGTGGTGTCATCTGCATATCTGAGGTTATTGATATTTCTCCTGGCAATCTTGATTCCAGCTTGTGCTTCTTCCAGTCCAGCGTTTCTCATGATGTACTCTGCATATATGTTAAATAAGGAGGTGACAATATACAGCCTTGACATACTCCGTTTCCTATTTAGAACCAGTCTGTTGTTTCATGTCCAGTTCTAACTGTTGCTTCCTGACCTGCCTACAGATTTCTCAAGAGGCAGGTCAGATGGTCTGGTATGCCCATCTCTTTCAAAATTTTCCACAGTTGATTGTGATCCACACAGTCAAAGGCTTTGGCATAGTCAAGAAAGCAGAAATAGATGTTTTTCTGGAACTCTCTTGCTTTTTCCATGATCCAGCAGATGTTGGCAATTTGATCTCTGGTTTCTCTGCTTTTTCTAAAAACCAGCTTGAAAATCTGGAAGTTCATAGTTCATGTATTGCTGAAACCAGGCTTGGAGAATTTTGAGCATTACTTTACTAGCATGTGAGATGAGTGCAATTGTGCTGTAGTTTGAGCATTCTTTGGCACTGCCTTTCTTTGGGATTGGAATGAAAACTGACCTTTTCCAGTCCTGTGGCCACTGCTGAGTTTTCCAAATTTGCTGGCCTATTGAGTGCAGCACTTTCACAGCATCATCTTTCAGGATTTGAAAGAGCTCAACTGGAATTCCATCACCTCCACTAGCTTTGTTCGTAGTGATGCTTTCTAAGGCCCACTTGACTTCACTTTCCAGAATGTCTGGTTCTAGGTCAGTGATCACACCATCATGATTATCTGGGTCGTGATGAACTTTTTTGTACAGTTCTGTGTATTCTTGCCACCTCTTCTTAATATCTTCTGCTTCTATTAAGTCCATACCATTTCTGTCCTTTGTCGAGCCCATCTTTGCATGAAATGTTCCTTTCTTATCTCTAATTTTCTTGAAGAGATCTCTAGTCTTTCCCATTCTGCTGTTTTCCCTATTTTTTTGCATTGTTCGCTGAGGAAGACTTTCTTATCTCTCCTTGCTATTCTTTGGAACTCTACATTCAGATGTTTATATCTTTCCTTTTCTCCTTTGCTTTTCGCTTCTCTTCTTTTCACAGCTATTTGTAAGGCCTCCCCAGACAGCCATTTTGCTTTTTTGCATTTCTTTTCCATGGGGATGGTCTTGATCCCTGTCTCCTGTAAATGTCACGAACCTCATTCCATAGTTCATCAGGCACTCTATCTATCAGATCTAGTCCCTTAAATCTATTTCTCACTTCCACTGTATAATCATAAGGGATTTGATTTATGTTATACCTGAATGGTCTAGTGGTTTTCCCTACTTTCTTCAATTTAAGTCTTAATTTGGCAATAAGGAGTTCATGATCTGAGCCACAGTCAGCTCCTGGTCTTGTCTTTGCTGACTTTATAGAGCATATCCATCTTTGGCTGCAAAGACTATAATCAATCTGATTTCATTGTTGACCATCTGGTGATGTCCATGTGTAGAGTCTTCTCTTGTGTTGTTGGAAGAGTGTGTTTGCTATGACCAGTTTGTGTTCTTGGCAAAACTCTATTAGCCTTTGCCCTGCTTCATTCCATATTCCAAGGCCTAATTTGCATTTTACTCCAGGTGTTTCTTGACTTCCTACTTTTGCATTCCAGTCCCCTATAATGAAAAGGACATCTTTTTGGGTGTTAGTTCTAGAAGGTATTGTAGGTCTTCATAGAACCATTCAATTTCAGCTTCTTCAGCATTACTGGTCAGGGCATAGGCTTGGATTACCATGATACTGAATGGTTTGCCTTGGAAATGAACAGAGATCATTCTGTCGTTTTTTTTTTTTTTTTTTTTTTTTTTGTTTTGTTTTTGAATATGAGAATGTATTTTCTTTATTACTCAATCTCAGATGTGACATAATCACTTTGGCCCTATTTTGTTGGTCACACGCCAGTCCTGGTATAGTGTGGGAAGGGTAATCAGAGTGGGAAGGGTAATCAGAGTGTGATTACCAAGAGACAGAGACCACTGAGGGTCAGCTTGGAGGCAGGCTACAACTTCTACCAGAAATAATCAGTTTTTGGCATTTGATTCTGGGTTTTTTTTTCATTTATTTATTTTAGCTAGAGGCTAATTACTTTACAGTATCGTGGTGGTTTTTGTCATACATTGACATGAAGCAGCCACAGGTGTACATGTGTTCCCCATCCCATCCCTCTGGGTTGTCCCAGTGCACCAGCTTTGAGTGCCCAGTTTCATGCATCAAACTTGGACTGGTCATCTATTTCACATATGGTAATTATACATGTTTCAATGCTGTTCTCTCATTCTGTCGTTTTTGAGATTGCATCCAAGTACTGCATTTCAGACTCTTTTGTTGACCATGATGGCTACTCCATTTCTTCTAAGGGATACCTGCCCACAGTAGTAGATATAATGGTCATCTGAGTTAAATTCACCCATTCCAGTCCATTTTACTTTGCTGATTCCTAGAATGTCAACGTTCACTCTTGTCATCTCCTGTTTGACCATTTCCAATTTGCCTTCATTCATAGACCTAACATTCCAGGTCCTATGCAATATTGCTCTTTACATCATTGGACCTTGCTTCTATCACCAGTCACATCCACAACTGCATATTGTTTTTTCATTGGCTCCATCCCTTCATTCTTTCTGGAGTTATTTCTCCACTGATCTCCAGTAGCATATTGGGCACCTACCTTTAGTATAGAAACAGACAAAACATGCTCTCTAAGTTCAAGATTTTTGGTGGAGTAAGCATTGGTAATACAATTCTTACATCTTGTAAAGATCACTGCTAGTTTTTTTTTTTTAATGGTATAAAAATATGGTCAGCCAGGAATGTATTCTGCAAGTATTTTTCATAAGTGACTTATATCTCTCCATCATATTTGAAATAGGTTTACATATATGAATCCAATCTTGCAGTAAGCCAGAGAATGGTGTCTCAGATTTTGATAAATAAGGTATTTATAGGTAACCAGTCACAAGTAAATGGTTGTTATTTGTAGGGTGAGTATCATCTTAAGATGAAAGTTAAAAAATAGCCAGGAGAAAATACTAAGAGAAAAACCGAAGGGGAAATGTGATCATTTATGTTACGTTCTTGCTCACGGAACCATTTTTTCCTCTACTATTCCCTCCCTCTTTCATCCTCCTGCATCTCTTAGTCCCTCCATTCTTCAAAATCAACTCCTGGGAAGAGGGAGACAATGATCTTTCAGATGTATGGCCCCCTTTACGTGTGCATTTCCATACAAAGAGAGGCAGGTGCACCATATCTTTAGCTGGTAATGAACCACTTTCTCTGAGGACCCAAGTTGTGAATCTCATGACCTAACTGGGATCTCTTAATGTATTAGTCTGGATTTAACATTTATCATCCACATACCATGTGGCTAGGAAGCAGGAATCACAAAGATAAGATTAGAGGATAACTGAGAACTTGAGTAGGAGGCTGTGTCCCTACATGAAGTCAATAATTTGACCAGTCATTGTGCTTGGGACTTGGAGAAGGCAAACAGAAATACTAGGTGGAAATACTGACACAGGGGGGGAAAAAAGCCTTAAATTCTATGTTTTTATCTCAATAGGAGGAAAATCAGCCCTTCTTATTCAGACTGCCAGTGGAGCTGATGCCAGTGCAAAGCTACCCAGGCCTCCTATGTAATTCACCTGCTCTCCACCTGCTGTTATTACTCATTTATTTTTTCTTCTTCCCTGTGTTCTCTTGTCAACTATTCAAGCTCACATGAGGAAAAAGAGAATGGCAAAGATAGACTATTACTTAAAATCTTAGCAGCAGCTTCTTAGTTTAGGGACAACATAGAGATAAGAAGAAATAAAATAATTTTAAAAATACAGTGTCTGCTTCTGAGTTTGAACTATTTATTCTCAATATAACCCTTTCTCTGCACATCCTTTGAAGGGAGCTAGGGAAGAAAGAAACACTATATTACTGCAAGAGGCTGGGACAATGGAAGATGGATTGCAGAAAGAGACTTCAAGAAACACAGAAATGGTAGCAACAGGGATTCAGGAAATCCCAGAAGGACAAAATCCTCATCTAGGGAATAACTAGAAAATGGCTTAACATTGATGGATTGAAGGAAATCTCTGAGGCAGTGACTGGTGAAATATATTTCAACATGTTTCCTTTATTCTATCTTATTCCTTGCCATTTCTAGTACATACCTATGCTATTTATTCCATACAAGTCTCTTACTTTTGATCTGATGATACATCAGTATCAGTTGTTGGTAATTTTAGTCAGCTTTTCACTTTTCTCTTTTCTTTTTATTCAGTATTTTTCATACAAATATTTTCTTTTAACTGGGGAACATAGTTTCCCCTCCCAATCACCTGTAAACTGATTTGGAAGACAACGGCTAGGCAAATTAGGCCTCAGCATTCTGTATGCCAGATAGAATAAATATGGAGCCCCCTGGGGGAATAAAAGGCATTTTATCTGCCTATTTTGTCCTTTCTGAAAGAAAAGGGGGTAAGGCAGTGGCATTCTCACAGTACGTTGGAAAAAATACCCTCAATGGCAACAAATAAATGTATCAGTTTGGGCTCTGAAGGTAATGATACTGGTTTAATTCGACATGTAAAACAAATATAGCTAACAAAACAATAAGCCACGGCCAAGTGTAAAACAATATCCTTTGTCAGCACTCAGAATTAAAACAGTTACACAAGAATTAGAAAAAGAGGGATAGGTAAAACGGGAAGTCACTCAATACTTCCATATGTTCTGTAAAGAGGAAGTTCAATTTGATCAAGGTGGTAACCTCTCTATCAAGGCTATGTATAAGATTTTAATGAAGCAAACAAATTGCTGTTTAAATAACCATACTGTAGTTCCTAACCCTGCAACTATTTTTATTTTGGTACCATCATCTACAAAACTTTTCTCTATAGTTGATCTACATTCTGCTTATATCCCCTTATTCCTCTTTTGAATGACTATTAAAGTTTTGTTGGTGTTTGCTTATAAATGAGCCCAGAATTTATGACAAAGGAGTTTGTAGGATTTCAGGTTTCTTATTTTCTCTTGTTATTTACAGGAAAACTTGAAGAAAGTTGTCCCACCTGAGAGATTTATGAATTATTCACAATGTAGATGATTTGTTGGTACCCTTGGAAACTAAATAGCAATGCAAAACTGATACCTGGACTTGGCTAACTATCCTTGCTTCACAGGGGCAAAGGATGTCAGTAGACAAACTACAGTACTGCTGGAATGAAGTAAAGTATTTAGGGCATCTGTTGTCAGCTAAAGCCAACAAGTGCTACAATCTACAAGTCAGATATGCTACACTAGGGGTTTCTAAAAGCCAAAGAAGTATGCAAACAAACCCCAAATAGACAATTTAGGGGCAAGCAGGGTATTATAGAGATTGGGTCCCAGCTTTAGTGAATGCCAGAAAACCACAACGGAGCAGTTATGTGGCAACACTCTAATTGTCTGGGTTAGTTTCTAGGAGCTAAAGAGACTCTGAACCACTGAAGTGGGCTATAGTCTTTCTCTCAGTTTTAGAGGTTCTAGATTTGAGAAGCCTTTCCACTTGTTTTGTTATGAAGATAAAGGTGCTGCTAGTTAAATTTTAACTTAAAACTTGTTAGAAGACTAGAGATAAATAACATATTTTTCCATTCTTCTGCAAGTGTGGGTGCATGGAGTGTCTGAACACCTCCAAGAAGATAAATGGAAACCACATTTTTGAGTTACCATGGGTTACTGAGCTATCGTGTGTTACCTGACCGCTATCTTACAGGTGCACAGGATCTAGCATTCAATGCACTATCAAGCTAGCTATTAATGAGTGCTGTTTTGTGCTTATGATATTTACTTAGAAAGCATTCCCCAAATTCCCTAAATCTTACTTACAAATCATATACTGAGGAAATAGAAGATGATGATCATCACAGGAATAATAGAGGATATTAGACCCTGATTAGAATGTCTGGTATTCCTGTTCCAAATACACATGTGATTATATGACATTAGTGTGAGAGAGTGTAACACACATAAGTACATGTGTACGCATGTTTGGTCTAATGCAATGGGGGACATTTGGATAAGTAGGGAATTCTTGATTTTGATGAGAACTAAAATGTCACTTGGAAAATTCATGGTTGATTTGCAGAGGCTTTACAACTAATTTCCTGCTTGCTGCTACTGCTGCTAAGTCACTTCAGTCGTGTCAGACTCTGTGCAACCCCATAGACGGCAGCCCACCAGGCTTCCCTGTCCTTGGGATTCTCCAGGCAAGAACACTGGAGTGGGTTGCCATTTCCTTCTCCAATGCATGAAAGTGAAAAGTAAAAGTGAAATCGCTCAGATGTGTCCGACTCTAGCGACCCCATGGACTGAAGCCTACCAGGCACCTCCGTCCATGGGATTTTCTAGGCAAAAGTACTGGAGTGGGGTGCCATTGCTTCTCCGAATTTCCTACTTAGATATTAGTAATCCATTATAGAGCTTAATAAAGGCAAAACAACAAAAAATTTTAAGGCAGTGCTTTTTTTGACAAAGTTAGGAAAAAAAAAAAAAAAACACAGTTAAAACATGAGACTCCAAACTCAGAAGACCCATTTTTAATAAGAAATTTTCAAAGAATAGATACATGTATAACTGAATCACTTTGCTGTACACCTGAAACTAACACAACATTATTGCTCAACTATACTCCAAATTAAAATAAAAATTTAAAAAATCAAGTAGTCCTAACTATCTGGAATTGGAAATGTAGATAGCTAATACAGTGTTGCCATCAACTCAAAAGTGATTTTTGAATTTGAATAAATCTTAATATCTTGTATAATTCTCTGCAATAAATCCTCAGTGTATGCAGAAACAATTCTGAATGGCATAGAATAGTTTTATGAAAGTGCTGGAGGCAGAAGTTTAACTCAAAAGTACAAATGACAGAAAGTTTTATTGAAATTAAATCATTCATGTATATTGGAACTTGGTGATTTTTGCATCATGATTATCATTGTAAACTGCTCAAAGTTTCTCCAGGAATAAAAATCTGAGCTGTGCCTGATGGAAAAAAAAAAAAAAAAAGAAAGAAAGAAAGACAGAAAAAAAGAAAAGAAAGAAAGAAAGAAAAAAGAAAGAAAGAAATGTTCATTCATTTTAAAAAGATTCCACAAGGGAATTACCTGGATTTAGAAAGATAAATGAAACTCAGTGAGTAATGGGAACTATCTTATGAAGAAATTCCTATATCAGTCTTTATTTGCTTTGTTAAAATTGCTGTCACCAATAAAGCCAAAGTAACTAGACTCTGTGTGTGCTCAGTCATTCAGTCTTATCTGACTTTTTTGAGACCCTAAGGACTGTAGCCCGCCAGGCTCCTCTATCCATGGAATTTTCCAGACAAGAATACTGGAGTTGGTTGCCATTTCCTATGCCAAGGGATCTTCCCAGCCCAGGGATTGAACCCAGATCTCATGTTTCCTTCACTGGCAAGAGTATTCTTTACCGCTATGGCACCCAGGAAGCCCCTACCAAAAAGATGAAATTATTCAAAACTTATTAAAGAGGAATGCTTTTTTCAGAGTTCTTTATATGCCAATTCCAAGATACCTGCAGAAGATTCCTCATCAACTTTACAAGAAACCTGGCAGCAGTTGGGTTTTATAGAATCAACACCCGTGGGAGGTAAGAGATTTGGTCTAATTACATTATGTATGATGCTTGAATTGCCTATTATCTTTTCCTTTTCAAAAGTTGATTATCAAACAGTAGTACTAGCTCTCATAATACACAGAATTCCTACTTCAAGGTATCAGAGCATATTGAATCAGAGAGGAATTAATTTTGTTTTCCCTGCCATGTAGAAGTTACATAAATGTTTGTGGGTACCTATTGGTTATTACATTTCTTTATCCTCAGCCCTTTGGATAAATAGAATGGATGAACCAAACTCTTAGGAAATCAAAACCCAACAAAACGATTCAATGATTTATTGGCTAACCTTCCACAATCTATTGGATTAAAATGGTCTGAAGCTTTACTATTATACTAGCTTTGGTACAAAGTACAGAATTCCTGCAAGCAAGAATATACTTTTCCCTTTGAACTTATGTTTGACATGTCTACAAATTGGGTCTGAGATGCTGCCCTGGGCCGGATTTAACTGAATGCTCCATAATTGTTTCCAATATTTAAAAAGGGCTTCTCCCTTCCCTGGAAAGTAAAGTCATAAGGACCTGGAGGATCAACATAGAGAAGTCTGTCATTTCTCTTGGGAGATTTCATCTACATAAAAGTGTTCCAGAGGAAAGATAGGCTGTCCCCATGCTGAGAAGGATCCTTTCAAGTGTTACTTATCATTCAGAAAGCTATTAATGTGAAATGAATACCTAGCGGGATTCATGTTTCCTTTGTGAGCCAGCACCTCAGGAGGACTAAACTGTGGCTTCCACAAAACACCAGAAATCTAATTTTTCCAGATTCACTGATACGGAACACAATTGAACTGGTACTAAACTCAATTGAAAGGAGGTCTTCTAAAGAACTTACTACCAATATTTTACCTTACTATACTATTCTTATATTTTATTCTAATACCCTATTCATAGTGAGAGTTGTTTCAATGACTTAAAGGACCAAATTTACATTTAACTTGCTATATTACTTTTCTTCCTATACTTACAATAATGCATACAGAAGGGAACACCTGGGTACTGACAATATGAGGCTACTTCAGAAAAGACAGGAGAAGGCAAGGACAACCCACTGCAGTACTCTTGCCTGGAAAATCCCATAGACGGAGGAGCCTGGTAGGCTGCAGTCCAAGGGGTCACTAAGAATCGGACATGACTGAGTGACTTCACTTTCACTTTCATGCATTGGAGAAGGAAATGGCAACCCACCCCAGTGTTCTTGCCTGGAGAATTCCAGGGATGGGGGAGCCTGGTGGGCTGCCATCTCTGGGTTCACACAGAGTCGGACACAACTGAAGCAACTTAGCAGCAGCAGCAGCAGAAAAGACAAAAAGATGTAGAAAAGGAAAGCCTTTAACATAATAGACAAATTTGGCATTTACAGACAGAGGTTACAAAAGACAAGTCTAATATTATTCAGTTAATATAGGAAGGTAAATTCTTGCTGCTAAAATATAGACAGATAAACAAAGATGAATGCCTATTATTCATGGAGACATAATTAACTTATCATAATAAAGCTATTGATTTTAACCTATGTGAAAAATGGCCCACTGTTTGTATTTGTTTTAAAACAATTAGAGCTATGTACTTAAACACTATAATTTTAATCTGAACACTTCAATGAGTGCCTCCTAATAAGACTTCAAAACCTGTTAACAGCCATGGGCATCGTTTTCTTTCACATCCAGGAAAAATTATCTGGGAAGACAGAATAATTACCACAGCACCTAGATTAGTGTATAAATGTAATGTTGCTTATGTGATTGATGAAAACAAGAAAAATGTACTGGCTTTACAAGAAAAACTCACAGAAAAGACAGAAAGATGTAGAAAAGGAAAGCTTTTAACTAATAGAAATCCAGCACTTACAGACAGAGGGTGCAAAAGACAGGTCTAATATTATTCAGTTAATATTGGAAGGTAAATCTTCCAATTTTAAAAATTTTATTTATTTATTTATTTATTTATTAAATACATATTATTATAAATATAAATACATAAAATAATATTAGTTATTTTTTAATAAAATAATATTTTAAAATAAATTAAATAGCAAGCTTAAGAGTCAAGCAATAAATATTTAACAGTTTGTGTAATTAATTTTATCATGTTGTTAATCAATAATCTGCCTTAACCATTCATTATTAGCATGATATATTTAAAGGTAATTCTTCAAGACAAACATTGATTTTAAGACAATCCATCCCATTGTTATTCTGATAACTGCTTTGCTTTTTATTTTATAGGAACTTGCTAGATATTTAGACAGCTGGATTTCTCTGCAGCTACTCTGAGAAAGGTTGAACTAGAAGTAGAGATAATGGAAAAGTCAAGATGTTACTAACAGTTATGAACAATAATAGGACAACATATAGGTAAACACACATCTAAAAATATTAATTTTAGATTTTTCTGATGCCAAACAGAGAGTGAACTGAACCTCTCTTTTAGCATTTTTCCTTTTAAAAATGTGTTTGTATGTTATTCCTCTGTATCTTTGAGATGTGTACAATTTTTTCAAAAAGATAAATGAATTTCTTGTAAGTTTTGCATTCTAGGGTTGTCTTTCTTGAGAGTCTTGGAGTATTAGCATCAAGGAGGTGGCAACCTATAATCTATTCTCTGTGGGAGGTTATCCAAGGCACTTGGCTCCAAGTTACATTTTCCACTTGTCAAAAAAAGATACAAGAAGTGAACGCAGTAATAAAATTTCATTTTCTGAAACCAAAACCAATAAACAAGGGTAAGAATGCAACCATGCTTACACCAACCATGCTTACAAGAATAAAATTCATAGTATAATACTTTCCTTTTTTATATATCCACTCTCATTACTCATTACTGGACTCACTTCCACTACTTGATTTTTCATATACCCATAAATACCAATAAAGTATGCACACCATGTTATTTCTGATCTTGGTAAGATATATCATCACAGTGTCTGTATGTGAATAATCCTACTTTGAACATGGGAGAATTCCTATTTAAAAAATGAATTATCCATGTTGACACAGTTCTTACATTTTATAAACTATTGGTTGTTCATTGTTGTCAAACATCTTGGGAAAATTTAATTTTGGTGAGGTCCCCAGCACTAGATGATTTCTTAAAACTCCAACAGTTTTTTTTTTTTTTTAATATTTATTTTGTATTGCGGTTTAGCCAATTTAAAATGTTATGATAGTTTTAGCTGAACAGCAAAGCAACTCAGCCACACATATACATGTATCCATTTCTCCTTCAACCTACCCCCCCACCGTCCCCCCCACCCCCGCCCATCCAGGCTGCCACATAACATTGAGCAGAATTCTATGTGCTATACAGTATGTCCTTGTTGGTTATCCATTTTAAATATAGCAGTGTGTAGGTGACCATCCCAAACTCTGTAACTATTTCTTCCCACTGGTCACCAGAAGTTTGCTTTCTAGGTCTGTGGTCTCTTTCTTAGCTGTTGTAAACAGTGCTGCAATGAACATTGGGCTGTATGTATCTTTTTGGATCATGTTTTTCTCTGAATATAAGTCCAGGAATGGGACTGCAGGGTCATATGGTAGCTCTATATTTAATGTTTTGGGAGGAATGTCCATGCTGCTCTCAATGGTGGCTGCACTAATTTTCATTCCCACTAACAGTGTAGGAAGACTCCCTTTTCTCCGCACCCTCTCCAGCTTTTACTGCTTGTGGATTTTTTTGACGATAGTCATTCTGGCTGTTGTGAGGTGATATCTCATTGTAGTTTTTCTTTGACTTTCTCTAATAATTAGCAGTGTTGAACATCTTATCATGTGCCTATTGGCTATCTGTATGTCTTCTTTGGGGGAATATTCTTAGGTCTTCTGCTCATTTTTCAAGTGGGCTGTTTGCTTTGATGCTGTTAAATATCATGAGCTATTTGTAAATTTTGGAGATTAATCCTTTATTGGTCACATCATTTGCAAATATTTTCTCCCAATCTTTGGGTTCTATTTATCATTTCCTTTGCTGTGCAAAAGCTTTTGAGTATGAGTAAGTCCCATTTATTTTTGTTTTTATTGCCATTATCCTGGGAGATGGAACAAAAAAAGATGTTTCTGTAATTTATGTCAGGGAGTATTCTGTCTGTTTTCTTCTAGGAATTTTACAGTCTCTGGTCTCTCATTTAGGTCTTTAATCTATTTTAAGCTTATTTTTTTGTACAGAGTTAAATAAGGATCTATTTTCATCAAAACAGCAATGTTTAAAAATGTGGCTGCAAATGATTTAGGATGCCTTCAGTAGTATTTTCTTCGCCCAATTCTTAATGAGTTCCTGAAGTATCAGTTCAGTTCAGTTGCTCAGTCATGTCCAACTCTTTGAGACTCCACAGACTGCAGCACACCAGGCTTCCCTATCCATCATCAACACCTGGAATCTACTCAAATTTATGTCCATCATGTGAGTGATGTCATGCAACCACCTCATCATCTGCCATCCCCTTCTTCTTCTGCCTTCAATCTTTCCCAGCATCAGGGTCTTTTCCAATGAGTCAGCACTTCGCATCAGGTGGTCAAAGTATTGGAGTTTCAGTTTCAGCATCAGTCTTTCCAATGAATATTCAGGACTATACTGAAATATAGTTTATAACAAAACATTAATGTACCAATATTAATACAATAAACTATAGTTATTAAGAAAAAAATAAATTTAGTTCCTGAACAGGTTTTCAAATTGGTATATATTTAAATTTTCTACATCTACTTCTAGATATTCCTAAGAGAAAATATTTACAACTGTTGCATAGAGAAGTAACTACTGCTCAAATTGTGTCCATTACATGTAATGTGTACCTGTTCACATTTTCTTTTGATAAAATTAACATGAATTTACATTCCAAACAACAGAGTAGGAGAGTTCATTTATCTCCACAGCCTCTACAGAATTTATTGTTCGTACTAATGCGAATGTACTGTATAACAGAGGGGACTCTACTCAACATACTGTGGTAACCTAAATAGGAAGAAAATCCAAAAGTGAGGTTACACACACACACACACACACACACATAAGTGGTTCACTTTGTTGTACAGCAGAAACACAATATTTTAAAGCAAATATACTCCAATAATTTTTTTTTTAAGTATGCATTAACACTTGGAAGAGAGTGTTTGCTATGACCAGTGCATTCTCTTGGCAAAACTCTATTAGCCTTTGCCCTGCTTCATTCGGTACTCCAAGGCCAAATTTGCCTGTTCCTCCAGGTGTTTCTTGACTTCCTACTTTTCCATTCCAATCCCTTATAATGAAAAGGATATCTTTGGGGGGTGTTAGTTCTAGAAGGTCTTGTAGGTCTTCATAGAACCATTCAACTTCAGCTTCTTCAGCATTACTGGTCGGGGCATAGACTTGGATTACTGTGATATTGAATGGTTTGCATTGGAAACAAACAGAGATCATTCTGTTATTTTTGAGATTGCATCCAAGTACTGCATTTCGGACTCTTTTGTTAACCATGATGGCTACTCCATTTCTTCTAAGGGATTCTTGCCCACAGTAGTAGATATAATGGTCATCTGAGTTAAATTCACCCATTTCAGTCCATTTTATTTCGCTGATTGCTAAAGTGTCAATGTTCACGCTTGCCATCTCACTGTTTAACCACTTCTAATTTGCCTTGATTCATGGACCTAACATTCCAGTTTCCTATGCAATATTGCTCTTTACAGCATCAGACCTTGCTTCTATCACCAGTCACATCCACAACTTGGTGTTGTTTTTGCTTTGGCTCTGTCTCTTCATTCTTTCTGGAGCTATTTCTTCACTGATCTCCAGTAGCATATTGGGCACCTACGGACCTGGGGAGTTAAACTTTTAGTGTCCTATATTTCTGCCTTTTCATACTGTTTGTGGGATTCTCAAGGCAAGAATACTTGAAGTGGTTGGCCATTCCTTCCTCAAGTGGACCACATTTTGTCAGAACTCTCCAACATGACCTGCCATCTTGGGTGGCCCTACACGGTATGGCTTAGTTTTGTTGAGTTGGACAAGGCTGTGGCCCATGTCATTAGACTGGTTAGTTTTCTGTGATTGTGGTTTTAGTCTGTCTGCCCTCTCTCAGCGCCTACCATCTTACTGAGGTTTCTCTGACCTTTGACTGGAGTATCTCCTCTCAACCTCTCACTGATCCAGCGCCCCACAGCCACCGCTTGCCATCACAGAAACACCCTCTTCCAACAACACAAGAGAAGACTCTACACATGGAGATGTCCAGATAGCCAACACTGAAATCATATTGATTATATTCTTTGCAGCCAAAGATGGAGACCCTCTATACAGTCAGCAAAAACAAGACCAGGAGCTGACCGTTGCTCAGATCATGAACTCCTTATTGCCAAATTCAGACTTAAATTGAACAAAGTAGAGAAAACCATCACACCATTCAGGTATGACCTAAATCAAAACCCTTCTGATTATACAGTGGATATGAAACATAGATTAAGGGACTAGATCTGATAGAGTGCCTGATGAACTATGGTTGGAGGTTCCTGACATTGTACAGGAGACAGGAATCAGGACCATCGCCAAGAGAAAGAAATGCAAAAAAAGTGAAATGGCTGTCTTAGGAGGACTTAGAAATATCTGTGAAAAGAAGAGAAGTGAAAAACAAAGGAGAAAAGGAAAGATATACCCATATGAATGCAGAGTACCAACGAATAGCAAGGAGAGATAAGAAAGCCTTCCTCAGTGATCAGTGCAAAGAAATAGAGGAAAAAAATACAATGGGAAAGACTAGACATCTCTTCAAGAAAGTTAGAGATACCAAGGGAACATTTCATGCAAAGATGGACTCAATAAAGGACAGATATTGTATGGACCTAACAGAAGCAGAAGATATTAAGAAGAAGTTGCAAGAATACACAGAAGAACTATACAAAAAAGATCTTCACAACCCAAATAGTTACGATGGTGTGATCACTGACCTAGAGCCAGAAATCCTGGAATGTGAAGTCAAGTGGGCCTTAGAAAAGCATCACTACAAACGAAGCTAGTGGAGAAGATGGAATTCCAGTCAAGCTATTTCAAATCCTGAAAGATGATGCTGTGAAAGTATTGCACTCAATGTGCCAGCAAATTTGGAAAACTCAGCAGTGGCCACAGGACTGGAAACGGTCAGTTTTCATTCCAATCCCAAAGAAAGGCAATGCCAAAGAATACTCAAACTACCACACAATTGCACTCATCTCACATGCTAGGAAAGTAATGCTCAAAATTCTCCAAGCCAAGCTTCAGCAATATGTGAACCGTGAACTTCCAGATGTTCAAGCTGGTTTTAGAAAAGGCAGATGAACCAGCGGTCAAATTGCCAACATCCATTGGATCATCGAAAAAGCAAGAGAGTTCTAGAAAAACATCTATTTCTGCTTTATTGACTATGCCAAAGCTTTTGACTGTGTGGATCACAATAAACTGTGGAAAATTCTGAAAGAGGTGGGAATACCAGACCACTTCACCTGCTCTTGAGAAACCTATATGCAGGTCAGGAAGCAACAGATAGAACTGGACATGGAACAACAGACTGGTTCCAAATAGTAAAAGGAGTATGTCAAGGCTGTATATTGTCACCCGGCTTATTTAATTATATGCAAAGTCCTTCATGAGAAACACTGGGCTGGAATAAGCACAAGCTGGAATCAAGATTTCTGGTAGAAATATAAAAAACCTCAGATATGAAGATGACACTGAAAGAAAGTGAAAGTGAATTGGCTCAGTTGTGTCCGACTCTTTGTGACCCCATGGATGGTAGCCTACCAGGCTCTGTGATCCATGGGATTTTCCAGGCAACAATACTGTAGTGGGCTGCCATTTCCTTCTCCAGGGGATCTTCCCAACCCAGGGATCAAACCCGGGTCTTCTGCATTACAGACAGACGCCTTACCGTCTGACCCATGACATTACCCTTATGCAGAAATTGAAGACCTGAAGAGCCTCTTGATGAAAATCAAAGAGGAGAGTAAAAAAATTGGCTTAAAGCTCAACATTCAGAGAACTCAGATCACTGCATCTGGTCCCATCACTTCATGGGAAATAGATGTGGAAACAGTGGAAACAGTGGCTGAATTTATTTTTAGGGGGCTCAAAAATCACTGCATATGGTGACTGCAGCCATGAAATTAAAAAACACTCCTTGGAAAGAAAGTTATGACCAACTTAGGCAGCATATAAAAAGCAGAGATATTACTTTGCCAAAATAGGTCCATCTATTCAAAGCTTTGGTTTTTCCAGTAGTCACGTATGGACGTGAGAGTTGGACTCTAAAGAAATTTGAGCGTCAAAGAATTGATGCTTTTGAATTGTGGTGTTGGAAAAAATTCTTGAGAGTCCCTTGGACTGCAAGGAGATCCAACCAGTTCATCCTAAAGGAGATCAGTTTTGAGTGTTCACTGGAAGGACTGAATCTGAAGCTGAAACTTCAATACTTTGGCCACCTGATGGGAAGAACTGACTCATTTTGAAAGACCCTGATGCAGGGAAAGATTGAAGGTAGGAGGAGAAGGGGATGGCAGAGGATGAGATGGTTAGATGGAATCACTGACACAATGGACATGAACTTGAGTAAACTCTGAGAGTTGGTAATGGACAGGGAGGCCTGGCATGCTGCTGTCCTTGAGGTCACAAAGAGGCAGACATGACTGAGGAACTGAACTGAACTGAAACCTTGGAAGATCTTATTTTTTTTTTATGCCACTGAATAGTGGCATAAATAGAAAATAATTGCCCATGATTTAGAGTATAAAAAACATAATGGATATGATAAAGTAAGAGGAGAGAGGAAGCAACTATTGGGCTATGCAGGAAGGACTAGTTAATAGTATGGTCAGTCAGTTCATAGTATAGTCAGTTCATAGTTCAGACTAGTTCATAGTATAGTAAGTCAGTTCAACTTTCTTTATATGTCCAAAACACGTCCATACATGACCACTGGAAAAACCATAGCCTTGACTAGATGAACCTTTGTTGGCAAAGTAATGTCTCTGCTTTTTAGTATACTGTCTACATTGGTCATAACTTTCCTTTCAAGGAGTAAGCGTCTTTTAATTTTATTACTGCAATCACAATCTGCAGTGACTTTGGAGCCCCCCAAAATAAAGTCTGACACTGTTTCCACTCTTTCCCCATCTATTTCCCATGAAGTGATGGGAACGAATGACATGATCTTAGTTTTCTGAATGTTGAGCTTTAAGCCAACTTTTTCATTCTCTTCTTTCACTTTCATCAACAGGCTTTGTAGTTCTTCTTCACTTTCTGCTATAAGGGTGGTGTCATCAGCATATCTGAGGTTATTGATATTTCTCCCGGCAACCTTGATTCCAGCCTGTGCTTCATCCAGCCCAGCATTTCTCATGATGTACTCTTCATATAAGTTCAATAATTAGGGTGACCATATACAGCCTTGACGTACTCCTTTTCCTATTTGGAACCAGTCTGTTGTTCCATGTCCAGTTCTAACTGTTGCTTCCTGACCTGCATACAGATTTCTCAAGAGGCAGGTCAGGTGGTCTGGTATTTCCACCTCTTTCAGAATTTTCCACAGTTTATTGTGATCCACACAGTCAAAGGCTTTGGCATACTATAGGTAGAGAAACTTTCATTTCATCACATCTTTCAGAATTAGTATACAGTTTAGGAGTTTTGTGTATTGCCATTTTTGAAAGTGTTATATATGAGTTTCTTGAGATAATATAGTTGAACGTAGTCCATTGGTAATTTCAGATAATTTGATTTACATATAATGACATTTTCATATGCTAAATTTTGATGAATCAAAGAACTGACTTCCTTTGAAAATAATAATGTTTCATTTCCTCAAATTGGTTAAGTCAAAACAATAAATTGTTTTAACATGATGATATTCTTTGTCAAGAAAAATTTTTTTTAATTTTCAATTAACTAGAAAGAGTCAATGTAGAGGGGAGATAAAGAGTATATATATTACGATACTCAGTTATACATATATATATATACATATATAATGTATATACATATACATAGATACATATATAATGTCAATTTGAAAAAAAACAGAACATGTGACATTATTTTCACTACAGATAAGATTTTACTTTATATTGAAACATTATACATCGTTTCACACAGTTTATTTGAACATCAGTATAACCTGAATAAAGATAGACAGTGTATTATTTCAAAGGTATACCTAATTCTAGATAGAAAAAAAAAAAAAAAAAAAACATGATATATTTAGTAACACATGCCAACTATCAAGTTTGCAGTACTGGTCTCTTAGATATGAGCATCTAGAGATTTTTAATACCAAATAGGTCCAGCCTGTTTTAGAAAATTTTATGAACCTCACCCCATCAATTGCTATAGCACCATAGATTCCAGAATATGAACAGATAATTCCTTCAATGGAGCTTTGAGCTTCACTTTCACATAATCACCTAATTTGTATTTCCACCTGCATTTGTCAAGACATTTCAATGGGCTTCCCTTGTGGCTCAGTTGGTAAAGAATCCGCCTACAATGTGGGAGACCTGGGTTTGATCTCTGGGTCGGGAAGATTCCCCTGGAGAAGGGAAAGGCTACCCACTCCAGTATTCTTGCCTGGAGAATTCCATGGACTGTATAGTTCATGGATTGCAAAGAGTTGGACACAACTGAGCAATCTTCATTTTCACTTTTCAATGATTTCAGTGACTTTCTATGACGTGATATTAAAAGTGAAAAACTAGAATGGTAGAAAGCAAATAATCCATTGCTTGGTGGTAGAAACATAGTGAATGAATGGCTAGGAGTGAAATGGACAGACATTTTTGTCACAAAAGTAGGAAAGGCTGCAGAGCTATGTTTAGATTTCTCTGAGGCCACAGATATGGGAAAAATATATTCTCTCTCACAGTCAGTGAACACTGAGAGAAGATAATCAAAGATATGACCTTAAGGAATGCATTCAATGGCCAAGCATTCTCTACAGTTAGAAAAAATTTTAAATATATATAGTTAGAGAATCAGACCTCCTCATCATAGAAGAGAAGAAACAAAAGAGAGTGCAGTATGCCAAGATCTCCCTGGAGAAAGCTCTAAGCCAAACAGGAGAGTGTTATTAGAGATTGGGTGTTCAAATGCACCTTTTACATTGCTTTCTATAAAGAGACTTCTTGAATTTCTGTACAGGTATTTCTTTTTGGGTGATCTATCCTTTTTTATATTTTCATTATTTGGAAAAATTTAGAAAACACATAGGAATAATTGCTTGTTAATCCTCCACTCAATGTCAATTGCTGCTAATATGTATACATATATATTCACACTAATGTATATTTACACACCTTTTTCATTGATATGTATTTACAGGTTGTATACATTTTATTCATAATGTTATTATTCTACATATTTAATATAGATTTAATACTATGCCATTCAGCATTATTTTTTAATGACTTTCATGGTTATATGATATCTTATAAAATTTGTTATATAATCTGTTCCAAGTTCTTCTAATTGAACTTGGGGACTATTTCCAATACTTACTATTCAATACAGTTGTACAAGAAACACATTTTTAAAATGTCAATATGCATTTAAAAATCAGTGATCTTGGGAAAATGTGCAACTATATTTTAAATTGTGTCTATATATATCCAGAAAACATATCAAATGTATCAAAATTATATATCACAATTTTGTATATGTATATATTTCAAAAATATACAGAAATACATTATGTGTATATATTTCAAATTTGCCAGTCCAGGTTCGATGCATGATACTGGATGCTCGGGGCTGGTGCACTGGGACAACCCAGAGGGATGGAATGGGGAGGGAGGAGGGAGGGGGGTTCAGGATGGGGAACACATGTATACCTGTGGCGGATTCATTTTGATATTTGGCAAAACTAATACAATTATGTAAAGTTTAAAAATAAAATAAAATTAAAAAATTAAAAAAAAGAAATATAATACCAAATAATTAACAATTTAGTTGAGTGATTGTTGTGTGTACCTATTTCAAAGCAAAACATAGGTAATTTAGAAGTTTTTCTCCAATTCCTATTGAGTCAAGTTTACCCCACAGCTATCAGTACTTTAGGGTTGTTTTTAAGTAATCAATAATTTATACTGGCAAGCTGTAGCATTTTTATTACTAAAACTTTGATGTACGTAAACCAGAAAGGGATACATATAAAGACTGATTGTTGCAGGTGAAGTTCTCATCAGCATGCAGTGAGGTGGGTATTAGCATGTTGAAGGTTGAATAGGGAATGCTTTGGTATCAAGCACAGTGGGGCTGAGGAGACGATAGGAAAGGAAGCTAAGTTTCCTTTAAAGAAAATGAGGAGTTAGACATCAAAGTAGTCACAACAAAGCCCCAACTAACCCTGTGGGAGCTCAGAAGCTAGAAGAGCCATCAAAGTGTTCCAGAGTTGGAGCAGGAATGTTGAGCTATTAAATTAGCTACGGCTAACATAACAGTTAAAACTGGACATGGAACAACAGACTGGTTCCAAATAGGAAAAGGAGTAGGTCAAGGCTGTATATTGTCACCCTGCTTATTTAATTATATGCAAAGTCCTTCATGAGAAACGCTGGGCTGGAAGAAACACAAGCTGGAATCAAGATTGCTGGGAGAAATATCAATAATCTCAGATACTCAGATGACACCACCCTTATTGCAGAAAGTGAAGAGGAACTAAAAAGCCTCTTGATGAAGGTGAAAGAAGAGAGTGTAAAAGTTGGCTTAAAGCTCAACATTCAGAAAACTAAGACCATGGCATCTGGTCTCATCACTTCATGGGAAACAGATGGGGAAAGAGTGGAAACAGTGTCAAACTATTTTGGGGGGCTCCAAAATCACTGAAGATGGTGACTGCAGCTATGAAATTAAAAGACACTTACTCCTTGGAAGGAAAGTTATGATGAACCTAGATAGCATATTCAAAAACAGAGACATTACTTTGCCAACAAAGGTCCGTCTAGTCAAGGCTATGGTTTTTCCAGTGGTCATGTAGGGATGTGAGAGTTGGACTGTGAAGAACACTGAGTGCTGAAGAATGGATGCTTTTGAAGTGTGGTGTTGGAGAAGACTCTTGAAAGTCCCTTGGACTGCAAGGAGATCCAACCAGTCCATTCTAAGGGAGATCAGCCCTGAGTGTTCTTTGGAAGGAATGATGCTAAAGCTGAAACTCTGGTACTTTGGCCACCTCGTGTGAACAGTTGACTCATTGGAAAAGACTCTGATGCTGGGAGGGACTGGGGGCAGGAGGAGAAGGAGGCGACAGAGGATGAGATGGCTGGATGGCATCACTGACTCGATGGACGTGAGTTTGAGTGAACTCCGGGAGTTGGTGGTGGACAGGGAGGCCTGGCGTGCTGTGATTCATGGGGTCGCAAAGAGTTGAACACGACTGAGCGACTGAACTGACCATCTCACGTGGCCTTTCCTCTGTGCACGTTTATTCCTGTCATTTCTCACTTCTTCTGAAGGTACTAATTCTATTGGATTAGGTGTGTGTTTGTGATCCTGTGCACTCAATCATGTCCAACTCTCTGCAACACCATGGACTGTAGCCTAACAGGCTCCTCTGTCCATGAAATTCTCCACGCAAGAAATACTGAAGCAGGTTGCCATACTCTTTTCCAGTGGATCTTTCTTGGACCCAAGGATGGAAACCTCATCTCAGCACAAATTATGAAGAAGATACAAAATGACAAAAAAAAAAAAAAAAAAAAAAAAAAAACACAGCAAAATTAGAGTGCTTGGAACAAAAGCAAGGTACTACACATGCACCTTGCACACAACATCGAAAAGATGTTGGGTAAGCCAGTCCTAGGCCACCCCTCCAACCCAATCTCTGAACCCACCTCTACCCTCACTCTCAATAAGAAACAAGCACACTCACTCCCACAGGAGTAAGGGAACCTGTTCCTTATTTTTACTCCCTTGTGCTGTAGCACGAGTCCTATAAAAACCTTGCCTGAATTTCTTGTCTGACCACTTATCAATTTCTGTTGATTAAGGAGTTCAAGAACCCTGGTCAGTAATGCTTGCAAAATCACTTCCTTCCCCATAATGAATAACCCTAAATAGGGGCTATCCAGCCTAGAAGATTATTCATCACCATGCAGCCAGTACTCCATGAACGAATGAATGGCATAGTGTCATGAAAGTACAAAAGATTAAAAATGAGTAATCATGCTACTACATAAAGTCTTTAGAAATTGCCTGGGACATACTAAGTAGTCAATACTTTCTCTTCTACACCATTATCATTGAATATAGGAAGGTGAAATACATTATTAGGACAATCACCAAATTCATCAATCATAACTTTACTCACTTTGAAGGACATACTTCATTGGGTTTCCCAGATGGGCTTCCAGGCAAAGCCCTCATCCAACACACTTTTTTTTAATTGCCTGAAAATACTAGTTATCAAACTGCTTTTATTTAAAAAACTAAATTATTTAAAATATAACCTGTTAAATATAACCTATTAAAAAGACCTAAGGACTATCACTACAAATAGCATAATAGATTGCAATTTTAAAATTGCTGTCATTTAGATTTACTGCATATATTAATGGTAGACTGGCCAAGGCTGAAAGATATTATAAAAATGCAAATCAAGTTTATGTATTAATGGAGAGTTTATATACCCAGGAAAATACTATTAGTATTAGAATTGAAGAAATAATGAACTAGAATCTCTAGAGTTTTAAGAATAAAATGAGATTTAAGGGTCAAATTGACTTTAGTTTCCTCCTGAGAAAATTTTATATTTTTTGACTTTATAGAGTGTAAATATCAAACTCAGAATTTATAGAAAAACAATATTAAGGCTACTATTACAAAATGTTAAATTATGGAACCACTGAATTGGGTCATTCATGTGAGCAGAGGAAACATTATTATGTAAATATTTTGTGAGGTTATAAACATAAAATTTGTATATTATCTAAAATGAAAAAATATACATTTTAATATTTAAAATATGAAATTTAGTTTGTGAATGTAAAATTATTTTATATATAACAAATTCTGATCTTTAAAATTTTACAAAATAATTTTGTAAACAAAAAGGAGCATAAAATGAATGAATCAAATACTAAGATTTGTTTAGTTGATGTATATATTCAAATTAAAACACTGTATATTTCCAGATTCCTCACATATCTCTGATATTTTAAATTATTTGAAATACTTATTGAGTAAATAAATACATTCAAATAATTATTGCTGAGTTTGTGATCTGGAGAATATGAGATGTACATTCACCATAATAAGATAGATAAACTTAAATTCAATGTCAAGTATATTAGAAATAGTGCATTAGGTGTTTGAGCGGAGAAAGTTATAAAAATTAATTCCAAGATGCAATGAAGAATAAAGACCCTTATTCTACTAAACATCAGGATTACTAGAATGTTCAATCATCCTTCATCCAACAAGTATATGTGCCAACCATGTAGTTACATGAGTTGTTAAGTTTGTAATTATGATAGGTTATTAGCCACTACCCCACTATCCTCCCACTAGTGCTCTTCTCCAACATCCTGAGCTTTATAGCAGAACCCCTAAACTCCCTACAATTAAAGGCTCAAACTCAAGTAGAACTAGTGGTCACCTGGACACTACTTCAACTCTGACTCCAATCTACAGTGAATAGGCAATAATAGCATTATATGGTTTCCAACATTCTGAATACTATTGCAGGATTTGTATTCAATCAACTATATTTCCCAGAATTCTCTTCACTCTAGAGCAGGGAATAGAGATAGCTTGAGATGTTGAAGATGGAGGTGAAACAGTGGCTATGTTTCTCTTTTAATCGCAAAAAGTCAGTGCAGGGCATGAAAGATTACAGCTGGTCACATAATTGTCTCTTCTGCCATTGATGCGAGGCAGCAACCAGGCTCCTCTACCTCCTGATGGATTTCTTAAGATCATCCAATACTAGGGCCAGGTGTATGTTTTGCTTCATGATAAAGGGCATTATCTTTTCCTGTGGAGTATCTCTATCTAGGTGACACCCAGCTATTGAGAGACTAAGGAGGGTTTTAGGCTATCTTTGTGGGTTCCAGAACGTACTCACAGATTCAAGTTTTTCCTTGCTTCCTCTAATTTGTGCCTATATTTCTCTGCTGATGGCCCTACTGATTTCAGGGTCTAACTGCAGATGGAAAAAAAAAAATCAGCCTTACCTAGACTTTTTAATGATCCCCAATGATGTCGCATGGATTACATAGTAGCTCAAATGGTAAAAAGTCTGCCTGCAATGCAGGAGACCTGAGTTCAATCCCTGGGTCAGGAAGATCCCTGGAGAAGGAAATGGCAATCCATTCCAGTACCCTTGCCTGGAAGATGCCATGGATGGAAGAGACTGGCAGGCTACAGTCCATGGGGTCACAAAAAGTCAGATATGACTTCACTTTCAATGATGCCTCTAACAAATGCTTTTATATATATTCTTTAGTAAGATCTGCTTCTCTTGTTTTCAGATATAAAATGTAGTACAGCAAATGTTTCTAGTGGAACAGAACCCTAAAATGGGTAAATTGAATTGTGTACAGTTTATCTATAGTAATCTTATATTATTACAGATACTAAAGACAGCATTTCCAAAGGTAAAGACAGTGTTTGTACATCATCAGATCAGATCAGATCAGTCGCTTAGTCGTGTCCAACTCTTTGCGACCCCATGAATCGCAGCACACCAGGCCTCCCTGTCCATCACCAACTCCCAGAGTTCACTCAGACTCACGTCCATCGAGTCAGTGATGCCATCCAGCCATCTCATCCTCTGTCGTCCCCTTCTCCTCTTGCCCTCAATCCTTCCCAGCATCAGAGTCTTTTCCAACGAGTCAACTCTTCTCATGAGGTCGTCCAAGTACTGGAGTTTCAGCTTTAGCATCATTTCTTGCAAAGAAATCCCAGGGCTGATCTCCTTCAGAGTGGACTGGTTGTATCTCCTTGCAGTCCAAGGGACTCTCAAGAGTCTTCTCCAACACCACAATTCAAAAGCATCAATTCTTCAGCGCTCAGCCTTCTTCACAGTCCAACTCTCACATCCATACATGATCACTGGAAAAACCATAGCCTTGACTTACTCTTAGACTCACCCAGATAACCCAGGATAAAATTTCATCTTGTTTCTTAACTTACTCATAACTTAAAAGTCGCTTTTGGCATAAACAGGTGACATATTCCCAGGTTGCAAGGATAAAGATGGGAACATTTTAGTGCATCTATTATTTGTTTTATTATACTCTTCCACTTTTTATTGTCTGCATCTATCATTAGACTCAAGTTAAAAATAAGTTAGTGTGTGTTTAACAAAGTATGAGCCATAAGATGTGATACATAGCAAATAGTAACAGAAACTTGAAAACACACATGGATGCAATTTCACACTGAGGATCACTGTGGAAAGGACATTAGCTGAATTAGGTTGAGTTTATTGCAATGAGCTCATTAAACAGATTTACAAGTAGCTACAACAATGTGATCCAATTCAGAATTGAGTATTTTAATAGGTGTAAGAATTTTAAAAAACTTAGTTTGAGACAATTTCTACGTAATATTTTTTCTCCTCTCCTGTTTCTTATCACATCCATAATAGTTTAAGATTAGTTAACCATGTATCTCAGTATTAAGTTACAGGATATTAAAGGAGTAATTCCACAGCTTGAAGAGGAAAAAACTCAAGATGGTAAAAAATGCTTCCCATCCTATTTGGAAATAATTGCTCTGTTCTCAGGTATAAGAATAGATATATCATTGAGAAAAACTTGATTTTGTGAATATATTTACTTGCAAATATGTATTAAACCTGGTTAAAAGTAGTATGTGTGAATACTAACCTGATATTTATTTGCGGTGGGTTCGTATGGTATCAGCCTAATTAAACTAGAACTCCATTTTTTTATTGTTCCAAATTATTGTGGGCCATAAGATGTTTTGTGAGACTTGAAAGACAGGAATGAGGGAAATAATCATTTGTTAAAAGTTAGAGGAATTATTAGCATTTTAAAAGAGGACTAAAATAATTATTAATACAAGGAATAAAGAAATAAAGTGTTCACTTAAAAAGACAGCATAAGAGGTAAGTGTCAAACAGAGGAAGTAGAGACTAAGAAAACAAGTTATCCTGTGCCAGCAGTGATGGCATTTTCCTTAGATTTAGAAGAGCAAAATTCTACAGCACCTTGGAAAAAAAATGAGTAAAACAGTGTTACTTATAGAAAATACCAGAAATACAGCAATTATAGAACTGAAATTATTCAATCTCTGTTTGATTTTAGATTTTGTTGGAGTTTTCTAAAGTGCAAAGATAAATGTACAGTAACAGAGTCAATCACAGTTTAGAACTTCACACATTGTAATGTACTCATTTCCCATTGCTGAGAGAGTTAATCTTTGGGATTCAGAAATATGGAATCAGAATCTGTAAGAATTCTAGAGCCATGAGTCATTTAAAAATATTTTAAATATCTTTGTACATTTTACTGACCAGTATAGATGTATCTAAAAATTAAAGCCTAAGAAATACAAGTTTAGTACTTCTTACAATAGAGAAGGAAATAGCAACCCACTCCAGTGTTCTTGCCTGGAAAATCCCAGGGACAGCGGAGCCTGGTGGGCTGCTGTCTATGGGGACAGACAGAGTCAGACACGACTGAAGCAACTTAGCAGCAGCAGCCAGCAGCAGCACAATGGTTTGCAGCCCATGTTAAATAAGGATGAACTGAGAAATTCCAGTAAATGTTATCAGGTAATGTTTAAGTAAACATAACCTTCAAGTTTCCTTGTAAAATACCAAGGTTAGGGCATAAATTGCTCCAAAAGTGTGGTTTTTTCTGTTATTACCAATCATAGGGTTTGCATAACATGTCAGATCAGATCAGATTAGATCAGTCGCTCAGTCGTGTCCGACTCTTTGCGACCCCTTGAACCGCAGCACGTCAGGCCTCTCTGTCCATCACCAACTCCCAGAGTTCACTCAGACACATGTCCATCGAGTCAGTGATGCCATCCAGCCATCTCATCCTCTGTTGTCCCCTTCTCCTCTTGCCCCCAATCCCTCCCAGCATCAGAGTCTTTTCCAATGAGTCAACTCTTCGCATGAGGTGGCCAAAGTACTGGAGTTTCAGCTTTAGCATCATTCCTTCCAAAGAAATCCCAGGGCTGATCTCCTTCAGAATGGACTGGTTGGATCTCCTTGCAGTCCAAGCAAGGGACTCTCAAAAGTCTTCTCCAACAACACAGTTCAAAAGCATCAATTCTTTGGCGCTTAGCCTTCTTCACAGTCCAACTCTCACAACTATACATGACCACTGGAAAAACCACAGCCTTGACTAGACTAACTTTGGTGGCAAAGTAATGTCTCTGCTTTTGAATATGCTATCTAGGTTGGTCATAACTTTGCTTCCAAGAAGTAAGTGTCTTTTAATTTCATGGCTGCAGTCACCATCTGTAGTGATTTTGGAGCCCAGAAAAATAAAGTCTGATACGGTTTCCACTGTTTCCCCATCTATTTCCCATAAAGTGATGGGACCGGATTCCATGATCTTCGTTTTCTGAATGTTGAGCTTTAAGCCAACTTTTTCACTCTCCACTTTCAGCTTCATCAATAGCCTTTTGAGTTCCTCTTCACTTTCTGCCATAAGGGTGGTGTCATCTGCATATCTGAGGTTATTGATATTTCTCCCAGCAAACTTGATTCCAGCTTGTGCTTCTTCCAGTCCAGCGTTTCTCATGATGTACTCTGCATAGAAGTTAAATAAACAGGGTGACAATATACAGCCTTGACGAACTCCTTTTCCTATTTGGAACCAGTCTGTTGTTCCATGTCCAGTTCTAACTGTTGCTTCCTGACCTGCATACAGATTTCTCAAGAGGCAGATCAGGTGGTCTGGTATTCCTATCTCTTTCAGAATTTTCCACAGTTTATTGTGATCCACAAGTCAAAGGCTTTGGCATAGTCAATAAAGCAGAAATAGATGTTTTTCTGGAACTCTCTTGCTTTCCCCATGATCCAGCAGATGTTGGCAATTTGATCTATGGTTCCTCTGCCTTTTATAAAACCAGCTTGAACATCAGGAATTTCATGGTTCACATATTGCTGAAGCCTGGCTTTTAGAATTTTGAGCATTACTTTACTAGCGTGTGAGATGAGTGCAATTGTGCGGTGGTTTGAGCATTCTTTGGCACTGTCTTTCTTTGGGATTGGAATGAAAACTGACCTTTTCCAGTCCTGTAGCCACTGCTGAGTTTTCCAAATTTGCTGTCATATTGAGTGCAGCACTTTCACAGCATTATCTTTCAGGATTTGAAATAGCTCAACTGGAATTCCATCACCTCCACTAGCTTTGTTCATAGTGATGCTTTCTAAGGCCCACTTGACTTGACATTCCAGGATGTCTGGCTCTAGGTCAGTGATCACACAATCGTGATTATCTGGGTCGTGAAGATCTTTTTTGTACAGTTCTTCTGTGTATTCTTGCCACCTCTTCTTAATATCTTCTGCTTCTATTAGGTCCATATCATTTCTGTCCTTTATTGAGCCCATCTTTGCATGAAATGTTCCTTTGGTATCTCTGATTTTCTTGAAGAGATCTCTGTCTTTCCCATTCTGTTGTTTTCCTCTATTTCTTTGCATTGATCGATGAAGAAGGCTTTCTTATCTCTTCTTGCTATTCTTTGGATCACTGCATTCAGATGTTTATATCTTTCCTTTTCTCCTTTGCTTTTCACTTCTCTTCTTTTCACAGCTATTTGTAAGTCCTCCCCAGACAGCCATTTTGCTTTTTTGCATTTTTTTTTCTTGGGGATGGTCTTGATCCCTGTCTCCTGTACAATGTCACGAACCTCATTCCATAGCTCATCAGGCACTCTATCTATCAGATCTAGGCCCTTAAATCTATTTCTCACTTCCACTGTATAATCATAAGGGATTTGATTTAGGTCATACCTGAATGGTCTAGTGGTTTTCCCTACTTTCTTCAATTTCAGTCTGCATTTGGCAATAAGAAGTTCATGATCTGAGCCACAGTCAGCTCCCGGTCTTGTTTTGCTGACTGTATAGAGCTTCTCCATCTTTGGCTGCAAAGAATATAATCAATCTGATTACTTCGTATATAAACAATATGTTCGTTATACAATGGCTCACTTTTCACAAAGACAGGGCCAGAAACATCACAAACATTCACTTTTAACATTGTGATGACAGGAAGCAGGGCTTGCTGACTAGATCATGACCACTTCCTGTCCTGTCTGGGCCTTGACTGAGACTCAGAAATGTTCATCCTATCCCTTAATGAAACAGCAGCCTGTCCTGACCTTGCTTTTGATTTGATGTCAGTGGCTCCCTTGATACCAGTAACATCCATTGACTACTAAAAACCTAATTCTTATGGCTGAAAGTTCCTAACCAATTTTCCTCAGACTACATGAATGAAAGTCGTATCGGACTCTTCGAGACCCTGAGAACTATACAGTTCATGGAATTCTCTAGGCCAGCATACTGGATTGGGTAGCCTTTCCCTTCTCCAGGGTATCTTCCCAACCAAGGGATCAAACCCAGGTCTCTTGCAAGGCAGAGTCTTAACCAACTGAGCCACAAGGGAAGCCCTCCACAGACTATAAGATTCAGAAAAAAACAAAACAAGCAAACAGACATAAAACTTCCTAAGAATGCCAAGAAAATTCTTACCTGGAAACTATTCCAACTAGATTTCCTAAAGTTTTTACATCAGTTCCCCAGGATCAAGGTAGATAAACTGTGCCACTCTTGTCTATATCCAAGAACCAGAAAACATTTAAACTCTCATCTTTCATTTGACTTCCCTGACTTATGTAGGCATTCTACCTTTTCTCTTTCTTCTCTTTCTACTCCACCCTACCTTGTAGTTTCCTTGTCTATTAAGCAAAGTATTAAAAACAAACAAAGGACTTACCTAAATGTTCTGCTGTATAACCTATTTTTCTTGTGGATATTTTATAATCCTCTCAGCTCTATTTCTTATTCAAACTAAAGCCAATTGTACTTTATCTTTTCAGAAGATAAAGGTATGAATGTATGTATTTTGAGATCTTTATAAACATATTGACTTTTATAAAAATTTATTTGATCTTTCTATAAAATACAGTGCTTTGGCACAAATATCAGCTGAAAAAATAGATGTAAAGTGATTTTATACATAATAAATGAATAGTGTATCTCATATGAGAGGTAAAAAAGAAAAAAACACACAGAAAATGTCTCTCTTTATGGAGAAAGAAGGTGAAAGAGATCATTCTGTGGATTTTAAGAGGTAAAATATATTAGGTTGGTGCAAAAATTGTGGTTTTTAATTTTTAGTTTTGCCATTTGATACTAGAATACATTTTAAATAAATGTGGTTATGTTATACATCATCTTAATGCACAGTTCTTGCTTTATAATATTTTACTAAAGACTTATTATTTTCTGTGTGTGTATATATATATATATGACTATGGAAATGATGTGAGACAAACAGAAAATCTAAGTGATTTTTCTGAGTTCAAAATGGGTTGTACAGCAGCAGAGAAACCTCACAACATTAACAATGCACTTGGCCCAGGAACTGCTAATGAACATACAGTGCAGTGGTGATTCAAGTGTTTTGCAAAAGAGATGAGAGCCTTGAAGATGAGAAGTGCAGTGGCCAATCATCTGAAGTTGACAATGACCAACCGAGAGCCTTCATCAAATCTGATTCTCTTACAACTACTAGTTGCCAAAGAACTCAACATTGACCATTTTACAGTCATTTGGCCTTTGAAGTAAATTGGAAAGGTGAAAGAGCTCAACAAGTGGGGGCCTCAGGAGCTGATTAAAAAAAAATCATCATTTTCAATTGTCATCATGTTTTTTGCTATGCAACAACAATGAACCATGTCTTGATCAGATTGGGATGTGTAACGAAAAGTGGACTTTATCCAACAACCAGTCATGACCAGCTCAGTGGCTGGACTGAGAAGAAGTTCCAAAGCATTTCCTAAAGCCAAATTTACACCAAGGAAGATCATGGTCACTGTTTGGTTGATCTGCTGTTCATTTGATCCACTACAGCTTTCTGAATCCTGGTTTACATTTGAGAAGTATGCTCAGCAAGTCAATGAGATGCACCAAAATCTGCAGGCCTGTGGCTAGCATTGGTGGACAGAATGGGCCCAATACTTCCCCATGACAATGACTGGCCACATAATGCAGAATCAATGCTTCAAAAAGTGAACAAATTGGGCTGTGAAATTTTGCCTCATCTGCCGTATTCACCTGACCTCTTGCCAAGTGACTACCACTTTATCAAGCATCTTGACAATTTTTTTTTCAGGGAAAACTCTTCCACAACCAGCAGGAGGCAGAAAATGCTTTCCACGAGTTCGTTAAATGCTGACACATGGATTTTTACAATTCAGGAATAAACAAACTTATTTCTTGTTGGCAAAACTTTGTTGATTGCAATCATTCCTATTTTGATTCATAAAGATGTGTCTGAGTCTAGTTACAATGATTTAAAATTCACAGCCTAATGGTAGAGGTAGGGTATAAAATACACTCAATTTTATGTGTGTTGTTTTGAGAAAGTTGTGACATCCAAGTAGTCATGTCTTACCTTAGCCAAGAAATGTTGAGTCAAGAGACCTGCTTTATTTAGAGAAATAAAGGCACATTTACGATAAGGAAAATTTCTCAGGTATTTAGTGAATGCAAATAACTGATGTGAGTAAAGGAAATACAAAAAAGTGACAGTGATAGAGAAATTAAAGATGTTATTAATATGGAGGGTGGCAAAAGATAAACTGTGATGACTAATGAGCATCACTGAATGTTGAAAACAAGTTTAAAGGAGTGAGACCTGGGGAAGGAAATTATATTTGTACTTGAAGATAGCACAGGTGATACTATGGTGGTGGTTTAGTCACTAAGTTGTGTCTGACCCTTGCAACCACATGGACTGTAGCCTGCCAGGTTCCTTTGTCCATGGGATACTATAGGGTGATACTATAGGATGAGTTAAAAAAATATACCCAGTTCACTAAGATAAGAACACAACTGAGCTTTGAGGATATTCACTATAGAGGAACGAAGTGAACCCCAAATGCCTACTAAACCTTTTGGATATATTAATCAATAATTCTTGTGTACCAACTGGAAGAACATAGATATTATAATTGGTAAATTGTCATACCATTTATTTCTCTACAATAAAAAGTAAATTGTTAATATTAGCAAAGAAAAAATACATCCAATTAGGTCCATCAGGTATTTCTAAATGTACTGAATTAGAAATCACCTGAATATTCTGTTCATAAAAATTTTTTTCAGTAAAACACCTTTCTATCAGGAACTCATATTTTTGAGATTAGTTGTTTGTCAGTTGCTTCATTTGCTATTATTTTCTCCCATTCTGAAGGATGTCTTTCCACCTTATATAGAACAGTCTTTTGGACTCTGTTCGGGGCGGGAGGGGGGAGATGATTTGGGAGAATGACATTAAAACATGTATAATATCATATAAAAAACGAATCACCAGTTCAGGTTGGATGCAGGATACAGGAAGCTTGGGGCTGGTGCACTGGGATGACCCAGAGGGATGGTATGGGGAGGAAGGTGGGAGGGGGGTTCAGGATGAGGAACACATGCACACCTGTGGCGGATTCATGTTGATGTATGGCAAAACCAATACAATATTGTAAAGTAAAATAATAATAATAATAATAAATTTAAAAAAAGAAATCATAAATACTTAATAAATACATACTAATTCCTTTAAAGAAAAAAAATCACAAAGTATACTTCTCAAATCCATTTATAGTTGCCTTTATATTTTTCCTATTTTCCTCAATCCCAGGGGGGCAAAGAATCTCAGCAGAAGCTTTTATTTTCTTCTATTGCAAAAATCGCTGCAAAGAAATACAGAACATGAGAACTGCTTTGATTCTCAAAATCTGCAAAAGGCTGAAAAATAGGGAAAAGCTATTTTTCAGTTTTATTTCCCCTAAGAATAATCACTGAAACTACAGTTTTAGTATACAAGTTCTTACTTCTAATACCAAAATAATATTTATTTATTTGATTTTTGTGACATGTATTCATAAAATAATCTGGAACTGGACAAAGAGCAATAAATCAACTGGAGCAATTTTTCCATGAATGATGCTTGAATCAACAAAGATTGAGGCCTCTGAACACCGCCATGACTCACAGCTGCAGGATGCTACACTTATTTAGGAAGTTCAGTCATGCATGCACCAAGCACTGCTTGCTCAGCAGGAAAGAAGCCCTCTTAGAACTATGGACTCAGCAGAATCCCTCGATATAAGTTCCATTACAGCCTCAAAATGCTATAAACACTCCTTTCTTGTCTCCATATATAGCAGTTTTCACTCTACATTTACATTGACATTTGTATCAAAGTATAAATATATGTTATGTATATAAATGTAATATATGCATATACACACATATATGTATATAATCTATGATGATAAAACACTGGAGAAGCAGACACTTTTCTCCAATTGAATATGTTAGGTGCCAAATATTCATTAAATCATCTTGCTACTGTTCTATAATTGAATTTATAAGCCACTTCATTAACTCATAATTTATACTGAACAGTACAAATTGAGCCCTGTGCTAAACACTCTAAGATTTGAAGAATAAGTGTACATTGTTTTAACACTGTAGTTGCTCAAAATTTTTAGAGCATTTGGACAAGAAAATGAATAATTAATATCTAGCAACAGAATGTGGTTCCACAGTATTATAAAGATTTTTGATTATACATGATACATACTAATCAGCCCAGGCACCCACCTCTACCATCAGAATATTATAGTTCCTCTTTCAAATTTTAACTCTTCTGAATGCTATACTAATTCCTATTTATCCAGAAAATAAAATCATTTGCTATTACTTTCTAATAATAAAGTATTGGGAAATAAAGTTAGAAAATAATGAAAAAATTCTAAGCCTCAGATTCTTTTCTCTAAATAAGATTTTAATATATAAAACTTTGACTTTCAAAAATATAATTGCTTAATTAGGTCTCATTTAATTTTGGTTTTATTTCCATTACTCTAGGAAGTTAGATAAAGCAGATTTTGCTGCATTTATGTCAGAGTGTTCTGCTTATGTTTTCCTCTAAAAGTTTTATAGTTTCTGGACTTGCATCTAGGTTATTAATCCATTTTGAGTTTTCTTTTGAGTATGCTGTTAGGAAGTGCTCTAATTCAACAAATAAAGAAGTTGTGGTACCTATATACAGTGGAATATTACTCAGCCATTTGCATCAGTTGTAGTGAGGCAGATGAAACTAGAGTCTGCAATACAAGAGTGAAGTAAGTTGGAGAGAGGAAAACAAATATCATATTAAAACATATATATGGAATCTAAAAAATAATGGTACTGATGAACCTACTTGAAGGGCAGAAATAGAGAATCAGATGTAGAGACCAGAATCGTGGACACTGGGGAAAGGAGGGGGTGGGACAAATTGAGAGTAGCATTGACATATATACACTACTATGTGTAAAATTGGGCTTCCCTGGTAGCTTAAATGGTAAAGCATCTGCCTACAATGCAGGAGACCCGGGTTTGATCCCTGGGTCGGAAAGATCCCCTGGAGTAGGAAATGGCAACCCACTCCAGTATTCTTGCCTGGAGAATTCCATGGACCAAGGAGCCTGGTAGGCTACAGTCCATGGGGTTGCAAAGGGTTGGACATGACTAAGCGATTTCACTTCACTTTTATGTGTGAAATAGATAGGTAGTGGGAAGCTGCTGTATAGCCCAGGGAGCTCAGCTTGTTGCTCTTTGACTACCTAGAAGGGTGGGAAGTGGTTCAAGAGGGAAGGGATATTGAAGGAGCGAGATACTACTTTTCACTGCCCAAAAAAAATGGGAAGAAGGAAATGTGAACTAAAATTGACCAGCAATTTAATGCTTCCATAAAAAACTCAAGTCTTCAAGGTACAAAGTAAGGGAATGATAATTGAAAATTATAGTTCATGTGTAGCAATTGAAACTCTCATTTATCATTATGTGTTAGTCACTCAGTTGTGGCAGACTCTTTGCGACCCCATGGACTGCTGCCCACCAGGCTTCTCTGTCCATGAGATTTTCCTGGCAAGTATACCAGAGTCTGTTGCCATTTCCTTCTCCAGGGGATCTTCCTGACCCAGGGATTGAACCTGGGTCTCCTGCACTGCAGGCCGATTCTTTACCAATTGAACTACAAGGGAAATCCACCATTCATTATTGGTGGAAATGCAAAATGATACCAACACCTTAAAAGTTTGGCAGTTTCTACAAAACTAGATATACCAATCCAGAAATTGTGCTCCTTGCTATTTGCCCAAATGTGCTTAAAATTTATATCTACACAAAAGCCTATAAATGAATGTTTATAACAACTTTATAAATAATTACCAAAACTTAGAAGAAATCAATATATCCTTTAGTAGGTGAACAGAGAAATTTTCTTACATCCACAATATAAAATATTTCCCAGCATTAAAAAGAAATGAGTTATCAAGCTGTGAAAAGACAGAGAGGTACTTTAGATACATACTACTAAGTAAAGCAAGCCAATATAAGAAGGATACACACTACTTGATTCCAACTATATAATGCTACAAAAAAAGGAAAGATTACAGAGATAGTTAAAAGATTTTCTGTCATTGCTTTCCTAAGGAGTATAAAGTGGAATGTCGTGGTGGTTTGGAGAAATTTGCATTTCTCTAATGACTGGTGATACACATCTTTTTCTTTGCTACAGGCCGTATGTATGTCACAGTCAGATAAATGTTTAGTCAAATACTTTGACTATGTTTGATTTATGTTGTTGCTGCTATTGAGTTTTAGGAGTTCTTTACATATTCCTAATATGAACCCCTCAATGAATATGATTTGCAAACATTTTCTACTATTTGATTTGCTGCCCTTTCACTATTAATAGTGTTATCAGTTCAGAGTGTTATGAGGCAAAATATTTTTAATTTTTATGTAGTTCAACATATCTAATTGAAGAAGCCTAAACACTGTTCTTTCCACTTTCAGTGGCTACCTGGTTGCTGATTTTCAAAGCCATTACAACAGTGAGTCTTGAAGAAAAGAAACAGGGCAAACTAACTCATCACACAAAACACTGTTAATGTTGGAATTACTTTGTTTTCAGAATAAACATTTTCTACATTTTGAAATACTTTGGCTGATTTCCAGAGTTCTGGACTAGCTGACTGTTTTTGCCAGTTTTTCCTGTCATTGTTACGGGAGAGAATTTTCAGATGTCTTCACCATTTTCATAGACATCACTCTCAGCATGTATACTAGTGACGTATTTGTCAAAAAATTGAGAAATAAGAACTCATGGTGAAGACTGGAGTAAAATAACATTAATTTATAGGCTGAAAATGTCATCATCTTCTATAACTCAGCCTGAAACTTAAAGAGCATGTTGAAAAATTACTACTATTCTAATGTTCTGTAAATTTAGCTTTACTTAGTATTTCAAAACATTCTCCAATATTTTTGATAAATTATTAGGCTTAAAATAGTTGAACCTATTTAGGAAAGCATGAAATTTATCTATACTTAAATGAGACACAATAATTATCCTATTTATTCTAGCCCTAGTTTCTTTCTCTACTGTTTCTTGTATTCTTGATTCAGTAAATTATTTCATTCCTTTAAAATTTCTTAAAAACGTCTTTAAAACTATATTAAATTGATGCTCATTGTCTTTTTCCTCCTGTTGATTCTGTTTTTCTCTCAAATGATTTCTTCCCTGCTGTGGTAGGTAGGAGTCTGTGGGAAATAATGTCTTTTTTATAAATTTTTTTACCTTGTAGTGTGGATATATTCAGTTCAGTTCAGTCGCTCAGTGGTGTCCGACTTCTTGCGACCCCATGAATCACATTACACCAGGCCTCTCTGTCCATCACCAACTCCCAGAGTTCACCCAAACTCATGTGCATCGAGTCAGTGATGCCATCCAGCCATCTCATCCTCTGTCATCCCCTTATCCTCCTGCCCCCAATCCCTCCCAGCATCAGGGTCTTTTCCAATGAGTCAACTCTTCGCATGAGGTGGCCAAAATATTTTATTATATATTAGTATCTATTTAAATTTTATGTCCCTTAAGATAGTCTAACTCTTTTTTTGAAGTGCTGTTTAATGTTAATATATTGTCTAAATTAAGCATAATAACTAATGATTTCATTTCTTTAGGATGTACTTACATGGTACATAGCATTGTGATGCTTCTATTTCTTATTTACAACACATTATAGCCAATAGAACAGAATGTGCATATAATTTTTGTCCTAAATCTTCTCTTCATATTGGTATATAACAATGTCATTATTTGGAATTAAACTTCAGGAAAAGTGATTTACTGGCAGAAATCAAACTTCATTACTCAACTGCCTGATTGTTTCATTCATTTCTACATATTTAATATTAAATTAAAAAGTACCTTTGTGCTATTGGAGATTTATCCAAATAGTTTTTATAGATAAATTATTTTACCTTTGCTTTTTATCTGGTTTTTGACCCTGTGGTACATATTTTGGGCTTCCCAAGTGGTTCAGTGATAAAGAATCCACCTGCCAATGCAGGAGAGTCAAGAGAGGAGGATTCAATCCCTGGGTCAGGAAGACCTTTTGGACTAGCAAAGGGCAACACACTCCAGTATTCTTGCCTGGAAAATTTCATGACAGAGCAGCCTGGCAGGCTGCAGTTCATGGGGTCACAAAGAGTTATATATGACTGAGTGAGCACACACATATCTTTAATGTTAAACAGAGCAAAGCAAATACTAAAATTAATACTTTAAAAACTGTCTGGGATAGTGTGTGTGTGTGTGTGCATGCACGCGCATGTATGTGCACACGTGTATTTTTACTTTCATGCAATGGGGGCAGGGAGAAGAGAGAGACCCATTCAATTAGATTCATTCCTTCCCTTACTCCTAGCTAACAGTTACCTTTTTTTGTTGTTGCCATTTGATTTTTAAGAAATTAGTGTGTAAACTATTTATGTTTATACTAAAAGAGTCCAATAACATTCAATAATTTATTCCATGGTATCACAGAAAAATTGATTATAAATTCTGTTTAAACCATTTAGTAGCTTTGTGGACTTAAGGTAATAAAATACCTTCTCTAAACATCTAGCCCATAATCTAACAATGTGTTATATTTTTAGATATATTTTTTAAAAGATTCAGTGAACTAAATATTTATTTTTAACACTTACTGCAATAATTTTAAACTTTGTTATTTTTTTCTCCATATTGATGTAAAAATGAGAAAATAAGTTGTATATCCCCAGAGTATTTATAAAAGCAACCTCCAGGAAATTTGCATTAATCTACATTGTATACATTAATATGTATGCTGATCAAATATAGCAGTACACTACTGAATATCTAGTTGTTGCATTTAATATCTTCAATTAAAAGATGAAGTCTGTTAAGTTTTATCTTTGTCACTTGGTCCTTCTATAACACATCTGGCAATTTGAGTGTGATAAGATGGCCCCTGATCAAACATTAAAAATTGATCAAACATTAAATATTCTAAACTTCATAGTAAAGAGCCATTTTATTCTAAAAATTCAATGTCAATTTATGGAATGTATAAGAAAATGCAAGTTTATAAAGGCAAGTCTGGAACCAAATTAAGAGAATCAAAGTGTTGCTGACACTGGAGACTGTGAGAATGCAGTTCATAATAGACCAAAAAATAATATGTACATAAATATATATACATGAATGAAAAATAATCTATTTTTACCATTTGTTTCTTTAAAATCAGGTGAATCAGAATGCTTCACTTATGACAGGGAAGATGAATCTCATGATATTAACTAATTTTGGAAACAAAAAATGTTAATCATCCAAATGAAATAGAGACACTTAAACACTAAAGAAGTAACTTTGCCTCTATACCTTTTATACATTTTTCTTAGTTATAAATAACATGAGAGCCTATCTGCCAACACTTTTTTTTTTCTTCAGAAAAGTTAAAGTTTTTAGAAGTAAATCCATACAGAATATACATGGTAAAAAGTTTATTGTTGGATTTATTCTACAAAATTATTGGTAGATTTCTTTCTTTACTTAGGGTGAGGAGATGTATCAAAATAATCTCCTCCCTTAATAAAGATGTGTTAAATAATACATAAACATCTATATTTTTTCCTACCAAAGTTTATTGTTCATTATCATGTCTATAACTAAAGAGAAATGACATGAATCCACAATATTTAGTACAGTTTAACATTTTACATCAGTTTCAAAAGATTTAACATATTAAAAACCCATTTCTAAATTTTTTCATAAGTTTTATGTCATTTAAATATTAATATACAATTAGGTAAAATTCAGAGTACATTAGAAAATAGGAAAAATTGAATTATAAAGATCTCATTAACTTACTTAAGGGATTAAACACATACCTGCACAAGGGGAATTTTTTCTTTGAAAACAGAAATAGTCTGACATTTAATACAGAAAATAATCAGCAATATATTTTCTATTCCTTTTGCCTGTTAGAAATTGCAGATTATGTTTTATCTAATGTCTTTAAGGAATTCATTTTAATATGTTGCTTCAGATTTCAATATGCAACAGGAAATCATCCTTCAAATTGTCAATTTATGTTTCTATTTAGCCTATGTGCTTATACATAATTGTTGGTAACTTTCCTTCTATATTTGGCTATACTTGGCTAGTATACCACTTTTGGTCACTGAATACGTATCACTCACGGACCAACCAGAGAAAGACAACCAGTAGGAGATAATCATATATTGTGAATGGTCTCACATGATTGTTGAAACTGGTACTAGTCAGATTTGTCAGGAATGTCAGGAAATGTAAACTGGAACTCTCTGGCATCATCTAAAGCTGCAATCTACAATCAGAAATCATTCTTCATTGAAGCCTCAATTCAGTTTTTATGGCCTTTAAGTGATAGAATCAGGCCCATCGAGATTATTTAGAATAATAATCTCACTTAGAGTCAGTTGATTTGGACTTTAATCATCTTTGCAAAATGCCTTCACAGTATCACCTAGACTAGTATTTGGAAAACTGGAGACCTCAGCCTTGCCAACATGACACATAAAACTGATCATAGACTACCTCTTCTCACATTAGAGCCCATACACATCTCCTTGATCCATAAGGAATCTCCAGATAAAGAGGAATGACAATGTAATACATTGTCTGAGAATATGATAATCCCTTCCCCAGAGAAGCATGCAAAATATTCAGGTAATGTTTACTCTTCTCCTTTGACATCTATAACTTAAATATCATGACAAAACTATGAAGAATATATCTTGTGGTAAATAAAAAATATTTTTTTAATTTATATATACTTATAGGACTTCATGTATGGATGTGAGAGTTGGACTGTGAAAAAAGCTGAGCGCCAAAGAATTGATGCTTTTGAACTGTGGTGTTGGAGAAGACTCTTGAGAGTCCCTGGGACTGCAAGGAGATCCAACCAGTCCATTCTGAAGGAGATCAGCCCTGGGATTTCTTTGGAAGGAATGATGCTGAAGCTGAAACTCCAGAACTTTGGCCACCTGATGAGAAGAGTTGACTCATTGGAAAAGACTCTGATGCTGGGAGGGATTGGGGGCAGGAGGAGAAGGGGACGACAGAGGATGAGATGGCTGGATGGCATCACTGACTTGATGGACATGAGTCTGGGTGCACTCCGGGAGTTGGTGATGGACAGGGAGGCCTGGCGTGCTGCAGTTCAAGGGGTCGCAGAGAGTCGGACACGACTGAGCGACTGAACTGAACTGATAGGGCTTCTTTCGCAGTTCAGATAGTAAAGAATCCACTTGCCAACACAAGAGATGCAGGAGATACAGGTTCAATCCATGGGTCAGGAAGATCTCCTGGAATAGAAAATGGCAACCCACTCTAGTTTCTTGCCTGGAATATTCCATGGACAGAGAAGCCTGGTGTGGTGCAGTCCATAGGGTCACAAAGAGTCAGACACAACTGAGTGACAGAGCAGCATGCACACATATATTCATAAGAAAAAAATTCTCATAATTTTTCATTCCTTATTTCAGCAACTGATCATGGGGTTACACCTAGTTTTATAACTACCTTCATTTACTACCATTCCATACTCCCTTTGCTGTCATCAATCACTTCAGCTGATCCTGGATGTTTGCCTGCTGAGGTGAACTAAACCTTAATATTAAGGGACTCCATTAGCTATCCTGTATAAATTGGATTGTTGAAGTTTTTCATTGATTTTAATCCCAGGACATGGTAAGGGATATGTAAGGGATCTCTTATATTCCAGATATGCTTTTTTCTTCCTTATCTCCATTTTATAAGACCAAAATTTCCCCTTGGTAATATTTTTTTTTTAAATCACCCCATATAGTATACTAACATGTTGAATAATTTGTTTTACTGACTTGATTTAGAGACATGAAGAACCACAAAATGGCCTAATGGAAGTTAAAATTCTACTTCAATAGAATTATTATTGTCTCTCTTGGAAGAAACATTTTTCTTTGAAATTTACACTTTTAGACTATCAGATCCTAAGGTTATTGGGATGATGTTTTTGATTTCCAGGAATTATTATCAGTTCTGAGTCAATGTATAGTAATCATAGACAAGTATGACTTTTTTCTTCTCCATAAGACACAGTCACCCTGGTAAATTTCTCTATTCCCCATGGAGAAGTCTGCGAGATATATTCAACAGTACAAATGTTGACAGGTTGGATGGGTCCTTTATAAATGGGACCCAGCATCCCTTTAGGGGTCATGGCTCTGTTTTAATGACTAAAATTGGATTTCTGCTCATTCTATTCTAAACTCATTTGCTTATACAAACCAAATAAGTTTTTAGTAGACTGTCCTATTTATTATAGCAACACAATGATTAACTTGCTTTGACTCCATTGTCCATTATTGTAACCACATACTCCTTACCTTTGGTGATTAAAGTGCCATAATTTGGTCCTGTTGCCCTAGGATCCAGTTACACCCATCGAATTTAGGGATCCTAGTTCAAGGCTAACAAATTCTATTTTGATTTCTGACTTACAGAATGACCATGAAAAAGAAAGTGAAAGTGTGAGTTGCTCAATAGTGTCCAACTCTTGGCAGCCCCATGGACTATAGACAGCCAGGCTCCTCTGTCCATGGAATTCTCCAGGCAAGACTATTGGAGTGGGTTGTCATTCCCTTCTACAGGGATTTCCTGACCCAGGGACTGAACCTGGGTATATTGCATTGCAGACAGATTATTTACCATCTGAACCACCAGAGAGACCCACAGAATCACCATAGAGCTCTTTAAGAATGGTTGAGCTTCTCTCACAATTGTGGTAAAAGGTTTGTTCTCCAGATCGCTGGGACAGGTGAACAATTTTTACAAAATAAATCTACTCTAAGATTCCAACCTGCATGAACTTCTCTCTAGCATATAAAATAAGTTCTGGTAATTCAACTCATTTATGGTGGACAATGGGTCTGTGTTTTAAAAGATATACCACCCAAACTGTTATAGACATTTTTAAATCTTCAAGCAAAAACACCAAATCTGGAATCTTGGTTTAGTGGACAGGAGTAAAAAAATTAGGCTTGATCCAAGTTTATATTTCATTTACAATGAAGGCCATATCCTTAATTATTTTCTAAATATATTTCTCAGATTTTTTTTCTGTCTAATTTAGATAGCCATGAAGTTTTCTTGATGTATGGAACAACTATGTGGCTAACACTTTGCTTCTCACCCTTTATGGCCTTATGGGATTTGTTCTGTGTCTAGAAACAAAGAAGGGTGAAGGGAGTAGGTTCTGAAGAGCATTATCAGTTCCATATATGGAAGCTAATTCAATGGAGATAATCATAGTTTCTTTGGGAAAAGGAGAGTTAAACTCCACAGTCAGTGGTAGAAGAGCCATTTTTACAGGCAAATACAACTTGGTAGCATCTAGATGTCAGTGTCCCTAGGTTCATCAGGATCTAACCATATGTTCCCATTTTCAATTTTCAGGATGCTATCCCCCCCACGTAAATGCCCTAATTTTAACTGAAGTTTCACTGCAAAGTTGAGAATTCCATCTGTACTGTAATTTAGCTCCTCACAGAACTTGATTTTCAGAAAGTGTGGCCTTGAGGTTTCAGGACATGAATTCATTTGAGAGCAGATTTAGAATATCTCAGTCATTTATGTGGAACTTAAGCTGGTAATCTGAATCCCAGAGATTATCCTTTTATTTTCTTTAGTTTGATCATGAGCAACTAGCCAAATTCACCATAGACTATTTTTCACAGTAAATGTATGCTCTCAAATCTTGTCAAACTCTTTCTTACAGAGGCCAAAGCTAATACAATCAGTACCAGTGGGAGCCCTAGAAAAAACTTCAGGATGGAATTTCAGAATATGATCTATCGCTGATGGGGGAGGTGATACTTCCTGATACTGGCATTTAGGGTGATGAAGACCCTTGGAATACGGGTAATATTGCAGTTACTGATGTTTTATTATTAGAGACAACAGGGATCATAGCTCTATGTGGAATTATTGGCACCTGAAAGTCATCTAGTTGTAATTGGGCCAGTTGAAAATAATGAAGTCCTAGCTAATTCATGCAAAACATGGTGCAGTGCAAAAAGCAGTGAAGCTATAGATACAGCTGGTGGTATTCCACCACAATAAACCACTTTATCAAGATGAAAAAATCAGCAATCAAAACATTCACATTGGTTCTGTGACTTGTGGAGTTCTAGAAGGAACTGAGTTTGGAACTATGCCTCCACACCCCTTAAAATTAAGACACAATTCTTGCATCAAACCCACACTGGCTATCTATTTTACATATGGTAAGCTATATCTTTCAATTCTGTTCTCTCAAATCATCCCACCCACTTCTTCTACCACTGCATCCAAATGTCTATTCTTTATAACTCTGGCTCTTTTGCTGCCCTGCACATAGGATCATTCTTTGACAACCTAGAAGGATAGGGTGGAGAGGGAGGTGGGAGAGGGTTTCAGGATGGAAGGAACACATGTGTACCTATGGCAGATTCACACTGATGGATGGCAAAAATCCATCCCAATATTGTAAAGTAATTATCCTCCAATTAAAATTTAAAAAACATAAAAGTTTAAGATACAATTCTAAATAATACAAGATAATTCATAAAATAAGTAAACACGTATGATATTTCAAAAATGTATAGGAATCTAAAAGCTGAGAGGAAATTTTATGCTTAGATATATGGAAAAAAAGGAATAGGCTTCCCAGGTGGCTCAGTGGTAAAGTATCCACCTGACAATGCAGGAGCCAGGGGTTTCAATCCCTGGGCTGGGAAGATCCCCTGGAGGGAAAAATGGCAATCTACTCCAGTATTCTTACCTGAAAAAAAAAAAAAAAAAAAAAAAAAAAACATAAAAACATACATAAAAGATCACAAAAGAGTCAGACACAGCCGAGTATGGATGTGCAGTATGCAACAAGGGATAAGTCTGAATATGTGATATATTCTTCATATCAACATTTAGGGGAAAATACAAATCAAACTGAAAGAAAATGTGAGGAACTAAATAAGGGCAACAGCAGCATATTAAAGAACTAGTATATAGTGGAGAAAGAAAATAAGTGGATATTAGGAACAGTTTTACCCCACAGAAAAATCAGATTAAATAGAACGAATTTTTCAAAAGCACAACTAAGTATGACTCAATGAATAAAGATTATAGACTTTGTCTGGTTCACAGTAATTGTTAAAACTCACTCACACCCCATAAAACCTATACTACTTTATATCTTCTCTTTTGTAACATTTGAAAAATTTAATGCATAAATAACACCAAAATTGCATAAACTCTTAATAGGAATAAAGGAAATGTTACCATGCCTTTTATGATTCCAGAGTAGCCCACATTAATACAAACCACTAACAAAGACAGCACCAGAAAGTTATCTCCTGAATATAGATGCAAAATATATATATATGTATGTATGTGTGTATATATATATATATATATATACACACACACACACACATACACATACAGAGAGAGAGAGAGAGAGGACAAATCCAACAATACATAAAAAGATAAATCAAAAGTAAGTTGTTTTTATACCAAGAATGTTTATTAGAAGAATATTCAAAACTCAATCAATGTAACATGATAGAAGTAGAAAAATCATTATAAAAGTCAGCATCTTACCTTGTTGTGTTATAGTAAAAATGTTCAGAGTCAAAGACAATGAAATTTTGAAATAAGCAAAGTTACTCATAACATACAAAAAACCCAGTGCAATTAAAGACTGACTATTCAACAAAACAATTGAGTTTAGAGGGCAATGCAAAGACAGAGCCAAGGGCTTAAAACATTAGTCAACCAAGAATCTTATAAACAGCTAAACTGTCTTTCAAAATTGAAAGCAATAAGATTCCAATTTCAACCCTGGCTTGGAAGTTCTCAATCCCATTCTTAAAAGAAAAATTCTGAGCAAATTGAGAAAAAATATTTTTCTTGAATCCATCAGAGAAAGGAGAGCACAGACCAAACTGACAGTAAAATCCAGAGAGACAGGCAACCACAAAATATTGCAGATAAAGCTTAACTGGAACAGAAGCTGCTAGAATCATAAACTATTCAGAATACATATATATTAATTTTGACAAATTGCTGGAGTTTGTGTATTAAATAGTGTGAATCTGATGAGATTAGCAGTTTGGGGTGAATCCAGTATTTTTGTGAGTTTCTCCTATAAGAATGCTGCTAAGTCACTTCAGTTGTGTCCGACTCTGTGTGACCCTATAGACGGCAGCCCACCAGGCTCCGCCGTCCCTGGGATTCTCCAGGCAAGAACACTGGAGTGGGTTGCCATTTCCTTCTCCAATGCATGACAGTGAAAAGTGAAAGTGAAGTCGATCAGTCATGTCCGACCCTCAGAGACTCCATGGACTGCAGCCTTCCAGCCTTCCAGCCTCCTCCATCCATGGGATTTTCCAGGCAAGAGTGCTGGAGTGGGGTGCCATTGCCTTCTCTGCCTATAAGAATACCATAAGGTTATAAATTTAAACAAATCAAGACACAAGAAAAAAGGCACCTCATATATCTAGCAGGAAGAGAGGAAGATAACCATTGTGAAATATGTTGGGTGTCTTCTCCATAACAAAGGCCTACTTTCCAGAAAAACAGACTTCCAGAGCCTTAGTTCCCTGGTAGAAGGGTATTTCTCTGATTCCAGCTTGTCCTGGCCTTCCTTTCTCACCTACAGAAGAAGAGACGATAAAGAAATACTGTGAAGGTTGTAGTTCAGAGGCACAGGCTCACTAAAATGCTGAAACTTAATCATAATATCACAGAAGGTTGTTTCCTCTCCTGCTACTTACCACTGTACCACCAGGGCTCCACAAAGGAGAAGAGTTGAAAGAGTTGCACGGTTCAGTCTTTATTGAAGAGGCTGTCTTGGGGAAAACAAGGTACACCTGGGAAGGCAAGAAAGCACACACCTGAGAAGGTGAAGCCTTTTGCATTTAAAGTTATAGGAAACGTTAAAAACATCCCAATGTCACCATATTAACATAAAGTCTCATACAAAAGGTTTAATTGCATCAATTTCTATCACCCAGTGTTGTGAATTAAGTTGTATCTCCCAAATAGATGTTGAATTCCTAACGCATGGTAACTGTGAATATGACCTTATTTGAGGTGTAATCAAGTCAATATGACATCATATTGGATTATGGTGATCCCTAATCCAAAGACTAGTGTCTTCATAAAAACAGAGAAATATTGATTCATACAGAAATAATATTGTGTGAGAACGAAGGCAGATATTGGAGAGATACATCTGTAGACCAAGGAATACCAATGGTTTCCGGCAACCTCTGCTGCTGCTGCTAAGTCGCTTCAGTCGTGTCTGACTCTGTGCGACCCCATAGATGGCAGCCCACCAGGCTCCCCCATCCCTGGGATTCTCCAGCCAAGAACACGGGAGTGGGTTGCCATTTCCTTCTCCACTGGCAACATTAAGAAGCTAGAAAAAGACAAAGAAAGATAGTCCCAAAGAGCCTTCAGAGAAAATGGCCATTTCAACTTCTAGATTCCAAAACTATGAAAGAACAAATAATTTTTTTTCTCTTGTTTAAAGCTACTCAGATTGTGGTGCATTATGGAGTACCTAGTATACTAATACAGATTTTTTAATGACAGTGGAGTCCTAGTGAAATAAATAGTTGAAAACTGTGAAGTTAATTTGGAATTGGGTAATCAGCAGAATCTGGAGGTGTCTTAAGGTTCATCATAGAATCAGTCTTAAGTTTATATGGAAAGAAAAAAAAAACACTAAAATAGTGATAATAACAGTGAAAAAAAAGAACAAACAAGACAGAGACTACCCAATATCAAAATTTACTATAAAGCAACAATAATAAGGAGAATGTGGTTTTAGCAAGAAATGGATATCTAAATTAAAGGAGAAGAAAAAAGAGCGCAGAAATAGGTCTATGCAAATATTTTCTACTAATTTTTGTGACTAAGGCACAAAGACAATAGGAAAAAAATAGTCTATTCATAAAATGGTGCTGGAAATATTTGACATCAAAAAGTAAGAAAAAGTTAATCTTGAAAAATAGTTTATAAATCTCAAAAATTACCTCAAGATTAATCTTAAAAATAAAATGCAAAAACATAAAAATTCTAGAATAAAACATAGTAGAAAATCTGGTTCACCTAGGTTTGCAAATAAGCTTTTAGACACAACCCCAAAATCATGATCTATATATTTAAAAATAATAAAAAAAAATTAGACTTTAGTAATTTAAAGCCTTTGACTGTGTGGATCACAATAAACTGTGGAAAATTCTGAAAGAGATGGGAATACCAGACCACCTGACCTGCCTCTTGGGAAATCTGTATGCAGGTCAGGAAGCAACAGTTAGAACTGGACATGGAACAGCAAACTGGTTCCAAATAGGAAAAGGAGTACGTCAAGGCTGTGTATTGTCACCCTGCTTATTTAACTTATATGCAGAGTACATCATGAGAAACGCTGGACTGGAAGAAACACAAGCTGGAATCAAGGTTGCCAGGAGAAACATCAATAACCTCAGATATGCAGATGACACCACCCTTATGGCAGAAAGTGAAGAGGAACTCAAAAGCCTCTAGATGAAAGTGAAAGTGGAGAGTGAAAAAGTTGGCTTAAAGCTCAACATTCAGAAAAGGAAGATCATGGCATCCGGTCCCATCAACTTCATGGGAAATAGATGGGGAAACAGTGGAAACAGTGTCAGACTTTATTTTTGGGGGCTCCAAAATCACTGCAGATGGTGACTGCAGCCATGAAATTAACAGACGCTTACTCCTTGGAAGGAAAGTTATGACCAACCTAGATAGCATATTCAAAAGCAGAGACATTACTTTGCCAACAAAGGTTCGTCTAGTCAAGGCTATGGTTTTTCCTGTGGTCATGTATGGATGTGAGAGTTGGACTGTGAAGAAGGCTGAGCGCCAAAGAATTGATGCTTTTGAACTGTGGTGTTGGAGAAGACTCTTGAGAGTCCCTTGGACTCCAAGGAGATCCAACCAGTCCATTCTGAAGGAGATCAGCCCTGGGATTTCTTTGGAGGGAACGATGCTGAAGCCGAAACTCCAGTACTTTGGCCTCATTATGCGAAGAGCTGACTCATTGGAAAAGACTGTGATGCTGGGAGGGATTGGAGGCAGGAGGAGAAGGGGACGACAGAGGATGAGATGGCTGGATGGCATCACTGACTCGATGGACGTGAGTCTGAGTGAACTCCGGGAGTTAGTGATGGACTGGGAGGCCTGGTGTGTTGTGATTCATGGGTTCGCAAAGAGTAGGACACGACTGAGCAACTGAACTGAACTGAACTGAATTTAAAATATTCTACTCTGTGAAAATCACTATTAAAAGAAAGAAAATCAAGCCTCAGGAAAGACAAATCTTATAAAACCATTATCTGATAAAGAACTTTATCCAAAGCTGTAAACAACTTTTCAATCTCAAGATAAGAAAACAAAACACCCTAATTTAAAAGTCGCAGGAGGGTGGTGTGCCAATAATCTGAACAAACACCTTACATCAAAGAAAATATACATATAAAAAGATACCCAAAATAATTTATCATGGAGGAATTACAAAGTAAGAAAAAGGAGATGCCGTGGTACACCTATTATTGATAGAATATTAGCAATAATAAAAATAAATGAAACTGATATTATGAAATGTTGGCAATAGGGAATTGCATGAAAATTCTGTGCTGTGAGAATGCTAAATTTGTAGCCACTTTAGAACATAGTGTGACAGTTTCTTTTGAAAATAAACAAGTCTTAACCATACTTGGCAGTTGTGCTTCTAGATATCTGCAGAAGTGCTTTGAAAATTTATTTCCACATAAAACCCTGCACATGTTTCTAGCAGTTTTATTTATAATCAAAGCAAGCAAGATATTGCTTTATTAATGAATAAACATGTTAATGATTATTCATTATGTTTATGAATAAACAAACTGAGGCACATCCATAAAATGGGATCTTTTCCGTAATAACAGTAAATGGAATAATAAGCCATGGAAGGTGTGGACAAACCTTAACCATCCACTTCTAAGTAAAAGAAGTTGCTTTAAAAAGGCTACCTGCTTTGTGATGCCAATTATATGTCTTTAGGAAAGGCAAAACTATCAAGAGAGTAAAAGGTTCACAGATTGCCAATGGTTTGTGATTTAAACAGGAATGTTTGAGATTTAAACATAGAATTTTGATGGTAGTGAACTTTGTGTAATGGTTAATATATGACATTTTGAATATGTTTAAATACATAAAACTTTACAGCGCAAAGAGTGAAACTTAATTAACCTGGGTTTTCTTTAAAAAAAAAAAAACAAAACATATTTAGGAAGTTTAAAAATACCAAGTAGAAAATGTCACCAACAAAGCCCACTGGTGTCCCCCAGAAAAATAAGATGAAATCTAGAAGAAATTATAAATGAAAATATAGATGAAATTATACTATACAGTCTAATCTATTCTTTTGTGCTTAATTTAGTTTTCCTAGCTTATAGGGGTCTGTGTGCCAAGGCCTTATACCTAACATGTAAGATTACAGATACCCACACAGAACCACTGGGCCCACCTAGTGCTTCTCATTCCAACTTGGTGGGACTTTGTGCAGAAGGACTGCTCAAGACTATGCAATTCAAGATGGCAACATCGTACTGTGTGGAGAGGTGCTAAAATGAAGTGAATGTCGCTCAATCATGTCTGACTCTTTGCAACCCCATGGACTGTAGCCTGCCAGGCTCCTCTGTCTGTAGAATTCTCCAGGCCAGAATACTGGAGCAGGTTGCCATTTCCTTCTCCAGGGGATCTTCCCAACCCAGGGATCAAATCCAGGACTTCTGCATTGAAGGTGAATTCTTTATCCTCTCAGCCATCTACACTGGGTATTTCAGATTGAAGCAACAGGACTGAGGGAACTCTGCCCCTCCCTCTGCAGAGGAGAGGAAGGGTCACAAAGATCAGCAAAAACTTATAAGGAAATTTTCACAAGCAAGGGCAAATGATCAGTGTAGTCTGACCCGAACAGCATCTCCCTCAGTTAGCCAGACATCAAGATGAGTTTTCAGCTGTTGCTCAGACCTGGGGGAAGTTAAAATTCAGGAACTTGCAGGCAGGAGAGAAGCCTGACATTAGTCAGTTTAGTGAAGACACAATGTTTGATCTTTTGAGGAATGTATTAACATTTTACTGCTAGTTTGCTTTTCCATTGTAAAGCTCCTCTGTGTTTGCCTGCACTTCCTAGAACTTTCTTGTTGAACATACTGTTTTTCATGTGATATCACTAACTCCTATGTTATTGAAAGATTGTACTCTTATGTTTTTTCTATCTCTCTCACATTCTTGCCTATATCTTACATATTTTATTAATTATTACATATTTTCTATTTTTCCATAAAATAAAACAAGCAGTAAAAAACTGAACTATTGTGCATCTTACACATCAATTATGTGTCTCTACTAACCAACTTCTTCCACTAGTTGGTAAAAAGTGGCTGCAACAATTTTTATCACTCATTATTCACCTCACTATAATTTGGACTTCTTCCATTACATTCCCTAAAATATATTTTTCTAAGATCAATAGTGATTTCACTGCAGTCGCTTAGTCATTTCCAAGTAATTGCACCCCCATGGACTGCAGCATGCCAGGCATCCCTGTCCATCACCAACTCTCAGAGCTTGCTCAAAGTCATGTCCACTGAGCCAGTGATATCATCCAACCATCTCATCCTCTGTTATCCTCCTCCCTTCTTGCCTTCAATCTTTCCCAAAATCAGAGTCTTCTTTAATGAGTCAGCTCTTCACATCAGGCAGCCAAAGTACTGGAGCTTCAGTTTCATCATCAGTCCTTCCAATGAATATTCAGGATTGATTTCTTTAGGATTAACTGGTTGGATCTTCTTACAGTCCAAGGGACTCTCAAGAGTCTTCTCCAACACCACAGTTCAAAAGCATCAATTCTTGGTGCTCAGTTTTCTTTATGGTCCAATTCTTACATCCATACATGGCTACTGCAAAAACCATAGCTTTGACTAGATGGACCTTTGTCAGCAAAGTAATGTCACTCCTATTTAACACTATGTCTGGGTTTGTAATAGCTTTTCTTACAAGGAGCAAGCACCTTTTAATTTCATGGCTGCAGTCACCATCTGCAGTGACTTTGGAAAATAGTCTGTCATTATTTCCATTGTTTCCCCATCTATTTGCCATGAACTGATGAGACTAGATGCCATGATCTTCATTTTTTTGAAATTTAAGTTTTAAGCCAGCTTTTTCACTCCCCTTTTTCATGTTCATCAAGAGGCTCTTTAGTTCCTCTTCGCTTCCTGCCATATGGGTGGTGTCATGTGCATATCACAGGTTATTGATATTTCTGCTGACAATCTATTCCAGCTTGTACTTCATTCAATATGGCATTTTTCATGATGTACTATGTATAGAAGTTAAATAAGCACTGTGACAATAGACAGCCTGGCATACTCCTTTCTCAATTTGGAACCAGCCCATTGTTCCCTGTCTGGTTCTAACTGTTGTTTCTTGATGTGCATACAGATTTCCCAGAAGGCAGGGAAGGTGGTCTGGTATTCCCATCTCTTCAAGAATTTTCCACCGTTTGTTGTGATCCCCACAGTCAAAGGCTTTGGCATAGTCAATAAAGCAAAAGTAGATGTTTTTTCTGGAAATCTTTTGTTTTCTCTATGGTCCAACAGATGTTGACAACTTGATATATGATTCCTCTGCCTTTTCTAAATGCAGCTTGAACATCTGGAAGTTCTTGGTTCATGTACTATTGAAGCCTCTCTGGGAGAATTTTGAGCATTACTTTGCTAGCATGTGAGACAAGTGCAAATGTGCAATAGTTTGGACGTTATTTGGCATTGTCTTTCTTTGGGATTGGAATGAAAACTAACCTTTTCCAGTCCTGTGGCTACTGCTGAGTTTTCCACATTTGCTGGCATATTGAGTGCAGGACTTTCACAGCATCGTCTTTCTGGATTTGAAATAGCTCAACAGGAATTCCATAACATCCTCTAGCTTTGTAGTGTTGCTTCCTAAGGCCCACTGACTTCACACTGCAGGATACCTAGCTCTAGGTGAATGATCACACCATTGTGGTTATCTGGGTCATGAACATCGTTTTTGTGTAGTTTTTCTGTGTATTCTTGCCACCTGTTCCTAATATCTTCTGCTTCTGTCAGGCCCATATAATTTCTGTCCTTTATTGTGCTATCTTTGCATGAAATGTTCCCTTGGTATCTCTAATTTTCTTGTCAAGATCTCTAGTCTTTACCATTTTATTGTTTTCCTCTATTTCTTTGCATCGATCACTTAGTAAGGACTTATATGGCTCTAAATCCTATAGTAGTTTATATTGCTGACAATTCTCTTCTTGAAACCCTCACCTTTCTTGGTTTCTTTGATTTCATTTTTTTGTGTGTTTGTTTTTTTTTTTTTAATGTCACTGGCCTCGTCTTCTTGATCTTCATTTTTTCCCCTCTATCCTCTTTGGGTTCTGTCAAATCTTGTTTGTATAACACGAGTCTCCTTATTTCACCTTTTAACACAATAAAAATATTCCTGTCAGTCAATTGTCACATTTATCAGATTTATCTCACATTAATACTTCTATCTATCTATCTATGTATTTATATCCCTTTATGACAACTGTCTTTGAAGTCTCTATTCACCTTAAAAAGAACAACTTAGAAATAAAACCCAAGAACTCTCCTTCCTGTTTTATACTTTATCAAGATTCCTTATTTTAATACATGCCACTCTCATAAACATTTAAACTTTACAACCTAGAAATCAAATTCAACATTTTTTAATATTTTTGGTCATTTTATTACTTAGATACACCTTGAATCTATCAATTTTTCTTCTTTACTCTGATAATTTCCAACTACCATAATTCTTAGTTTGAAATATTGCACAAACCCAATGGGATAATTCATTTTATCCTGATATATACTGAGCTGACCATAACAAAATCATTTCCTATGTGACAAGCAGAGTTCTCTTGTCAAAATTCAGATCTGATTATATTGCCCTCTGCTTAAAGTATCTTAATTACTTTCATTTTTTCTTAAATAAATGTCAAAGTATATCAAAATAGAAAACAAGACTACACGTTCTGACCCTACTTACCTGTCTGCTTACATCTAAACATATTTGCATCTTGATTAAGGTGGTCCAGATGCACTACAGTTATTTTATTTTATTACATTGTTTTACTTTTTAAAGGTCCTTTGTTTGCAGAAGGCCTTTGCCCATGCTCTCTTCTTTCAGTTTAGAACATTCCATTCATTTCTCCATTTGCCATATTAATTTTTATTCTACAATTTCAGTTCTATCACTTATTCGATTATTCTTTGCTAACCTCTCTGCTATAAATTTCTTTACACTGCATTTTCATAACACCAAGGAGCTTTCCATCTAGCACTTGATAAATAACTTCGTTTTGTATTTGTTTGTGTGATTCATTGATAAATATCAGTCCCTTAGTAGATTCTGTGCTAAGGAAACTGTTTTTCTTTTTTCCTTTATTTTATTCCCAGTGTCTCGAACACACCTGATAGATGGATGCTATCCCTTACGTGTTTGTAAAATGGATTAATGAGTGAACAAATAAATAAAACTAGTTCTGTGATTTTAATAAATACATTTTAATATATATATACATACATATATATTTGAGAAAAATAATCTTACTTATATAAATATACATATATATGATAAAATATGATATTTTATAAAAATCATGGAACTTGTTTTATTTCTTCATTTTTTCACTTATTAATCCATTTTACAAATACTTACGGGACACCTCCCATCTATATATAATAGGAGATACAAGTTTGTTTTCTGGGTCAGAAAGATCCCCTCGAGAAGAAAATGGCAACCCTCACTAGTATTCCTGCATGGGAAATCCTATGGACAGAGCAGCCTGGTGGACTACAGTTCATGGATTTGCAAAGAGTTGGAAATAACTTAGTAGCCACCAAAAAACAATAGCTATACACACACACACACACACACACACACGTGTGTTTGTTAGTTGCTCAGTCATGTCCGACTCTGCGATCCTATGGACTGTAGTCTTCTAGGCTCTTCTGTCCATGGAATTCTCCAGGCAAGAATATTGGATTGAGTGTACATTTCCTTCTCTTCATGGGGATTTTCCTGATCCAGAAATCGATCCTGGATCTTCCATGCTGCAGGCACATTCTTTACCATCTGAGTCAATATATATATGTTTTTATAGCATGTGCTTTTCTGGTATTCTTATACAGTGCAAAGTGGTTTTGTATTCAGCTCAGTTCACTTCAGTTACTCAGTCGTGTCCGACTCTTTGCAACCCCATGAATCGCAGCACACCAGGCCTCCCTGTCCGTCACCAACTTCCACAGTTCACTCAAACTCATGTCCATCGCGTCGGTGATGCCATCCAGCCATCTCATCTTCTGTTGTCCCCTTCTCCTCTTGCCCCCAATCCCTCCCAGCATCAGAGTCTTTTCCAATGAGTCAACTCTTTGCATGAGGTGGCCAAAGTACTGGAGTTTCAGCTTTAGCATCATTCCTTCCAAAGAAATCCCAGGGCTGATCTCCTTCAGAATGGACTGGTTGGATCTCCTTGCAGTCCAAGGGACTCTCAAGAGTCTTCTCCAACCACAGTTCAAAGGCATCAATTCTTCAGCACTCAGCCTTCTTCAAAGTCCAACTCTCACATCCATACATGACCACTGGAAAAAACCTAGCCTTGACTAGACAGACCTTTGTTGGCAAAGTAATGTCTCTGCTTTTGAATATGCTATCTAGGTTGGTCATAACTTTCCTTCCAAGGAGTAAGCGTCTTTTAATTTCATGGCTGCAGTCACCATCTGTAGTGATTTTGGAGCCCAAAAAATAAAGTCTGACATTGTTTCCACTGTTTCCCCATCTATTTCCCATGAAGTGATGAGACCAGATGCCATGATCTTCGTTTTCTGAATGTTGAGCTTTAAGCCAAACTTTTCACTCTCCTCTTTCACTTTCATGAAGAGGCTTTTTAGTTCCTCTTTACTTTCTGCCATAAGAGTGGTTTTGTATTAGGTTGGTGCAAAATCAGTTGTGGTTTTGCATGGTTGAACTTTGCTGTTTGATATTTGAATACATTCTAAAATAACTATGGATATGCACATTTCTTGCTTTACTCACTTCCCATGTAGCTCAGTCGGTAAAGCATCTGCCTCCAATGTGGGAGACCTGGATTCAATTCCTGGGTCAGGAAGTTCCCCTGGAAAAGGAAATGGCAACCCACTCCGGTATTCTTGCCTGGGGAATCCCATGGACAGAGGAACCTGGCAGGGTACGGTTCTTGGGATCGCAGGAGTTGGACACAACTTAGCACTATCTTCTTTCTTGCTTGCCTTTTTTTTAAAACTAATGACATTACTTGCTGTTTATTTTCTGTTTATTTTAAACTTTTATATTTGTTTTAATAAATACAGTTATATTTATTAGTAAATAATTATTAATATAATAATTTTTATTAGACAAAAGCAAATTTAAATGATTTTCTTATTCAAGTTCAAAATGGGTAATAAAGCGGCAGAGACAACTCGTTACATCAACAACGGATTTGGCCCAGAAACTGCTAACAAGCATATAGTGCAGTGGTAGCTCAAGAATTTCTGCACAGGAGACAAAAGCCTTGAAGATAAGGAGAGTAGTGGATGACCACAGGAGGTTGACAACTACAAATTGAGAACCATCTTTGAAGTTGATCTTACAACTATAGGTGAAGTTGCCAAAGAACTCAGCATTGACTATTCTATGGTCATTCAGCATTTAGAGCAAATTGGAAAGGTGAAAAAGCTCAATAGGTTGCTCCTTCATGAACTGACTGAAAATTAAAAAGAAAATGTTGTTTTGAAGTGTCCTCTTCTCTTTTTCTGTGCAACAACAACAAACCATTTCTAGATCAGATTATGCAAGCAATGGAAAGTAGATTTTATCCAACAACCAGCCATGAGCAGCTCAGTGGTAGGGCCAAGAAGAAGCTCCAAAGCATTTTCCAAAGCCAAACTCACACCAAGGAAGATCATGGTCACTGTTTGATTGTCTGCTGCCCATCTGATCCACTACAGCTTCCCAAATCCTGGTGAAACCATTACCTCTGAGAAGTATGTTCAGCAAATCAATAAGGTGCACTGCAAATAGCAATGGTGGCAGCTGACTTTGGCCAACAGAATGGACTCGATTCTTCACAACAATGCTGGACTGATCGTTGCACAACCAACACTTCAAAAGTTGAACGAACTGGGTCACAAAGTTTTACCTCATCTGCCAAATTCACCTGACCTCTCACCAAATGACTACCACTTCTTCAAGCATCTTGACAACTTTTTGCAGGGAAAACATTTCCACAACCAGCAGGAAGCAGAAAATGCTTTCCAAGAATTTGTCAAATCCCAAAGTGTGGGTTTTTATGTTATAGGAATAAACATTTCTTACTGGCAAAATGTGTTGATTTTAATGTTCTTATTTTGATTAATAAAAATACATTTAAGCTTAGTTATAATGATTTAAAAGTCATATTCTAAAACATCAATTACTTTTCCACCAGGCTTAATACTTTGGAAAATAAAACTTCTGTCAGAATTTTCTATTTATTCATAACATTCCATCCCAAGCATTACATTATCCATGGCAACTCTATAGGAATTTGCTGGGGTGGGTGGGGGGCGGTTCATAGATCTGAAAGCTCTATACTTGTTTAATAGTTAGATACCCATATGAATAGAATGTTCCAAACTTTTTCAGAAATAAACCCCCCTGATGGAACCACACAATCATCATTGGTTTAGTACAGAAATTGTTGCTTTTACTTTAACAAATGTCTAATTTTTCACTCAGTTAAAATGCTATCTACATAACATATACACTTTCAATGTTAATATTCAGCATAGGTTAAAAAAATAGAAATGACAAAAGGTAAAGAGAAACTCTGTAATTGACTGTATTTCTACTCAGTTAAAAGACATCTGGGGACATGAGTCAGTAGGACCAGCCTCAAAATAAATTAGTGGATTAACAAGGGATATGGTTATCCAGAGAATTGCATGAGATGATAATAAAATACCTGGGAAAGTTTAATGATGAAATTTCCCCCAAGGAAAACTGCTGAACAGTCATTAAAGTATACTCTTACATCTCTTAGATTTATTTATTTATTTTTTATCATTCCTCCTGGTGATTCAAATGTGAATAATCACATTTCTAAAAAGGCATGTAACAGTATCTTTAAGCGAAACTATAAAAGTAGTTATGCCTGAAAAGACATAGGTGGCATTTTAAGGTTCTTGCAAAGAGCAACCATTTGTGAATTAAAATGCATGTTGCATGTCATCTTATATTCTAATATTGGTTAAAGCTAACATTTAATAAATGCATATTATGCTCTAGACATTCTCTTAGGAGCTATCTTGTTTAATTTTCATAATAACACTCTTTTAACTTATTCATACGTTGCAGAAAGGAAACTGAGGCTCAGTGGAATAGAATGTGTGTGTGAACTTGTGTACCCAAGACAAGGCTGAAGCAAGGTATAATTAATTGACTTCAAACTCTAGGTATGTTTCATTATGCCATACGATCCCTAGAATGAAAAGGCATTTTTCCACTTAGAGAAAGATAAAATGTTAATATCCACAAGATTGTATCTCTCTTCTACACTGTGCATAATAACTAATAAAACTGCTTACATCTTAAATTATTCTCTGTCACAGTGTTGCCACTTAACCTGAGAAGAACACACTCATTTACATTCCAAGTGCAGTTTGCAATTTGAATTAAACATAAGTGTACATAAGAAAGGCATCCCATGATGTTTTCCAGGAAGTTAGCTTCTAAGCACTTATTAGCTAATATGTTTCCTTGGCAGATAAATCGTAAACTAAAATATACTACATGTCAGTGGAAAGAAACTGAACTGAGGGCTATTCTGCATCCTAATCTGACACAATAACTTGCATGACCTTGGAGAAGTCGTTATTTCATATTTCTGGGTCATATTTTTTCTATTCAATATGAGGGAATTGATGAGACAACTTATATAGCTATTTTGAGACTTAAAATATATTTTTTAATAAAATGATTATTGTAACAGCCCTTCTTTCAAAGATGGCAATCCTCCTAGTTTCCCTACCTTAGTTAATCAACCCACTTGGACTGTCTTCAAACCAGAAATCATTTTTGCTTCATTCCTTTTCCTTATCTCCAATGGAATAATGAGACATAAGCATAAAGAACATTCTTATCACATGGGCACACTGCAGATTGTTCTTCCATAAAGCCTTCTTATCCCACGGATACCCAGCATTTTTCATAACAGATGTGTGAAGACCGTGGATTTTGTTAGCTTTTCAATGATCTGGCACACAGAATGGGAGCACTCAGAACCCTGGGTGCCAGTTGCTCAGGGAGCTACACACAGCTCTGGATAAAGCAGCTGCCCAGCAGGGTTGCCTCTTAGTGCCCGTATCTCTACAGCACCTGGGAGAGGTGAAGCTACCTGGGTATCTAGGAAGTACATTGACTATATAGCCTTTTTGTGCTATAACATTAGGTATTTACACTTACCAAAAGTTTTGTTTTGTTTTATACTTTCAAAATTTGGCCTAAATTTGATCACTTCTCTTCTTATCTACAACTGTCACTCCAATCAAACCCTACCTGATCATGAGCAAACTTTTGTTAAGGGCTCCTTGGTGTCATTCATGATCTGACATGATGCATTTTTTTTATAAGGCAAACATATTGATACCAGTTCATCCTTTCTGACCCAAACCATCCACATACTCCATGGCAATGCTAAATCCACCTTTAATCCCAGCTCCTTTACTCACTCTGAATTAGCAATACTAGCTCCTGTGTGTCTGCAGAGTAAGTTAAACCAGTTCTCACCTTAGACTTTTGACTTTGCTCATTTTCTTTCACCTCAGGTTTTACATGAATATTCCTGTCCTTATGCATGTCTCAGCTCTCAGAAAAATCCTTCTCAAATACCTGTTTAAAGTGTCCCAACTCTCTGTCCCTCCCTAGTGCTCACCATTTTTTATTAATATTACTAGTCACCATCTTATATTCTTATTTTTTAACATTAATATTGTTTCCTATTAGGTTGTATCCTCCAAGAGAACACAAGATTTTCTAGTTTAATTGGGAATTCTTAGCAAAATTATTTGAATATATATTAGATTATATAATAGAGAAAAAGAGACAAAGAGTTTGAGGGGTGAATGAGTATAGGAGTACAGACATTAAAGTAGAGCTGGAGTTTTCTGTGGCACTTGGGACACTGCATTTTTCTTGCATGTGTTTATTGCATGTTTTTCTTAATGCATGTGTTCATACTCATGTGTGATGCATATCTAATGTGAAATTATATGAGCTCTTCCCATTATCATCAGTTCAGTTCAGTCGCTCAGTCATGTCCAACTCTTTGTGACCCCATGAATCGCAACACACCAGGCCTCCCTGTCCATCACCAACTCCCGGAGTTCACCCAGACTCACGTCCATCGAGTCAGTGATGCCATCCAGCCATCTCATCCTCTGTCATCCCCTTCTCCTCCTGCCCCCAATCCCTCCCAGCATCAGAGTCTTTTCCAATGAGTCAACTCTTCGCATGAGGTGGCCAAAGTACTGGAGTTTCAGCTTTAGCATCAGTCCTTCCAAAGAAATCCCAGGGCTGATCTCCTTCAGAATGGACTGGTTGGATCTCCTTGCAGTCCAAGGGACTCTTACTATCATAACTTTATATATATCCATATATGGGCTTCTCAGATGGTGCTGGTGATAAAGAACCTGCCTGCCAATGCAGGAGATTTAAGTGATAGGGGTTTGATCCCTGGGTCAGGAAGATCCCCTGGAGGAAGGCATGGTAACCCACTCTAGTATTTTTCCCTGGGAAATCCAATGGACATAGAGACTGGTTGGCTACAGTCCATAGGGTTGCAAAGAGTTGGACATAACTGAAGCAACTTAGCGTACATGCATACACATATCCATATATAGTTAAAAATCTTATGTTCAGAAGAAAGTAATCTCATCAAGGTCAATATTAATATATATATATATATATATATATCAGAATGCTGAACTTGTTATTTTTAGATTAATATTTGTTTAATAAAGAGGAAAAAGTCATGGTTCTCAAAATGCTATAATTGTTTCTATGCTTAGATTAAATTCAGATACTTAAATATGGGTTTACTTTACTATTAAACAGAAAATTTTAGGTAAGAAACTGTCTGGTTTGCCGTGTTTTACACATTACAGTAGATTGTTTGCTGATGCAAGTTGATTTGGGCTTTTTGTAGCCTTATTTCTTGCTAAAAAATAAAATATTGGAACAATAGCAGAAATTCTTTAGACTTGCTCCCTCAAGAGAATGAGTTCTCAATAGAATGTTGTTTTGAAAAGATGAATACTATTGCTGGACCATAGAAATCTTTATTGAGATATATTTTTGCTTTGTTGTATTGCAGTGTAGTACTGTAGTATTATTCTTTTTCTCCAAGCATTATTTGGAATATAAGTTCAAAAACAATTCTAAAACTTAGTTGAAATAAAGACAAAAAGAAGAATAGTGTGGTAACAATGATAAAGTTCCAAAGACAGAAGCTAAAAGTAGTCAGGGGGGAAATATTAACTAAAATTGCTAAAAGAAAAGAAAATAAATGGATAAAAGAAATGTCACTTTAAGACATCAGAATAAAATGAAAACCAGATAGGTTTCAATTTAATGACTACTTGATGGCTTGATGAAATGGATTGATTTTCTCAGTCTAACATTTAATAAAAAATCATCTATATTCCAAGACAAGGTTAAAATGTGAGTTAAAGAAACCTTTATACATTAAAGATTTCACATGATGTTTTCCACTGAAACAGTTACGAAGACTTCTTGGAAAATATTTTGCAAGGCTAGAATAAAATTCTAGATTTTATTTGATAATTTTCATTGTTCTCAGCTCTAGGTTAAACTACATACATCAAAACCTATTAATGAAATTTACCATGTTTGACCACAACGTTTAAATATTTTTGACTTATTTTATGATTGTGATAATTGTTAAGTCAGGTAATTATATAACTATTCATTACAAGAGAAACTTAACCTAATTTCACCTTACTTAAAAAATATTCTTAGTAATGGTATTATTTCATGAACCATAGTTTTAGAAAAGTAGATAGAAGATCCCCAAATTTAAAATTAGAATAATCTTTTTAAAAATGATGAGAAAATCCATTTAGGAATAGCTTGCTTTTTTAACCAGTATTTACAACTTTCCCACCGCTAATCAACTTTAACATTCCCATACATACTTCCACATATTATATGCTCACGGTTACCAAACACATTAGATTTATCAAAATGAACTTTGAGCAGGCGTTAAATTTTGCCTAAGCTATATGTCTTAAATCTTAAACAACATAAAGAACCACTGTTCTTATAATAAGGCAATATTTTAAGTTAAAAGAAAGACATTTTATTAACTTAAATAAACTTAATTTTGTGAAAACCATGAAAATTTATTTTAGAAAATAATTTGGCTATAACTCCAATACTTTGGCCACCTGATGTGAAGAGCTGACTCATATGAGAGGACTCTGATGCTGGGAAAGATTGAGGACAGGAGGAGAAGGGGACGACAGAGGATGAAATGGTTGTATGGCATCACTGACTCGATGGACGTGAGTCTGGGTGAACTCCGGGAGTTGGTGATGGACAGGGAGGCCTGGTGTGCAGCGGTTCATGGGGTTGCAAAGAGTCGGACATGACTGAGTGACTGAACTTAACTGAAGTTTCCAGAGAGTATTTAATTAATTTGGTTATAGCAGATTTCTAACATTATATCCCATAAAACTAATGCTTTTAAACTGATATTATAAGGACACCAATGACGTTGAATTTAGAACTACACTGACCCAATATATCTCAACGAGTTACATTTTCAGAATACTCTATTTCCAAACAAAAACATTTTCTGAAGTCCCATTGGACATATACGTTTTTTGGTACATTCCTTACCCACTGCACATGGCTTAAGGAAAAAGAAAAGATTTACAAAATTATATTAAGTTCAACAATTTTACAGTCTAGTTTTAATAATCTTCAAGAAACAGATACTGTCTTACAGAAACTGGTCAAGAGTCTAGAGCAGGAAATCTATTTGCCTTATATGAGGTCCATGATACATGGCTACCAAACTAGCTGAGAACACCACTGCAAAAATAGATATTCATGTAAACATATTGGACTTCTCTGGTAGCTCAGCTGGTAAAGAATCTGCGGGAAGTGCAGGAGACCCTGCTTTGATTCCTGGGTCAGGAAGATCATATCACATATATGAAAATATTAGGTCAATGATATATTTCAGTTCAGTTCAGTCGCTCAGTCATGTCCGACTCTTTGCAACCCCATGAATCGCAGCACGCCAGGCCTCCCTGTCCATCACTAACTCTTGGAGTTCACCCAGACTCATGTCCATTGAGTCAGTGATGCCATCCAGCCATCTCATCCTCTGTCGCCCCCTTTTCCTCTTGCCCCCAATCCCTCCCAGCATCAGAGTCCTTTCACATGAGTCAGAGTTTTTCCAATGAGTCAACTCTTTGCATGAGGTGGCCAAAGTACTGGAGTTTCAGCTTTAGCATCATTCCTTCCAAAGAAATCCCGGGGCTGATCTCCTTCAGAATGGACTGGTCCCTGCAGTCCAAGTGACTCTCAAGACTCTTCTCCAGCACAACAGTTCAAAAGCATCAATTCTTCGGCGCTCAGCCTTCTTCACAGTCCAACCCTCACATCCATACATGACCACAGGAAAGACCATAGCCTTGACTAGACGAACCTTTGTTGGCAAAGTAATGTCTCTGCTTTTGAATATGTTATCTAGGTTGGTCATAATTTTCCTTCCAAGGAGTAAGCGTCTTTTAATTTCATGGCTGCAGTCATCATCTGCAGTGATTTTGGAGCCCCCAAAAATAAAGTCTGACACTGTTTCCCCTGTTTCCCCATCTATTTCCCATGAAGTGATGGGACCGGATGCCATGATCTTCATTTTCTGAATGTTGAGCTTTACGCCAACTTTTTCACTCTCCACTTTCACTTTCATCAAGAGGCTTTTGAGTTCCTCTTCACTTTCTGCCATAAGGGTGGTGTCATCTGCATATCTGAGGTTATTGATATTTCTTCCGGCAATCTTGATTCCAGCTTGGGTTTCTTCCAGTCCAGCATTTCTCATGATGTATTCTGCATATAAGTTAAATAAGCCCAGTGACAATATACAGCCTTGATGTATTCCTTTTCCTATTTGGAACCAGTCTGTTGTTCCATGTCCAGTTCTAACTGTTGCTTCCTGACCTGCATACAAATTTCTCAAGGGGCAGGTCAGGTGGTCTGGTATTCCCATCTCTTTCAGAATTTTCCACAGTTGATTGTGATCCACACAGTCAAAGGCTTTGGCATAGTCAAGAAAGCAGAAATAGATGTTTTTCTGGAACTCTCTTGGTTTTTTCATGATCTAGCAGATGTTAGCAATTTGATCTCTGGTTCCTCTGCCTTTTCTAAAACCAGGTTGAACACCAGGAGGTTCACGGTTCACATATTGCTGAAGCCTGGCTTGGAGAATTTTGAGCATTACTTTACTAGCATGTGAGATGAGTGCAATTGTGTGGTAGTTTGAGAATTCTTTGGCATTGCCTTTCTTTGGTATTGGAATGAAAACTGACCTTTTCCAGTCCTGTGGCCACTGCTGAGTTTTCCAAAGTGGCTGGCATATTGAGTGCAGCACTTTCACAGCATCAAGGTCAATGATACAGCAATGTATTAAATACAGATCTATCAAGATCAGGGAGAGTTATTCATAGAATAAAGCTTGCTTACATAACTGAGCACATTAACAGAGTAAAGGATAAAAAACATATGCTTTTTTTAAAATTGAATTAAATGAATTCTAACTTAATAAGTCCTAGAGAAGGGCTTGGCATCCCACTCCAGTATTCTTGCCTGGAGAATCTCCTGGACAGAAGATACTGGAGAGCTACAGTCCATGCAGTCACAAAAGAGTTGGATATGACTGAAGGAACTTAGCAAGAATGCTTGCAATTTGATAAGTACTCATTATCTATTCATAATAAGTTTTATTCAACCAACCAAGTATAGAGGAGATATTTCTCAAATGATGCTGGGTATACAAGAAAATAAAGTTTTTAAATTGAGAGTATATACCTAGCCAGCATTCATTTATTATTATTATTCTTTTAACTTGCAAGAGGCACTTAAGCCAGTGTCTAAATGTTTTCTTTCTATAAAGAGAAGATGTGTCTTTTTTATCATGATAAAGCAATCAATGTAAGTTTATGTTTAATAAGTTATCCATCAAAAGCAAAGATGTCTTATGAATGATTCACATAAATTTTCCCTAATAAGCACCCTTGCAAACACTATTGACTGCAGCAAATTTGAAATTAAACAGAGAAATAATTTTACCCTTGCAGGTGATGGCTGTTTTGTATGGGATCTTTCTGCATATTTCTGTAGCTAATTTCAGAATATCTAATGGAATTTTTTTTTCTTTTTCCCTGGAAAGAAACAACTTAAATGAAATTTAATTACCACAATTATAGAACATATATAAATTTAATTCAAGTAATTCATCTCATTTGCAGTTACCCTATGTAATCACCCTTTTACATTCTCCTCTACTTTTGCAACCAAGCACAATAATTAGTCTGACATTTTTTTTACACAATATAGTGTAAACAATTTTACTTCCAAGTTTTAGCATTAAACACTAAACAGATTTGTGGCCTTTGGTTTCTTTCAATTTTAATCAAGAATGGACCAGGGTACTTGGATTTGACCATTATCTGATTGCATATTCCCATTCCAGTGCTTCCTTGGAAACAATTTGCTTCACAATCTAATGTTTTTGAGTAGAAACATTCTCTCTGTCTCTAATCTGGTTTGTTAATGCCCTTCCTTCTCTAACAAAACTAGTAAAGAAATCTTGGTTAATTTCTGAATTATTAGGAATGTATGTTAAATTGTCTTTAACAAAGTGAGGGCTTACTAAACTGAATAATACCAAGAGATCAATTAAGAGCTATCAGATCCATATTTAATTATGTCTTGAGAATTAGATTTATCAATACTGAATTCCTTTAAATTTTTGCCCTTTATTTTCTCCAAAGAGATCACACATTCCATATACTGGGAGTGTCAGTATTCTTTTTAAAGTTACATGAGCCACATCATGATACCCACAGATAGTTAGATATTATATATTGGGAAACAAATACCTTGTGAGTTGCTATATCTTCTTTTTTGGTGCACATGAACTTAGGTAAGTTCAACCAAGAGGTAAAAGGGCTTATTATCATGATGGTGGCTATATGATGGAGGTATGAATATAGAAAATTAGAGGAAAACACCTTTCTTCTTATGTGTGGCAAAGATAAACCTTCTGGAAATGTTAGTACTAGGCACATGGAAATTCAATATGTAATAATTAGCATCGTAGGAGAGACAATTAGCAAGGCACTTCCACAAGACATCAACTGCATAAATATCTTGAACAAAATAATATGAAATACGTCCTACAGCATCATTTGCTACAAAATTAGCAGTTTGATACAGTGTTTCAGGCTTTCAATAAATGATACACCTCCAAAAATACTAGCTTTCCTGACAGATGGTTTGTTCAATCTATTTTAGAAAATCAAAAAGAAAACAAAGCAAAACCAAAACAAGTAGAAAACAACACCTCAAATTTTCAGAATATTAATAAAACAGAAATCACTAACAAAAAGCAAAAATAATGGTAAGTTATATGGAAATATGGTTTTTTCTTTGAAGTTTTGAGAATACAGGAAAAAATATATATATCTGACTGAGAACATTCTTGCTGCCTTTAATAATAAATCATCTTTAAAGGAAGGAGTCTCTCTAGGATTGAAAAAATTCTCATGTGAAGATTCTCATAGATGATTCCTAATCAAGATGTCCTTTTAATTATAGGTGACTGGAATGCAAAAGTAGGAAGTCAAGAAACACCTGGAGTAACAGGCAAATTTGGCCTTGGAATATGGAATGAAGCAGGGCAAAGACTAAAAGAGTTTTGCCAAGAAAATGTACTGGTCATAACAAACATCCTCTTCCAACAACACAAGAGAAGACTCTATACATGGACATCACCAGATGGTCAACACCGAAATCAGATTGATTATATTCTTTGCAGCCAAAGATAGAGAAGCTCTATACAGTCAACAAAAACAAGACCAGGAGCTGCTGCTGCTAAGTCACTTCAGTCGTGTATGAATCTGTGCGACCGCATAGACTGCAGCCCACCAGGCTCCCCTGTCCCTGGGATTCTCCAGGCAAGAACACTGGAGTGGGTTGCCATTTCCTTCTCCAATGCATGAAAGTGAAGAGTGAAAGTGAAGTCGCTCAGTCGTGTCCGACTCTTAGTGACCCGATGAACTGCAGCCTACCAGGCTCCTCCATCCATGGGATTTTCCAGGCAAGAGTACTGGAGTGGGGTGCCATTGCCTTCAGACCATGAACTCCTATTGTCAAATTAAGACTTAAATTGAAGAAAGTAGGCAAAACCAGTAGACCATTCAGGTATGACCTAAATCAAATCCCTTATGATTATACAGTGGAAGTGAGAAATAGATTTAAGGGCCTAGATCTGATAAATAGAATGCCTGATGAACTATGCAATGAGGTTCATGACATTGTACAAAAGACAGGGATAAAGACCATCCCCATGGAAAAGAAATGCAAAAAAGCAAAATGACTGTCTGGGGAGGCCTTACAAATAGCTGTGAAAAGAAAAGAAGCAAAAAGCAAAGGAGAAAAGGAAAGATATAAACATCTGAATGCAGTGTTCCAAAGAATAGCAAGAAGAGATAAGAAAGCCTTCTTCAGCGATCAATGCAAAGAAATAGAGGAAAACAACAGAATGCGAAAGACTAGAGATCTCTTCAAGAAAATTAGAGATACCAAAGGAACATTTCATGCAAAGATGGGCTTGATAAAGGACAGAAATGGTATGGACCAAACAGAAGCAGAAGATATTAAGAAGAGGTGGCAAGAATACACAGAAGAATTGTACAAAAAAGATCTTCATGACCCAGATAGTTACGATGGGGTGATCACTGACCTAGAGCCAGACATCCTGGAATGTGAAGTCAAGTGGGCCTTAGAAAGCATCACTATGAACAAAGCTAGTGAAGGTGATGGAATTCCAGTTGAGCTATTCCAAATCCTGTAAGATGATGCTGTGAAAGTGCTGCACTCAATATGCCAGCAAATTTGGAAAACTCAGCAGTGACCACAGGACTGGAAAAGGTCAGTTTTCATTCCAATCCCAAAGAAAGGAAATGCCAAAGAATGTTCAAACTACCGCACAATTGCACTCATTGCACACACTAATAAAGTAATGCTCAAAATTCTCCAAGCCAGGCTTTAGCAATATGTGAACCGTGAACTTCCTGATGTTCAACCTGGTTTTAGAAAAGGCAGAGGAACCAGAGATCAAATTGCCAACATCCGCTGGATCATGGAAAAAGCAAGAGAGTTCCAGAAAAACATCTATTTCTGCTTTCTTGACTATGCCAAAGCCTTTGACTGTGTGGATCACAATCAACTGTGGAAAATTCTGAAAGAGATGGGAATACCAGACCAACTGACCTGCCTCTTGGGAAATCTGTATGCAGGTCAGGAAGCAACAGTTAGAACTGGACATGGAACAACAGACTGGTTCCAAATAGGAAAAGGAGTACGTCAAGGTTGTATATTGTCACCCTGTTTATTTAACTTCTATGCAGAGTACATCATGAGAAACGCTGGACTGGAAGAAACACAAACTGGAATCAAGATTTCCTGGAGAATATCAATAACCTCAGATATGCAGATGACACCACCCTTATGGCAGAAAGTGAAGAGGAACTCAAAAGCCTCTTGATGAAAGTCAAATTGGAGAGTGAAAAAATGAGCTTAAAGCTCAACATTCAGAAAACAAAGATCATGGCATCCGGTCCCATCACTTCATGGGAAATAGATGGGGAAACAGTGGGAACAGTATCCGACTTTATTTTTTTGGGCTCGAAAATCACTGCAGATGATGACTGCAGCCATGAAATTAAAAGACACTTACTCCTTGGAAGGAAAGTTATGACCAACCTAGATAACATATTCAAAAGCAGAGACATTACTTTGCCAACAAAGGTTCGTCTAGTCGAGGCTATGGTTTTTCCTGTGGTCATGTATGGATGGGAGAGTTGGACTGTGAAGAAGGCTGAGCACCAAAGAATGGATGCTTTTGAACTGTTGTGTTGGAGAAGACTCTTGAAAGTCTCTTGGACTGCAAGGAGATCCACAAGTCCATCCCCAAGGACATCAGTCCTGAGTGTTCATTGGAAGGACTGATGTTGAAGCCGAAACTCCAATACTTGGCCACCTGATGCGAAGAGCTGACTCATTTGAAAAGACCCTGATGCTGGAAAAGATTGAGAGCAGGAGGAGAAGGGGACGACAGAGGATTAGATGTTTGGATGGCATCACTGACTCAGTGGACATGGGTTTGGTTAGACTCCAGATGTTGGTGATGTACAGGGAGGCCTGGTGTTCTGCAGTTCTTGAGATCGCAAAGAGTCGGACATGACTGAGTTACTGAACTGAACTGAGGCATTCATAGCAAGTAATAGTAATATCCTCAATACGTTATTGCAAATTTGACAGGAAGTTTATTGAATATGTGATAGTATCCTTGGGGAAATACATGAATCCAGTTGTACATTTAAATAATCTTAAAATGCATTCTACTTTTTAGGGTTAACATTAGGATACATGAATGTTTCCTAATTTTTTATTGTAAATCTAATTTTCTATTGTAGCATACAATTTTCTATTGTAAATACATTTATTTTATTTTATATAAAGCTGATTATTTGAATCAGTACCTTTTAATCTGATCTGTAAAAATGAAAGCTCTAGATTTCATATTTTTCACTTTGATATATTTTCCATAACTTTCTTATACATTTGATACAGTTTTAGAAGGCATTTTGTCGGGAGAATTTTCTACTGCTTGATTCAGATCAGATCAGATCAGATCAGTCGCTCAGTTGTGTCTGACTTTTTGGGACTCCATGAATCACAGCACGCCAGGCCTCCCTGTCCATCACCAATGCCCAGAGTTCACTCAGACTCACGTCCATCGAGCTGCTGATGCCATCCAGCCATCTCATCCTCTGTTATCCCCTTCTCCTCCTGCCCCCAATCCCTCCTAGCATCAGAGTCTTTTCCAATGAGTCAACTCTTCACATGAGGTGGCCAAAGTACTGGAGTTTCAGCTTTAGCATCATTCCTTTCAAAGAAATCCCAGGGCTGATCTCCTTCAGAATGGACTGGTTGGATCTCCTTGCAGTCCAAGGGACTCTCAAGAGTCTTCTTCAACACCACAGTTCAAAAGCATCAATTCTTCGGTGCTCAGCCTTCTTCACAGTCCAACCCTCACATCCATACACGACCACAGGAAAAACCATAGCCTCGACTAGACGAACCTTTGTTGGCAAAGTAATGTCTCTGCTTTTGAATATGCTATCTAGGTTCATCATAACTTGCCTTCCAAGGAGTAAGTGTCTTTTAATTTCATGGCTGCAGTCACCATCTGTAGCGATTTTGGAGCCCAGAAAAATAAAGTCTGACACTGTTCCCACTGTTTCCCCATCTATTTCCCATGAAGTGATGGGACCGGATGCCATGATCCTCGTTTTCTGAATGTTGAGCTTTAAGCCAACTGTTTCACTCTCCTCTTTCACTTTCATCAAGAGGCTTTTGAGTTCCTCTTCACTTTCTGCCATAAGGGTAGTGTCATCTGCATATCTGAGGTTATTGATATTTCTCCCAGCAATCTTGATTCCAGCTTGTGTTTCTTCCAGTCCAGCGTTTCTCATGATGAACTCTGCATATAAGTTAAATAAACAGGGTGACAATATACAGCCTTGACGTACTCCTTTTCCTATTTGGAACCAGTCTGTTGTTCCATGTCCAGTTCTAACTGTTGCTTCCTGACCTGCATACAAATTTCTCAAGAGGCAGATCAGGTGGTCTGGGATTCCCATCTCTTTCAGAATTTTCCACAGTTGATTGTGATCCACACAGTCAAAGGCTTTGGCATAGTCAAGAAAGCAGAAATAGATGTTTTTCTGGAACTCTTTTATTTTTTCCATGATCCAGCGGATGTTGGCAATTTGATCTCTGGTTCCTTTGCCTTTTATAAAACCAGCTTGAACATCAGGAGGTTTACGGTTCACATATTGCTGAAGCCTGGCTTGGAGAATTTTGAGCATCACTTTACTAGCGTGTGAGATGAGTGCAATTGTGTGGTAGTTTGAACATTCTTTGGCATTGCCTTTCTTTGGGATTGGAATGAAAACTGACCTTTTCCAGTCCTGTGGCCACTGCTGAGTTTTCCAAATTTGCTGGCATATTGAGTGCAGCACTTTCACAGCATCGTCTTTCAGGATTTGGAATAGCACAACTGGAATTCTATCACCTCCACTAGCTTTGTTAATAGAAACAGCCCATTAAGATGAGATAAAAGTAAGAAATGGTCACATAAGCACATATGTGAATATCTCATGGTGAACAAATTTGAAATAACTGTGAAGTACCCTGCGAGACCTTCAGTCTAATAATAACCAGATCTTACAAAAGCCACACTCTGTGAGCTGTTGATGTTTACTCACAAGGTAGGGAAGTGCATAGAACTGCCTCTTCATTGGAATGTTAAATATGATAGTTGTAGCTGTGAGCACCAAGAAGCAAGCAGCGGGCAGACTTGTGGGTGAGGGATATGCAAGTCTCCTTGAGGGCAAACATTAAGGGAACTAAGAGAAGAAGTGACATCTATAAACAAGTTGAGATCCCTGAGCCTGGATCTCTGGTTCCCTTCTCTTTGTATGTCTGATTCTCTGTCTTTTTCTCCCTTACCCACAGCACTCACTTAGCCAGGTCAGCCATTGCATCAGAGAAAGCCCCACTTTGATGGTTCTCCTGGTTGCAATCAAAAGCAGAGGCACACTTTCGGAGGAGAAAAGTGTTCCCATTTGAAGCTCATGGGACAAATACTGAAGGAATGAGTTCATGTGCAGAAATTATCAACTAGAAGACAGCAAACTACTAAGTTTAGGTTATCAGAAATGCACAAAGCAAAACAGCAATAAAACAAGTCTAAATCCTTAAAGACTACAGACAAGTATCTACATTAGTTAGGGTTTTCCAGAAAAACACAACCAATAAGAGATTTTATACATATCTAAAATAAGATGTGGCTCATGCAATTATGAATGCCAAGTCCCACAATCTGCCATCTGCAAGCTGGAGGCTGTGTTGTGGCTTGAAGACCTGAAAGCTAGAAAGGAAATGGTTAAAGATTCCAGTGAGTCTGAAATTCTGAGAACTGGTAGCATAGAAAACAGAAGACAATTGATCAGTGTTCAGTTCATGAAATCAGGTAAAGAGTGCCACTGGAACTTCCTCTACCTTTCTGTTCTGTTTAGGACCACATGAGATTAAATAGAACAGATTTATAGAACATGATGCCCACTCCCATTGGGAAAAGCCATCAGCTTTATGCAGTTCCCCAATTCAAATGCTAACATCTTCTCAAAGCAGGCAGCCACACAGAGAAATTTATTTTTAATTATTTTATTTTATGATTAAAGTATAATTGCTTTACAATGCTGCCTTAGTTTCTGCTGTACAACAAAATGAACCAGCTGTATGTATACATATATCCCCTGCCTCCCACTCCACTCCTCCCATCCCACCCCTTCAGGTCATCACAGAATATTGAGCTGATCTCCCTGTGCCATACAGCAAATTCCTGTTAGCTATGTAGTTTACACATGGTAGTCTGTATACGTCAATACTACTCTCTCAATTTGTCCCAACCTCCCCTTTCCCTGGGCTCCCCTTGTAGCTCAGTCAGTAAAGAATCTGCCTGCAATGCAGGAGATCTGAGTTCAATTCCTGGGTTGGGAAGATCCCCTGGAGAAGGAAAGGGCAACCCCCTTCCCTTCTGTGTCCACATGTCTGAAGAAAGTTTTTAACCAGTTATCTGGGCTTTGTGTGTTTCTGTCAAGTTAATACAAAAAATTAATGTATCATACATGCCAGCATATATGTTTACACATAAATTGTCCCCCAAACTCCATAAGACACAGAGCTTGTGTTTAGCCATTTGTCGTTCAGAAAGCACAGAGAGTCATGTAAAATGTTTTTACCCCTGTACAGGCAGATTCACATAAAAAAGATGGGGGAATGAGTAAGAGTCAGGTGGAGATGGTGGGGAAAACCTGAGAAGTACCCCATCTTCCTTCCCAATGAATGCTTGAGTGACTCGGCCATGGCAATGCTGAGATGTTCTCCAACACTCTTGCCTTCGGATTAAATTCTATGTAGTTTCAGGCAAGTGAAATCCATGTCTCAGCTAGGTTAAGTTAGTCCCAATCCACTCACCCTTTTTCTTTGAATGATCAGTGCAGAGATGAGCATGAGATTTAGGTTGTACAATCGAATATGGACAGCATTCATGAACTGGACCAGCTGCTAGGATGAAAGCCAACACACAAGACAGGACAGAGTCAGGACAACCACAAACAAACTGTAGTGGAATATCCTTAAAACTTGATGCAGTTTGATTAATAAATGTCTTTTATTGTTTAACCCAGTTTGAAGAAGTTTTCATATCTTTGATATAAAGTATTTCTAATGAACAGACATGAAAGTGGCTCTCTTGTGTACAAATTATATTCTAATAACTAAAACTAACACCTTATTTGTATCAGACTAAAGACTATGTGCTGTGTTAGCTACTCATCCCTTGAGAATTATATGAATATAGCAGCAAAATATTATTTCTTTACTTTGAGAATTTATAAAAGGACATATAAGATTGATTTTAATCATTTATTTTTATATGCGCATGTACAAAGAGGCAACAAAACATTCAGAAAGCCATGATGGATACCTCCTATCTTAGTTAATCTAGGGAAGAGTTGTAGTCCAATAGGCCAAGGACCTCATCATAAGCCCTTTAGATATTAGTAACTAGGAAATTCTAGAAAAATGATAGCCATTCTTTATAAGTGCACACAGACGGAGATTAGGGAAGGCTTTGCTGAATCAGCATAGTGTTATGAACTGACAATCAGCCTGAAGAAGACAGCTCATTAGCAACCTAAACCAGGAAAACACCATAGAGAACTAAAGATCTCCATGGGTGACGTGGAGCTGAAAGCTGTCAGTGAAGACTGCTTCTTCTTCAGCACAATTGCCTTTAAAAGGAAAGTTAATGGGGGAAAACAGCAAACCAGATCAATAAAATCAGCATGACCTTCAAGAAGGCAGGAGGCAGAGCATGTTATCCAACCAAGTTAATGGTGTCTCAAGCATTCAGAGACTCCACTTGTTTTGAGGTTTTTGTTATTTGTATCTGACATGGCCATTACACACACAACGTCGAAACATAATTATTAAAAACTGACCAAACGTGTTCTACATTTGACAGGAAATCACAAGGAACCATCATTAAGGCCATATAAAGATTAAAAAAGCAGAGAGTATTTGAAGAAGCTTTGCAGAAGTATCAAATAGAAAAAAGAATTTTTAATGAAAGGAAAGGTATAGGTAGGATATTTGTATAGTTTTTGTTAGAAAAATAAAGAAATGAGAGTATTTTTATTCAAAAGTATAGGTATAACTGGCAAGTTCACAAAGAAGAAAATGTCCAATAACTGACAAATATTGATTAATTATAATGAAGATATCTATATAAAATCAATGAGTAACTTCAGACTCTACTAATCTCTATGATATAATTCTTCATTTTCTCTGAATTTGTAAAATTTAAAAACAAATAAAGAGCACAGATATAATCAGTTACATAAATGTATAGAAATAGAAAGATATATATATATATCTTTCTGTTATGCAGATATAAAAATCTAAGTTTTATAAATGAAATTAACACATATATACATACATTTGTGCATGCAGAGTTGCTTCAATTTTGTCTGACACTTTGAGACCCCATGGACTATAGCCTGCCAGGCTCCTCTGTCCATGGGATTCTCTAAGCAATAGTACTAGAGTGAGTTGCTTGCCCTCTTCCATGGGATCTGCCCGACCCAGGGATTGATCCTCTGTCTCCTACAGCTCCTGTGATGGCAAGTGGATTCTTTTCCACTAGAGCCACCTGGGAAGCCCCATATACTCACATACATACAGGTCAAAGGAACATTATATGTAGATATGTGCATATAAAACATACCTGTCTCTCTCTCTCTCTTTCTCTCTCTCTCTCTCTCTCTATATATATATATATATATATACACACACACACACACATATCCTTTTATGTATGTATATCACAAAAATACAAAAAAAAAATTCCAAATGCCGCAAATAAACTTGCAATAACACTTTTTGACACAGAAGCTTTGTGACCTTAGAAGAGAAATATTGCAGTTTAAGCAATGTTTCATTTTATAGAAAACAAAATGGAACAAAATGAGATATATATTCTAAATATGGATAAATGCATTTCATGCATTAGCTTTTAAAAGCAATAGTTTTCAAATTTTAAATAATAAAATTTAATATGACCACTTATATTCATAAACATATTTTACTTTTTAAAAATTACCATAAGTTTCCAAACTTTAGCTAAAATTAGAGTGAACTTTTTTTGTTGCATCCTATTGCAGATCTTAAGTCTTGTTGTTTTTGAATGTAGAATCAGAGATTATAGGCAAATGACGGGTATCCACTTGAATTGAGATTCAGTTCAATTCAGTTCAGTCACTCAGTCGTGTCTGACTCTTTGCGACCCCATGAATCACAGCATGCCAGGCCTCCCTGTCCATCGCTAACTCCCGGAGTTCACTCAGACTCACGGCCTTCGAGTCAGTGATGCCATCCAGCCATCTCATCCTCTGTCATCCCCTTCTCGTCCTGCCCCCAATCCCTCCCAGCAACAGGGTCTTTTCCAATGAGTCAACTCTTCGTATGAGGTGGCCAAAGTACTGGAGTTTCAGCTTTAGCATCATTCCTTCCAAAGAAATCCCAGGGCTGATCTCCTTCAGAATGGGCTGGTTGGATCTTCTTGCAGTCCAAGGGACTCTCAAGAGTCTTCTCCAACACCACAGTTCAAAAGCATCAATTCTTCGGCACTCAGCCTTCTTCACAGTCCAACTCTCACATCCATACATGACACAGGAAAAACCGTAGCCTTGACTAGACGAACCTTTGTTGGCAAAGTAATGTCTCTGCTTTTGAATATGCTATCTAGGTTGGTCATAACTTTCCTTCCAAGGAGTAAGTGTCTTTTAATTTCATGGCTGCAATCACCATCTGCAGTGATTTTGGAGCCCCCCCCAAAAATAAAGTCTGACACTGTTTCTACTGTTTCCCCATCTATTTCCCATGAAGTGATGGGACTGGATGTCATGATCTTCATTTTCGGAATGTTGAGCTTTAAGCCAACTTTTTCACTCTCCACTTTCACTTTCATCAAGAGGCTTTTTAGTTCCTCTTCACTTTCTGCTATAAGGGTGGTGTTATCTGTATATCTGAGGTTAACGATATTGATATTGAATTGAAATTAGTTTGAAACAAATGATTCACAGATAATTCACATTTGTAGAACACAGTCTGTCATATGGCTCTAAGTGAAATGAAAGACTGAATTGTTTAAAGACATGATTCAAGTCAGTTGACTACAAGTCAGTTGGCTAGAGAGAAGTAAAGACTATAAATTCTTTTTTTAATATTTATTTGTTTTTGGCTGTGCTGGATCTTCATAGCTACACAGTCGTTTCTCTACCTGTGGTAAGCAGGGGCTACTCTCTAGTTGCAGTGAATGGGCTTCTCATTGCAATGGCTTCTCTTGTTGCAGAGCACAGGCTCTAGGGGATGCGGGCTTCCAGTATCTGGAGAACAGGTTCAGTAGATGTGACACACTGGCTTAGTTGTCCTGTGGCATGTGGGATTGTCCTGTATCAGGGATCAAACCCATGTCTTGTGCATTGGCAGGCAGGTTCTTTACCACTGAAGCACCAGGGAAGCCCCCAAAATTGTTTGAATAAGGAAGCTGTCAACTAGGAATATTGCTCTAGTCTCTTTACAACACAAATTTCCCTCAAATAGTTGGTCCAAAAAAAGAAACTTACCTCCTATAAATCTTCAGTTCAATTCAGTCACTGAGTCCTGTCTGAATCTTTGCGACCCCATGAACCACAGCATGCCAGGCCTCCCTATCCATCACCAACTCCTGGAGTCCACCCAAACCCATGCCCATTGAGTCAGTGATGCCATCTAATCATCTCATTATCTGTCATCCCCTTCTTCTCCTGCCCTCAATCTTTCCCAGCATCAGAGTCTTTTCAAATGAGTCAGCTCTTTGCATCAGGTGGCCAAAGTATTGGAGTTTCAACATCAGTCCTTCCAGCGAACACCCAGGACTGATCTCCTTTAGGATGGACTGGATGAATCTCCTTGCAGTGCAAGGGACTCTCAAGAGTCTTCTCCAACACCACAGTTCAAAAGCATCAATTCTTTGGCACTCAGCTTTCTTTATAATCCACCTCTCACATCCATACATGACCACTGGAAAAACCATAGCCTTGACTAGATGGACCTTTGTTGGCAAAGTAATGTTGTTACTTTTAATATTGCTGTATAGGTTGGTTATAACTTTCCTTCCAAGGAGTAAGCATATTTTAATTTCATGGCTGCAATCACCATCTGCAGTGGTTTTGGAGCCCAGAAAACTAAAGTCAGCCACTGTTTCCACTGTTTCCCCATCTATTAACTAAAAAATGAGGCATATAAATTTAAAAATAAAGAGGAAACGAAAGGAGTGAAATATGAAGTACTATTACTAGGAAAAAACAATATTGTTAGGGAAGCATTAGTTTTGTGAATACATGTTGTCATTAGCCAAAAACAATAAATCCACATCCTACATAAAGATTTTTAAAATGGAAGCTACAGTATGTCAGAAAGGAGAGAATGATATATCAGAGAAGGTGAAATGTGCATTGGCAGAATTAGGATAAGAGGAAAAGAATAACTGATTGTCCAAAAAAAAAAAAAAAAAAAAAAAGATGCAAGCCTCAAAAGATTAAATGGAAGAAGAGATTCTAAAAGAAAATCCAGCAAAGAACTTTCTATAATTTTACGCTGTGTTACTAAAACAGATACTATCTTTGGCTTCCAGATCTAAAGATTTTACTTATAAGACAATGTTTCTCAAACTTCTTCATCTCAGAAAATTTTACCATTCTTAAAAATGGTTGAGAACCCCAAAGAGCTTTTGATTGTGTGGGGTATATCCAATAATATTTACCATATCTGAAATTAAAACAGATATATTTATTGAAAATGAAAGTCTCTCAGTCATGTTGGACTCTTTGTAACCCCATGGACTATACAGTTGCATGCCAGGCCTCACTGTCCATCACCAACTGGACTATACAGTCCATGGCATTCTGCAGGCCAGAATACTAGAGTGGGTAACCTTTCCCTTTTCCAGGGGATCTTCCCAACCAAGGGATTGAAACCAGGTCTCCAGCATTGAAGGTGTATTCTTTACCAACTGAGCTATCAGGGAAGTGATATTAAAAAAAATAAAATAAATAAAATAATAAGATCAATTTATGTTAACATAAATTTCATATTTTTTATTTGAAACACATATCATTATAAAAATTGTGAAAAGAATAGCATTGTTTACATTTCTTGTCTCCCTTAACTGAAGACAGATTTATTTTCATATCTGCTTCTACATTCAATATGTTACACCATGTTATTTTGGTTGAATAGCGTTTAAAAAAATCTATCTTCAGAGAAATATGTAGTTGGAAAAGGGCAAGAATTTTTTAAGGCTTTTCAGATAATTGTGGATATTCTTCTTTTATACTACAGCAAACATGGTGTGGAATCTAATCAATGATAAAATCAATGATCTATCCTGTGCTTTGAATGCATCTTTAATCAAATGTGATTTTGTTTTTTGTTTTCTTATTACCCATCTTTCCTAATCCTTAAGACTTTCATTATATACCTGTGGTGTGACTGAGTATGTATAATGCCCAGTCACTGTCACATGAATGGGTAATGCAGTGATATAACATTGATGGCATAGGAATTATTTATTCCCAGAACCGAAATGCTGGGTCTAGGCAAAACAGCTCATCAAACAGAGACTTTTGAAAATATGTATATAGGAAAATTATGTTGTAATTACTTGGATACTTAGCTAGACTACAAGTCTGTAAAGTCCAGCCCCAATCTGAGATTGTGGACTCTTGCTGGTGACCACTGACAAATAGAGTGACTACTCATAAAAGCAAGATGTAGGGAGACAATGTGTTCATGAATATTCCCCAGGCTGAAACGTATGAGCAACAAAAGTAACATTTATTTTGTGCACATTTATTGTGTGTGTTGGAAAGTCTATTTTTGCCAATCTTTGAATCCACTTCCCTGTGAAAATGATTACAACCCAAGGAGAAAAGGCACTTAAGGTGTAAAACCTAAGTGTGTACCTCTCTTAAATTTCTTTTATGCATTTATATACAACATTTGGAATATTTTTTGAAACAGCATAAAATCTTTTATGAAATCTGTCAGGATGCATACTTGGGAAGAGTAATCACTATCATTCTATAATGTAACAGTTTTTTTTTTTAATTATTTAGAAAAGTAAATCAAAAGATACTGAATGTTTAAAAAACCCACTCACAGGGACTTGCCTGGTGGTCCAGTGGTTAAGACACGACACTTCCATTGCAAGGGGTGAGGGTTCAATCCCTGGTCAGGGAACTAAGATTCCACATGCTGTGAGGCACAACCAAAAAGTAGAAAAATGAAATAAAAAAGGTTTGTTATTTCTCTAAAACAGGCCCATTCATAGCTTACTAACAGTAAACACTACTACTGCTTTTCTTCCTCAGATGTGATTTTATCTGTTTAAAAATACATATAAACTACATGAAATATATGAGAAATGTAGTTTCTTCTAAGGAAAATTCTAAAACTTGTTTCTTACATTGGAACTTTAAATGGGTACCAAGTGATATTCAATATTCTGTGATATTATTATAAATGATAATCTAAAAGATACAGTGAAATTGAATTTTGACCTCTTATTCACCTCTGGATAAAAATGATAAAAGACTATGGGGACCAGGGAATTTAAACTGAAGGAAAAATCAATAAAATTAAGTAGATTTTCCTCAGTAGCCTGGAGTGTATTTTTATGCCTGTGCTAAACTGCATTTAAGATCTTTTTTTTCTTTATGCTTTCACAAAAAGCTTTTAACCTTATTATAGAAATTAAAATCTTTACATAATCATTACAGGTTAATATCTTTGAAAGAAATTATTTAGCTTTCCAGAGTTTTGGCTCTTCTTAAATTTTAAGTTACTTTGATAATTCTTTGAATAACTAAAGAAATATTACACTTTTAGCATGTCTGTATGTTATGTATTAATAGCATGAATGAGCATGATATCACCCTCCAAGTCAGTTTTAACTATAGAGTAATCAAGGGAATGAGAAGTAACAAGTCAGAGTTCACTAAGTGCAGAACCACAAAAGGGAGAATAAGGAAAGTGGCCACCCTAAATTGAATGATACAACTCCCACATCTTTCTAAGATAATACGAACTCTAATCCCTCTCAACAAGCAACCTTGAAATAAACATCATATTTCGATATTATTCCAAAGTTTCACTGCTTCTAAACTTGGAGGAAATCATGGAATCTGCTCTTCCTATCATTTATCAATCTGTTCTTTGGAGAGAAAGCTGGTATGGAGTGCAAGACGATGCCTCAAGATGTCTTCACACGTGTCCCACCTTACTTCCTCTCCCCTGGGAACGCAGAATGAGAATTCTCATAAAATCTCATCTCATTATGGCGAGCCTACACATGGCTGTTAGTGTAAAGATCATATTCTTCTGCTGACCCTACCCTATAGATTCTTGTACAGAGATGTCATCATTTTGTATGTCACATGTTGTCAGTAACTTGACAATACTTCAGAAATCACAGGTATCAAGAAGCAGAATCAAGAGGGACAATCTGTAAATGCACATAGTCAAATTGGTTTTTGGAAAGTCACTCTCATTTGCTGAAATTACATTTAAAACTCTTTTGCCTAGAGCAGAGACTATGCTTCTGAGAAACAGCCATGGGGTAAATTCCTGTGACTTTACCACATGTCACACTCTAGAAGGTAGGATTACAGAAGCAGCAATAAATAATACAAACAATTGAAAAACATTTTATATGAACAATCTGATTTAAAATTCTCAACCAGTTTATAAATTGAAAAATATGATTCTTCTTATACACGGATGAAAACTGAGACTCTATGGGTATGCAAGTAACCTTAACATGCATAAAAATCTAGTGAGGGCTAATAATCTGGTTTTATTTCATTTCAAATACATATTCTTAGTTACATTATTCATATCTTTTCTAGAAAAGTCCTGGTCTATGATGCAGAATCATATTTGTAATTATTCACAAACCCCTTTCATTTCCCGCCAGTGGTCTATCTTAGAGAAAAAAAAAAAAAAAAACATACACACAGAAATATGTATATGTGTGTATATGTATTTATATATATATACACACACACACCTTAAAATCTCTCTATTTCATATTACTTTATTAAATTAGTGGCTTCCCAGGTGGTGCTAGTGGTAAAGAACCCAGCTGCCAATGCAGGAGACATAAAATATGCTGGTTCAATCCCTGAGTCAGGAAGATCCCCTGGAGGAGGGCAGGGCAACCCACTCCAGTATTCTTACCTGAAGAATTGCAGGGACAGAGAAGCTTGACAGGCTACAATCTATAGAGTCTCAAAGAGTCAGACACGACTGAAGCAACTTGCACACATGCTATTAAATTAGAATCAGAATAAGAATCAGAAATCTATCTATACTTCTCTTAATCTTCAGGATTGAAGATTTATTTAAATTACCTCATATATAGCTTTTTTATATATAATAGCAGAAATTTGTCATTTTAAATCATAATTTATCATTTCCAACTTTGCATCTTAACCAGCATTTTAAGGAGCTGCTAAAACATTATTTTTCATGAACAAAGTATTTCATTTCTAGATGAATTAGTTCAGAACATTTTTATATTTCTGGGACAATGATAATGTGCAGTCAAAATACAGAACCACTGATACTTCAAGAAACCAGAAAGAACAATTTATCTGAAGCTTTATTCCTAAGTGCCAGGTATCTTTCTTTGATAACAGAGAAGTACCTAGGTTTTCTGATACTCATTTCCTTCAAGCTGTGCCATTCATATAAAAAACAAAAGTCTCATTTAGGCCAAATCTATACCATTACAGTTCTATAAAAAGGAAGGAAATTGAGAGTTCAACCCAAACATCTCCCTCCACTAAGATATAAGGTTTCTCTCAGATTGTACCGCAAAAAGTTAGTGTAGTAGAAGGAAATTCATATGAAAATACTTATCACGTTTCACTAGCTTATTTCCTTTCTAGCTCTGAGTCTTCAAAATGAAATTCATCTGGAGATGCAATAGTTTTGAAAATATTGCATAGATATAGGGATTTGGGGGCTTCTGCCATGGCTCAGCAATAAAGCATCCACCTGCAGTGCAAGAGATTCGAGTCTGATTCTTGGGCCAGGGAGATCCCTTGAAGGAGGAAATGGAACCCATTCCAGTATTCTTGCCTGGAAAAAAAATCCCATGGACAGAGGACCCCGACAGGATGCAGTCCATGGAATCCCAAAAATTAAGACATGACTGAGCAACTAAGCAACATAGGGAATTTGGCTTCAGTTTAGTTTAGTTCAGTCACTCAGTCATGTCCAACTATTTGTGACCCCATGGACTGCAGCACGCCAGGCTTCTCTGTCCATCACCTACTCCCAGAGCTTGTTCAAACTCATGTCCATTAAGTCAGTGATGCCATTCAACCATCTCATCCTCTGCCATCCCCTCTCCTCCTGCCTTCAATCTTTCTCAGCATCAGGGTCTTTTCAAATGAGTCAGTTCTTCACATCAAGTGGCCAAAGTATTGGGGTTCAGCTTCAGCATCAGTCATTCCAATTAATACTCAGGACTGATCTCCTTTAGGATGGACTGGTTGGATCTCCTTGCAATCCAAGGGACTCTCAAGACTCTTCTCCAACACCAACGTTCAAAAGCATCAATTCTTCAGCACTCATCTTTCTTTATGGTCCAACTCTAACATCCTTACATGACTACTAGAAAAACCACAGCTTTGAGTAGATGGACCTTTGACAACAAAGTAATGTCTCTGCTTTTTAATATGCTCTCTAGGTTGGTCATAACTTTTCTTCCAAGGAGCAAGCGACTATTAATTTCATGGCTATAGTCACCATCTGCAGTGAGTTTGAAGCCCAAGAAAATAAAATCTGTCACTGTTTCCATGGTTCCCCCATCTATTTGCCATGCAGTGATGGAACCAATGCCATGATGTTCATTTTTTGAATGCTGAGTTTTAAGCCAGCTTTTTCACTCTCCTCTTTTGTCAAGAGGCTCTAAAGTTCCTCTTCACTTTCTGTCATAAGGTTGGTGTCATCTGCATATCTGAGGTTATTAATATATCTCCCGACAACCTTGAGTCCAGCTTGTGCTTCAGCCAGCCCTCCATTTCACATGATGCACTCTGCATATAAGTTTAATAAGCAGGGTGACAGTATACAGCTTTGACATGCTCCTTTCCCAATTTGGAACTGGTCTGTTGTTCCATGTTTGGTTCTAATAGGTGCTTCTTGACTTGCATACAGATTTCTCAGGAGGCAGATAAGGTGGTCTGGTATTCCCATCTCTTTCAGAATTTTCCACAGTTTATTGTGATCCACAGAGTCAAAGGCTTTGGCATAGTCAATCAAGTAGAAGTCGATGTTTTTCTGGAACTCTCTTGCTTTTTCTATGATCCAACGCATGTTGGCAATTTGATCTCTGGTTCCTCTGCATTTTTTAAACCCAGCTTGAATATCTGAAATTCTTGGATCATGTACTATTGAAGCCTGTCTTGGAGAATTTTGAACATTGCTTTGCTAGCATATGAGATGAGTGCAATTGTGCCGTAATTTGAATATACTTTGACATTGCCTTTCTTTGGGATTGAAATGAAAACTCACCTTTTCCAGTCCTGTGATCACTGCCGAGCTTTCCAATTTGTTGGCATATTGAGTGCAGCACCTTCACAGCATCATCTTTTAGGACTTGAGAGAGCTCAACTGGAATTCCATCACCTCCACTAGTTTTGTTCATAGTGATGCTTCCTAAGGCCAACTTGACTTCAGGATATTAATTAGCAATTTACCTATATTAAATTTGAGGTTAATATACTGTGACCATGGCTAAGTCCATCTCATTACCTGTTTTCTGTCCCCTAACTATGTTACCTATGGTTACCTGGGTGAGATATAGTTGGCCTGCCTAGATACTTAAGTAAAAGTATGAAATTCTTTTAAAATCCTGTTGGGGCATAGAACTAATACTATAAAATCCAATATCCAGAGGTTTTTACTCAGCCTCCTGCAAAATTTTGTGCATCATTACGTTTTTATTATTGCTACTTTATCACTAGAATCTCATCAAAAACAGAGCATCTAGAACTCTACATAAGTGCATTCTTTTTTAATAAATTTAATTTTAATTAAAATTTCTAATAATTTGAATATGCATTCAATCAAAATTCCAAATATTTTCATTTAAATTTTATCTTGCCTTATAACAAAATAGCTATGATTATCTAATGTGTAATTATTATTATGACAAACAGCTGGCATTAATAAAGTTTTAATAACAAAAAGCCTTCAGTAATAAGCTTTCAATAAATATTAAAAATCATTGACTCATGAAAACAGAATAGAATGTGACAGCCTAAATTAAACCATGAAACAGAAGAATTCAGTGGAAAAAGCAGGTGACTTCCAATAAATTCTTTAGTTTACTTTATAGTATTATATCAATATTATTTAATTATTTTTACTTTGGGTCATGTACTGAGTTATATAAGATATTAACGGGAAATTTGAGTGAAGAATGTATGCAACTCTGTACATTTTTGCAATTTATTCAGTAAATCTAAAATTATTTCAAACTAACAAGTTAAAAAACCCATTGTAGTTTGGTTCCTTTTTTAGACAGTTCTAATAATAAAGAAAAAGATTTTTTATACTGAGCCATTATTTGTCTTCCTGCACCTTTCACCCACGCATTCTATCCTTATCTCTGGAGGAACTACAGAACACAGTTAAGACCATGTCTGTGACAGATAATTTCAGATATTTGAATGGACTTACCACATCGCTGAAATGCTAACTTTTCCAAGTTAAACACTCTCTAGTTCGTCAGGTTTACATCATGTAATAGGTTTTTAATACCTTCACTATCCAGTTACTTTCTCTGTAAATGTGAAGGTACAGGATCTGTTATGCCCTGAGGTCTGTGCTGGCAGCAGTGACTCCTGGCAGATGCAGACACACTTGACAGAAACATTTCCTGCTGCAGACCCTCAATCGCTAGTCCTACCAGCAGTGTCTCTCTCAGCTGTCAAACCTTCCTGGAGACAGGAGTTCCTGGCAGCTTGTGAAACTAACAGTGACAGCTCTTGTAGTGTTAGCTGGTAATGTAAGTAGCAAGTTCCAGTAGTACTCAGGGCTTTTCAAAATTTCCTTGGGGTGATTGAGTGATTGGTATTTTTGAGGAGTCTTTCTATTCCTCACCATTGCTACATTAGTCCTTGTCAAAGGCTTCTTGGATATCAGGGGATCTCGTCGATATAAAACACATTGTTTTACTACTCGGACTGACTTAACAAAATACTATAGATTGGGTGGTTTAACAGAAGCTAATTTCTCACAGAACTGGAAACTAGGAAGTCCATAATCAAGGTGCCAGCCAATTGAGTCTGGGTGATGACTTGTACATGACCGCCTTCTTTCCTGTGTTCTGACATGGCCTTTCCTTGGTCCTTGAACAAAGAGAAAGGACTCAGGTTTCTCTTTGTCTTAGTAAAAAGGCACAGTTCTCTCAGATTAGAGCTCCAACTTTATGACCTCACCTTAATCTCCTCTTTAGAGACCTTATCTCCAGTCAAGTTACATGGGAAACTGGGAGGAGGTAGGGCTACAGCATTAGAATCGGGGTTGGAGAGGCAGGTGGAGATGGCATAACTCAGTGCATAGCATTCTTACCCTGAACCACCAAAATTCATGTCTTCCTGATACGAAATGTACATTGATTTCATTCTAACATCTCCAAAAGTTTTAGCACATTCCAGTATCAACTTAGGGCTTCCCTGGTAGCTCAGTTGGTAAAGAATTTGCCTGCAAAGCCAGAGACCCCAGTTCAATTCCTGGATTGGGAAGATCCCCTGGAGAAGGGATAGGCTACACATTCCAGTATTCTTGGGCTTCTCTTGTGGCTCAGCTGCTAAAGTGTCAACTTTAAATGTATCATCTAAATAAAAGTATGATTGTCCTGAGGAAAAATTCCTCTCCAGCTCTCTGAAACTAGACAAGTTATGTGCTTCAAAAATATAATGATGGACGTGTTTAAGATAAAACATTCCAAAATCCTAAGCAATTCTAGATCTCAGCAAGGCAAATTCCATTAGATCTTAGGACTTGAAAATAATCCTCTTCAGATGCAAAATTTTCCCTCGAGGCTCAGGGCAGGGACAGAGTCACCCCTAAACTCTGTGGATGGTGCTGCCCCTTCAGCTCTTACAGGAATAGTCCTACTGCTGAGGCATCCTGGATCCTTGAAATCACAGAGGCAGCCCTATATTCAGAAGCAAGCAAGGAGACAACTCTGCCCCCTAGGGCCATGGGGAGAGTGAAGATCTGATGGTCTCTGAATCACCTTCTGGGTTATTCTTTCTTTGAAGAATAATACACATTTATAGCAAAATTGCTCTATGGTCTGCTGCTGCTGCTAAGTCGCTTCAATTGAATTTGACTCTATGTGACCCCATAGATGGCAGCCCACCAGGCTCTGCCATCCCTGGGATTCTCCAGGCGAGAACACTGGACTGTATTGCCATTTTCTTCTCCAATGTATGAAAGTGAAAGTGAAGTCCCTCTATGGTCTGGTCCTGCAGAATTAGAAAAATTGACAGCCTTCCTTCATTTCATCCTCCTTTTTCTGTCTTCTTTAGTTCAAACTGGCTGTATCCCTATTGGTATAAACACATCTTTATTACTGGTTTCTGCAGAGATTGCTGATTAAGTCTATAATTCATACCTATAATGTCTTAATCAAATGGTCATTCAGCCTCAACCTTAGTAAAGACTAAATTTCTCATATGTTTTCAATATGGATTGGATGAGAATTTTCCAGATCTTCAAGCTATGCTTACTTTTTGCTTAACAATCCCTTATTATATTTTTCTCTCTCCTGTATTTTAGTATACACAGTCAGTAAGAACCAAGCCACTCCTTCAGCATTTTGCTTGCAAATTTCCTTCGTTAAATATCAAATTTCATCTCTCACATCATTAAAACACTAGAACACAGTTCAGCCAAGTTCCTTGCCACTTATAACAAGAATTACCTTTACCCTCCATTTCCAATAAGATGTTCTTCATTTCTGTCTAAGACCTCACCAGAATTTTCTTTAGTGTCTATATCTCTAACATGCATCTCAAAACTTTTCTAGTCACTACCTATCACCCAGTTCCAAAGCTCCTCCCACATGTTTTGGTATTGTTACAAATTCCCCACTTCTTAGCTCCAAAATTAATATTAGGAATCTCCTGAGAAATATTCCACACAGAATATACTTATTTTTACACACACACACCACATTTATTTGTTTATTATAAATTGGCTTATGTGAGTATGGTGAAATCTCATTTGGAAAGCTGGAGACCCAGAAAGCTAATGATACCAACTCAAGAGTTAAAGCTGTCAGTCTTAAAATCTAAAAGCCAATTTTCTGGTTTGAGTCCAAAGGCAAAAAAAAAAAAAAAAGAAACTAAAACCTAATATCCCATCTCAAGCAGTCAGGCAGGAGAAATTCCCTCTATTTTCAGGAAGTCCAGCCTTTTTATCCTATTTAGACCTTCAGCTGATTCTACAAAGGCTAGCCATATTGGGCAGGGAAATCTGCTTTACTCAATCTATAAATTCAAATGTTAACCTCATCCAAAAACACTTTCACAGACACACCCAGAATAATGCTTTACCAAAATCTGGGTATCTCATGGCCCAGTCAAGTTCACACATAAAATTAACTGTCACATCCATATGGTCAAACTTCTGTTTGTAACACGTATATTTCTCTAGATCGAGTGGCCATGGCTTACCATTAGCTCTCAGGGGGAAAAAAAAAATATATATATATATATATATGTATATATATATGTATGTATGTATGTATATGAGCACAATAAACTGTGGAAAATTCTGAAAGAGATGGGAATACCAGACCACGTTAACTGCCTCCTGAGAAATCTGTATGCAAGTCAAGAAGCAACTATTAGACCAAACATGGAACAGCAGACTGGTTCCAAATAGGAAAAGGAGTTCGTCAAGGCTGTATATTGTAACCCTGTTTATTTAACTTATATACAGAGTACATCATGAGAAATGCTGGACTGGAAGAAACACAAACTGGAATCAAGATTGCCAGGAGAAATATCAATAACCTCAGATATGCAGATGACACCACCCTTATGGCAGAAAGTGAAGAGGAACTCAAAAGCCTCTTGATGAAAGTGAAAGTGGAGAGTGAAAAAATGAGCTTAAAGCTCAACATTCAGAAAACAAAGATCATGGCATCCGGTCCCATCACTTCATGGGAAATAGATGGGGAAACAGTGGAAACAGTGTCAGACTTTATTTTTCTGGGCTCCAAAATCACTGCAGATGGTGACAGCAGCCATGAAATTAAAAGACACTTACTCCTTGGAAGGAAAGTTATGACCAACCTAGATAGCATATTCAAAAGCAGAGACATTACTTTGCCAACAAAGGTTCGTCTAGTCAAGGCTATGGTTTTTCCTGTAGTCATGTATGGATGTGAGAGTTGGACTGTGAAGAAGGCTGAGCGCCAAAGAATGGATGCTTTTGAACTGTGGGGTTGGAGAAGACTCTTGAGAGTCCCTTGGACTGCAAGAAGATCCAACCAGCCCATTCTGAAGGAGATCAGCCCTGGGATTTCTTTGGAAGGAATGATGCTAAAGCTGAAACTCCAGTACTTTGGCCATCTCATACGAAGAGTTGACTCATTGGAAAAGACTCTGATGCTGGGAGGGATTGGGGGCAGGGGGAGAAGGGGACGACAGAGGATGAGATGTCTGGATGGCATCACTGACTCGATGGATGTGAGTCTGAGTGAACTGTGGAAGTTGGTGATGGACAGGGAGGCCTGGCGTGCTGCAATTCATGGGGTTGCAAAGAGTCGGACATGACTGAGCGACTGATCTGGTCTGATATGTATATGAACAATTTGTAAATGGCTCCAATTTAAAAGGTTCCTTCCAGTAGAGTTCCTGCTATGTTTTCTAGAAGTTTCAAAGAAGTTGCATTAGGAGAGCAATGCAATGGCACCCCACTCGAGTACTCTTGCCTGGAAAATCCCATGGATGGAGGAGCCTGGTAGGCTGCAGTCCATGGGGTCGCTAAAAGTCAGACACGACTGAGTGACTTCACTTTGACTTTTCACTTTCATGCATTGGAGAAGGAAATGGCAACCCACTCCAGTGTTCTTGCCTGGAGAATCCCAGGGACGGGGGAGCCTGGTGGGCTGCTGTCTACAGAGTCAGACACGACTGAAGAGACTTAGCAGCAGCAGCAGCTTTCTGTATGACCGCATCTTAGCTGCCATATTGTTTGAAAGGGATCATTTAATCAGTTGAACAAGAGTTCCCACACTGGTGCCCTTCCAAAGTCTGTAGTAAATTACATCTAAAAAAAAAAAAATTACATCTAAAACAATCACGGATAGTTTGAACTCAAGTGACTAAACAGATTGGTCAGAGTCCCATTTTCTTTCTATATGACTGCTTCTAAGTAAAAAGAATTACATTTAAGCATTAAATTGTATTCTAAATAACATTCCTGGGCATATTATAGTTCTCCAATTTAGACACACAGACTATCTCAATCCTATATTTCATAGGTAATAGAATATTTTCATAATTTTGTTATATTTGAAGATAACTTTTATTTTTATTGTATAATCAACACATATATATTGCAGAATATTTCAGAATGAAAAAATAGAAAATTTCATGCTACCAGACATAAGAGGTACTAACATTTTGTATTATATACTTATGGGTACACATTACATACAGATATAATTCTTTTAAAAAACATTTAATTATTTATTCTTTCAGTTGAGTAGTTTACTTTCCTTCATGTATATGTCTCATGTCATTTAATGACTCCTTCTCATTTCAGTTGCTTCACTAATTTTCTTTAAATACTTTAAGAAGCATTTTATGCTTACAAACCAGTAAAAAAGGTAATACATATTTACCCAATACTGATTATTAGTGTAAAATTTATTTAAAATATCAAATAATTGATCATTGCTCTTTAATCATAACACTTTCCCCTAATCTGAGATGTAACCCCTATCCTTAATCATCATCAATAACCCCAATCCAAGGATTGAACCTGGGTCTCCTACATTGAAAGCAGATTCTTGAGCCACAATGGAAGCCCATTAGCATTGCCTACATAGTTCTAAATGTTGTAACTAACTGATCTTATATCCCAAATTTTCCTTCTAAGCTAATTAACGTCCTTCATTAAGCACAATTATTTTTGTTTAAGGCCTCAGATCCTGAACTATGAAGATGTAGGCCATTTTGGTGACTGTTCCAGAAAACAGGCCAGGAGCCAAAAAAATTAGAAAAGGGTCAAGATGATAGAGGGCCTCTCAGAATCGTCTGGTTTTTCATCCACCAACTACTATTCCTCTTATTTGAGAGTGGACTCTGGAACTGTTCTTTTCTTGGTTTGTTTGCCTGCAGATCCAGAAAACACATAGAGAATGCCTCGAGGAAGAAAACAGAAACCAGCAAGGCTGGTATTAATTCTGGCAGTTGTGAGAGAAAGTGTGAGTGTACAGGGAACAGCCTGTGAACGTGGGTCTGGCTGAAATCAGAGGTGGGCTAATGTTCTGTTAATATTTCAGCAACATAATTTATAAGTTATTCTTGTCAGTGTTAAAAGTGTCACAATTAAATTTTTGTTTTTCTGAATATATCTATTTATATTCATGACTAAAAGTAACTTTGCTGAAAATTCCATTCCAGGTACAATGTGCATGCCCTATGGACTATATAGCCTGCCAGACTCCTCTGTCCATGGGATTCTCCAGGAAAGAATACTGGAGTTGGTTGCCATGCCCTCCTCCAAGGGATCTTCCCAACCCATGGATCAAACCCACATTTGTTATGTCTCCTGCATTGGTGAAAAGAAAGTGAAAGTGAAGTCGCTCAGTCGTGTCCAACTCTTTGCGACCCCATGGACGGTAACCTACCAGGCTAAGTGGTCCATGGGATTTTCCAGGCAAGAATACTGGAGTTGGTTGACATTTCCTTCTCCAGGGGATCTTCCCAACCAGGGATTGAACCCAGGTCTCCTGCATTGCAGACAGACGCTTTACCATCTGACCTACTAGGGAAGCACAAGTTATTTACTACTAGGGCCATTTTGGAAGCTAATCTCAAAACTGCAAAGGTAAAGAGTAGTCCTTTATCATTCCTGTTGAGCTGAGGAATCTATCAGGATTCTATATCAAGGAATCTATTCTTGGTGTTCCATTTGACATGATCTCTCTTTCTCTTTGCTGTTTTAATAATCTAATATTATTGCTGCTGCTAAGTCGCTTCAGTCGTGCCCTATTCTGTGCGACCCCATAGACGGCAGCCCACCAGGCTCCCCCGTCCCTGGGATTCTCCAGGCAAGAACACTGGAGTGGGTTGCCATTTCCTTCTCCAATGCATGAAAGTGAAAAGTCAAAGTGAAGTCGCTCAGTCGTGTCTGACTCTTTGTGACCCCATGAACTGCAGCCTACCAGGCTCCTCCATCCATGGAATTTTCCAGGCAAGAGTACTCGAGTGGGGTGCCATTGCCTTCTCCGAATCTAATATTATTAGGATAGCTACTATTTTTAAGATATTTCTTTTATATGATGATTTTGACAATCATTTCCATGAATCTAAGTCTTCATTTCTTGTAAGTGCTTGTCTGAAATTCATTATGATTCTGGAGTTTGAAAATGCCTGACTTTAACGTTTTGAATTTAAGCATATATAATTTCTTTGGAAGATAACGTCCCATATTATTACTATTCCTTTTCTCTGTACCACAATTTAGATGCATTTTAGACTTTTTCATTTTAATCTTTGTAACTTTTTTTTCTTCCCTGGTGGCTCAGAGGTTAAAGCGTCTGCCTGCAATGTGGGAGACCCAGGTTCGATCCTGGGTTGGGAAGATCCGCTGGAGAAGGAAATGGCAACCACTCCAGTATGCTTGCCTGGAGAATCCCATGGAGGGAGGAGCCTGGTAGGCTACCGTCCACCAGGTCGTTAAGAATCGGAAAAGAATGAGTGACTTCACTTTCACTTTCATTTTACATCAAACAGTACTAGGTAATTTCTTGAGTTATGCATTTCAGTCAAGTAATCTCATCTTCATCGATGTTCAAATTTCAATTTAATTCAATTTAAATTTCATTTTCCATTTTTGTTTTTAAGATGTATTATTTAGTTTTACACCAATATATTCACTGGAAGGACTGTTGTTGAAGCTGAAGTACCAATACTTGGGCCACTCGATTTGAAGACCCAACTCAGTAGAAAAGATCCTGAGGCTGGGAAAGATTGAGGGCAGGATAAGGGGGAAACAGAGAATGAGATGTTTGGATAGCATCACTGACTCAATGGACATGAGTTTGAGCAAAATCTGGCGGATGGTGAAGTTCAGGGAAGCCTGGCATGCTTCAGTCCATGGGATCACAAAGAGTCAGACACAACTTAGTGACTAAACAACAACAACACATATTATTATTGTCTTGTCTTTTGTTCATGTTTTTATTTTGTCCTAAGAAACAAACATTTCTATATTATTATAAAGATGATTCTATTACTGCAGTGCTTGGATTGTATCAATATTCTACTATCATTTGATATTACTCTCTGATGTATATATTTATAAACTATATGTGTTGTTGACATGTGATTGTTATTATTTTATGTGCATCTATATGTTTGTTTTATATGACACAGTCACTTAAGAGCAAAGCTCAGGCTTTATACTATTAGTAATAATTTGCATTTATTTTTGCTATATTCCCTGAAATTATTTACAGACACTCAGACTGTATTAGAGGGTACTCCCCAAAGTGAATAGAAATTAAAATGTCTTGACATATTTGTGATCCCAAATTTTCAAGGGGAGCTTTTTATTTGTTCAACTTTTGTGTGTTTCTTTTAGTTTCGTTTTGGATTCTTTTTCACAAGGAGCTTAGAACAAGCTAGGCATAGTATGTTGTATTGTTTTTATTTATTTATTATTATTATTATTATTATTTTTACTTTACAATATTGTATTGGTTTTGCCATACATCAAATGAATTAAATAGTCCAGGTTTACAGTTTTTGAATGTTCAGTAGAATTCCCTCTGAAGACAGCTAAATCATTGTATTTCTGTGGGCTAACTCTTTAAAAATAGTCTCTATTTCTCCCTTGGAAATTTGTCTGTTTAAACTGTTATCATTGGGCCTGTTTTTAGGAAGTGTATTGTTTTGGAAATTATACACTTAAAGTAATTTGAAAATATTTGCATACTAAATATTCTCATTCCAATAATTATTTCTCCCTTGCAATTGCTTATATTTGTAATTATTGTTTTTTTTATTACATTGGTGAATAGTTTGTCAATCTTATATAAATATATTAAACATATTTCTCATTTTAATTTATTTAAAAGCTTCATTTTATGTATTTTTAAGTCATTAATTTTGACTTTTTATATTATCCCTCATGTTTGCTTCATTTTGGTTTACTTTACTGAAGTTTAATATTGTTTTAAAGTTGTTTCTTAACCCATTTATTTTTCATTCTTTCATTTCACTATATGAATGGCTAACAGTATTTTCTAATTTTATTTTGTCTCATGAGACAAAATTTGTCTCATCAGACATATTTTATATTCATTAACTTTAAAAATATTTTCCATCTATTTTTATTTTTGCTCCCATCTAAAGTGTTTAATTGAGCGGGAAATCCATTATTATTATTTTTTAATAAATATCTCATACTTTGTATTTTACTCATACAGTGTGTTTTATTAGATTTACTTTATGGTATCTATGTGACTTTTTAATAAAGCTTTGATATGGGTAATACGGTTTTTGTAAATGTTTGTGTATTTCTCTCTCACACACACACAGACACATAAACACACAGACATGCACACACACGTACTACAGAAGGGTTTTGTGAGAACATAGAGAGAAGGTGCTCATCTACAAGTCACAAAGTGAGTTCTTAGTAGGAACTAAATCAGCCACTACCTTGAACTTGAACTTCACAGACTTCAAAACTGAAAAGTGAATTTATGTTACTTACACCACCTAGTTCGTGGCATTTTGTTACTGCAGCCTTGGTAGATTAATACATCCCATAATAAAGCACATTTTGTCCTTGGTTTATAATGAATATTAAAACCCAATGGAAAATAATAGAAACCGAAATCCAGAATAGAATAGAATAGAAATTCAGAAATAGAATCAACCTATTAAAATGATTTGTTACATATTAAAGAAAATATCTAAAATCAGTGGAATTAAGAAAAATTTCTATTGGTGAAGTAGAGAGTCATTTGAAACAAGATAAAATTAGATCCATACCGCAGCGTACACTGGAATAAACACAAATGGAACCGAATGTTAAAAAAATAAATAAAATTAAGTAAAAGTTAAAGAATGGAGATGAAAATTATTGAAAAATCCAGGTGGATATTTTGTGAAAATATTTTTATGTGAAGCTTTTAAAAAATGTATTTATACTTGGATTTACATTGCTTACATAATGCATGGAAGATATATTTTGGGGTTTAGGTTTCTTGGTTAAAACTCATTTCCCATCAAGTTTCTGGCATCATTATCTGTTAACATAGATTTTAGAATTACAGAAAACACTAAAACCATCCTGGGTGGTAGAAGTTAAGCAGCTGGCCTGAAATCCAGGTCTCTCTAAATTACAAAAGAATGCTGTTGGGGGAAAAAAAGAAAAGTTCTTTAGAGGGGATTTGTGTCTTCTTCTTATTTTCTTGTCAATATACTTACATCTTGATCTACTGGTAAATAAACTTCTGATATTTGCTAGGAAGAGAGAATTTCCTATGGATTAGCCTCAGAAGAATGGCCATACTTTAGGATTGCCTAAACAAACATAGAGTATATGGATTTATGAAGCATGACTCCTTGGAAAATGTCATACAAGTCCTGAAATAATCCAGGTATAAAACAAAGATGCTTCATAACTTAAACTCTCTTGGTTGGGTGAGGCAGCCCACCTGTTGCATTCAGTGACCTAATCTATCACACTGAGCCAGAGGGAATGTGTCCAGTGTGAGATGGGGATGCCGAGGAGCCCTTAAGAATGTGCCAGACCTCTCCCAACTTTGCCTTTGCTTCTTGCATGATTGCATCTTTTAGATTATTAGTAGAATTTTAAGCTGGATAATGTCACTGATTTGCGTGAGTCAGATCTGAAAATTCAATTTTTGTGTTAGCTTTCAGTGGCACTGTAAACAGGATTACGTTACAGACTCATAAATCATAATGGTTAGAGCACTTCTTAAAAGATAAAGGTGGGGGTGAGAAAATGTAAAGAGGCTCTGATGACAGAATTAATACCTGCTTATCTTTTGTATGAGGGAAAACTTATCAGCGTAAATAAGGGTAAATTCACATGGGAAATCTTATCAGTGGAATTTAGAGAAAATAGATCCAGTGTAACTGGATAAATAGATTGTTAGGCATCATAAAATTAAAAAAAAAAAAAAAAGGTAGCAAAATCTCTATTCCTCCACTTTTGCTAACAACTCTAATCCAGTTTAGATATCTGAAAGAAGAGAGATGGAAGTTGGAGAAAAATCTATGTATAGGACAGATTCTTCCTATCACCAGAAAGCTTTCTTAAGCCTTTGGCAAAAGCAGCCTTGTGGCTGTGGGGAAATGTGGTGTTCATTCACAAAGTAACCCAATAAAGATGAAGTCGATGAAGTCACTCAGTCGTGTCCGACTCTTTGCGACCCCATGGACTGTAGCCTACCAGGTTCCTCCGTCCATGGGATTTTCCAAGCAAGAATACTGGAGTGGGTTGCCATTTCCTTTTCCAGGAGATCTTCCGGACCCAGGGATCAAACGTAGGTCTTCCTTTTTTGGTAAAGGTTGCCATCTCTGTTTCGTTTAGGTTCCGCCCTGTTTTTTTGTTTTTGTTTTTGTTTTTTTCTTTTTTTCATGATAGGTATTTTAGAGTCATTTTTCTCCCCACTCACCACCAGAAATCCCCACATCCACCTCACACAGATGCAGATGATCAAATTCTAATGAATGGATTTCCATCCTCTAAGTAGTAGAGACAGCACAGTCTGAAAAAGAGGATGTGACAGTAAAATGTCTCCAAAGATGAAGAAGGGCACTTTTGGTCTCCAGAATAGAACAGAACAGAACAGAATAGACTTGTTCACGAAGCCCACAGGCCTTGGCCAATCACCAGGATCCACTTGATCTTTCTGCTTGGGAGGGCTGTTGCTCTGCCTAAGATTTTACTGGCAATGCTGGTTCATCAGATTATTAGTTTGTGATTCTACTTAATGGAGTGTATTATTTGAGTTGATCCACCCTTGACAGATGGCAAGCTTTTTTGGTAGGAGCTTTGAGGAATATGCCAGCTAATCTGCTGCTGTTGTTTACTAAGTCCTGTCCAACTCTTGCAACCACAGGGACTGTAACCCTCCAGGCTCCTCTGTCCATCGGATTCCCCAGGCAAGAATACTAGAGTAGATTGCCATTTCCTTCTCCGGGGGATCTTCCCGACCCAGGGATTGAACCTGCATCTCCTGAATTGGCAGGCAGATTCTTTACCACTGAGCCACCAGGGAAGTGCACAAAAACAATACAGAAATGCAAAAAGCTGATTTAGCAGTGCAATATTTTATAACAATACAAAGCAACTGGAGATACTACATGCTAACAATCTGATACACAAACCCCTGGGGAGGAGTCAGCAGGGAGTGTGGCAGAGGCTACTTGTTTGAATTAAAAGCTTTTCAATAGACTGATGGATGAATTGGATCTGCTGTTTCAGCTTTGAGCCTTCTTTGATGGTGACAGAACAGGAGATGACAGGTCTGGAGACCCCACAGGCTGGCCCCGGGGCCTGCCTGGAGCTCACAAGCACATAGGGTACATTATCATCCTCAGACAACAGCTGGAGGTTCAGGATCATCTCCAGGGGCTCAGCTAATCTGCAGCAGTAGATAAATGCAGCTATTGGTCACATCTACCCTGAGAGGGTCACTGCCTTATTCTTTGCCATACAAAAATAGAATCCTTCAGAAGTGATTGAAATGTTAGCAATATAAGTGACTTTATACTTCCTTTATAATGATCATAAAGGAAAATTTAGTTTAATGCCATTGACAGGGGTGTTGATTGGGCGTTTTGATCTTGGATGCCTCTTATAAACTTGCTTTTGGGAAACCACAGTGATATTCATCAGGCAGGATTTTAAGTGTCTCAATGCTGTTCAGAGGGACTGCCTAATGCAGAGAAAAAACCCACACCTCACAAAAACAGAAAGCATGAGGAGACTTGAAAAAGCATGCGAGGAATGACAGCCAGATCAGCTGTGTGGACTTGTTTATTTAGTTTATAAAAATGGAGTGATCAAAATAAATATATGAAGTTTTTCTATTAAGAGTTCAATAGTTTATTTTCAAAGCTTGATTGGTGAAGGGAGCAGCTCCAGCTCTACTTCCTACTCCTTAAACACCTTGGAAAATTCACTCTCTATATCCTACTCTGAAAAAAATCAAATCCAATTATGAGGATCAAGATTCATAACAGAGAATTTTCAAATAAGGTATATAATTTATTGCTTTAGTTAAGCCCACAGAATCTGAAAGAAGACTTAATGAAGGCCACGATCTTGCCCTACCACTGAGAGTGAAATGAAGGTGGACTATTAGGCTGTATTCAATAGTTTGGGGGAAATGGCCTTTGGTTAGTAAACAAGAAAGAAAGCAGCATATCAGAGCCCACTCACAACATAGGTTATATTCAAGGACATAATCAAAGGAGCAAAACTCAAGGGGTGCTTATTGCCTTCAGAAGGAGGTTGATTAACTCCCTAAAAGATCAAGGATGGAAGCTTCCAAAGACCATTTTCTCCCATCACTCTCTGATCCGATGGTTCTGTTTCAGCCAAGGCAAACCTGAACACCTGGTTCACTGATGAGAATTTCTGGATATAGGAATACTTCACTGTTGAGAAATCAACAGCAATACACCATAGAGATGACACAGCCTTGGAGGAAGAGGGAAAGACCAAGTTTTTACAGTGGTCAAAGTTAAGAAACTTTTTTTTTTTTAAGCAGTGGAGGAAACACCAAGTTCCCACTCTTAGTGCCTCATTTGAATATTCATAGGATCTTAGGATAAAGACAAGCACACTTATGTATAATTAAGTAAATAGGCTCAGAATGAATGGAAATCTTTGGGGAAATTTGAAAAAGTAAAGTGGATAATGTAGATGACCACCAAATAACAGTTGCAGACTCAGAAAGATTTAAGGCCTAATCAGATGCCTCAGTCCTATCCCCAAACATAGCTATCTGTTTCTATGAATGCCTGAAATTAAACTTTGCATTTGTGGACTAAGAGACGACACAAAAATATGAACCAACTCACCAAACTATGAGGTTATTGACCCATCCAAGGAACTCTCTCCCATGGATATAGGAAAAACATCACTTTTTATTGCCTTCCAGTGGTCCTAAGCCTGAGACTAAGTAAGCATCCCCCCAAAAGTTAATGCTCCAAACATTGTATCAATAACATTATTTTTGACAGTATGTATTGCAGAGACATATTAGGTTGGGACATAAATTTACTTTATCTAGCCTCATTAACCTGTTGTTGTTGTTCAGTCACTAAGTCATGTCTGACTGCAACCCCATGGACTGCAACATGCCATGTTTCCCTGTCTTTCATTATCTCCTAGAGTTTGCTCAAACTCATGTCTATCAAGTCTGTGATACAATCTAACCGTCTCATTCTCTGCTTCCCCCTTCTCCTCTTGCCTTCAATCTTTCCAAGCATCAGGGTCTTCTAATAACTCTTATTAATTCCTCTATTACCAAATGGCAGAGGTAGCTCTGTGATTCTTTATTTGCCAAAAACCATGCTATGTGCCTGGGATCAGGGGCCAAGTATAATTTCTTTTGAATGACATTATTATTAGCTTTGTACTAAATCTTATATCTTCTGAGCTGGAAAGTCTGCCTTAAGAGGAAGGTAGAAGGCATATAGGCAAAATTGCCCTGTTTGTAGGAAGAATCATTATTTCCCTTTGAAATATTAAAATCCTGGGCATCTTTTGATTGTTAATTGGCTTATCATTTTGTAAATGATTTTGGAGAAATTTTTGAAAGATAAATGACAACAACAACCAGAAAAACATATCACAAAGGCAAAAGAAGAAAGATGCTGCAGAATATGAGACTGTTAGATAGCATCAGAGACTCAATGTACATGAATTTGAGCAAACTCTGGGAGATAATGAAGGACAGGAGAGCCTGATGTGCTACTGTCTATGGGGTCACAAAGAGTCAGATACTACATAGTGAGTGGACAGCAACAAAATTGAATTGAAAGGGATATACTTGACAAAAAAGAGTTAAAGCATCTGGATTGTGGTTTGTCTCTCCTGGATACTGGTGAAATATTTCTGGAGAAAGAAGTAGGTAACCTGGTTTAAACAACTTTAAAAGTGTTAACTAAGACTCCTCCTAAATAAGACTGCTAATATTGTTTAGAAGGAAGGAGGGGTCTTATCTATTGCAACTCTTAGCTAGATATTTTTGGCTTAGAATTCCTTAGAGTAAGAAAGCTAAAATACAAAAACATAGCTAAAATCCAAAGATTTAAGTAAACATGACCCCCTGAAAATATTTTTAAAGCATGTTCAGCAATCTTGTCTTTTAAAATTTTTTTAATTAATTTTTTAATTTTAATTTGAGGCTAAATACAGTATTGTGGTGGTTTTTGCCATACATTGACATGAATCAGCCATGGGTGTACATGTGTTTCCCCTACCCTGAATCTTGTCTGATATATTTATAATGCAAATAAACTGTTATAGAATATGAATAACTTGCTCAAGTGTACATACCAACAAGTAGCAAAATGATGTTGAATTCAGATAGAACCGAACTGAACTGAACTGCCTCATATTCTGCCATTGCATACCAATAAGTTTGGTGATTGTTATCATGTTTCCTGGATGTTTCCTGGTTTCTCTACCAGCCCATTTGGTGCTCTATGACACAAGTGCAGAAAATGTCCCTTTTACCTGTATAAGAGTGCTGTTTGGAATCTCATGTTTCATAAGCTTTCTAAAGTCAATGTGATACCCCTCAAAATTATAAGAGATACACTCAATTTCATTCATATATATAATCAATAATGACATGTTTCCTACACAATCCTGTTTTAACTTATGTACAGAAAAATTTCTCTTATTCTTCTTTCAACGAATTCTCACACAAACTGACTCCTTAAGTACCCTTCAGAAAATTTGTCAGACACATAGACACGAGAGTGATTCATTTTGGAACCCTTGCTTCACTTATATAATAAAAGAGCAAAACATTTTTGTGTCATGTATTCAAGAAATTTGAAATCTTAAGTTGAGATTAGAAACATTATCTTATAAAACAGCCATTGTATCAATACAAAGCACTAAAAGAATTGGTAGACATAGGCAGCTTTTGTTGTAAATATACACTACGGAAATGTCTTAGCAAAATTAAGATCTGCTACATTTACATATAAATAAAGCAAGCTATACAATTAGCAAAGCAATGCTTCCAAATTAAGTAGATTAAAGTAAGTTTTAAGCTTTCGACCTTAGCAATGCCCTAAGATTTTATGAATCTGTTTAACAGTAAGGAATCACAATATGCATTAATGGAATAAGGGCTAACAGTAAGACCATAGGGTCTTTCAAAAATTGCAATTTATGGCTAAAAAATGAGCAGATAGTGAGAATGCCCAGAATAGACGTATGTTTTTAAAAGCAGCAGACCATAAAGTGAATGCTTCAGAAAATAAAGGAGGCATATGGAAGGAGAGTGTTTTCACCTATTCACCTGTAAATGAAGATAATGCTGAATAAATATGTACTGTTATTAGTGCACATAAAAGTGAAATAGGAACGTTGAATGTCTTTATAGTTAAATGCAACATAAACTATGGTTTGTGCTGTTAACCATTTCTATAGCTCCATAGTTATAACTGTGTGGTAATATGAGTTAGGCCAAAACTGATAGGAGAACGGCAAGATCATGTTCTAATTCTTGCGTTAAAGAATACTCATATGGCTTATATAAATAGTAATTGTGAGCCTTAGTGCCCTCATTTTTTAAAATTTTTATTTACATGTTTATTTATGGCAGAAAGTAAAGAAGAACTAAAAAGCCTCTTGATGAAAGTGAAAGTGGAGAATGAAAAAGTTGGCTTGGGACTCAACATTCAGAAAACGAAGATCATGGCCTCTGGTCCCATTACTTCATGGGAAATAGATGGGGAAACAGTGTCAGACTTTATTTTTGGGGGGCTTCAAAATCACTGCAGATGGTAATTGCAGCCATGAAATTAAAAGACACTTACTCCTTGGAAGGAAGGTTATGACCAATCTAGATAGCATATTCAAAAACAGAGACATTACTTTGCCAACAAAGGTCTGTCTAGTCAAGGCTATGGTTTTTCCGGTGGTCATGTATGGATGTGAGTGTTGGACTGTGAAAAAAGCTGAGCACCAAAGAATTGATGCTTTTGAACTGTGGTGTTGGAGAAGACTCTTGAGAGTCCCTTGGACTGCAGGGAGATCCAACCAGTCCATTCTAAAGGAGATCAGCCCTGAGATTTCTTTGGAAGGAATGATGCTAAAGCTGAAACTCCAGTACTTTGGCCACCTCATACGAAGAGTTGACTCATTGGAAAAGACTCTGATGCTGGGAGGGATTGGGGGCAGGAAGAGAAGGGGACGACAGGGGATGAGATGGCTGGATGGCATCACTGACTCAATGGCCGTGAGTCTGAGTGAACTCCGGGAGTTGGTGATGGACAGAGAGGCCTAGCATGCTGTGATTCATGGGGTCTCAAAGAGTTGGACATGACTGAGTGACTGAACTGAACTGAACTGAACTGAACTGAACTGATAATCCATATCGGAGAAGCCAATGGCACCCCGATCCAATACTCTTGCCTGGAAAATCCCATGGATTCAGAAGCCTGGTGGACTATAGTCCATGGGGTTGCTAAGAGTCGGACACGGCTGAGCGACTTCACTTTCACTTTTCACTTTCATGCATTGGAGAAGGAAATGGCACCCCACTCCAGTACTCTTGCCTGGAAAACCCCATGGATTCAGGAGCCTGGTGGACTACAGTCCATGGGGTTGCACAGAGTCGGACACGATTGAAGCGACTTAGCAGCTGCAGCAGCATAATCCATATGCTGTCTGTTTCATGTCTAATTTGAAAAATAAAATAATTTATGTGAAAATGCATTTTTAATCACAGAGTGCTGCAGTTTTAGGTGCCGTTGTTTCATGGTACTAAAACAGAACACGATTCAGATTGGAGGCCTCTTTGCCATGATGATTTATTGAAGAACTTTGAGTACGTTAGCAAAAAATTATTATGAATGCTAATTTCATATTTGCACAAAATCACCATCAATTTTACAGTGTGATGTGAACAGGACTTGAGTGAAAGCTAGACACCAAAGCACAGGGCGTTCTCCAGAAATACTTTTATGATTATAGGTTAAATCAACTCATTGACCCAAGAGTAATATAAGAGATACTCAGAAGTGCTTGATTTGTCAAAACATACTAATTATAATTTAAAATATTGTACACAAATATTTTATCATTTATTATTGTATTTATATGCTCATATATATGCATTATTTAGCATTTTTAATCCATTTATTTAATATCAAAGCAACAATACAGAGCAACTAGAAGTATAGGTTAGAACTGATAAGACACGGACGCAGTTCTTCGTGTTTGGACTCAGTGTCGTACATCAGAGCTAAACCCTCTGTCCTCACACAACTTTCCATTTACTGAAAGATTTTTCCATGATCTTCCAATGATACATTATTGTAAGTGGTACCTGAAGCCCTATCACCAACACCAATATTGCTTTTATTGGCAGGAGATGGGGCAGATTCATGTAGAAATCCATTTTAGGATTGGTTTATGAACCCAAGTGTCTCTCAGAAGTGAGATGATTTGTTATTAGAATAGCTCATCTCCTGCCAATAAAAGCAATATATGGCAAAACCAATACAATATTGATAAGTTTAAAAAAAGTTATAAAAAAATAAAAAGAGGATGAAGGCTGCATAAGGGGAATTTTGTCAAAACTAGCATTCAGCTAATTTTATTAAAAACAAATCCTGGCAACAGCAATATTCAGATTTCTGTAAGTCTTGCTGGCTCTTCCTACTGGTGGCATCAGTTTTCTGATTGAATAAAGTTAAGGATAGTTGAAGTTTCTTTGGGAGTTAGGAAACACCGAATGAGTGATTTTGTTATTTTTCACTCTTTATTTTGTTGGCCCTGTTTGTGAATATCTGATGTCATTGTATTGTTTGGTAACCACTGTGGATTACCCAAAGACTGACAATTTAAATAGGGTTGTAGGAGCCAGATTTCTTCTCAAATAGGACACACTTTCATTTTTTCTTGGATCTTTTTACTTTTTCAAAATAACAAAATATTTTCAAGAAAATGAATAAAACAGCAGTTTCCCTGTGAGTTAGAAATGGGTTATGGAAAATAATGCTTTAAGCACAGAGCCTTTATCTAGTTTACAGGTACTCTTTGAAAATCTATGGAACTGTGGAAGTCTCTATTCTTTATTTAAGTAAAATATCATTCTCTCAGACTTTGAACCCAATCATCTTTTTTCTATGCCATCTCCCAGGACAGACTTATGAATAAATAGGGTCACTTTGGACTCCTGGCTTCTGACTCACACTCTTTCCTGGACTCCAGCAAGTCTTTATTTTAAGGATGAACAGATGATTAATCAGGTACCTATAGTAAAATGGATTACTTGAAGCTATGGAGTTACTGCCAGCAACTGGCATTCCCTAGCAGATAGATGAAGTTATCTATCACAAGATGACTTATTTGAGTAAGTAGAAAATGTAGCATATAAAGCATTTAACATGGGTTAATAATTAATTACACTTAGAGGTTCACTTTAGAAAATGCTAACAGCACTCTGTGATCCTAAGGATTTAAAGAGTCCACTTATAAACTTGATCATTTTTCTTTCTATGATTACATTATATGGGTACTCATGAATTTTGACAACAAGGGACACATAATGAGCTTCCTTTTTGAAGGCTTACTGCACCTCATGTGTATTATTCTTCTTTCACTCTGCAGCTTAGATTTGGGCTGTGCAGCCTGAACAGGTGCAGAGTGATGAGCTCTCTAAGCAGTTCTATGCACATTCCAGGGCTGGTTGAAAACCACTGAACGGATACGGTCCTACATTGCCAAGAGGAAAATCTCCCCAAACAGGAACAGATGTTAATATGGGCAAAATGTTCTGTAACAATAAAAATTTTATTCCAACATTTATAGAAATTCTTTTATTCCACAAAATGTTTCAGTATTCCTTTTTATACAAGACTCATTTTGTTGCAGAGTTTCTGTCATTTCAATAAACTGCTACATAATAGAGAGCAGTAATAATTTAGAAAGTAAACAATTTCTTTTAATTCTTGAATACAGATCTCATGGGCTCCTGCAGGTTGATATTTTAATTTTGATTTAAAGAAATCCTATGATAAGAAATTAAGTGAAACTTAGTTGGAGAGTTAGATCTATGTTTGATGAATCTCTAACATAGCTTTTATATATAAATTGATCATTTAAAAATTCATACTCTTAGGTGAACTGCAAATAAATTTTCAACTTTTTAAAAATTTCCACTGTTACTTTATAAATTTATTTAAATGTACACCTGAGAGTGAAAAATAACCTTTTAAAACTACTTTTTTTTCTGGTCAGCTATAAGTTAAATAAGCAATTTTCAGGGCATGATAATATTGAGTTGTCACTAGCTGTCACTAGTTTTGAAATACTTCCTAGTTATTTTAGATGATCCTTTCCATTTAATAAGTAAGCATATTAAAAAAAAATGTTCCACAAATAAAAAACACCATTTTATTTTTTTTATTTTCTTATTTAATTTTATTATTATTATTATTTTTAACTTTACAATATTGTACTGGTTTTGCCATACATCAACATGCATCTGCCACAGGTGTACACGTGTTCCCTATCCTGAACCCCCCTCCCACCTCCCTCCCCATACCATCCCTCTGGGTCATCCCAGTGCACCCGCCCCAGGTTTCCTGTATCCTGCATCGAACCTGGACTGGTGATTCATTTCTTATATGATATTATACATGTTTTAATGCCATTCTCCCAAATCATCCCCACCTCCCTCCCACAGAGTCCAAAAGACTGTTCAATACATCTGTCTCTCTTTTGCTGTCTCGCATTCAGGGTTGTCGTTACCATCTTTCTAAATTCCATATATATGCGTTAGTATACTGTATTGGTATTTTTCTTTCTGGCTTACTTCACTCTGTATAATAGGCTCCAGTTTCATCCACCTCATTAGAACTGATTCAAATGTATTCTTTTTAATGGCTGAGTAATACTCCATTGTGTATATGTACCACTGCTTTTTTATCCATTCATCTGCTGATGGACATCTAGGTTGCTTCCATGTCCTGGCTATTATAAACAGTGCTGCGATGAACATTGGGGTACATGTGTCTCAATTCTGGTTTCCTCAGTGTGTGTGCCCAGAAGTGGGATTGCTGGGTCATATGGCAGTTCGTATTTCCAGTTTTTTAACGAATCTCCACACTGTTCTCCATAGTGGCTGTACTAGTTTGCATTCCCACCAACAGTGTAAGAGGGTTCCCTTTTCTCCACACCCTCTCCAGCATTTATTGCTTGTAGACTTTTGGATCACAGCCATTCTGACTGGTGTGAAATGGTACCTCATAGTGGTTTTGATTTGCATTTCTCTGATATTGAGTGATGTTGAGCATCTTTTCATGTGTTTGTTAGCCATCTGTATGTCTTCTTTGGAGAAATGTCTATTAGTTCTTTGGCCCATTTTTTGATTGGGTCATTTATTTTTCTGGAATTGAGCTGCAGGAGTTGCTTGTATATTTTTGAGATTAATTATTTGCCAGTTGTTTCATTTGCTATTATTTTCTCCCATTCTGAAGGCTGTCTTTTCACCTTGCTTATAGATTCTTTTGTTGGGCAGAGCTTTTAATTTTAATTAGATCCCATTTGTTTATTTTTTTTCTTGTTTTTTCTCTTTTTTATTTTTTTTTAAATTTTATTTTATTTTTATTTTTTTAATTTTTATTTTTTTTAAATTTTATTTTATTTTTAAACTTTACATAATTGTATTAGTTTTGTTTTTATTTCCAATATTCTGGGAGGTGGGTCATAGAGGATCCTGCTGTGATGTATGTTGGAGAGTGTTTTGCCTATGTTCTCCTCTAAGAGTTTTATAGTTTTTGGTCTTATGTTTAGATCCTTAATCCATTTTGAGTTTATTTTTGTGTATGGTGTTAGAAAGTGTTCTAGTTTCATTCTTCTTCAAGTGGTTGACCAGTTTTCCCAGCATCACTTGTTAAAGAGATTATCTTTAATCCATTGTATATTCTTGCTTCCTTTGTCAAAGATAAGATGTCCATAACTGCATGGGTTTATCTCTGGGCTTTCTATTTTGTTCCATTGATCTATATTTCTGTCTTTATGCCAGTACCATACTGTCTTGATGACTGTGGCTTTGTAGTATAGCCTGAAGTCAGGTAGGTTGATTCCTCCAGTTCCATTCTTCTTTCTCAAGATCGCTTTGGCTATTCGAGGTTTTTTGTATTTCCATACAAATTGTGAAATTATTTGTTCTAGCTCTGTGAAAAATATCGTTGGTAGCTTGATAGGGATTGCATTGAATCTAATGATTGCTTTGGGTAGTATACTCATTTTCACTATATTGATTCTTCTGATCCATGAACATGGTATATTTCTCCATCTATTAGTGCCCTCTTTGATTTCTTTCATCAGTGTTTTATAGTTTTCTATATATAGGTCTTTAATTTCTTTACATAGGTATATTACTAAGTATTTTATTCTTTTTGTTGCAATGGTTAATGGAATTGTTTCCTTAATTTCTCTTTCTGTTTTCTCATTATTAGTGTATAGGAATGCAAGGGATTTCTGTGTGTTGATTGTATATCCTGCAACTTTACTATATTCATTGATTAGTTCTAGTAATTTTCTGGTGGAGTCTTTAGGGTTTTCTATGTAGAGGATCATGTCACCTGCAAACAGTGAGTGTTTTACTTCTTCTTTTCCAACTTGGATTCCTTTTATTTATTTTTCTGCTTTGATTGCTGTGGCCAAAATTTCCAAAACTATCTTGAATTGTAGTGGTGAGAGTGGGCACCCTTGTCTTATTCCTGACTTTAGGAGAAATGCTTTCAATTTTTCACCATTGAGGATAATGTTTGCTGTGGGTTTGTCATATATAGCTTTTATTAAGTTGAGGTATGTTCCTTCTATTCCTGCTTTCTGGAGAGTTTTTATCATAAATGGATGTTGAATTTTGTCAAAGGCTTTCTCTGCATCTATTGAGATAATCATATGGCTTTTATTTTTCAATTTATTAATGTGGTATATTACATTGATTGATTTGTGGATATTGAAGAATCCTTGCATCCCTGGGATAAAGCCCACTTGGTCATGGTGTATGATCTTTTTAATGTGTTGTTGGATTTTGATTGCTAGAATTTTGTTAAGGATTTTTGCATCTATGTTCATCAGTGATATTGGCCTGTAGTTTTCTTTTTTTGTGGGATCTTTGTCAGGTTTTGGTATTAGGGTGATGGTGGCCTCATAGAATGAGTTTAGAAGTTTACCTTCCTCTGCAATTTTCTGGAAGAGTTTGAGTAGGATAGGTGTCAGCTCTTCTCTAAACTTTTGGTAGAATTCAGCTGTGAAGCCATCTGGACCTGGGCTTTTGTTTGCTGGAAGATTTCTGATTACAGTTTCAATTTCCGTGCTTGTGATGGGTCTGTTAAGATTTTCTATTTCTTCATGGTTCAGTTTTGGAAAGTTGTACTTTTCTAAGAATTTGTCCATTTCTTCCACATTGTCCATTTTATTGGCATATAATTGTTGATAGTACTCTCTTATGATCCTTTGTATTTCTGTGTTGTCTGTTATGATCTCTTCATTTTCATTTCTAGTTTTATTGATTTGATTTTTCTCCCTTTGTTTCTTGATGAGTCTGGCTAATGGTTTGTCAGTTTTATTTACCCTTTCAAAGAACCAGCTTTTGGCTTTGTTGATTTTTGCTATTGTCTCCTTTGTTTCTTTTGCATTTATTTCTGCTCTAATTTTTAAGATTTCTTTCCTTCTACTAACCCTGGGGTTCTTCATTTCTTCCTTTTCTAGTTGCTTTAGGTGTAGAGTTAGGTTATTTATTTGACTTTTTTCTTGTTTCTTGAGGTATGCCTGTATTGCTATGAACTTTCTCCTTAGCACTGCTTGTACAGTGTCCCATAGGTTTTGGGTTGCTGTGTTTTCATTTTCATTCATTTCTATGCATATGTTGATTTCTTTTTTGATTTCTTCTGTGATTTGTTGGTTATTTAGCAGCATGTTGTTCAGCCTCCATATGTTGGAATTTTTAATATTTTTTCTCCTGTAATTGAGATCTAATCTTACTTCACTGTGGTCAGAAAAGACGCTTGGAAAGATTTCAATTTTTTTTGACTTTACCAAGGCTAGATTTATGGCCCAGGATGTGATCTTTCCTGGAGAAGTTTCCATGTGCGCTTGAGAAAAAAGTGAAATTCATTGTTTTTGGGTGAAATGTCCTATGGATATCAATTAGGTCTAACTGGTCTATTGTATCATTTAAAGTTTGTGTTTCCACCCCATACTCAGCAATATAAACAAGATGAAGAGACAGAGGAATACCCAGCAGGTAAAGAAACAGGATAAATGCCCACCAAACCAAACAAAAGAGGAAGAGAAAGGGAATCTACCTGATAAAGAATTCCGAATAATGATAGTGAAAATGATCCAAAATCTTGAAATGAAAATGGAATCACAGATAAATAGCCTGGAGGCAAGGATTGAGAAAATGCAAGAAAGGTTTAACAAGGACCTAGAAGAAATAAAAAAATGTCAATGTATAATGAATAATGCAATAAATGAGATCAAAAACACTCTGGAGGCAACAAATAGCAGAATAATGGAGGCAGAAGATAGGATTAGTGAAACAGAAGATAGAATGGGCGAAATAAATGAATCAGAGAAGAAAAAAGAAAAAATGAATTAAAGGAAATGAGGACAATCTTAGAGACCTCTAAGACAATATTAAACACCAAAACATTTGAATTATAGGAGTCCCAGAAGAAGAAGACAAAAAGAAAGACCATGAGAAAATACCTGAGGAGATAATAGTTGAAAACTTCCCTAAAATGGGGAAGGAAATAATCACTGAAGTCCAAGAAACCCAGAGAGTCCCAAACAGGATAAACCCAAGGCAAAACACCCCAAGACACATATTAATCAAATTAACAAAGATAAAACACAAAGAACAATTATTAAAAGCAGCAAGGGAAAAACAACAAATAACACACAAGGGAATTGCCATAAGGATAACAGCTGATCTTTCAATAGAAACTCTTCAGGCCAGGAGGGAATGGCAAGACATACTTAAAGTGATGAAAGAAAATAACCTATAGCCCAGATTACTGTACCCAGCAAGGGTTTCATTCTAATATGAAGAAGAAATCAAAAGCTTTACAGACTAGCAAAAGCTGAGAGAATTCAGCACCACCAAACCAGCTCTCCAACAAATGCTAAAGGATATTCTCTAGACAGGAGACACAAAAACAGTGTATAAACTCGAACCCAAAACAATAAAGTAAATGGCAATGGGATCATACTTATCAATAATTACCTTAAACGTAAATGGGTTGAATGCCCCAACCCAAAGACAAAGACTGGCTGAATGGATACAAAAACAAGACCCCTATATATGTTGTCTACAAGAGACCCACCTCAAAACAGGGGACATATACAGACTGAAAGTGAAGGGCTGGAAAAAGATATTCCATGCAAATAGAGATCAAAAGAAAGCAGGAGTAGCAATACTCATATCAGATAAAATAGACTTTAAAACAAAGGCTGTAAAAAGAGACAAAGAAGGACACTACATAATGATCAAAGGATCAATCCAAGAAGAAGATATAACAATTATAAATATATATGCACCCAACATAGGAGCACTGCAATATGTAAGACAAATGCTAACAAGTATGAAAGGGGAAATTAACATAACACAATAATAGTGGGAGACTTTAATACCCCACTCACACCTATGGATAGACCATTTGATGTTTTTGAACTGTGATATTGGAGAAGACTCTTGAGAGTCCCTTGAATTGTAAGGATATCAAACTAGTCAATCTTAAAAGAAATCAGTCCTGAATAGTCATTGGAAGGACTGATGCTATAGCTGAAACTCCAGTATTTTGGCCACCTGATGCAAAGAATTAACTCATTTGAAAAGACCCTGATGCTGGGAAAGATTGAAGGCAGCAGAAGAAGGGGATGACAGAGGAAGAGATGGTTGGATTGCATCACCAACTTGATGGACATGAGTTTGAGCAAGCTCCAGGAGTTGGTGATGAACAGGGAAGCCTTGCATGCTGCAAGTCAATGAGGGATCGCAAAGAGTTGGACATGGCTGAATGAGCTGAACCGAACAGTTTTATATTTACCATATTTTCTTTCATTTGGAAAACATTCAAATTATCAGAATAGAATTTTTAGAATTTCAAAGGTGAAACATATGGTTTCAAAATGTACACTATTATTTTTTTCTGAAAATAACTATGTACTGTATTATTTATAAGCTTAAACATAACTTCACAGGAAATATTTTAATTCAGTGATTTGTGTATGGCATCAAAAGGGTTGAATTAGAAAATAAAATTTAGAAACTTAAAATATTTTCTCACCCAGTATGTAATAGACATTTTAGTAATTGAAAGTTTCAATTATTTACTTAGTGTCATTGTCATATAAGCTCAAATACACATCTCTAATCCAACAAGTATAAAAATGATAGTATTTCAAGTATCAGACATTTGCCAAATTATGCTAAACATTTAATTTCATACTAGGTACAGACAACTTGAATAATCGAATTCAACTTCTGGAAACGTTAAATACTGCTTTAGAACAAGCATGTTAGGGCCAAAAGATTGTCTCAATGAGATTCCTTTTAAAAAACATATCATAAAAGTACTCAATGAAATCCACTTTTCCTCAGTATGTTCAGAAGAAAAAAAAAAATTTTTTTTCTGAGCAGGTGAAGTTCAGAAGACAAAAAAGACAGATTTCCAGGCTACTACAATTAGTCTCTGTGGGTTAATTTAAGTAACTGTGGGGCAAGTGGACACATAACTTCCCAGTAGCCAGCAGCTGCAGTTAGTACTTTTTGTTGATATAAAAGAGCAATCACCAGATCCAGCTTTATTTTGCATTGAATGCAAAAAAAAAAAAATGCATATTGACTAGAAGGTAAAGAACACTTTTAGCTACCAAAGTTTATCAATTCAACATATTATATTTACAGTATGAACTCTGTCTAAATGAGGACAGATTAGTATACTGTGCAATTGGTTGGTAAGTGCCCAATATGCTACTAGAGGTCAGTGGAGAAATAACTCCAGATAGAATGAAGAGATGGAGCCAAAGCAAAAGCAATGCACAGCTGTGGATGTGACTGGTGACAGAATCAAGGTCTGATGCTGTACAGAGCAATATTGCATAGGAACCTGGAATGTTAGGTCCATGAATCAAAGCAAATTGGAAGTGGTCAACAGGAGATGTCAAGAGTGAATGTCAGCATTCTAGGATTCAGCTAACTGAAATGGACTGGAATGGGTGAATTTATCTCAGATGACCATTATATCTACTACTGCAGGCAGGAATCCCTCAGAAGAAATGGAGTAGCCATCATGGTCAACAAAAGAGTTTGAAATGCAGTAATTGGATGCAATCTCAAAAACGACAGAATGATCTCTCTTCGTTTCCAAGGCAAACCATTCAATATCACGATAATCGAATCCTATGCCCCAAACAGTAATGCTGAAGAAGCTGAAGTTGAATGGTTTTATGAAAACCTACAAGACCTTTTAGAACTAACACCCCAAAAGATATCCTTTTCATTATAGGGCACTAGAATGCAAAAGTAGGAAGTCAAGAAACTCCTGGAGTAAAAGGTAAATTTGGCCTTGGAGTATGGAATGAAGCAAGGCAAAGGCTAATAGAGTTTTGCCAAGAAAATGCACTGGTCATAGCAAACACCCTCTTCCAACAACACAAGAGATGACTCTACACATGGACATCACCATATGGTCAGCACTGAAATCAGATTGATTATATTCTTTGTAGCTAAAAATGGAGAAGCTTTATGCAGTCAGCAAAAACAAGACCAAGAGCTGACTGTGGCTCAGATCATGAACTCCTTATTGCCAAATTCAGACTGAAATAGAAGAAAGTAGGGAAAACCACTAGACCATTCAGGTATGATATAAATCAAATCCCTTATGATTATACAGTGAAAGTGAGAAATAGATATAAGGGACTAGATCTGATAGACAGAGTGCCAGATGAACTATGGAGAAAGGTTTGTTACACTGTACAGGAGACGGATCGGGGCCATTCCCATGGAAAAGAAATGCAAAAAAGCAAAATGGCTGTCTGAGGAGGCCTTACAAATAGTTGTGAAAAGAAGAGAAGCGAAAAGCAAAGGAGAAAAGGAAAGATATAAGCATCTGAATGCAGGTTTCCAAAGAATAGCAAGGAGAGATAAGAAAGCTTTCCTCAGGGATCAATGCAAAGGAAAAGAGGAAAACAATAGAATAAGAAAGATTAGAGATCTCGTCAAGAAAATTGGAGATACTAAGGAAACATTTCATGGAAAGATGGGCTTGATAAAGGACAAAAATTGTATGGACCTAAGAGAAGCAGCAGATATTAAGAAGAGGTGGCTAGAATACACAGAAGAACTGTACAAAAAAGATCTTCAAACCAAGATAATCATGATGGTGTGATCACTGACCTAGAGCCAGACATCTTGGAATGTGAAATCAAGTTGGCCTTAAAAGCAACCACTATGAACAAACCTAGTGGAGGTGATGGAATTCCACTTGAGCTATTTCAAATCCTGAAAGATGATGCTGTGAAAGTGCTGCACTCAATATCCCAGCAAATTTGGAAAACTCAGCAGTGGCCACAGAACTGGAAAAGGTCAGTTTCCATTCCAATTTCAAAGAAAGGCAAAGCCAAAGAATGTTCATTGTACCACACAATTGCTCTCCTTTCACATGCTAGTAATGTTCAAAATTCTCCAAGCCAGGCTTCAGCAATAAGTGAAGCATGAACTTCCAGATGTTCAAGCTGGTTTTAGAAAAGGAAGAGGAACCAGAAATCAAATTGCTGACATCCACTGGATCATCGAAAAAGCAAGAGAGTTCCAGAAAAACCTGTATTTCTGCTTTATTGACTATGCCAAAACCTTTGACTGTGTGGGTCATAATAATCTATGGAAAATTCTGAAAGAGATGGGAATACCAGACCAGCTTACCTGCCTCTTGAGAAACCTGTGTGCAGGTCAGGAAGCAGCAGTTAGAACTGGACATGGAACAACAGACTGGTTCCAAATAGGAAAAGGTGTATGTCAAGGCTGTATATTGTCACTCTGCTTATTTAACTTATATGCAGAGTACATCATGAGAAATGCTGGGCTAGGAGACGCACAAGCTGGAATCATGATTTACAGGAGAAATATCAATAACCTCAGATATGCAGATGACATCACCTTTATGGCAGAAAGTGAGGAGGAACTAAAAAGCCTGTTGATGAAAGTGAAAGAGGAGAGTGAAAAAGTTGGCTTAATGCTCAACATTCAGAAAATGATGATCATGGCATATGGTTCCATCACTTCATGGGAAATAGATGGGGAAACAGTAGAAACAGTGTCAGACTTTATTTTTTGGGGAGCTCCAAAATCACTGCAAATGGTGACTGCAGCCATAAAATTAAAGACGCTTACTCCTTGGAAGGAAAGTTATGACCAACCTAGATAGCATATTAAAAGGCAGAGACATTACTTTGCCAACAAAGGTCCATCTAGTCAAGGCTATGTTTTTTCCAGTGGTCATGTATGGATGTGAGAGTTGGATTGTAAAGAAGGCTGAGTGCTGAAGAATTGATGCTTTTGAACTATGGTGTTGGAGAAGACTCTTGAGAGTCCCTTGGACTTCAGGAAATCCAATCAATCCATCCTACAGGAGATTAGTCCTGTGTGTTCATTGGAAGGACTGATGCTAAAGTTGAAACTCCAATACTCTGGCCGCCTCATACAAAGAGCTGACTTACTGGAAAAGATCCCGATGCTGGGTGTGATTGAGGGCAGGAGGAGAAGGGGACGACAGAGGATGAGATGGCTGGATGGCATCACCGACTCAATGGACATAAGTTTGGATAAATTCCAGGAGTAGGGAGGCCTGTTGTGCTGCAATTCATAGGGTCACAAAGTCAGACTCAACTGAGCTACTGAACTGAACTGAACTGAATGTGAAGAAATAACAAGTTTGAATCAATATGTGATTTGAACACAAAGGGTTCAAAAGATCAGTGAATACATTGCAACTCAGAGCAACAGATGTTAATGTCTACCCTTACTGAAGAGTTTTCAGAAGTTCCTCAGTGTTTAAGGATGATATGTTATTAATAAAACTGCACATATATAAAATTATAATTTGACATTTATTAATTTGGGTCTTTGTTAGTCACTGGTAAATTGTATATCATTTATTCCCTAATCACAATTGTCATTGTTAACAAATTCTGTATTGCCTTTCTAAATCCTGAATTATTGAGCCTGCTCAGATATTATATTATTTGATAGTTATTTAAAGTTGGTTGATTAAGATGAATGACTCAAGAGAAGCAAATTGAATTTAAGAGAAATGCATTGCTAATAACTATTACTCCCTGAGCACATAATTTATTATAATGACATTAATAGTTTTCTTTTATGTCATATGCTTCCAGTTCCATTCAGAACTTTATCATTAAATGCAGGAATTGGGCACTGTAACCTACTGCAGTAAGAAAAAAAGAATGGATTATCAGAGCCTAATAATCTTGAGGTGATGAAATTTCAAGTGAAAATCTGACACTTATTTGGAGAATCTTGATATAATAGTGAGTTTTGGTGGGTTTTAAAAATATAATCAGTTGAAGTATATTTTTCTTCGTGTTGCTCTGCCTTTATGCTTGAAAGAGTTTTCTTTCCTTTTTAAAACCTTTTTATTTTTCATTGGAGTATACCCAATTAACAATATTGGGATATTTTCAGGTGGTTTGCAAAGGGACTCAGCCATAAATATGCACATAACCATTCACCCCAAACTCCCTCCCATCCAGGCTGACACATGTCATTGAGCAGTGTTTACTGAGCTATACAGTAGAAGCTCATTTGGTTATCCATTTTAAATATAGCAATGTGCAATTGTTGATCCCAAATTGCCTAAATTTCCCTTCCCCCTATCCTCCCCACTCCCACACCCAGCAACCGTAAGTTTGTTCTCTAAGTCTGAGAGTCTGTTTCTGTTTTGTAAATAAGCTCATTTGAATAATTTATTCTTAGATTCTTTTTGTAAGGGATGCCATGTTATATTTCTCCTTCTCTCCCTAACTTACTTTACCAAGTACGACAATCTCTAGGTCTATGTGTGTTACTGCAAATGGCATTATTTCTTTCTTTATAATGGGTGGTTAATATTCCATTATGCCTAGTGTCTAGGATTGTGGGCAGGAGAAGAAGGGGATGACAGAGGATGAGATGGCTGGATGGCATTACCGACTCAATGTACACGGGTTTGGGTGAACTCCAGGAGTTGGTAATGGACAGGGAGGCCTGGCGTGCTGTGATTCATGGAGTCGCAAAGAGTTGGACACAACTGAGCTGAACTGAACTGAACTTATATATATATGTATATATATATCTTTTTATCGGTTTCTCTGTAGATGGATATTTAGGTTGTTTCCATACCTTGGCTATTGTAAACAGTGCTGCAATTAATATTGGAGTGATTGGAATGCATATATCCTTTTGGACCATGTTTTCCTCCAGATACATGGCCAAGAGTTGAAGTTTGGCTCTATTTTTAGTTCTATATGATAGCTTTATTTTCAGTGTTTTAAGGAACCTCCATACTGTTCATAAATGGATATACCATTTATATTTCTACCAACATTGATAGAGACAGCTGATTTCTGTGTGGTACTAAGACATAGGGTAGGAGAGAAAGAAACTATAATGTAGACAACATTTTCACTAGGTTAAGCAAAAAAAAAGGTACTGCTATGGCAGGGTGGAGAGACTATGAAAGGAAAATAAATAATATGAGTATAGCACTAATAGGCATCCAGATAGTGAGGGGAAAAACAAAACAAAACATGGGAACATATAAGTCGAGACTCTGCATCCTAACCAGATCCAGAAGAGTGTTGGAGCAATAGGAAAGCCAAGCTTAAGGTGGTAACTAGATCAGTAAGTACCAAATGGCATCTTGATCTCCCATAGCCTTGATTCAGTGCACAAGAAACCAGTAAGCCACATGATGGACACATGTCTTCTGAGAGAATTAATCATTGCTCAACACTGTGAGGCCATCCAAGGAGGACACAAGGAAGACCTAACATTTGAAGGAAAAAAGTAAGGACCTGAACTTCTGAAGTGACAGTTAGCATGACATCCAAAAGGGCCTGGTAGTAATGAACAAGCAATGAGACTCCTCACTGCATGATCACAGGGATGCAATTATGACTTCACTGTGCCACATATTCCAACAAAGACATAGAAGAAGCCATTTGGATCAAGGTTTTTACTCCTACCATCATGAGGGTACTGTCCTTAGTAAGAAAGATTAATAAGGTACACATACCCTTGATAGGGCTTCCCTGGTGGCTCAGCTGGTAAAGAACCCACCTGCTAACACAGGATATGCAAGAAATGTAGGTTCAATTCCTGGATCAGAAAGACTCTTTAGAGAAGGAAATGACAATCCACTCCAGTATTCTTGCCTGGAAAATTCCATGGACAAAGGAGCCTGATGGGCCACAGTCCATGGGGTCACAAAGAGTTGGACACGACTGAGTGTACCTGCACTCTTGCATTTGCATATGCAGACACACACACACACACACACACACACACACACCACATCCCTGATAGAGAAAAGGGATATAAATTAACTGTATTTTGTTACTAAGACCTGAGATAATGTGAAAGACATTTGATCTCTTACAGCAAAATATTTCAGCTTGAGAAACACTGACTGATGAAGTAGTCAACTCAATAAAAGTGATCAACTGACAATTTGAGAAGTCAACTCAAATAACTATATTATTATGCGCATAGTCAAGTCTGGGTAGAAGATGTACCATAAGTTGAAACTACATTCAAAGTTTCATCACAGGAAACTATATAAAGAGGAAAAAAATCATTAACTTGCTTCTACTAAGAATTATTGGCACTGATTTCTAAACATGGAAACAAAATTTAACAAGTTGTACCAAAGTAACAGCTTAAAAAGCGTTCATTTATTTTCTAAAAGTGACCAATTATAGATAATGAGTGGCTTACTTTTATCTTAATCCCCCAATATTGTAGGTTTTAGAGTGCAACATTTAACTACTATATCCTGCTAAATTTGTTCCAGATCTTAACCCCTTACTATGTAATTACTTTGTGCTGCCCCTTAGAAAAGCAATTTAATTCAGTCTTCTGTTTCTTCTTTCAATAGGCCAGTAATTTTCTCCTTGCTTTTGGAGTCAGAGAACTATTCAGGTATTTTTAGAAGACCTATAAAGTGTTTAAGAAACTGTAAACAAGACTGTTAAATTGGGGGAATAAACACATGAGAACTTTTAGCATGGTTACAATTCACTGTAGAATCTTGAAAAGGGAATTTTGTGATTCTAATCAAACTTGCAAATTTATTTACTGCTAAATATTTTAGTTATAAATGTTTTCTCTGGTTTCTAACAAAGAGCATATTTGAAAGAAAAGTCTCCATATTTTGAAAACATTTTGTAGGGGAGGATCAATTTACACTTTGTATTTTTTTCTCATCAACTCAATCTCCATGTTGCTCTAACTGTACAGAAGATATGTTGTTGCCGTTTAGTCGCTAAGTTATGTCTGACTCTGTAGTCCACCAGGCCCCTGGGTACATGGAATTTTCCTTGCAAGAATACAGGAGTGGGTAGCCATTCCCTTCTCTAGAGGGTCTTCCCGACCCAGGGATCAAACTCACCTTTAAGGCATTGGGAGGCAAATTTTTCACCACTGAGCCACCTGGAAAGCCCTACAGAAGATATATTCTATCTTTTCAACTCATATTTGAATGAATCAAATATTCCTGAACTATTCCAAGAGGTTGCTCACGATGGGGTGAAGGTAGGGAGAAAGCATTTAAGCTTTGCCTCTAAATGACTCCTTCTTCTATCATGATTTTAGAGACTGCCAGTTCAGAGTATGACTCTTTTGGCAGCCGCAGCTCCTCTGACATGAAGAACCAATCTGGGGCAGGAGAGTTTGTGCAGTTCCAGGCCTCCCTTGTTTTCTTCTCAGACTACCTTATGAACCCTTATCACTAAGAGACACAGCCCTTAGTTTCCAAGGTGATGCCCTGAATTTATTTTCATGAATTTTGTTTCACTAGAGCTTTCTGACACTGAGATATTTAGGTCACTTGAAATAAACATCATGCCTTCTCTATTGGCTTTCACTAGCATTGGAACCCTGTTTGATCTCTATCCTGAATTTAGCAGGTTCCTTTCGGGTGGGATTCCCCTCCTTTGTGGAGTGACTATTCCACTAAGACTAGATCCTTCCTATCTCCCAGTTTTTCCCAAACAGTTCAAGGACTCTTGAGGACATGTGGGGCTCCAATTTGGATACTTTTTCTGAAATATCTCAGATTACCATTGTCTCATACTTACTCTCCAGAAGGAGATTTTTAAGTATGTTGTACTTCTGGGAAAATTCCAAAATTCAGAACCAAACTGTTTCCATGTCTTACAGATACCAAAAATCTTTATAGGCATAACTTTATATCAGTTTATAAGGGGAAAATAATTTTCCAAAAGATTCATGGGATGTTACAGGGATCTCAGATTTTACAGGTTGAATTCTTATTTAGAATTTGGTAATATTTCCTATAGGACCATGTGGAATCTTCAATTTAAATCGTAAAGTCTCAGAAGAACAGAAGGGTACTTCCAGGTCATTTAGTTAAAATGCCTAGCAAACTAACAAGGCGTTGCTAGTTGCTAACTAAAATATAGTTTGCACATATTCTAGGAATTTTGATAGTATACTTCTGGCATCCTGTATATTTGATTATACCCTGTACTTTACTGTAAGCTGTCACACATCATAAATGATTCAAATAAAGTTTGATAAACTGTATGTCAACTTCACAGAATAATATACTTTTGAGAGTAAAAACATGTGTTCTCTTTACCATTATTGGTCTAGCACATAGAAAATCATGTGGAATAAAGTACATGGACATGAAACAGTCCTCCTCCACCCATACCCATCTTAAATCTTGCATTCTCTCAATAATTTCATCATATGTTTTACCTTATAAGTCTTATGAACATTTACATTGTATATATTTTAATTATCATCTCATGCATACAGCTGCTAGAAATACACCTCATGTGGGCTGGAATACTTGGGGGATTTTGGACATTATTCCTTGTGTAGTGTCTGTCTGTTGTGTAGCAGGTGCTCAATATGTATTTATTTTATGAACAAATGAATGTAGAGAACAAAAAACGAGTCAGTGAGACAGAAGGTAGAAGACTTTACATATGCACAAGCGTTTATAAAGATATCTGAAAAAAGGAGAGCTTAAGCAAATTTATTTTTTCTTGAACTTTATTCCACTGGTTACAAAATGATTCCCTATTGACTACTTCTGTTTGGCTCAAACACTGTTTTGTTTTGTTTTGTTTTGAAGGAGGAGGGATATGTTGCTGCCAACTGACTCCAGGATAAAACAAGCAAACAAATGAACAAACCAGATTTTTTGGTTGGTTTTAAAAAATGCAATACCTGGCTACATTCAGCATTATTGAATCACCAGATTAGAGCTGACCCTTCCACTTGCCACACATCTTACAGCATTCTGCTCTCTTAGCTTAGTTATCTTTCTTTGCTTAACATTATAGAAACTTAAATTAGTCATCTGGACCCTACTGGGAGATTGAGTAGTTGCAATTACACATTATTTTTAGAACACTAGTTATTATTTTGTAAGACATTATTGTATTAATCTTCTATTGCTGTATGATGAATTACTACACATTTAGCAGCTGAAAATATTATCTTTATTAGCTCATGGTTTTTATGGATCAGAAGTCTAAGCACGGGTTATCAGAGTTCTCAGTTCAGATTTTCAAAAGGCTAAAATCAAGGCACCTGCTGGAATTGAAGTCCCATCTAAGAGAGTCCTATTCTGAGCCTTTTCAGGTTGTTGGCAGATGTCATCTCTTTGTAGATGAAGAAGCTGTAGAACTCAGGCCCTACATATGCAGTTCTCTGTGGAGTTCACTGGCCTGGCCATTTGTTTTTTTTCTGGAGTACAACAGGAAAATCTCTCGAAAATTCATCTTCCTTTCCAACATCACATGATTAGGTCAGGCCTACCCAGAGTAATCTTCTATTTGATGAACAAAAGTTAACTGATAAGTACCCTAATCATGGGAGTCCATCATATATATTCATAGGTTCTCCTTACCCTCAGTGTGGAAGTATGAAAAGTGAAAGTTGTTTAGTCATGCCCAACTCTTTGCAACCCCATGGACTATAAAGTCTATGGAATTTTCCAGGCCAGAATACCCGAGTGAGTAGTCTTACCCTTCTCCAGGGGATCTTCCCAACCCAGGGATTGAACTCAGGTTTCCCACATTGCAGGTGGATTCTTTACCAGCTGAGCCACAAGGGAAGCCCTCCCACCCTCAAGGAAAGGGAATTATATAAAGGTCATAGGAGATCATCTCAGAATTCTCCCTATCTAATAAGGCCTGGGACTGAATGTTATTAAAAAGTTTCCATAATCATAAAACTTAAAGCTTATAAAAAATGTGATGCTAGTGTTTCTTAGAATAAGATTTGGGAAAAACATATTGTCATGAGGTAATCACTCATTTGAAACTACCAACATCATTGCTTCTACTTTAGTGAAATTAAGTAAGCTCATGAAGCTCTGTCATTGTACCCAACACAGGCATATGTTTAACATAGGATGATTACATCAAAGGAAAGTTTTGAGTGTAACATTCAAAAGTTGTGCAGGATATGTATAAAATCAGTGACTTTGCATTCATCAATTGCCCTGACAGAGATGATTTTGTTATTTGTGATACCCCCCACATTCCTTAGATTACTCATGTCATTTTCATCAGGTTTTGCACTAGAAGTTTACACATATCCCCTGCTAATTTAATTTACAGTGTACATTTTTGTTTGCTTCTCACCAGGTGCAAAGATAGTTATCACTCTTTTTTCCAGAATACACACCTTTTTAAGATTTTTGAAAACTGCTTTATTGTTTTTTTAGAGATTCTGTCCCATCTCTTTGCAAGTCAAGCAACAATCCTACAAGTTCACATAATCACTCAGATTCACTCATACAAATTATCATTTGTTTTTCTTTTTTTAAATTTCCTTGAACCACAGAAGACACATTATCACTGCTCTATTCCCAGAGACAGTAAAGGATGAAAGACTTCAGTACTTCTAAATTAACAACCACTTAATAATTTATTCCCTGGGAAATTTTACTTTTCCTTTAGATGTTTCCATTATTATTATTAATAATACATTATTATAGGTATGAACAAAGTATTTCAATGCAGAATGTATGATAAGAATGAGACTTCTCAAGTGAATCTACAGGCAAAATCCATGGTTAGGAATTATGGTTCTGAAAACCATGCACTAAATTATGCTAAGAGGCCAAATGTGGAAAGATCATAATTCAACTCTTGTTACAAGAAGCTGTGCTAGAATTTCAAAAGAAGGAATAAAATCATTTGAAACAAATGTCCTACAGGTTTGAAAGATTTTTTTTTTTTTTTCTGTATAGAGATCTAAAACATATAGCCACTTGTATTCACCACTTTAGCCTTGTGACCTGGGAGTCTGAGTTTCATAAAATTATGGTGTTAGTTAACATTATAATTGGGCTTCCAGGTGGCACAGTGGTAAAGAATGCCTGCCAATGCAGGAGACAGAGGAGACACGGGTGAGGTCCCTGGGTCAGGAAGATTCGCTGGTATAGGGAATGACAACCCTCTCCTGTATCCTGGTCTGGAAAATTCCATGGACAAAGGAGCCTGGTGGGCTTCTGTTCCTGGGGTCACAAAGAGGTGGACATGACTGAGCATGCTTGTCCAATATTATAATTAGATACTATAATTTATCTAAAGCTAACTGCTGTATCTGAAATTTAAGATCATTTTGAAAACTTTATTTTATATATCATTCACATTTTACTGGTTGGAAAGTATGTTTACACAAATGGAATCTTGTATATTCTTACTGATTCTATTTGGTTTGGAGTATTCTGGAATGTCACATTAAAAAGAAGGTGCACCACCATGATAGAAAATGAAGAAATGAAGATTTACTTAATAGAATTAAGCAAAATGTTATGAAACACATTTCACTATATTTTTGATGTTTAACAGTAACTCCTAATCTAACTATTGTTATATCGAAATGTTAGAGTTTGATTTCTTTTTTTTTAAACTTGTTAAGCCCTACATGTATTTGTACTGTTTCCTGTATGGTGACTGAAAGTGAAAGTGTTAGTCACTCAGTTGTGTCCAACTCTTTGCAACTCCATCAACTGTATGGATTGTAGCCTGCCAGGCTCCTCTGTCCATGAAATTTTTCAGACAAGAATACTGGAGTGGGTTTCCATTTCAATTTCCAGGGGATCTTCCTGACCCAGGGATTGAACTCAGGTTTCCTGAATTGTAGGCAGATTCTTTACCATCTGAGTCACTAGGGCAGTCCCTTATGTGATGGCTATTGCTTTCCTAAAATGTACATCCAAGCTGATTCTTATAGGTTCCTTTGACGGCAGGCCTTAGATACTGTCAAATATCCCATTGATATATAAAAACTATATTTACTGGAGATTTTGGCCAATAATTCTAAGAATAATTGGTATAAACTGAAAAAAAAAAAAAAAACTATAGTGTTAATGAGCAACACAATTTTGGGCAACAAATTTGGTACTGTTAATAATGCCCAGTGTGTTGATCTTGCTATGCATTAATATAATATTAGCTTTCTAGTTCTCCAGGATACTCTGAAATTCCTAATATATTTAAAAATATTTACAAATGATCTTTTCTGCTTTATCTAGGCACAGTAAATCCTGTTGTAGGTAATTGAGAACCTAAACAAATGGGAGTGCTTATTAAACAAGGTATGTGTCTATAAATACTTTTAAATGTATTCATCTCTGAATACAATTCTATTTCTTCCATTAAAATAGACATACATATATATTTATGTATAATTTGTATTTTCTATTGTATTCATAACATTTTGCCATGAAACTAGCATGTAAAAACAACATAAATTAATACCTCACTGTCTATAGCTCAGAAGACCATGGGGCAGAAGTTCACTCGGGTCTGCTGCTTAGGATCCCACAAGGCTGCAGACAGGATATTGGTAGAACTTTGATCCTGTCTGCAGGTGTACCCTCCAATTTACCCAATTACCATGGGCTCCAAGCCTCACTTGTTGTTTGGTAAGTAAGTGAGGAGTTCCCAGGTGGCTCAGTGGTAAAGACTCTGCCTGCCAATTCCGGAGACCCTGGAGACATGGGTTCGATCCTTGGGTTGGGAAAATTCCCTGGAAGAGGAAATGGCAACCCACTCCATTATTCTTGCTGAAAATCCCATGGACAGAGGAGGCTGGTGGGTTATAGTCCATGGGGTCACAAAGAGTCAAACACGACTGAGCACACACACACATACACAGGTAAGAAAGTGAGGTCTTTGGAATGTAAGGCTTGTATGAACTAAACTCAACGACATTCAGCCATAGTATTTGCCGTATTTGGCTGAAACAATGGCTTTTTTGGAGAGTTTAAACCTCTGGATCCCAAAGCAGTGAAAGCACTCAGACCAGTAGTAATAAGACCAATAGTTAACAGCATGCTGTGCAGATAGACTTGATATACTTATGTTTTCTGATGTTGATGTCTCTCCAGCACATATTATAACCAATGAAAGTAATATACCAATGTGTGGTTTATATTATGAATATAAATTGCTGTGTTTATTATAACTATAATTATATATTTTATAATAATAATACAATAAAATTAATATAAATGTTTGGCTTATTACTATTTATGAATGTGATTTTTCCTTTTAAAGCAGAATTTTTAAATCCCCCCCTTTGTTAGCTTACACTGTATGTGGAAATTGTTCTGGAAGACTCACTGTAGTTTCTTGGAGGGAATTTGAGGTACAGCCTGGATTAATTAATTACTCATTTAAACCCCAATATTAAGGAGGTTTTTTAATTGGTTGAAGTTTAGATTCATACCTGTTCCATAGCAGATGAACAGGGGATGGGTAACAGGTCCCAGAAGTGTATGCACCCTTGATTTGTCCTCTAGCCCTGTGATATGGGAGCACGAAGAAAAATTCATATAGATAAAAGGACCTTTTACTTAAGAACCTTGTGTAGAACTAGTCTTTATTTACTTGGCAGTGAGACATATTTCCCTTTAAAAAGAGGAAAGGGCAATGGGAATATATTTTTGTAGTTGGTGTGAGGTATGAGTCAGCCAAGGGGTCTTGCACTCAGACAGTTTAAGGCCTTGGGTCAAATAGAGACCATTTGTCAGACTGGAGTTTAAATGAGAGTTGTTGGAGGAAATGTTTATGTCTGTTAATTAAACCAATTGCCTGGGACCTAGAGGGGAGATGAAAGTTCCCTTTGTAAGGAGCATGGCATTGTGTATCCAGAGAAGTAAAATGTGCCTTGGTGACTATTAGCAACATCTGAGACTACAGGGGCATAAGGAGTGCACTGTGACAACTCACACTGTGGCCTTAGTTTACATAGAGGTCTTTGAGCTTGGTTTAGGTTTTGAGTATCTGTGGGGCAAGAGATTCCCAAGCATTTTTATCCTGAAGGCAACAACTGTTGGTAATGAGACAAGAGTTTGTATTAATGTACAAGTTGGAGCTATTTGCTGATGTCCAGTACTAAAATGACTGTTGCTTGTCATCATCTTGGGTCTCATTGTTTATTTGGACATCCTTGTTAAATGATGGAACACAGCTATGTTTCACTTAGCTCCATCATGTTTATGATGAGAGCAATGCTCTTCAGACAGTCTATGAACTTTCTCTGCTGTTGACTCAGTTAATCTCAAGGGATTCTCCAGGTAGTCAAGGGATCTTGGGGAGGAATGGTCCCTTCCAGAATGTGGTATCTGGCCAGAAACTTATAACAGAAGAGACCACCCCCTTCTGCAGGTGGAACATGCCTCAGGGCCAGATTTGGTTTCATACTAGATCAAGAAGGACTTGGCATCCTGGAAGAGTTTGTGGGGTGCTGCTTCCATGGATCAAGGCATAATGGTCAGGTGGGTACAGAGGGTCATAGGCTCAGCATCTATAAGAGACTCTGTTTTCAATAGAGCCCAGTATGTGACCAGTAACTTTCACTCCAATGATGTACAACATTGGGTTAATAATGACAATTTCTTGTGATAGAAGCCCGTCAAAGCTGTATGTCCATATACCTGGTCCAGAGGCTCCAGATAACTCAAGAAGAGGTTGTTAAAGTCCCTATGATGAAGGAGCCTCTGGAAGCACAAATGAGACTGTGTTCTGACTTTAGAGCCTTTGTTGGAGAGAATGTTTTTTACAGTGGACTGATTTTAAGTAGTGACATCTATGAAGCTAACTAAAATTTAAAAATGAGGACTATATTGCCTCCAGAAGTCAAAAAGGACTAAAAGATATTAGACATGTAGATTCAAAATAAGTGTGTGAAATTAAACTCCTTGGAGGAAGTCATCAATGCAATGCCATACCTGTGCTCCTGGACAAAGTTGGGTGCAGTTAAATCTTGCAAAAATTGTGTGCAAAGGCAAGGCTGCTAAGGTAACACATGGATAGTTTGAAAAAGGTGTAATGTGTCCTGTTGAAGGTGAAGGCAAACTGCAACTAAGAAGCTATTGAAATAATCACTGAACAGAATGTATTCGTTAATTACAGTAGCAAAATATTTACCAGTAGCTGATTGGATTGACATTATTAACTTCAATAACATTGGTATTGGGTTTGTGGACCTTTTTATTTCTTTTTCTTTAATTATTTTGCTGTGTTGTGTCTTACTTGAGGCTTGTGGGCTTTCTCTAGTTGTGGTGTATAGGCTTCTCTTGTGCCACATGGGTTTAGTTGTCCCTCAGAAAGTAGAATCCTTGCTCCCTGACCAAGACTGGAACCCACATCCCCTAAGTTGGAAAGCAGGTTCTTAATCACTGGGCCACTAGGCAAGTCCTGGGTTTAGGGAACTTAATGAATAAGATCACAGCATTATGCTTGCAGTAATACACCATGGAGGAGAAGGCAATGGCACCCCACTCCAGTACTCTTGCCTGGAAAATCCCATGGACGGAGGCGCCTGCTAGGCTGCGGTCCATGGGGCCGCTGGGAGTCGGACACAACTGAGCGACTTCCCTTTCACTTTTCACTTTCATGCATTGGAGAAGGAAATGGCAACCCACTCCAGTGTTCTTGCCTGGAGAATCCCAGGGACGGGGGAGCCTGGTGGGCTGCCGTCTACGGGGTCACACAGAGTCGGACACGACTGAAGCGACTTAGCATAGCATAGCATAGCAATACACCATGGGGCTCCCCTGTTGGCTCAGACAGTAAAGAATCCACCTGCAATGCAGGAGACCTGGGTTCTATCCCACTCCAGTATTCTTGCCTGAAAAATCCAATGGACAGAGGAACCTGGCACACTATAGTACATGGAGTCGCAAAGAGTTGGACATGACTGAGTGACTAAGCACACACACACACTCCACCATGAGGGACCATTCATATATATATTTTTTAGGTCTAAGATCAGGAAAAATTGGATTTTGATATTGAGAAGCAGTGAGGATAATCTCCATTAATTCATTACTTAGTTCTTAAATAATATGTTTTAATACTTGAAGGTCCTATTATAATTTACATTGTACCATTTAAATTATGGTGTCCATAGAGTCTAATTTTGGCAAACCAATTTGTACTTGCCAAGATCTTAATTCAATTTTAACTTAGTATTCATTGTGTCATACTATTTATGCTCAAGATAGACTATTTTATTTTTATTTTTTTTAAATTTTATTTTATTTAACTTTACAATATTGTATTGGTTTTGCCATATATCAAAATGAATCTGCCACAAGTATACATGTGTTCCCCATCCTGAACCCTCCTCCCTCTTCCCTCCCCATACCATCCCTCTGGGTCGTCCCAGTGCACCAGCCCCAAGCATAGGACAATGAGAGATTCAGCCAAAGCTATAGTTAAGTGAGGTATTCTTAGTTTTCTCTAACATAGTTAATCATCGTCCACAAATTATAGGAGGCACTATGCTTAAATTCAATGAGATCCCAAGGTAGAACCTGAACTTGAACCCTAGGATTAATTAATCTATGAAGCCTTATCAGTTGGTGCATTTTGTTAGTCACTGAGTTGTGTCTGACTCTTTACAACCCCATGGATGTAACTTGCCAAGCTTCTCTGTCTGTGGAATTTTCCAGGCAAGAACACTGGAGTCAGTTGCCATTCTCTTCTCCAGGGGATTGAACCTGGGTCTCCTGCATTGCAGGCAGATTCTTTATCATCTGAGCCACCAGGAAAGCCCCCTTTGGGCACATGTTAAATGTAATTTAGAATCTCTGTTGTAGAGGCACAGCAGCTAATCAGTGCCCTTGTTATCTTTATGTTTTATAAATTCTTCTAGTAAATATTTTCAATTGTTCCAAATTATATACATACACACAAAAGTTGGTTTTTTTTTGTTTTTTGTTTTTTGTTTTTTTTTTTGCGGGTGCAAGCGGCTGTTTAATAATTGTGATCTGTAGTGGAGAAAAGTTATTTTTAATGCTTAAAATTTCCTCTCCTGCATCTAGGCTTGGTTTTGGTTGATAGCTTATTGTGCAAAACTTTTAGGTGTATCCTAGGAACTTTTAGAAAATGGGAGAGGGAGAAGGAGTCCGGTTATCTCTCTCATTCTAAAGGGAATGGGACTAAGCATTTGTATTTAGGCTAAGTACAGGAACTACCGTTTGTACTTAGACAACTATAGCATGCTCTCCTTCAGACAGCATAGGTAATTCCTTTGTTGGAAGAATCAGTCCCTTGGTGTAACTTGAAGGTACTCACTAAGGCCAGGCACCCTGGCTAGGTTCTTACATTGTCTAGCAACTGGATAAATTTAATGTGCGCTGGAGTTGGAATGAGAAATACAAGGATGAGTTAATTCTTTTGCCGCAGTGACCCCTTTTGGATTAAACACTGATCCACTGGTCTCCAAGGGTGTAACCATCAGTATTCCTAAGGGCCTTAGCCTCCTGTATTTTACTGGTAACAGAGGTGAAATATATGACAGCAAAGAAGTCAAAGTAGCCACTCCCATAACCCGAGTGTCATCACCAGTGAGACAGGGTACCATTTCTCTACCATGGGAGAGTCTAACCTTAACTTTCCTCTGTATGGGTCACTGAAAGCATCCAGACAAACCAAGGTTCTGGCCTGAATAATAAATACCAAAGTCGAAGACATAAGAGGATAAAAGGGGCCCTGGAATAGGCTTCTATGATACATGGGCTGTGACCAGAACTAAATAAAACTGAGCCCAGAAACTGCATTTCAAGTAGTCCATCATTCCTCCTGTCCTAGAGAGGGCCTATTTGGTGACTATCTAGCCATCAGAGTTTAGAATTAAGCACTGTTAGCTTTGAATATTCCTATGTTGAGAAAATTTTGGTCCGGAGACATGGCAACCACTGGTAGACATAGCAGCAAGAAACAAGTCGCAAGCAGAAACAGGATCATTATTAAGGAGTATTTCCCTTCCAAGTGACTGCTGTGCAAGTTTATATAATTAGTGATCCAAGAGCCATTGTCCAAGAAGCTATGTAAGAGTTAGTGGCCATGGCTATATCGTTCTCCTCATAGTGTCAATGCTTTATAAAATTTAAAGATTGTTCTGATGATGGAACACAATATACACTCAGAGGTGATCTAAATGGGGATTTTTTTTTTTTTTTAATATGCAGAGGCTGGGTGGTAGCCTTTAACTTCAGAAACACGATAGAACAATTATATCCATAAACTAAATATTGAGAGTTATTTGTTTTTTTTTGTTTGTTTGTTTGTTTATCTTCAAGGATATAGGGTGCTTAGCAATGCATTTGGTGAAGTTTAGAAATGAATGAGATTGCTAAATTAACAGGGTGTATATTGACATATGTAAGAAAAAAAAAAAAAAAAGATCTGAGACAGAGAAACCTAACTGGAATCATCCTAGTACAAATTCATGACCTCAACCCATTTCAAAGATAAAGTCATTTTATAGCCCTATAGCATCATGATTGAGGCTAAACTAGAATCTACGTTAGGAAGAATGTTACAGTATGGTCACAGATATATGCTCTGAATCTTTCTTCAAACCATCTCAGAAGGAAGGAAAATAGAAAATCTTGTAGGGATTATTGGGCTTCCATTTTTGCCCAGATGGTAAAGAATCTGCCTGAAATGCAAGAGACCCAGGTTTGATCCCTGGGTCAGGAAGATCTCCTGGAAGAAGGGAATGGCTACAGTCAATGTGGTCACAAAGAATCAGACATGACTGAGTGACTAACATTAACTAACTAGCTATAGGGATTAAGGTCTCCAGACTTTAATTGTTTCTGGAAACTAATGATGAGGTTATGGAGGTCTGGTAGTAAGTGGAGCCTTGACCCAATTCACCGCCAGTGCAATCTTAGACCCATTCTATGGCTATTTCTCTCAACATCCAACATATATAGGGTACAGAAACAAAAAACAACTATCAAAATCCCTACATTGTTTTTCTGACCCATGGAGAAAGTACTGTTATGGTATAAAGGATTTAGTAGAGCCACTGGAATTGCACTTGCCCAATGCTGACTTGCTAGAAAACAAAACAAAGCAAAAATATCACACCCCTATAGGAATCAGAAAGATTACTGCCACCATCAATGACCTGAAATGTGCAAGAGTGCTAATTTCTACCACATTCCCATTTAATATGCCTATTTGGACAGTGTAAAGCCAGATGTGTCAAGGAGAATGACAGTCGATTATCACACACATAATTAGGTAGTGATTCCAATCACAGCTGCATTGCCAGATACGATGTCTCCCCTGGAGAAAATTAACACAGACCCTGACACCTGGTATACAGCTATTGAAATAGAAACGCACTTCCCCCCTCTATCTCTGCCAGCCAAGGAAAACATAAGCAGTTGGCTGTCACATGATAAATACAAAACCATACCTTTCCTGTCTTGTTTTAGAGCTATGTCAACTCCCCAACTCTCTGTCATAAAATATTCTAGAGTAGGGACAGGTGTGGGTACTACACAGAATAAGGCACTGGTCCATTATAGTCCTGATTGTATGATCATTCCAAAACAAATACACAGGAAGTAGCCAGTATCCTAGATCCTTAGTAAAACAGAGGATGCTAAAGTTTAATAAGCAAATCTCTCAATATCCACACATCTGTAAAACTGATAAAATATCTTGGATTCAAGTGGTCTTTTTTTTTTCTTATACTCTAGAGAGAAAGAAAAATATTTCCCTTTCAACAATCACTATCAATAAATAGGCACAATATTTAGTGGATCATGTTTATGGATTTTGAAGGCAATGTGTGTCACATTTGTCCATACTATTCCAACCTGCTTCCTGGATAATTTGAAAGGCTGCTAATTTTGAGTTGAGCCAAGAACAAGAAGGGCCCTGTAATAAATCCAGGTTGCTGTGCAACTGACCTGCCACTTGGGCCTTATGACCCAGAAACCTATTGTTATTGCAGGTCTCTGTGTCAGAGAGATAATTTCCATGGTGCCTTGACAAACCGCAGTGAGTGATTATGAGTCCTAAATCATTGAATTTGGGAGTAAGGCCATGCCCTTTTCTATTGACAAACTATTCTCCACTTGAAATGTTGTCTGGCTCATACTTGGATTTGCTTGTGAATATGTTACAGAAAACTAACCAATCTAATCACATGGATCATAGCCTTGTCTAACTCAATGAAACTATGAGCCATGCTGTGTAGGGCCACCCAAGAAGGACAGGTCATGGTGGAGAGTTCTGACAAAATGTGGTCCACTGGAGAAAGGAATGGCAAACCACTTAAGTATTCCTGCCTTGAGAACCCCATGAATAGTATGAAAAGGCAAAAAGATAGAAAACTGAAAGATGAACTCCCCAGGTCAGTAGGTGACCAATATACTACTGGAAATCGGTGGAAAATTAACTCCAAAAAGAATGAAGAGACAGAGCCAAAGGAAAAACAACACCCAGTTGTGGATGAGACTGGTGATTGAAGAAAGGTATGATGCTGTAAAGAACAATATTGCATAGGAACCTGGAATGTTAGCTACATGTATCAAGGCAAATTGGAAGTGGTCAAACAGGAGAGGACAAGTGTGAATGTTGACATTTTAGTTATCGGCGAACTAAAAGGGACTGGAATGGGTGAATTTAACTCAGATGACCATTATATCTACTACTGTGGGCAAGAATCCCTTAGAAGAAATGGAGTAGCCATCATAGTCAACAAAAGAGCCCAAAATGCAGTACTTGGAAGCAATCTCCAAAACGAAAGAATAATCTCTGTTCATTTCCAAGGCAAACCATTCAATATCATGGTAATCCAAGTCTATGCCCGGACCAATAATGCTGAAGAAGCTGAAGTTGAACTGTTCTGTGAAGACCTACAAGACCTTCTAGAACTAACACCCAAAGAATTTGTCCTTTTCATTATAGGGAACTGTAATGCAAAAGTAAGAAGTCAAGAAATACCTGGAGTAACAGACAAATTTGGCCTTGAAGTACAGAATGAAGCAAGGCAAAAGCATATAGAGTTTTGTGAAGAGAATGCAGTGGTCATAGCAAACACCCTCTTCAAACAAGACAAGAGAAGACTCTATACATGGACATCTCCAGATAGCCAACACCAAATTATATTCTTTGCAGCCAAAGGTGGAAAAGCTCTACACAGTCAGCAAAAACAAGACTGGGAGCTGACTGTGGTGCAGATCATGAGCTCTTTATTGCCAAATTCAGACTTAAATTGAAGAAAATAGGCAAAGCTATTAGACCATTCAGGTATGACCTAAATCAAGTCCCTTATGATTATAGAGTGGAAAGTGAGAAATAGATTTAAGGGACTAGATGTGATAGACAGAGTGGCTGATGAACAATGGATGGAGGTTCATTACATTGTACAGGAAACAGGGATCAAGACCATCCCCAAGAAAAAGAAATGCAGAAAAGCAAAGTGGCTGTCTGAGGATACCTTACAAATATCTGTGAAAAAAAAGAGAAGTGAAAAGCATAGGAGAAAAGAAAAGATATGCCCATTTGAATGCAGAGTTCCAAAGAATTACAAGGTGAGAAAAGAAAGCCTTCCTCAGTGATCAGTGCAAAGAAACAGAGGAAAGCAATAGAATGGGAAAGACTGGAGATCTCTTCAAGAAAATTAGATATACCAAAGGAACATTTCATGCAGAGATGGGCTCAATAAAGGACAGAAATGACATGGACTTAACAGAAGCAGAAGATATTAAGAAGAGGTAGCAAGAATAAGCAAAAGAACTGTACAAAGAAGATCTTCACGATACTGAAAATCACGATGGTGTGATCACTCACCTAGAGCCAGACATCCTGGAATGTGAAGTCAAGTGGCCTTAGGAAGGATCACTATGAACAAAGCTAGGGGAAGTGATGGAATTCTAGCTGAGCTATTTCAAATTCTAAAAGATGATGCTGTGAAAGTGCTGCACTCAATATGCCAGCAAATTTGGAAAACTCAGCAGTGGCCACAGGACTAGAAAAGGTCAGAACAGAGAATGATCAAACTAACACACAAATGCACTCATCTCACATGCTAGTAAAATAATGCTCAAAAATCTCCAAGCCAGGCTTCAGCAATACGTGAACCGTGATGTTCACGGTTCATCTCCAGATGTTCAAGTTAGTTTTAGAAAAGGCAGAGGAACCAGAGATCAAATTGCCAACACCCACTGGATCATCAAAAAAGCAAGAGAGTGCAAGAAAAAACATCTATTCCTGCTTTATTGACTATGCCAAACCTTTGACTGTGTGGATCACAATAAACTGTGGAAAATTCTGAAAGAGATGGGAATACCAGACCACCTGACCTGCCTTTTGAGAGACCTGTATACAGGTCAGGAAACAAGAGTTAGAACTGGACATGGAACAACAGACTGATTACAAATATGAAAAGGAGTACATCAAGGCTGTATATTGTCACTCTGCTTATTTAACTTCTATGCAGAGTACACCATGAGAAACACTGGTCTGGAGGAAGCACAAACTGGATTCAAGACTGTCAGGAGAAATATCAGTAGCCTCAGATATGCAGATGACACCACCCTTATGACAGAAAGTGAAGAAGAACTAAAGAGTCTCTTGATGAAAGTGAAAGAGGAGAGTGAAAAAGTTGGCTTAAAGCTCAATACTCAGAAAATGAAGATCATGGCATCTGGTCCAATCACTTCATGGCAAATAGATGGGGATATGGTGGAAACAGTGGCTGACTTTATTTTGGGGGGCTCCAAAATCACTGCAGATGGTGATTGCAGTCATGCAATTAAAAGATGCTTATTCCTTGGAAGGAAAGCTATGACCAACTTAGACAGCTTATTAAAAAAAAAAAAAAAAAAAGAGACATTATTTGTCAACAAAGGTCCGTCTAGTCAAAGCTATGGTTTTTCCAGTGGTCATGTATGGATGTGAGTGTTGGACCTTAAAGAGGGCTGATAGCAGAAGAATTGATGCTTTTGAACTGTGATGTTGGAGAAGACTCTTGAGAGTCATTTGTGTTGCAAGGAGATCCAACCAGTCCGTCCTAAAGGAGATCAGTCCTGGGTGTTCATTGGTAGGACTGATGTTGAAACTGAGACTCCAATACTTTGCCCACCTGATGTGAAGAACTGACTCATTTGAAAAGACCCTGATGCTGGGAAAGATTGAGGGCAGGAGGAGAAGGGGACTACAGAGGATGAGATGGTTGGATGGCATCACTGACTCAATGGACATGAGTTTGATTAAACTCCGGGAGTTGGTGATGGACAGGGAGGCCTGGCATGCGAGGTTCATGGGGTTGCAAAGAGTTGAACATGACTGAGCGACTGAACTGAACTGACTGATGCAGATGACACCACCCTTATGGCAGAAAGTGAAGAGGAACTAAAAAGCCTCTTGATGAAAGTGAAAGAGGAGAGTGAAAAAGTTGTCTTAAAGCTCAACAGTCAGAAAACTAAGATCATGGCATCTGGTCCCATCACTTCATGGCAAATAGATGGGGAAACAGTGGATATAGTGACAGACTTTATTTTATTGCTCCAAAATCACTGCAGATGGTGATTGCAGCCATGAAATTAAAAGACACTCACTCCATGGAAAGAAAGTTATGACCAACCTAGACAGCATATTTAAAAGCAGAGACATTATTTTTCCAACACATGTCCATCTATTCAAGTCTATGGTTTTTCCAGTAGTCATGTATGGATGTGAGAGTTGGACTATAAAGAAAGCTTAGTGCAGATTAATTGATGCTTTTGGACTGTGGTGTTGGAGAAGATTCTTAAGAGTCTGGTGGCCTGCAAGGAGATCCAACCAGTCCATCCTAAAGGAAATCAGTCTTGAATATTCATTGGAAGGACTGTTGTACAAGCTGAAAATCCAATACTTCGGCTACCTGATGTGAAGAGGTGACTTATTTGAAAAGACCCTCATGCTAGGAAAGATTGAAGGTGTGTGGAGAAGGTGACAGCAGAAGATGAGATGGATGGCATCATGGACTCAATGGACTTGAGTTGAGTAAACTCCGGGAGCTGGTGATGGATAGGCAAATCTGGCGTGCTGAAGTCCATGACGTCACAAAGAGTCGGACACTACTGAGCTACTGAACTGAACTGTTGTTACCTTACGTGGTAACACATAAAAGACTTTAATACATAAGACAGTTTTGTATACATGATGAAGTTAAGGATATTGAGATGAAAAAGTTGCTGTGAATTATCCAGGTGGACCCAATATACTCACAAAAGTCTTAAATGAGCAAAAGCCCAAAGTTTCAAGTCAGAAAAGAAAAGAGAGAGAGAGTGACGGGGGGTGGGAGGTGCGGGGAGGGGAGGGCTGTTGGAAGGTTCTACCCAGCTGATTTTGAAGGTGAAAGGTGGTTCCACGAGCCAAAGAATGCAGATGTCCCTCAAAGTTAGAAAAGGCAAGAAAACAGATTATCCCCTAAAGCCTCCATAAAGAATGCAGCCCTGTCAACACCTTGATTTTTGGAATCCTGACATCCAGAACGCTATGAAAATAAGTTTGCATTTTTTATGCCACTAATTTTGTGCTAATTTGCTACAGTGGTAATCGGGATACTAAGACAATGAAACACAAAATCATTAAGCTAACAGTGGAATCTGGCAGGCTACAGTCCTTGGGGTCACAAAAGTCGGACACAACCTAGCGACTAAGCCACCACCAACAGCTCATTATGTAGTGCTTGTTATCTTATTCACAAAACAAAGAAATGCCCATATACAAAATGCATACATTTATACATTCATAAGTACTTTCGTAAATTCAAAACTGGATATGCTTAATGACATTCAATTATGTAAAGGAAATAGTGTTTAGGAGATGAGTCTGGGTGGTTCCCAAAAGTTCGAAAAAACTTAAAAAAGCTACATGTGCAGATATTACAGATACCTGCATTAGATCTCCTCTTATTTTTCTTCTTTCCTATAAGTTCTTACCTTTGGCCACTTTTCCAAATTAATAAAATAGATGCAGTGCAGTTAGCAGTTTCTTCTACAATGCAGATGGGAGATAATTCAGAAGAATATAGTAAGACTGAACTCTGATGTCTAGTTAGAACAAGACACTGAAATGTCAGCCAATGACAACATTTAAAATGAGTTTGCACAGACATTAGAAAGGAGCATCTAGGAACTTTGAAGACAGTTTCCAGGAAGACTTGAAGAAATTCATGCTGATGCTGGATTTTGGAGAAAGATTGAGTTGATTATGTTTAATTTATAAAAAACATAAAATCAATAATGTGAATAGTCCTAAAACCATTGAAGAAATTAAATTTTAAATGAAAAAAAAAAAAAAACAGTACAGGCAAAGATAATCTATTTTTGAAATAATACCATATATTTAGATGCAGAAGTGTTAAATCATCCAACATCCAGAGAAGGTGATTATTTCTGTAATACAACTAGAGATATGTCAGCATGTACAGTAAAGGTGGGCTTAGAAAGGACAGCTAAACAGAGATATGTTTGTGGAGGAATTACATGTTTAAGACAAGGAATGTGAAAATCATATTGAAATCAAGTGGGAGGGCACATAATTAATTTACAAATAGAGCTGACATAAGTAATGCAGAATTTTGTAGCAAGTATTGTTACAGCAATATCCAATGTATATGAAGGGGACAAGATGGAAAGTGGAGAGTAAATTAGAAAACTGTTACAAAAATGAAGGGCAGAATGCAGACAGGAGGATGAAGTCAAGTGTAGAATAAACAGGACGTGAACTCAGTAGCAAATTGACATAGGAGATCATGGGGGTGGGTAACAAAAATTGATGCTTTGGCTTCTGCTTGTGGATGAATTGATGTTGGTACCAGTCTGGAAGATGGACTTCCCAGGTGGTGCTAGTGGTAAAGAACCAGCCTGCCAATGCAGGAGACATAAAAGATGCAGGTTTGATCCTGGGTTGGTAACATCCCTCAGCAATCCACTCCAGTATGCTTGCCTGGAGAATCCTCATGGACAAAAGAGCCTGGTGGGCTATGGTCCATGGGGTAGCATAGAGTCAGACATGATTCACACAACTTAGCAGGCATGCACGTGCCAGTCTGTAAGATAGGAAACACTGAAGGAATAGGTTCTGGAGAAAAAAGTAATTTGTCTTATTAGTCTTCAATTTGTCAAGTTCCAGTGGAAGAAGCTTAATTTTATATACTGCTGTATAGTCATTATAAAAATGTGATGTGTTGAAAGGAAATGGAAATGTGGAAATCTGGCACAAGGAAGATGCTGACATCAGTTTAACTATTCAGTGAATCTACATCAAGAAATGAAGTTATCCCCCTTCACCCCACCTCCCTCAGACTGTAGCTGTCTATCGCCATCTATGGTTGATGCCTCTGTGAAGACTGAGGAACTTCAGGCTCTTAGCCCTTACTAAGAGTAGGAGAAAAGAGGAAGGGTGGAATTGGCTACATTTGTTTCTCTACTCAGGTGCCTCTGCCTGTCATATGGATCCTGACATTAAAAGGAGTAGTAGTTGACAAAATGTGATTAATTTAAAGGGGAAATGACAGTCAGGCCATAGGTTTGATGGCAATAGTAACTGCCATCAAAATATGAGATTATTAAAAATGATAAAATAAACACAAATCTAAATACATTAATAAGTTGTATTAAAGTAAATAGGGTAAGCACAGCCACCAAATGTCACCCAACTTCAGATTTGGTTGTTTTAAAAAAATCTAGCAATACCTGTGATACAAATCCAAAACATGATAACCCTGGAAGCCTGAAAGTAGGGCAATGAAAAATGATGTCAAGCAAAGCACAAATCTCACATAGAAACACTAAATATAGGACAATAATGCTTTAATAGGCTTCAGCAATACGTGAACCATGAACTTCCAGATGTTCAAGCTGGTTTTAGAAAAGGCAGAGGAACCAGAGATCAAATTGCCAACATCCACTGGATCATGGAAGAAGGAAGAGAGTTCCAGAAAAACATCTATTTCTGCTTTATTGACTATGTCACAGCCTTTGACTGTGTGGATCACAATAAACTGTGGAAAATTCTGAAAGAGATGGGAATACCGGACCACCTGACCTGCCTCTTGAGAAATTTGTATGCAGGTCAGGAAGCAACAGTTAGAACTGGACATGGAACAACAGACTGGTTCCAAATAGGAAAAGGAGTACATTAAGGCTGTATATTGTCACCCTGCGTATTTAACTTATATGCAGAGTACATCATGAGAAATGTTGGGCTGGAGGAAGCACATGCTGGAATCACGATTGCCAGGAGAAATATCAATCACCTCAGATATGCAGATGATACCACCCTTATTGCAGAAAGTGAAGTGGAACTAAAATCCTGTTGATGAAAGTGAAAGAGGAGAGTGAAAAAGTTGGCTTAACACTCAACATTCATAAAACTAAGATCATGGCATCTGGCCCCATCAATTCATGGGAAATAGATGGGGAAACAGTGGGAAGAGTGTCAGACTTTATTTTGGGGGACTCCAAAATCACTGCAGATGGTGATTGCAGCCATGAAATTAAAAGATGCTTACTCCTTGGAAGGAAAGTTATGACCAACCTAGATAGCATATTCAAAAGCAGAGACATTACTTTGCCAACAAAAGTCCATCTAGTCAAGACTATGGTTTTTCGATTGGTCATGTATGGATGTGAAAGTTGGACTGTGAAGAAAGCTGAGCATGAAAGAATTGATGCTTTTGAACTGTGGTGTTGGAAAAGACTCTTGAGAGTTCTTTGGATGCAAGGAGATCCAACCAATCCATTCTAAAGGAAATCAGTCCTGGATGTTCTTTGGAAGGACTGATGCTAAAGCTGAAACTCCAATACTTTGTCAATCTCATGCAAAAACTTGACTCACTGGAAAAGACTCTGATGCTGGGAGGGACTGGGGGCAGGAGAAGGGGACGACAGGGGATGAGATGGCTGGATGGCATCACCGACTCTATGGACGTGAGTTTGGGTGAACTCCAGAAGTTGGTGATAGATAGGGAGGCCTGGTGTGGTGCAATTCAAGGGGGCACAAAGAGTAGGACATGACTGAGTGGCTGAACTGAACTGAACTGATGGTCTATTTGTAGATACTAAAAAAATCTAGTAATTAGGTTGAATTACAAAGTTTTTTAAATAATTGTTTTTTTTACTTTTTAATTTTTTGGAGTTTAATAACAAAATTATTGCCAAATAGTTATTAATGATATTAATACAAAGTTAATGAAGTCAAAGGAGCAGTTGTGGTAAAGAATTACAGCAATTAGATCTTTGTATGAATATTGAAAACTAACCTCTAAAATACAGAAAGCAAATATATACATATATGTGTCTGCATGTTCAGTCACTTCAGTTGTGCCTGACTGCGTTTTGGAATTCTTCATACAAGAATACTGGAGTGGATTTCTTTACCCTCCTCCAGGGGATCTTCCTCACCCAGGGATCAAACCCACGTCTCCTGTGTCTAATGCATTGGCAGGCATATTCTTTACCTCTGAGTCACTGGGGAAGTACATATAAACATATACCAGATCAGATGAGATCAGTCGCTCAGTCATGTCCAACTCTTTGTGCCCCCATGAATCGCAGCATGCCAGGCCTCCCTGTCCATCACCAACTCCCGGAGTTCACTCAGACTCACGTCCATCGAGTCAGTGATGCCATCCAGCCACTTCATCCTCTGTCGTCCCCTTCTCCTCTTGCCTCCATCCCTCCCAGCATCAGAGTTTTTTCCAATGAGTCAACTCTTCGCATGAGATGGCCAAAGTACTGGAGTTTCAGCTTTGGCATCATTCCTTCCAAAGAAATCCCAGGGCTGATCTCCTTCAGAATGGACTTGTTAGATCTCCTTGCAGTCCAGGGGACTCTCAAGAGTCTTTTCCAACACCACAGTTCAAAACCATGAATTCTTCGGCGCTCAGCCTTCTTCAGAATCCAACTCTCACATCCATACATGACCACAGGAAAAACCATAGCCTTGACTAGATGGACCTTTGTTGGCAAAGTAATGTCTCTGCTTTTGAATATGCTATCTAGGTTGGTCATAACTTTCCTTCCAAGGAGTAAGTGTCTTTTAATTTCATGGCTGCAGTCACCATCTGCAGTGATTTTGGAGCCCAGAAAAATAAAGTCTGACACTGTTTCCACTGTTTCCCCATCTATTTCTCATGAAGTGGTGGGACTGGATACCATGATCTTAGTTTTCTGAATGTTGAGCTTTAAACCAACTTTTTCACTCTCCACTTTCACCTTCATCAAGAGGCTTTTGAGTTCCTCTTCACTTTCTGCCATAAGGGTGGTGTCATCTGCATATCTGAGGTTATTGATATTCCTCCCGGCAATCTTGATTCCAGCTTGTGCTTCTTCCAGTTCAGTGTTTCTCATGATGTACTCCGCACATAAATTAAATAAACAGGGTGACAATATACAGCCTTGACGAACTCCTTTTCCTATTTGGAAACAGTCTGTTGTTCCATGTCCAGTTCTAACTGTTGCTTCCTGACCTGCATACAGGTTTCTCAAGAGGCAGATCAGGTGGTCTGGTATTCCCATCTCTTTCAGAATTTTCCACAGTTTATTGTGATCCACACAGTCAAAGGCTTTGGCATAGTCAATAAAGCAGAAATAGATGGTTTTTTGGAACTCTCTTGCTTTTTACATGATCCAGCGGATGTTGGCAATTTGATCTCTGGTTCCTCTGCCTTTTCTAAAACCAGCTTGAACATCAGGAAGTTCACAGTTCTCATTTTGCTGAAGCCTAGCTTGGAGAATTTTGAGCATTACTTTACTTGCGTGTGAGATGAGTGCAATTGTGCAGTAGTTTGAGCATTCTTTGGCATTGCCTTTCTTTGGGATTGGAATGAAAACTGACCTTTTCCAGTCCTGTGGCCAATGCTGAGTTTTCCAAATTTGCTGGCATATTGAGTGCAGCACTTTCACAGCATCATCTTTCAGGATTTGGAATAGCTCAACTGGAATTGTATCACCTCCACTAGCTTTGTTCGTAGTGATGCTTTCTAAGGCCCACTTAGCTTCACATTCCAGGATGTCTGGCTCTAGGCGAGTGATCACACCATCGTGATTATCTGGGTTGTGAAGATCTTTTTTGTACAGTTCTTCTGTGTATTCTTGCCATCTCTTCTTAATATCTTCTGCTTCTGTTAGGTCCATATGATTTTTGTCCTTTATCGAGCCCATCTTTGCATGAAATGTTCCTTTGGTATCTCTGATTTTCTTGAAGAGATCTCTAGTCTTTCCCATTCTGTTGTTTTCCTCTATTTCTTTGCATTGATCGCTGAAGAAGGCTTTCTTATCTCTTCTTGCTATTCTTTGAATTCTGCATTCAAATGTTTGTATCTTTCCTTTTCTCCTTTGCTTTTCACTTCTCTTCTTTTCACAGCTATTTTTAAGGCTTCCCCAGACAGCCATTATATACAAAAGAATTTATAAATATTATGAAGTTGGGAAGTAACATTACATTGGAACATTTGCGAACAAGTATTTCAGTCCGACATATCAAGCAAAGACATTCTAGTAAGTGTATATAGCAACTGAATGACTCAACAATTTAAAACTAGTGTTTCCTTTTGAGATTCATGTAGCATTGATAAAGTATTTACTGAAAAGTTGATCCTGAAGAAATTATTTTAAAAATCCAGAAGAATAAGCATCACAGAGAGAATAGTCCTTGATTACAGTGCAATGTAATTTAAAATTAATACATTTTTTAAAATGTTATGAATCAAATGTTATTTACAAATGTTATAAAATAAAAAACAATTAATTGATTGTAGAAAGCACTATAAGCATCAATATGTCTGATTGACAAAATACATACTTATATGCAAAAATTCACAATAATGTTAAATAAAGTATACTAACAATTTCAAAAGCTTTGCTTAGCTCAAGAATGAAAAAAAAAAAAAAAAGAGAGGACTCCCCTAGTGATCCAGTGTTTAAAACTGTGCCTTCCAATGCAGGGTGTGCAGGTTGGATCCCTTGCTGGGGAGCTATTAATAAGATCTCATATGCCTCATGGCCAAAAATCCAAAACATAACACAGAAACAATCTAGTGACAAATTCAGTAAAGACTTTAAAAATGGTTCACAACAAAAAAATATTTAAAAAATGAAAAACAAAATAAATGAACAGTCTTCATTTTATTTCAAACTTAAAGAATGACCATTAGGTCAGTGGAGAAACTAAACTAAAATCACAGAAAATAGGTGTTTTTGCTCCTAATATTGGACCTAATATCTACTCATTTAGTATTTAGAATTTGTGCAGGATTGGAGAAGTGGAGTAGGGACCTCTTAACCCAATTGTTATAAGAAAAGTAGAGCAGGGACCACTAACTGAATGAGAAAATAGAACAACCATGCTAGCAAGGTGACACAAAACTTACTTATGTCTGTGACTCTGTTAGAAGAAAATATATTCTATGAAAAGTTGAAGCTGCATGACTTTTGTAAGAATTCACTTGTTTTCCTCTAACTTGAAGAATTGCTGTAAGGCTTCCTTCCATATTTTTGAAAACTCTAGAATTACCAGCAGAAGTGTGTCTTAAATGTTCTGTATTCATATACACTGGTGAGATGGAAGAAAGAAAGTGTTAGTCCCTCAGTCATATCCGACTCTGTGTGACCCCATGGACTGTAGCCTGCCAGGTTCTTCTGTCCATGGAATTCTCCAGGCAAAAATATTGGAGTGGGTTGTCATTTCCTTCTCCAGGGATCTTCCCAACCCAGGAATCAAACCTGGGTCTACTGCACTTGCAGGCAGATTTTTTTACCATCTGACCCACTTAGATTCTTGACTGGATGAATGATCTAAACAAACAAACAAAAAAAATTGTAAAAGGATGAAAGGATATAAACCAGGAGAAAATATTTGGAAATTGAATATCTAATAAGGTATACTTGATATAAAAACTAGTAGCAAATCTCAATTAGAAGAAAAGTAAACATGTGCACAATATTTAAACTGAAACCTCAGCAAAGATGATAAAAAAGATGGCAAAGAAAACGACACTAAAATACATTACTCACCATAAGGTGCATGAGTGAACTATAGCTTCATATGAATGTGGGTTATTTGGTACAGAATGATTGGAGCACACAATTACGATTATTTAATCTTATGAGCTTTAATACATGTAGGCTATCTTTCAAAAATATAGGAACTGTTTATTTATTTATTGTCGTATAGCTGATATATATCATGCAAATTATAAGTATACAATATGAGTGAGTGAGTAAAAGTCATGTTCAACTCTGAGACTCCATAGACTGTAGTAGCCCACCAGACTGTCCTCTGTCCGTGGGAATCTCCAGGCAAGAATACTGAAGTGGATTGCTGTTCCCTTCTCCAGAGTATACAGTATAGTGGTTCACAATTTTAATGGTTATATTTTATTTATAGTTATTATAAGATAATGTGCTTTTACTCTGTGTTGTAAAATATATCCTTGAGGCTTCTTTTATACATCGTAGTTTATATATCTTAATTCCCTACCCTTTAATTGTTCTCCCCTTGACTTCCCTCTCTCTACTGGTAACCACTAGTTTCTTCTCTATATCTGAGTCTGCTTGTTTTCTGTTATATTCCAGAGTTTGTTCTATTATTTAGATTCCACATGTAAGTGATTTCATATTGTATCTGCTTTTCTCTGTCTGACTTATTTCACTTAGCATAATGCCCTTCAGGTCCACCTATAATTATGTTGCAACTGCCAAAACATCATTTTTTATGGCTGATTCTACCACATATATATCACATCTTCTTCATCCATTCCTCTGTTGATGGGCACCTAGATTGATTTCATATCTTCACAATTGTAAATAATATTGCTGTTTACATTGAGGTGCATGTATCTTTTGAACTAGTTTTTTTTTTTTTTTTCCTGATCTATTTTCAGGAGTGGAATTGCTGGGTCATATGGTAGGTCTTTGAGAAGGAAATGGTAACCCATTCCAGTATTCTTGCCTGGAGAATCCCATGGACAGAGGAATCTACTGTCCATGGGGGTCACAAACAGTCGGACACGACTGAGTGACTAAAACAACTACTACTATGGTAGGTCTATTTTTAGTTTTTTGAAAAACCTTCATACTTTGGTTTCACAAATTGGCTATGCCAATTTACATTCCACCAACAATGTACAAAGGTTATCTTTTCTCCACATACTCACCAATATTTATTTTTGTTCTTTCTGATAATAGCTATCATGACAGGTAAAAAGTGATATCTTATTGTGGTTTTGATTTGCATTTCCCTGATGATTAGCAAGGTTGAGCGTGTTTCATGTGCCTATTGGCTGTCTGCATTTCCTCCTTGGAAAAGTGTCCATATAGTTCTCTCACCTATTTTTCAATCAGGTCATCTTTTTTTATGATGTATGAATTGCTTATATATTCTTGATATTAGCTTATCAGTCATATAAATTGCAAATTTTTTTTTCCTATTCAATAGGTTGTCTTTTCTTGATGGTTTCTTTTGTGGTACAAAATTTTTAAGTTTAATAGGGTCCAATTTGCTTATTTTTGCTTTATTTTCTTTGTTTTATAAATATAGTATGGTAATGGGTTGGAAGTTTTAATATTGAAAGTTCGGATATTTAAATATTGTAAAAATAACAATTCTCCATCAGCATTATCTTATAAGTGGGGAAATTTTTAATGGCATTATTTATCATCAATGTGTTTGTAGTGTCTAATTTGTTTTATTTTTTGGCATAATCTCAAGGAAAACCACGTTAGATATGCCAGCATGCAGTGATTTCTTTTTAGTATGATGTTATGGAGGTCTAAAATTAGGCATAAAGAAATGATGTTTGCTGATAAATGTATTGGAAGCACATTTTGTTACATGAAATGACCTATTGTTTCCATTAAATCCCTAAAAATGTACCAACATGCATTTTGGTAGGATTTTTAGGATGATTTTTAAAATCTTTGGGTAATAGCAAATTAACTGAAAACAAATTTGCAACTACATACTTAGGGCCATAGCCAAAACACTCTGAATGAAGTAAAACTAAGTTGGGCATTGGTTCTACCATATAATGACAATTAGCATTAAGTATTGATACTTAATATAGGTAGCCTAGAAATTAGTGATTTTTCATACCGAATAAATTCAACATGGAAATAATGTATTTTTACACGTTAATTATCACTAGACTCCAAAGTAATAATTTCTTTTTTAACATGATGCTAACTTTCTTTCATTCTCTCTGACTTTTAGTTTGTGCTGTTAATAGCTTTCTAAATGTTCTGTCAAATAAAGCTGTTGGCATATTTTGAAAAAGCAGATAAAATGTGTAATAGTCCAACATTCCATATATGTATAGCGATATAATTCTTGGATTATGACATCATGAAACAGGAGATCATCAAAGTAACTTCCAGATGTGAAACTGACAGGAACTTCCAAGAAAAGGTAGATTGCCGGCAACAGTGCTATAGCCTATGAAATATGTATTAACTGAGGAGTCTTCTATTCAAGATGAAATTTATAAAGAATCTTTTCATTCTCTGCCATAAGAAAACCTCATATATCACTCATTGAAAAGGAGGAGGAAGAGTTCACCAGAATCATGTAATAAGATGTCAGGACTGGATGGTGATTAAAAGCACCATCTAAATTCTATTTGGGCAAGGTACTTGAAAATCCAAATCAAATAGGCCATGTATCAAGAGAGCAGAGTAAATGTCACAATGTTCCACTGTGACAGATAAGTGCCAGAGAGTATATATCAGCATGAAACAAGAATTTCTAAGCAGACACTTTAAAACATGCTTCATAAGCATTATTCTAAATATGTAGGAACATTTTTAATAATGATATTTATCATTAATGTATTTAGAAGATCATTTAAAGTTTAATTAATTTTTTTTTCAATCAAACTTTGAGCTGTTTATTGCCCACCACCCCCCATCCCAGTTTGTTTTTTTTTTTTTTAAACCTGAAACACTGTATTAGTTTTGCCAAACATCAAAACGAATCTGCCACAGGTATACATGTGCTCCCCATCCTGAGCCCTCCTCCCTCCTCCCTCCCCATTCCATCCCTCTGGGTCATCCCAGTGCACCAGCCCCAAGCATCCAGTATCGTGCATTGAACCTGGACTGGCAGCTCGTTTCATACATGATAATACACATGTTTCAATGCCATTGTCCCAAATCTCCCCACCCTCTCCCTCTCCAACAGAGTCCATAAGACTGTTCTATACATCAGTGTCTCTTTTGCTGTCTCGTACACAGGGTTATTGTTACCATCTTTCTAAATTCCATATATATGCGTTAGTCTACTGTATTGGTGTTTCTCTTTCTGGCTTACTTCACTCTGTATAATAGGCTCCAGTTTCATCCACCTCATTAGAACTGATTCAAATGTATTCTTTTTAATGGCTGAGTAGTACTCCATTGTGTATATGTACCACGGCTTTCTTATCCATTCATCTGCTGATGGGCATCTAGGTTGCTTCCATGTCCTGGCTATTATAAACAGTGCTGCGATGAACATTGGGGTACACGTGTCTCTTTCCCTTCTGGTTTCCTCAGTGTGTATGCCCAGCAGTGGGATTGCTGGATCATAAGGCAGTTCTATTTCCAGCTTTTTAAGGAATCGCCACACTGTTCTCCATAGTGGCTGTAGTAGTTTGCATTCCCACCAACAGTGGAAGAGGGTTCCCTTTTCTCCACATCCTCTCCAGCATTTATTACTTGTAGACTTTTGGATCGCAGCCATTCTGACTGGTGTGAAATGGTACCTCATAGTGGTTTTGATTTGCATTTTTCTGATAATGAGTGATGTTGAGCATCTTTTCATGTGTTTTTTAGCCATCTGTATGTCTTCTTTGGAGAAATGTCTATTTAGTTCTTTGGCCCATTTTTTGATTGGGTCATTTATTTTTCTGGAATTGAGCTGTAGGAGTTGCTTGTATATTCTCGAGATTAGTTGTTTGTCAGTTGCTTCATTTGCTATTATTTTCTCCCATTCTGAAGGCTGTCTTTTTACCTTGCTAATAGTTTCCTTTGATGTGCAGAAGCTTTTAAGTTTAATTAGGTCCCATTTGTTTATTTTTGCTTTTATTTCCAATATTCTGGGAGGTGGGTCATAGAGGATCCTGCTGTGATGTATGTCAGAGAGTGTTTTGCCTGTGTTCTCCTCTAGGAGTTTTATAGTTTCTGGTCTTATGTTTAGATTTTTAATCCATTTTGAGTTTATTTTTGTGTATGGTGTTAGAAAGTGTTCTAGTTTCATTCTTTTACAAGTGGTTGACCAGTTTTCCCAGCACCACTTGTTAAAGAGATTGTCTTTAATCCATTGTATATTCTTGCCTCCTTTGTCAAAGATAAGGTGTCCATATGTGCGTGGATTTATCTCTGGGCTTTCTATTTTGTTCCATTGATCTATATTTCTGTCTTTGTGCCAGTACCATACTGTCTTGATAACTGTGGCTTTGTAGTAGAGCCTGAAGTCAGGTAGGTTGATTCCTTCAGTTCCATTCTTCTTTCTCAAGATCGCTTTGGCTCTTCGAGGTTTTTTGTATTTCCATACAAATTGTGAAATTATTTGTTCTAGCTCTGTGAAGAATACTGTTTGTAGCTTGATAGGGATTGCATTGAATCTATAAATTGCTTTGGGTAGTATACTCATTTTCACGATATTGATTCTTCCAATCCATGAACATGGTATATTTCTCCATCTATTAGTGTCCTCTTTGATTTCTTTCACCAGTGTTTTATAGTTTTCTATGTATAGGTCTTTAGTTTCTTTAGGTAGATATGTTCCTAAGTATTTTATTCTTTCTGTTGCAATGGTGAATGGAATTTTTTCCTTAATTTCTCTTTCTGTTTTCTCATTATTAGTGTATAGGAATGCAAGGGATTTCTGTGTGTTGATTTTATATCCTGCAACTTTACTATAGTCATTGATTAGTTCTAGTAATTTTCTGGTGGAGTCTTTAGGGTTTTCTATGTAGAGGATCATGTCATCTGCAAATAGTGAGAGTTTTACTTCTTCTTTTCCAATTTGGCATGTTCTCAAAAAGAGCTACCTGTGAGATATTCCAGCACTCAAAAATATTCAAAGTATTTTTTGAATATTATGCTAAAAATGCCTAGGTTTAGATGTGAAAATAATGGGGTTTTTTAGTATAAATTTGATGCTTTCCATCCTGAAATATTTTTCTTTTTTTAAGCTATGTTTTTTATTGAAGCATGTTTGATTTACAGTTTTGTGTTAGTTGCATGGGTACAGCAAAATGATTCAGTTATACACATACATATTATATATCCCCTCTTTCTTAGATTATTTTCCCATACAGGTCATTACAGAATACTGAGTAGAGTTCCCTGTGCTATACACTGTGTATGCTATGCTTAGCTACTCAGTCATGTCCAACTCTTTGTGACCCGCATAGACTGTAGACCACCAGGCTTCTTTGATCATGAGATTCTCCAGGCAAGAGTACTAGAGTGGATAGTCTCTTCTCCAGGGGATCTCCCCAGCCTAGGGATAGAACCTGGGTCTCCTGCATTGCTGGTGGATTCTGTACCATCTGAGCCATCAGGGAAGCCCTTACCTTCATGCTGTAACCAGCAAAATTATGCTCAAAATCCTTCAAACTAGGCTTCAGAAGTACAAGAATCAAGAGCTTCAAAGTGTTCACACTGGATTTAGAAAAGCCAGAGGTACCTGAGATCAAATTGCCAACATCCGCTGGATCATAGAAAAAGCAAAGGAATTAAAAAAAACAAAACAAAACAAAAAAAAAAAAACCTACTTCTGTTTCATTGACTGTGGTAAAGCCTTTAACTGTGTGGATCACAACAAACTGTGGAAAATTCTTCAAGAGATGGGAATACCAGATCACCTTACCTTTCTCCTAAGAAGCCTGTATACAGGACAAGAAGCAACAGCTAGAACCAGACATGAAATAACTGACTGACTCAAAATTGAGAAAGGAGTACCTCAAGGCTATATATTGTCACCCTGCTTATTTAATTTATATGTAGAGTACATCATGTGAAATGCTGGGCTTGACTCACAAGCTAAAATCAAGATTCCCGGGAGAAATTTTAACCTCAGATACCTGAATGGCATAAAGTGAAGATGAAATAAGAAGCCTCTTGAGGAAGGTGAAAGAGAAGAGTGAAAAAGCTGGCTTAAAACTGAATATTTAAAAAAAAAAAAAAAAGGCATCCAGTCCCATCACTTCATGGCACATTGATGGGGAAAAAGTGGAAGTAATGATAAATTTTATTTTCTTGGTCTACAAAAGTCACTTCAGATAGTGATTTCAGCCACAAAATTAAAAGACACGTGCTTTTTGGAAGAAAAGCTATAAAAAAAAACTAGACAGCATATTAAAAAGCAGAGACATCACTTTACCAACAAAGGTCTGTCTAGTCAAAGCTGTGGTTTTCCAGTATTTATGTATAAATGTGAGATTTGGACCATAAAAAATGCTGAGTGCTGAAGAATTGATGGTTTCAAACTATGGTGCTGGAGAAGACTCTTGAGAGTCCCTTGGTCAATAAGGAGGTCAAACCAGTCAGTCCTAAAGGAAATCAACCCTGAAAATTCATTGAAATTGCTGATGCTGAAGCTGAAACTCCAATACTTTGGCCATCTGATGCGCAGAGTCTGGAAATGGCCCTGGTGATCAAGGACAAGAGGAGAAGGAGGTGACAGTGGATGAGATGGTTATGTGGCATCACTGACTCCATGGAATGAATTTAAACAAACTCCAGGAGATAATGAAGGACAGGAAAGCCCGGTGTGCTGCAGTTCACAGGGTCACAAGGAATCAGACACGACTGAGCTACTGAACGGCAACATTTCATGTATAGTAGTGTGTACAGTAGTAGTGTAGTGTTAGTTGCTTCAGTCGTGTCCAACTCTTTGAAATACCACGGACTGTAGATTTCCAGACTCCTCTGTCCATGGGATTCTCCAGGCAAGAATGCTGGAGTGGATTGCCAGTCCCTTCTTCAGAGGATCTTCCCAACCCAGGGATCAAACCTGGGTCTCCTGCATTGCAAACAGACTCTTCACTGTTTGAGCTACAGGGAAGACCTAAGTGTATATATGTCAATCTCAGTCTCAAATTATCTCTTCCCCCTACTCTCCTAGTAACTGTAAATTTGTTTTCTACATCTGTACCTCTATATCTGTTGTGTAGATAAGTTTAAGTGTGCCTTTTTTTTTTAATTTCCACATATAAGCAATATCAGGTATTTAACTTTCTGTGTCTGACTTACTTCACTTAGTATGGTAATATATAGGTGCATCCATATTGCTGCAAATGGCATAATTTCATTCTTTATTTATGGCAGAGTAATATTCCATTTCATACATGCACCACATCTTCTTATGTTTTACCATTATTTTCTATTGTTTCAGTTCAGTTCAGTTCAGTTGCTCAGTAATGTCTGACTTCTTGTGACCCTATGAACCACAGCACGCTGGGCCTCTTTGTCCATCACCAACTCCCGGACTCCACCCAAACCCATTTCCAATCAGTCGGTGATGCCATCCAACCATCTTATCCTCTGTCATCCCCTTCTCCCCTTGCCCTCAATCTCCCAGCATCAGGGTCTTTTCAAATCAGTCAGAACTTTGCATAAGGTGGCCAAAGTATTGGAGTTTCAGCTTCAACATCAGTTCTACCAATGAACACCCAGGACTGATCACCTTTAGGATGGACTGGTTGGATCTCCTTGCAGTCCAAGGGACTCTCCAGAGTCTTTTCCAACACCACAATTCAAAAGCATCAATTTTTCGGCACTCAGCTTTCTTCAGAATCCAACTCTCACATCCATACATGACCACAGGAAAAACCATAGCTTTCACTAGATGGACATTTGTTGGCAAAGTAATGTCTCTGCTTTTTAATATGCTGTGTATGTTGCTCATAACTTTCCTTCCAAGGAGTAAGAATCTTTTAATTTCATGGCTGCAATTACCATCTGCAGTGATTTTGGAGCCCAGAAAAATAAGTCACTGTTTCCACTGTTTCCCCATCTATTTCCCATGAAGTGATGGGACTAGCTGCCATGATCTTAGTTTTCTGAATGTTGAGTTTAAGCCAACTTTTTCACTCTCCTCTTTCACTTTCATCAAGAGGCTCTTTAATTTCTTTCACCAGTGTTTTATAGTTTTCTATATATAGGTCTTTAGTTTCTTTAGGTAGATATATTCCTAAGTATTTTATTCTTTCCGTTGCAATGGTGAATGGAATTGTTTCCTTAATTTCTCTTTCTGTTTTCTCATTATTAGTGTATAGCAATGCAAGGGATTTCTGGGTGTTGATTTTATATCCTGAAACTTTATTATAGTCATTGATTAGTTCTAGTAATTTTCTGGTGGAGTCTTTAGGGTTCTCTATGTAGAGGATCATGTCATCTGCAAACAGTGAGAGCTTTACTTCTTCTTTTCCAATTTGGATTCCTTTCATTTCTTTTTCTGCTCTGATTGCTGTGGCCAAAACTTCCAAAACTATGTTGAATAGTAATGGTGAAAGTGGGCACCCTTGTCTTGTTCCTGACTTTAGAGGAAATGCTTTCAATTTTTCACCATTGAGGATAATGTTTGCTGTGGGTTTGTCATATATAGCTTTTATTATGTTGAGGTATGTTCCTTCTATTCCTGCTTTCTGGAGAGTTTTGATCATAAATGGATGTTGAATTTTGTCAAAGGCTTTCTCTGCATCTACTGAGATAATCATATGGTTTTTATTTTTCAATTTGTTAATGCGGTGTATTACATTGATTGATTTGTGGATATTGAAGAGTCCTTGCATCCCTGGGATAAAGCCCACTTGGTCATGGTGTATGATCTTTTTAATGTGTTGTTGGATTCTGATTGCTAGAATTTTGTTAAGGAGTTTTGCATCTGTGTTCATAAGTGATATTGGCCTGTAGTTTTCTTTTTTTGTGGGATCTTTGTCAGGTTTTGGTATTAGGGTGATGGTGGCCTCATAGAATGAGTTTGGAAGTTTACCATCCTCTGCAATTTTCTGGAAGAGTTTGAGCAGGATAGGTGTTAGCTCTTCTCTAAATTTTTGGTAGAATTCAGCTGTGAAACCGTCTGGAAATAAAAGCAAAAATAAACAAATGGGACCTAATTAACCTTAAAAGCTTCTGCACATCAAAGGAAACTATTAGCAAGGTGAAAAGACTGCCTTCAGAATGGGAGAAAATAATAGCAAATGAAGCAACTGACAAACAACTAATCTCGAGAATATACAAGCAACTCCTGCAACTCAACTCCAGAAAAATAAATGACCCAGTCAAAAAATGGGCCAAAGAACTAAATAGACATTTCTCCAAAGAAGACATACAGATGGCTAACAAACACATGAAAAGATGCTCAACATCACTCATTATCAGAGAAACGCAAATCAAAACCACTATGAGGTACCATTTCACACCAGTCAGAATGGCTGCGATCCAAAAGTCTACAAGCAATAAATGCTGGAGAGGGTGTGGAGAAAAGGGAACCCTCTTCCACTGTTGGTGGGAATGCAAACTAGTACAGCCACTATGGAGAACAGTGTGGCGATTCCTTAAAAAGCTGGAAATAGAACTGCCTTATGATCCAGCAATCCCACTGCTGGGCATACACACTGAGGAAACCAGAAGGGAAAGAGACACGTGTACCCCAATGTTCATCGCAGCACTGTTTATAATAGCCAGGACATGGAAGCAACCTAGATGCCCATCAGCAGATGAATGGATAAGAAAGCCGTGGTACATATACACAATGGAGTATTACTCAGCCATTAAAAAGAATACATTTGAATCAGTTCTAATGAGGTGGATGAAACTGGAGCCTATTATACAGAGTGAAGTAAGCCAGAAAGAAAAACACCAATACAGTAGACTAACGCATATATATGGAATTTAGAAAGATGGTAACAATAACCCTGTGTACAAGACAGCAAAAGAGACACTGATGTATAGAACAGTCTTATGGACTCTGTGGGAGAGGGAGAGGGTGGGAAGATTTGGGAGAATGGCATTGAAACATGTAAAATATCATGTATTAAACGAGTTGCCAGTCCAGGTTCGATGCACGATACTGGATGCTTGGGGCTGGTGCACTGGGATGACCTAGAGGGATGGAATGGGGAGGGAGGAGGGAGGAGGGTTCAGGATGCGGAACACATGTATACCTGGGGCGGATTCATTTTGATATTTGGCAAAACTAATGCAATTATGTAAAGTTTAAAAATAAAATAAAATTAAAAAAAAAAAAAAAGAGGCTCTTTAGTTCCTCTTCACTTTCTGCCATAAGGGTGGTGTCATGTGTATAGCTATTGTTTCAGTTCAGTTCAGTTCAGTCAGTCAGTCATGTCCGACTCTTTGTGACCCCATGAATCGCAGCACTCCAGGCCTCCCTGTCCATTAACAACTCCTCGAGTTCACTGAGACTCACATCCATCGAGTCAGTGATGCCATCCAGACATCTCATCCTCTGTTGTCTGCTTCTCCTCCTGCCCCCAATCCCTCTCAGCATCAGAGTCTTTTCCAATGAGTCCACTCTTCGCATGAGGTGGCCAAAGTACTGGAGTTTCAGCTTTAGCATCAGTCCTTCCAAAGAAATCCAGGGGCTGATCTCCTTCAGAATGGACTGGTTGAATGTCCTTGCAGTCCAAGGGACTCTCAAGAGTCTTCTCCAACACCACAGTTCAAAAGCATCAATTCTTTCACGCTCAGCTTTCTTCACAGTCCAACTCTCACATTCATACATGACCACTGGAAAAACCATAGCATTGACTAGATGGACCTTTGTTGGCAAAGTAATGTCTCTGCTTTTCAATATGCTATTGTTTAGTTTAATATTAATCACCAAAAATCTAGTTGCACAATGAAATTTCACTTAAAAACTTGTTTAGCAGCCATTCAGATAAGAACTTAAAATTTTGAATATTCTAGGGGATAAACATCAAGAGTGCTTGACTAGGACTAGTCACTTTTGAGAAGAAAACAGAGGGAATTTATAATTAAAGAAATAAATGTGGCCATTTTTCCCCAGCTGCCCTGTCAATTCAGAGTAGTTTAAATTCTCTCTAATATTCCACTTAAAAGTAAAATGACTGATTTATTTTTTATTCATTATCATATGTCTGAATTCAGATGTTTCCTCTTTTCATTTCTCCTATTTTGCTGCCTCTAATTTCTGCTCCACTGCTGCCTAGCACACCAGCTCAATGGTGTTTATGCATGATTAATTTGGTAGAAAAAAAATGTGGCACTATGATCTACTGTATTGTATTTTGTGAATGAGGCTAATAGTAATTTCCTTTTATATTGGAGTCATATGAGTACAATGAGCTAATCTGCTGTCAAAAGCTCTACCACTAAGCTATACCCCAAATGAACTAATCTTAACACTGAAATTTTTATTTTGCATATATATATATGTGTATGTGTGTGTGTGTGTGTATATATATATATATATATATATGGTGGTGGTTTACACACTAAGTCATGTCTGACTTTTGTGACCCCAAGGACTGTAGTCCTCCAGGCTCCTTTGTCCATGGTATTTCCCAGGCAAGAATTCTGGAGTGCGTTGCCTTTTCCTTCTCTAGAGGTTCTTCCCAACCCAGGGATTGAACCTGGATCTCCTGCATTGCAGGTAGATTCTTTACCAACTGAGCTATGAGGAAAGTCAATCCTGTATGTGTATATATATATATATATATATATATATATATATATATATTATAACTAAAAATTAGGGGGAAAAAGATAAAAATTATTCCAGGACCACAGATGGTTTGCCTGTTGCCATATTCCAGTTAATAACACTAAGGCCAAGTTAACTGATCAGTTTTGCTTGTCTTCAAATCATATTAATTGAATCAAAGGGTGTATAATCTGTATGCTATAATTTAATTTCACAGGCTTCCCTGAAATTAATCCATGGTTTCGATGTAACTCTATGTTTTCATTTGCTATGTGGTAATCTATCCTTGAAACATATCACATTATATTAAAAGATTGTCTTTTAAAAGTAATAGCCACAACCTTTATATCCATTTCGAATTTACAAAAACTGAGAATGTAGTACAGAGAGTCCCCATGTACTCTCTATTGCTCTCAAACTGTCCCCAGTTGTTAATACCTTGTATCAGGATGGTACACTAGCTGCAATTGATGAATAAATATCAGTATGTTATTATTGACTAAAATCCATACTTTATTTTAGGGTTCACTCCTTTGTTTTACATTGTACAGATTTTGACAAAATATAATGTAGTCACCATTGCATCATGTATCCACCATTACATTATCACACAGAAGAGATTAACTCTCCTAAAAATCCTTTGGGCTCTGCCTATTCATCCCTTGCTTACTGTCTCCAGACCCCAGCCAAATACTCATCTTTTTTACTCCCTCTAGTATTGCCCTTTCAGAATATAGTTGAAATATATTCAAATTATTGTTGCATAACATAGTATATATACTATGCAAAATGAATAACATATACTATGCTATATAGTTGAAATAATACACCTTGTAGCCTTTTCAAACGCACTTTTTTTTTTTTTTTCAATTTTCAGTAGACATTTAAGTTTCCTCCGTGTCTTTTTGTGGCTTAATATATCATTCTTTTCTGTCACCAAATAATATTCCAATGTATGCATATATCAGAGCTTCAGTGTATGACTATATCACAGCATACCTGTTCACCTCTTTAAAGATATATAGGTTATTGCCATTTTGAACAAATTATGAATATATCTGCCATAAACATCTATGTGGAAGTTTTTGTATAGATGAATTTCCAACTTAACTAGGTAAATAGCTAGCATGGAATTATTGGTTCATATGATAAGACCATGTTTAGCTTGAAGAACTAACCAAACTGTCTTCCAGAGTGAGGATACCTTTGAATTTTATCAAAAATGAATAAGAATTCTTGCTGCATCAAAAACTGACCAGCATGTGATGTTGTCAGTTGTTTTGAATTTTCGCCATTGTAATAGGCATGTAGTGGTATCTCACTGCTGCGTAATTTGCAATCCCTTATTGACATATGGTGCTGAACATATTTCATATACTTAATTTCCATCTTTATATATCTTCTTGATGAAATATCCGATCAAATCTTATTCCTACTTAAGTATACATATTTTTAAAATATGAGTTCCATACGTATTTTGGATACAAGTCCTGAACAAGATATTTTTTTGTATTTGTATTTTTTTCTCCTAGGATATGCCTACTCTTTTTTATTTTCTTATAGTGTCTTTAGAAGAGAAGAAAATTTTAAAAGTGAAATGCAACTCATCCTTTTTGTTTTCTTTGTTGATTGTGTTTTTGCTGTATTTCAAAACTGATCACTAATTTTTAAAGCCAATTTTTACAATCTTTTAAGTATATTTTCAATGTATTACTATGCAGTTTATGGCACCCCATTCCAGTACTCTTGCCTGGAAAATCCCATGGACGGAGGAGCCTGGTAGGCTGCAGTCCATGGGGTCGCAAAGAGTCAGACATTACTGAGCGATTTCACTTTTCAATTTATTTTGCATACTTTTTTGGTATGACAAAAAGAGAGTCTTCCTTCTCATTTTTTAAACCATTTTCAGTGATTTATAACCACCACCACCCCAAATGCAAAATATCAATACATTTTCTTCTTTCCCAAACCACAAAACTTTCATCCAGTTATGAATTCTGATTAAACACTAGGAATGCTATTTTTTTTTAATCATGTCTGATTCTGGCTGTCTTTGTTTTAGAATACTGAGACATAAAATGATCATTTATATGTCCTTATATCCAACAAACAATAGTCGCATGGGAAAAGGTTAACAGCAAGCAGCACCTCCATTTAGAAAAACTGGAAAACACATACTCATCATTAGGGTTGGTGACCAACAGTCTACTTCTGTCCATAAATGTCTCCAAACTAAAAGTAAGAAACAGTCTGTTTGCTGGGAGTGGCTCCATAGTTCATTTTTCCCCATCATATTTCCGTTCAGTCTCTGAGATCCCTTTTCATTTGCATTATACTATTTTGCAGTTTTAAAAAGAGCTTTAAACATATCTATATATCTATACTTATATCTATCTATCTATCTATCTATACCATTTGGCATCTGGGAAGCTTTCTTAATCTATTTCTTGCTGGTAAACACAAAAACTGGAGACTAAATGTCTTTTTGTGTTTCGTACTTATTTTCTTTTAACCAAGATCAATGACACTTTTCCCTCTAAAGCTTTCTTTCTCAGAAACACTGTAACTTTTTCTCTATATTCATTTATTTTCTGTATTGTGAAGCCATGATTATTTTACAGGCATGTCTCTGTCTTAAAGTATAATTACAGGTAGATTGGATATATCAGACTTCTCTCAGACCATGTCCTTAAGCTTTCTAGAAACACTTTAAAGAAACAATTCACTAGACAGCACCTTAATGATTTCAGAAACTATAATAAAGAGAGTTACAGATACCCTTTGCTGCATAAAAATAGCTAGCAATCTCACTGACATAGAACTTAAGCAGGTTTTTTGCCCATCCATCTGCCTGGCTGAGGTTCAACTAATGTACACTGGGCTTCGTTACTCTTCATTGCTCTTTCTAAAATGCAGGTTTGCTTTAGGTCTGTTTCATGTATCACTCATTTTTTTCTTGAAACAGCAGACTGAAGCATATTTGTCAGAGCAGAAATCAGAAGTTTTCAGAGAAGCTGAAGCTTTTGATAAAAACAAAACAAAACAAGAAAACCACCTAGACTTGAACATTTTACATTTCATTTCTGTCTTTTTCTATTGGCTGAAGAAAATCCACATGGCCAAGCTGGTCATCTCTGGGGCAAGTAATGCCCTCTATGTGCATTAAACTGAACTTAAAACATGATAAGCTATAGACACAAGAAAAAGTAACTAAAATAGTGAGCAATATGAAATATGCTGTGGAGCAGTTTGTCAACTTTCACTTAATATAGAAGTGAAAAGTGACAGTGAAGTCGTTCAGTCGTGTCCGACTCTTAGCGACCCCATGAACTTTAGCCCACCAGGCTCCTCCATCCATGGGATTTTCCAGGCAAGAGTACTGGAGTGGGGTGCCATTGCCTTCTCCAGACATGGGTATATTTAGCTTTAAATCTACCATATCAGTATTTATTCCAATTTATTCTCCCTGAGATTTGTTCATTTTCTTTCCTTTCATGACTATCTAGAGTTATTTGAGAAACTTTCTCTTATTATCATATATTTTAGTCATTAGTTTGTTAATTATACCTTTTGTTATATCCTTTTAGCCTTTATTGAAGAGATTACAACATGAATCATTGACTTAATGTACTATATTTTATTTAAGTTATATTTTTGAGGTTTTTTTTATGTTTTGTGAGGTTTTATTTATTTATTTTTAAACTTTTCAGTTTATATTGGAGTATAGATGATGATCAAGAATGTTATGATAGTTTCAGGTGAACAGCAAAGGGACTCAGCTATACATATATATATACACATATACATTTACATATACTCATTCCTCCTATCCACAAAACCTCTTTCCTCCAGGCTGCCATATAACATTAAGCAGAGTTCCCTGTGCTACACAGTAGGTACTTGTTGGTATCAATGTAAAAAATAATTAAATATAGCAGTACTGTGCTACAATTTAAATTACTTATTTTACCACTTCTCCTGTTGGAACGTCCTACCCAGCACTCAAAAGCCACAAGACCCTAAATCTATTTACCCTCATAACACTAGTAAGCATAATGTCACATATTTTAATACCATATATATTAATCTATTAGTACATCATTATCAACATTATTTTACAAAGTTTGCATTTAAATTCATTCACATATATTTTCTATGCTTTTCACTCTCTACTGTCCCTTCAATTTCTGGAATAGTTTTGGCTTAAGTTTTGCTTTTTATGACTAAATATTATTTCTCTAAATTAAATTCTCATGCATATATCAAAATTACTACTAATAAACTTTGTTGAAAAAACCTACTACATACATTGGTAGCTATGGGAAATGAGATTGAAATAATAATTATTAATATCTTTCAGTTTTGTAAATAAGTTATTAAAGTAGGTAAATGATATTTGAATAAGAGTTTGACTCTATGGAAATAAGAGGAATGTTTAAGTCACATATACTCTACTGGTAGAATATATAAAATTTTAAATGTCAAAAGTCAAATAAATTTGCAGGATTATTTTTAATAAATGGTCTAAATGATAGTTATGTGTATATTTCATATATTAGAACTATTATCTTTAATTTTACTTCAAGTATAGCAGGTGTTTCCACACTTCAACCCCTTTCTATGTCATCACAGGATAGCAAAGAAAGCCTCTCTTTACAGACAGAGTTTAACAGTTAAATTATTGCAAGTCTATTCCAGCTGTGTTCATTAAAGGGCTTCATGGATAAAGGGAATTTTATTTGAAATAAGAAAAATTTTGATTCACGCAATTGCTGGTGAATCTTTCAGAGGTGTTCAAAATGCTGAAGTCGGCAAGATGTTAAATCATGATCTGGTTAAGGAGATTAATGAAAGTCTCTAAAGCACAGAAATGGGTGAATTTTGACTCAGGAAACACTGCATATAATTGGCTGAAACTTTGACTGTACAATACACAAGAACAATAATAGCACTGCAGCTTCTAATGAGTAAGTTGAACCTGAGATGTGGTTATTGGCTTGGCATATTCCACTCCTGCTGCCATGAGTTCTTGTCCTTTTTATACATGCTCTTGGAACTGGAGGGCTAAAGTGGTCTTGCATCACAGGCACAAATCCCTGTACATACCTAGGGCCTTTTCTAGAAAAGTTATTGTATCATTTAGATTTAGTGGTATCATCTGAATATATCAGACACCACTTAGTGGTTTAACCAAGAACAAGGAATTTTCTCACTCTGTTCAATGATTTGTGATATATGGCTGTTCAAAAGTAATTAGCCTCTAATTAAAATAAATAAATTTAAATTAAAAAAATAAAACACACACACACAAAAAGCAGACTTCTTTCTTTCTACTCTGGTCTTCTTTACATATAAATTTTATCTTCATAATTTTAAGGGAGTTTGTCCTCTTTTGGATATCATTGAAGAATTCTGTCAGGTAAAAGAGAGCCGGAAAAAGATGAATGGCATGCACAAATTGATTCTGTCCTTTTTGTATAACAAAATGAACACTTTCATGAAAAAAGAAATGTTTTAAAGAGTGCAATGTATTTTTCATTCATACCATAGGGGAGAAGTACACAGATGAAGCTACAAGGAAATTAGATTTATAAAGTTAAATGCACTGAATTTCTCATTAACCAAATCATTGTCCACTTAATCAACAAGACCAACAACAACAACAAAAGTGAACCAGTAACTAACTCTATCTGTAACCATCTCAATATAAAGGGCTGTTACCTGGCATTCATATCCTACAATTACTTGCCTGAGGAGCCTAGGAACTAGCAACATGTACTGCAATAATTCAGAAATAGTTACCATCACATCACAGAAACTCATGCACAAAACCACACACAATCTTTTATGATAAGATTTGGCTCTGAGTTATAAGGACCAGACATTTAATGGTGCAAATACAATTGTTTTTTAGTTACTCTATCCTGGATTGAAATATCAGTTTTGTTCCACAAAAAATCTCAGGTATCCAACTTCTTCCATATTTCCACTTCACAATCATTAGCTATGACCTTCATTTTAGTACTCCAAAACAGAGCTCAATCTCTCAGTAAAATAGTATAGCTTCCTCTCTCAGAAGGTTCCTGCAAGCCACTGAACAGCTCTCCTGTTCATTTTCAGCTTTTTTAAAATTTAGTCACTTGGTATACTCACCATTAAGGGAGGATGAGAAATGGAGTCTTGATTATTGGGGATCAGCTAATGAATGAGCATTGATAGTTTGAGGAAAACCAGTAGTGTCTGTAACAAGAGTACTTTAATGCAAAAGACATGCTTCCCACCCAGCTCCTGGAATGCCTAGCAACAAGTTAATCCAACTTGATTTCCAAGCAGATCAGATCTATGACAGTGATGTACAGTGAAATTGTCTGTTTCATTTCAGTGGAATATGCCAAGCCAATAACCACATCTCAGGTTCAACATACAATCCAGTATGGCAGTATCCACCAACCATGTCTTGCTATTGAGTAAATGGAATGTGTTTAGATTGATCACGTAATTTATTTTTTGCCTGTGGCAGATTCATTTCGATATATGGCAGAACCAATACAATATTGTAAAGTTTAAAAATAAAATAAAATTTAAAAAAATAAAATTTAATTTAAGTTAAATTAAATTTAAATAGCCACATGAAAATGGTGGTTACCATACTGAACAATGCAGGTTTAAATCTTTCCAATAAGGAAATTAAGGGATTAAGTCCCTCAAATATGAGCCATGCTCTTGCAATAAATGTAAATTTAAAAACTACTTCCACTAGAAAAAAAGAAAATAATGTAAATATCCATCAAGATATTTTAATTCAATGATTTGCTCTTTACATTTTTATTTTGTCATTGTGCTATAATTTTATGTGACAGAAAACTAAGAAATCATTGGTTCCATTGGCAGTTGACTCAGTAAATTTTAGATAAGAACAAATGGAAAATGACATTAAAAACTGTATTTATCTAGTTCTGTGCATATGTATTTTGAAGAAGAATTTTAACCTAGGTTTTGAAGTGTAAGAATATATCCCCAAATACCCTTCCACTCTGTCTTCCCCACTGTAAGATCTTTATATAAATCTGCTGCAAAGGTGACCTGCAAAGCTATAAGTTACTGAAATGAGCCCTCAGAGTCTTGCCCAAGATCTGGAGCCCACAATGAAAGATTATTGATGTTTTCAGCGGAGAAGCTGTCAATTAGATGTACAGTTTGCCATAACAGCTCCAGGGTATAAGCCTGAACTCTTCTGTGAATTTACTAGATCTACCTCACAGCCACAGGGTCAAGCACACAACTCTCCATTTGCTTCAGGAGATCCAGATGCTCACCTTTTGGCAAGTGTGCCGGAACCTGGATTGTAAATTTCATGCATTCTGGTGTTTTAGCCTAATTGCTTATTTTTAAAAGTATGTTAATTTTGTTGTTGTTGTTCTGACTGTAAAGTGATACATGTTGAATGTGGTTAATTTAAAATGTATGAAACATATGAACAAAATTATAGTTACTTGCAATTCTACAACATAGTGATAATGACTGTTAACATATTTCCTCTAAGTTGAGAAAACTGCTATTTTCATTAACTTTGCTTTGCCATGGAATATTTTAAGAATATTTTCTTCCCTCTGTCTCTTGCTCCCTCATTTATCATTCACACTTCTCAGTGCACTGCCATCTGGCTCCCTTTTGGTCAATCCATTGTGGCTTCTGTTGCCAAGGTCACCAATGTTTACTGTCATTAATTTAAATGGACACTATTAAGTCTCTATCTTAGTTGAGTTCTCTGCAATAGTTCAGAATCCTATCCACTCACCTAGTCAAGGTTTGTGAAAGCTGCTGAGTCAGACTCATTCCAAATGATTGCTTAAGCTCCTGAGACTAAACCCATTCAACCTGTTGTATCAAAAAGAATAAGGACGAAGTCTATTTTGCTTCATGTCTTCCCAGGTGGCTCAATGGTAAAGAATCTGCCTGCCAATGCAGGAGACACAGAAGGCACAGGTTCAATCCTTGGGTTGGGAAGATCCCCTGGAGGAGGAAATGACAATCCATTCCAGTAACCTTGCCTGGGAAATCCCAAGGACAGAGGAGCCTGGCAGGCTATAATCCATGGGGTTGCAAAGAGTCAGACATGGCTGAGAGTTCCAGCATTATTTTGCTTCAAACACTAATCTACCTCAAAAATTCCCAAAGGGGCAAGTATATCTGCTCAAAGCTTACAGATTAGTCATCTATAGCATAGTTTTAACTCATTTCTTCCCTATAGTTATCTTATTTCCAAGAACACATCTTTCTGACAAATAATATCTATATCTATATATTTATATCTATATCTATCTATCTATCTATATATCTATATATCTCAAGTGGTTAATCACGCCCAATACAAGAATAGATATATTATTCATATTAGTCTTCTTGAATTCCAGTCCTCCACAGTAGTGGTTATCACAAGGTTGAGAATAGTCTTTGCAGTGTCAGAGACATTTGGGGGCATTGAATGTAGATGTGACAAATTTTAAGGATCTAAAGCATAGAGAAGCTGATTTTGGCACATTTGGAAGGAACTTGCTGGAAATAGAAACATGAAAGAGAGAAAAGCAGAAAGAAGAGAGAGAAAAAGGAATACACCTGATAATCTAGTCTGAGCCTTGAAATCTAACTAGCTCTTGGTCTCTTCACTTATATGAGTCAGTGAACACTTCTCCAGGTTTTTCTTTTTCTCTTTCTTTTTTTTTTTTCTGTTCTTCTCTCTCTCTCTTTCTTTCCTTCCTTCCTCTCTTACTCTGTCCATCTTTCTGTCATTCTGTGTGTGTATATCTATCTCTCTATCAAATGAAGCTGGTAAAGTAAGAGGGCTTGGACTGGTAGCTTCTGAATACTGCTCCTAAACTCTTTACATAATTTCATATGAACAACTCTCATCTCTCTCCTTATGCACATGTCCTCTATTCCATCTGGAAATCCTGAACCATAATGGCAAAAATCATACTCATTTTATATTTCTTTAGTAATTTCTCTACCTTCTCTTCCCTTTTCTGAAAACCGGGTCTTAATTTAAGAATCTATAGCTGTCCGAAACTGCTCACTTTGGCCAACATTGCAACTACAAGGATGGCTTGTTAAAAGACATATTGCTGGGCTCACCCCAAAGTTTCTGCTTGTTCTGTTAAGAGGACCAAGAATTTGCATTTCTAGAAAATATTGATGCTGCTGATCTGTGATCACAGTTTTATTTGTTATTGGGATAGAGTGATGACTTCCTAGTTCCTTATATGCCAGACCAAAATCTAAAGTCTCAATCAGACTTGATCAACAAAGTAATAATAATTTGAATATAAAAAACTAAACTTCACACTTAAATTGAATCAAAAGTAGGAAAACACTAAATTAGAAAGTGTGAAGATTCTAGCAGTTATTTGAAATTATGCATGTGTGCTCAGTCATGTCCTGCTCTTTGCCATCCTATGTACTGTAGCCTGCAAGGTTCCTCTGTCCATGGGATTTCCCAGGCAAGAATACTGGAGTGGGTTGCCAGTTCCTCCTCCAGGGGATCTTCCTAACCCAGGGATTGAACTGCATATCCTGCAACCCTGCATTGGTAGGTGGATTCTTTGCCCCTGAGGCAGATGGGAAGCCCCATTTGAAAATATATCCATATATTAATAAAACAAATATGATTAAAACTGATAAGATTAAGCTATATATACTATGCTATGCTATGCTAAGTCACTTCAGTCGTGTCCGATTCTGTGCGACCCCATAGATGGCAGCCTACCAGGCTCCCCCATCCCTGGGATTCTCCAGGCAAGAACACTGGAGTGGGTTGCCATTTCTTTCTCCAATGCATGAAAGTGAAAAGTGAAAGTGAAGTCGCTCAGTCGTGTCCGGCTCTTAGCGACCCCATGGATTGCAGCCTAACAGGCTCCTCCATCCATGGGATTTTCCAAGCAAGAGTACTGGAGTGGGGTGCCATTGCCTTCTCAGAAGCTATATAAGGAAATAATAATAAACCAACAAATATAAGTTCAGTAGCTCAGTCATGTCCAATTCTTTGTGACTCCATGGACTGCAGCACACCAGGCTTCCCTGTCTATCACCAACTCCCAGAGCTTGCTCAAACTCATGTCCATCGAGCTGGAGATGCCATCCAGCCATCTCATCCTCTGTCATCCCCTTCTCCTTCTGCCTTCAATCTTTCCCAGCATCAGAGTCTTTTCCAATGAATCAGTTCTTCACATTAGGTGGCCAAAATGTATCAGGTGGCCAACAAATAAAATTACACAATAATATTTACCTATAAAAATGACATTTAAAGTGCTGGCCATTCTTTGGGTTTTGTGATTAGGTTTTTTTATATTAATAAAAAAATCCTTGTATAATATCCACATTTTCTCTATTGAGCCTGCTGCTGTTACAACAAAGATTTTTTCTTTATATGTTAGGAAAAAGTTAATTGTTCTCTCCTTGCATATCTCCAAGAGAACACAGAAACATGTCGATGGTTGGCCAACTCTTGGGAATGTATCCCTCAGAAGGGTCTTAATGTTAATTATTGAAGATTTTGTTGTTACATCCATAACAACATATCATGATGTACCAGCCTGTAAGGCTTCCTTTATTGTTGTTGTTCACTTGCTAAGTCATGCCCAATTCTTTGTGACCCCATGATCTGCTGCATACCAGGCTTCCTTGTCCTTCATTATCTTCCAGAGTTTGTTCAAACTCATCTTCATTGAGTCCGTGATGTCATCCAACCATCTCATACTCTGTTGTACCCTTCTCCTCTTGCCCTCAATCTTTCCCAGCATCAGGGTCTTCTCCAAAGAGTCAGCTCTTCACATAATATGGCCAAAATATTGGAGCTTCAGCTTCAGCATCAGTCCTTTTAATTAATATTCAGAGTTAATTTCCTTTAGGATTTACTGGTTTGAATTCCTTGCTGCCCAAGGTACTCTCAAGAGTCTTCTTCAGCACCACGATTTGAAAGCATCAATTCTTAGTACTCAGCCTTCTTTATGGTCCAACTCTCACATTCTTACAGGACTACTGGAAAAAACATAGCTTTGGCTATATGAACCTTTGTTGGCAAAATGTTGTCTCTGCATTTTAATACACTGTTTAGGCTTGTCATAGCTTTTATTCCAAAAGGCAAGCATCTTTCAATTTCATGGCTGCAGTCACCATCTGCAATGATTTGGGAGCCCCAAAAAATAAAGTCTGTCACTGTTTCCATCGTTTCCCCATGTATTTACCATGTAGTGATGGAACCAGATGCCACGATCTTTTTTTTTTTTTTTTTCTTTTGAATGTTGAGCTTTAATCCAGATTTCTCACTCTCCTCTTTAACTTTTATCAAGAGGATTTTTGTTACTCTTCTCTTTCTGCCATTAGTGTATTATCATCCCCATGTCTGAGATTTTTTATTTCCCCCCCTGCAATCTTGATTACAGCTTGTGATTTATCCAGCCTAACATTTCACTTGATGTATTCTGCACAGAAGTTAAATAAGCAGGGTGAAAATATACAGCCCTAACATACTCCTTTTCCAATTTTAAACCAGTCTGTTGTTCCATATCTGATGCTAACTGTTGCTACTTGTCCTGCATACAGGTTTCTTAGGAGGCAGATAAGGTGTTCTGGTATTCCCATTTCTTTAAGAATTTTACACAATTTGTTATGATCCACACAGTCAAAAGCTTTAGTGTAGTAGTCAAAGAAGCAGATTCTTGAGATAGATTTTATGAATTTAAGACTAGAATCAGAAAGATCTATTAGGATGCCATTAGTCTCATCTGGACAGTAGATTATTATGACCTGAATGGAGTGAGGACAGTGGAGAGAAATGAACTCCCTTTAAATACTTTTTAGAGATAGAGTAGATAGAAATCTATGGATGAGAATATATGGGGGATGTTACAAGTTCAAAAAACATACATTCGTAGTTTTGCTCGGCCGCAAATACTTAGAGGTGTAGCTTACTAAAACTGGAAAAATCTTACTTGGCAATCATAGTTTTGAAAATGACTATTTAAGCAAAAATAATAAAGTAGGTGATTTGGGGAGTGTGTCTTATTTGAAAAGATAGAAAAGATTGTCATTACTTCTAAAACTGTGCTGTCCGTTACATTAGTCACTGCTGCTGCTGATGCTGCTGCTGCGTCGCCTCAGTCGTGTCCGACTCTGTGCGACCACATAGACGGCAGCCCACCAGGCTCCCCCGTCCCAGGGATTCTCCACACAAGAACACTGGAGTGGGTTGCCATTTCCTTCTCCAAACATTAATCACTAGTCACATATAATTTTTTAATTAAGATTAGTAACATTTAAAAATAACCTCCTCAGATGCACCAGTCAGATGTGAAGTGTTTGATAGCCACACATAGCTATTGGCTGTTATATTGGACAGTACAGATTGCAGACCGTTTTTATCATTATCAAATGTTCCAATGAACAGCACTGCCTAAAAATTCTGGATTTGGGGATAGACAAAGGGATAGCAGTTATCATACAAGCCTGTGATTCAGTAGCTAGAAAAAGAGGAGAAAAGCAGGGGGGGAAATATGGAAAAAAAGAGAATTTTGAAATGTCAACTACATCACATGCTAAGGGAAGTTCAAACAGCATTAGAATTAAAATGGTCCTTTTTCAGTTCCAAAACATTCAGCTGCCTTTATTACTGATTTTCATAATCAAGCATATGTATTAACTGGCTAGAAGATGCTTAAACAAGTGAGATTTAGAAGCTACTTTTAATATATATCAGTTCAGTTCAGTAGCTCGGTTGAGTCCAACTCTTTGTGATCCCATGGACTGCAGGACACCAGGCTTCCCTGTCCAACATCAACTCCCAAAGCTTGCTCAAACTCATATCCATAGAGTCAGTTATCCTCTGTCATCCTTCAGTCTTTCCCAGCATCGGGGTATTTTCCATTGGGTCAGATCCTTGCATCAGGTGGCCAAAGTATTGGAGTTTCAGCTTGAGCATTAGTCCTTCCAATGAATATTCAGGACTGATTTCCTTCAGGATGGAATGGTTGGATCTCCTTGCTGTCCAGGGACTCTCAAGAGTCTTCTATAACACCACTGTTCAAAGGCATCAATTCTAAAAAAAAAAAAAAAAAGCATCAATTATTCAGCGCTCAGCTTTCTTCACAGTCCAACTCTCACATCCATACATGACCACTGGAAAAACAATAGCTTTGAATAGATGGACCTTTGTTGGCAAAGTAATGTCTTTGCTTTTTAATATGCTTTTTAGGTTGGTCATATGCTTTTTAGGTTAGCCAACCTAAAAAATCGCTTGATTTCATGGCTGCAGTCACCATCTGCAGTGATTTTGAATCCCAAGAAAATAAAGTCTGTATATGTATAGATATAAATACATATTCTGAAATGTTTGCACATCTCTGCTTCCTCACTCATTTTTCTGCATTCAGTAACCACTAATACAGTACACTTCAAGAAGGCATAAAAGGCAAGATATAAGCAGTTAATGTTTAAATAATGAACCAACAAATTTCCAAAGACTATTTTGTCTGTCTGAGCAGATTAAGACATATGTACACAGGATCATTCCCAGGATAAGTTAAGGATAATTTATATTGGTAAATAGAAAAAATACTGCTATCACAGAAAGAGAAAATTGGGCCCTTCCAGCAAAACACATATTTCCTTTCTACATTTTAAAAACATTGCTGCAGTGGAGACTGAATTTCTTAGCTTTTATCCTTCAAAATATTGGTTGTGTAAAATAGTTTTGAGAGGCACTAAAGTATATTCTACTTGCCTTTATTTTAAGGTGAGAGTCCTTCAAATGCTTTATATACCTCTTGTTACACATAATAATTTTATTCCTAGAGACTTTTGTTCCTTTTTTATTATATTACTGGTATTTTATTTCCATATGGGCTCTACACATTTCATCTTTCAATATACAATATTGAATGTTTCCTTTCTTTAATATTTCATATAGAATTATCTTCATAGCTTCCTGTGAATGCTAAATTCTCCAGACATTAACCTATTGTCTACATTTTCTCCCTCTCTTTTTTTGGCTTAAAGATCTATTTAAGTTAAGAAAACCTTTTCACATTGCTACAATAAAATGATGACTTTCTGGAGAAGAACTGAATGTGTAGGAATAATACAAGTCAAGGAGAATAAAAAGAAGTAAAAATACATCAGTAACATATATACACCTGGAAGCTTTATTAATACATGTGAAAAAGTGAATTTAAAATAAACACAAAGGAAGATCTTAAATAGTAGTGAGCCATTTCATAGGTTGTATAATAATCACAGAAGTTCTTGAAGAAACAAAATGCAATTAGAGTTGTGAAAACTGATTTAGGATTTATGAAGCATAATTATAGTTTAATAAATATATATTTATATGACACTAAAAGAGTTTATGATTTCTTGAAGTAAACTAACTTGTATTTAGCATGACAGTGAAATTTTAAAACTAAGAAATTATAGTATCATTTGTGGGAAATCATTTTGGAATTGATATGGAAAATAAAAAGCAAAAGCTAAGAAAATGATATGTGTAATCTACCATATTTATTTGACTTTGAAAAAGCTGCTTAACTTAGTCAACACTGTAAATTCTATTAACACTTTTTATTTGTTTATGTACATGATTTTTTTTAATGTGGAGATTATATCCTTTCTCATTAAATACTGGAGAAGGCAATGGCACCCCACTCCAGTACTCATTAAATACAGGGTCTTTGTGATGAGACAAGTCAACCATAGAATGAAATAATCACAACACTTATATGAGTCTATAGTTGATTATTTTTAATTGATTTTTCCCTTATTGACATGGTAGAAGAAACAAATACTGTAAAATATTTATTGTGGATGTGTCTTTTAATGCAGCATTACTTTTGAAAGAATATATCCAAAAATATTCTTTTATAGTATAATATTATGCAAAATTAGCAATGAATAAAAGCTAATTGATAAATATTTGAAAAAAATCCCTTTCAATATTTGTCTTGTGAGAGTTATTCAGATGAAAATAACTTATTCTGAGAAAATCCCATTTTCAATGGTATGAAACTTTTGGTATGCCATTTTGCTGCACATTTCAATGGATCCTGAAATTGCACAGGTAAGCTCAAATATTCTTGTTTAATTTTCGTGTATGCCTTTGGGAAATGTTGGTTCTTGCCTTAGTTTTATAATTTGAAAAATGAGGATAATTATGCCTAAGCTGCAGGACTGTTGCAAAGATCATAAGTAATCATACAATTAAAACATTTAGTTTAAAATATTGTACTAAAATCTGTATGTTATTTCTTTTAAGTATATTTAAAATACATACAAATAAGTGGATAGGATTTGGCATTAAGAAATTGCTAGGCAGGTGTTTTTCTTAAGTCTACTGTACTTTTGCATTGCTTACTATTCTTAATAACAAAATGTTCATGTTCAGTAAAATGAAAATGTCTGTACTGTAAATGGGGCTTCCCTGGTATCTCAGCCTGTAAAGAATCTGCCTGCAATGTAGGAGACCTGGGTTTGATCCCTGGCTTGGGAAGATCCTCTCGAGAAGAAATGGCAACCCACTCCAGTTTTCCTGCCTGGAGAATCACATGGACAGAGGAGTCTGGCAGGCTACAGTCCATGGGGTTGCAGAGTTGGACATGACTGAGCGACTTTCACTTCCATACTGTAAATGAAAAACACACTTATAATATTTAAGATAGAAAATGGTTGCACAAGATGGAGATTATGTTACTATTATGAACATTTTAAAATATGTATATGATATAATTGATCGAACAAATTAATTTAACGATATTTTTTATTTACTCCTGAGAGGTCACCTTTTTTTTTTTTAAACTGGGAAGAAAAAATATTAAAAAGAGTCTCACTGTGATATGGTTTCCCAGATTAAAATTTGAATCTGAATGAGCTAATTCACCAAGTTTCCTTTGGCTGTCCTTATGGAAGAACTCTTCATTGTCATTTTATATTCATAAAGCAATCCAATTTAATACTGAAAACTGAAATCTAAATTCTCAAAGGCACAAGAAAACAGATTGTTGATGAGGCTATTTGTATATGAAACAATATTTTTTTTTCATCAAAACAGAATAATCCTCAATGTCTTTCAGTACTTAAAGTGACTTTTTATTCTTGGTATTGTGGAATAACACACACATATGCACAAACTAAATAAAAATTATTGGTTACTATAAAATTATCAGAGTTCTTATTTTTTAAAAAATAGTGAGATGAGGAATCCATTAATTTTCAATATCCCTGGATAGTAATGCTTCATTGAGTACATACATACTTTGGATATTCATGTGACCTATAATGTCTATGAAGTATTAATATGAATTCCCCAATTAATCATTCATTCTTAGTCGTGTCATGAAGGGTTTGTATTCTCCAAGCTCTGTAACATTTTAAATGGATAGGCTTAGGGAAAAAGACAATTATATTGACAAACTCTCTGTATACTTTGAATTTAGTAATTTGTTACTGTCGTATTTTCCACAATGGTTAAAGAGATATTTAGATATAAAATTAGTGTCAAAAAGTGATGGAAACATTTTTATGAGAAATCCAGGTACCTAACTCTTTATGTTTGGATATAAAATAATTTGTAATGAAAATGATCAATAAGTAAAAATCATAATGTGCAAATTAATAAAAGGGAAGGGGAAATACAATATAAACTATACATAATCCCATGCTACAAGGAGAGTCAGTAGCATATTGACACATATATACCATAACAATTGTATGTATAATTAACATAAGATATTATTAATATTTATTATGTGCATGCTTTATACATATTTGTCTTATTTGATTATTAATAAATTTACAGGTATTATTGTTCTTTATTTTTTATTATTGTCTTTTTAAATTTAAGAAGATTAAAAAGCATTCTTTGCAGTCACAATAAAATAATCCTATTTAATAAAGTATTAATATTAATATTTTAATATTAATGTTAAATTTTACCTAGTGTACTGAGAACCTTTTTTATGATTGATTTATCCCACCAAGGATTCTATTCAGAACCACATTTCATCATGTCAATATGTCCCTTGAGTCACTTAATTTAGATAAATATATTTCTTTGTTATTGAATTCATGAAGACATTTGAGCTGGTAGAATTCACCATGTTCTGGAACTTATTAAATGTATATTCATGGTGTCACTTAGCTTTTTTCCTCTTGCTTTCATTATCTACTAAAAATGTATCTACCAGCTGGCTTAAATCCAAGAAAATATCTTTGGCACCAATGTGTCATATATGCTATTATATCAATATTGCTACATATCAGGGAACAACTAATTTTTTTTCCCCACTCTGTGTCCTGAGAAATTCATTTTAATAATGTAATTTTCTTCACCCTTGAGACAACAAATAGTCTCTGCAATATCATATTGGCTCTATATAAGCTTTCAATTCCTCATCAGACATTTATCTGTTGGATTTACTTCCAACTGATAATACCTGTTTGAGGAAATTTTTTTTTATTAGATTTTGAAAATGATGTTGTTATCATAATCATTTATCATTCTTCTGACTACTGCACTCCAAGAATAGGTGATCTATGTCACTTAGGATTTTGTTAAATAAGTGAAAGGATCCAGGATGGTAAGCTTTCCATTCAATTTAGTTGCTCAGTCCTGTCCGACTCTCTGCAACTGCATGAAGTGCAGCACGCAAGACCTCCCTGTCCATCACCAACTCCTCAAGTTTATGAAACTCATGTCCATTGAGTTGGTGAAGCCTTCCAACCACCTCATCCTCTGTCGTCCCCTTCTCCTCCTGCCCCCAATCCCTCCCAGCATCAGGGTCTTTTCAAATGAGTCAGCTCTTTGCATCAGGTGGCCAAAGTATTGGCATTTCAGCTTCAACATCAGTCCTTCCAGTGAACACCCAGGACTGATCTCATTTAGGATGGACTGTTTGGATCTCCTTGCAGTACAAGGGACTCTCAGGAGTCTTCTCCAATAACACAGTTCAAAAGCATCAATTCTTAGGGGCTCAGCTTCCTTTATAGTCCAACTCTCACATCCATACATGACCAATGGAAAACCAGAACCTTGATTAGATGGACATTTGTTGACAAAGTAATGTCTCTGCTTTTTAACATGTTGTCTAGGTTGGTCATAATTTTCCTTCCAAGGAGTAAGTGTCTTTTAATTTCATGGCTACAATCACCATCTGTAGTGATTTGGGAGCCCACCGCCAAAATAAAGTCAACCACTGTTTCCACTGTTTCCCCATCTATTTGCCATGATGTGCTGGGACCGGATGCCATGATCTTAATTTTCTTAATGTTGAGCTTTAAGCCAACTTTTTCACTCTCCTCTTTCACTTCCATCAAGAGGCTCTTTAGATCTTCTTCACTTTCTGCCATAAGTGTGGTGTCATCTGCATATCTGAGGTTATTGATATTTCTCCCAGCAATCTTGATTCCAGCCTGTGCTTCCTCCAGCCCAGCGTTTCTCATGATGTACTCTGCATATAAGTTAAATAAGCAGGGTGACAATATACAGCCTTGACATACTCCTTTTCCTATTTGGAACCAGTCTGTTGGTCCATGTCCAGTTCTAACTGTTGCTTCCTGACCTGCATACAGGTTTCTCAAAAGTGAAGCCTTGGTTAAACAGAAACCACAAGAGAAACTTAAATGTAGAATATTGTTACTCACAGGGCCTGGAGGAAGTACATGGCATGTCTGGAGGGGACATATGGGAAGGTCAAGGCAAGCTGCTAGCCTAAAGAGAGGTACAACCTGGGGGCACTTACCTTAACAGGTTTCCTGCTTAGGGCTTCACTGGTGGCTCAGTGGGTAAAGAATCCACCTGCAATGAAGGAGACTCTGGTTTGATTCCTGGGTTGGGAAGAACTGCTGGATAAGGGATAGGCTACCCATTTCAGTATTCTTGGGCCTCCCTGGTAGCTCAAACAGTAAAGAATTCACCTGCAATGTGAAAGACCTGGGTTTGATCCCTGGGTTGGGAAGATCCCCTGCAGTAGGTAACAGCTACCCACTCCATATTCTGGCCTGGAGAATTCCAAATACAGAGGAGCCTGTCAGGCTACAGTTCATGGGGTCACAAAGAGTTGGACATAACGGAGTGACTCTTACTTTCTTTCTCTCTGGTTAGAGTGCTTTGGGGTTCCTGGACAAAGGCAGAATCTGAATCTATCAATTCACTCTAAAAAGAATGGGTTTTGGAAACTTTGGGTAGGGGGTCTCACTTAATGGGCACAGAAGGAGAAGACACTAAGAAATGAAGGAGACTGCTTATCACAAGGTTTGTTGGAAGAAATTTACTTTTCCATGTGACTCTCCAGACTGTTGTATAGGAAGTGCATGTGCTTGCAAGACAATGCCACTGTCAGTTTCAGATACCAGCATGCCACTTTTCTCAGTAAAATGGATGGCAAAGCAGTAAAACCATGGGGTAGCTTAGCTAAAGTCTCAACAATCACTTTCTGCTTGAGACAGCTTGTTGTCTGAAATCTGCCTGTTTTAATTGTATGAGGCCAGAAAAGATTTTTTCCTCTATGGATGCAAGTGTCAAGGAAGAAATATTTAGCTAATCTTTTTAAATGAATATCTATGTAAAATTGTAAAAACTAAAGAAAAATATTACCAAATTAAACCATACACTATAATACAAAATAAGGTACTGTATTTTAACACAATATTTAAGACATAATAATACTACTTTTGGGCTTCCCTGGTGGCTAAGATGGTAAAGAATCCTGTAATTCAGAAGACATGGGTTTGATCCCTGGTTCAAGAAGATCTCCTGGTGAAAGGTATGACTACCCATGTCAGTATTCTTACCTGTGAAACCCATGGACAGAGGAGTTTGGTCCATGGGGTCATCCCAGGTGGCTCAGTGGTAAAGAATCTGCCTGCAATACAGGAGACATAAGTTCGATCCCTAGGGTGGGAAGATCCCATGGAGATGGGAATGGCAATCTACTCCAGTATTCTTGCCTGGAGAATTCCATGTAGAAGAACCTAGTGGTCCATGGACTCATAAAAGAGTCAGACATGACTGAACGACTGTGTGTCTAATGAAAAGTTTAATACAAATTGACTAAGTAATTTCCAGTCTATAAATGCAAAAATGGTTCAATATAAGTTAAATACTTTTTAAAAATGAAATGCATTTTTAATCACAAATCAATTTATAAATGTAAATCCAATTAGAATTATGCAAATTAGGTTCAATGTTTTATACGCCTGCTTAGTTGTGTCTGACACCTTGCCATCCTTTGGACTGTAGCCTGCCAGGCTCCCCCATCTCTGGGAATCTCCAGGCAAGAACAGTGGAGTGGGTTGCCATTTTCCTCCTGCAGGGGACTTTTCCAACCCAAGGATCAAACCTAAGTCTCATGTGTCTCCTGCACTGTAGTTGGATTCTTTACCTGCTGAGCAATCTGCTGCTGAGACTGTTTGTGACTCCATGGACTGTAGCTCACCAGGCTCCTCTGTCCATGGGGTTCTCTAGGCAAGAATACTGAGGCAGGTTGCTATTTCCTTCTCCAGGGGATCTTCCCATCCTAGGGATTGAACCTGTGTCTCTTATGTTTTGTGGATTGGCAGGCAGGCTCTTTCCTACTAACGCCACCTGGGAAGCCTTGAGCAATCTGGGGAAGCCTAAAATGTTTTATAGGTCCAAAGTAATATAAGTGATCTGAGGATAGAGACATGAGTCCCCACAATGTTAGCGTAGTTAAGAGGACAAATTCTGGAATCAAATTTCTGGGATTAAATTCTGAAAATGCACTCTCACAATCTTTCCCTCACCTATAAAACAGAGATGATGATTCCAAATGCTTAATTGGATTTTGTGAGGATGAGTTGAATAAGAGTCATAAAAGACAGTACAACCTTGACATATAGAAAGTAAAGACTCTATTGAGTAAATAAAAACTTAAAAAATATATTTCAAGTAGGCACTTGACTTAATGGCATAGGGATCAACAAAAGTATTGAGGAAAGAGATTAGAAACACCCACACATAGAACATTTTTCACACCAGTAAATCAATTGCTTGCACTTAATCTCCTCCCCTCATTCCCACCCGTATTCCATGTTACCTCTTTGGCTACTTGCTACCCATTATTTTGTTCCTTTCATGTTCAACAGCTGTAGTTGTTGTTAAAGAATTATTGATAATTTGTTAAACTAGCAGTTGATAACACTATGCCATATGGATGAAAAGTAGTACAGTCTATGCTTCCTATTTATTGTGAACAAAATATTGGCAGATGCAATTTTAACTTTTGTAAATGAACAATGTCAACTGAAGTATCTTTGTTGTCTTAATTCTTAGTGACTTTTAAAATAGAATGCAGATCTTATTTCTAAGTCCTATAGATCAGTACAGGAAGAAAATTTCTATGCAGGGAAAGCTTCTATATGAAGGATTGATACACTGATATTTAATATTTGTCAAAAATTAGTATATTCCCTTAGAATGATTTGGCTCTTTATATCAAAGACAGAGCTTGAAAATACACAAAATAAAATGAAATAAAATTATCTAAGTGCTTGAGATAAAGACACTGGTTAGGAATAGGGAAGCATGATATTTCCCAGCCCCATTTTGGTTAGATTTTAATTTTTTGATTGAATTCCAGCTAATGGGTTGAGAGTGAAAATATATATAGCACTTCTAGGCCATGAAATCACTTACCATTCCACACTTGCCTTCTCATTCTTCAGAGATCATGGAGGCTATGTATCATAAGACAAAAGAGATCACAATTATCTAATGACATAAAATTGAAATATACTAATTTGAGGTATAAACACCAAGGATAGTGGTTCAGGCTTGTTCTCAAAAAAGATATGAAGAAGAAATAGGGTTTGGTTGAAATATGTCACTAAGAAATATCAATAACCTCAGCTATGCATGACACCAACGTTATGGCAGAAAGTGAAGAGGAACTAAAAAGCCTCTTGATGAAAGTGAAAGTGGAGAGTGAAAAAGTTGGCTTAAAGCTCAACATTCAGAAAACGAAAATCATGTCATCCGGTCCCATTACTTCATGGGAAATAGATGGGGAAACAGCGGAAACAGTGTCAGACTTTATTTTTTGGGACTCCAAAATCACTGCAGATGGTGACTGCAGCCATGAAATTAAAAGACGCTTACTCCTTGGAAGGAAAGTTATGACCAACCTAGGTAGCATATTCAAGGCAGAGACATTACTTTGCCAAAAAAGGTCCATCTAGTCAAGGCTATGGTTTTTCCTGTGGTCATGTATGGATGTGAGAGTTGGACTGTGAAGAAGGCTGAGCGCTGAAGAATTGATGCTTCTCAACTGTGGTGTTGGAGAAGACTCTTGAGAGTCCCTTGGACTGCAAGGAGATCCAACCAGTTCATTTTGAAGGAGATCAGCCCGAGGATTTCTTTGGAAGGACTGATGCTAAAAAGCTGAAACTCCAGTACCCTGGCCACCTCATGCGAAGAGTTGACTCATTGGAAAAGACTCTGATGCTGGGAGGGATTGAGGGCAGGAGGAGAAGGGGATGAAAGAGGATGAGATGGCTGGATGGCATCACTGACTCAATGGACGTGAGTCTGAGTGAACTCTGGGAGTTGGTGATGGACAGGGAGGCCTGGCGTGCTGCGATTCATGGGGTCGCAAAGAGTCGGACACGACTGAGCGACTGAACTGAACTGACTAAGAAAGGGCTTCTCTGGCGGCTCAGAAGGTAATGAAACTGCCTGCAATGCAGGAGATCCAGGTTCAATCCCTGGGTTAGGAAGATTCCCTGGAGAATGGAATGGCAACCCACTCCAGTATTCTTGTCTGGAGTCCTATCGAACAGAGGAAACTGGAAAACTACAGTCCATGGGGCTGCAGAGAGTCAACACAAATGAGCAAATAACACACATGCTACTAAGATTTGGAAAAGGGAATGTTTACAGCAAATATTTGATATTAATTATGCTACACAGTCTCAAAAACAACAGAAGGATCTCTGTTTATTTCCAAGGAAAACCATTCAATATGACAGTAATCCAAGTCATTTCCCTGACAAATAATTCTGAAGAAGCTGAAGTTGAACTCTTCTATGAAGACTTACAACACCTTCTAGAACTAACACCCAAAAATGCTGTCCTTTTCATCATAGGGGACTGGAATGCAAAAGTAGGAAGTCAAGAATTACCTGGAGTAACTGGCAAATTTGGCCTTGGAGTAGAGAATGAAGCAGGGCAAAGGCTAAAAGAGTTTTGCCAAGAGAAAGCACTGGTCATAGCAAATAGCCTCTTCCAACAACACAATAGAAGACTCTACACATGAACATCACCAGATGGTCAATACTGATATCAGATTGATTATAGTTTTGCAGCCAAGTTGGAGAAGCTCTATACAGCCAGCAAAAACAAGAGTGGGGACTGACTGTGGCTCAGATCATGAACTCCTTATTGCCAGATTCAGATTTAAATTGAAGAAAGTGGATAAAACCACTATAACATTCATGTATGACTGGATTCAAATCCCTTACAACTATACAGTGAAAGTGACAAATATATTCAAGGGATTAGATCTGATAGGCAGAGTCCCTGAAGTACTATGAACGGAGGTTCATGGCATTGTACAGGAGACAGAGATTAAGACTGTCCCCAAGAAAAAGAAATGCAAGAAAGTAAAATGGTTATCTGAGGAGGCCTTACAAACCACTATGAAAAGAAGAGAAATGAAAGGCAAAGGAGAAAAGGAAAGATACATCCATTTCAATGCAGAGTTCCAAAGAATAGCAAGGAGAGATAAAAAAGCCTTCCTCAGTGATCAATGCAAAGAAATAGAGGGAAACAACAGAATGGGAATGACTAGAGATCTCTTCAGGAATATTAGAGATACAAAGGGAATATTTCATGCAAAGATGGGCACAGTAAAAGACAGAAGTGGTAAGGACCTAACAGAAGAAAAATATATTAAGAAGAGGTAGCAAGAATACACAGAAGAACTATACAAAAAAGATCTTCATGACCCAGATAATCACGATGGTGTGGTCATTCACCCAGAGCCAGACATCCTGGAATGTGAAGTCAAATGGGCCTTGGGAAGAATCACTATGAACAAAGCTAGTGGAGGTGATGGAATTCCAGTTGAGCTATTTCAAATCCTAAAAGATGATGCTGTGAAAGTGCTTAACTCAATATGCCAGCAAATTTGGAAAACTCAGCAGTGGCCACAGGACTGGGAAAGGTCAGTTTTCATTCCAATCCCAAAGAAAGGCAATACCAAAGAATTCTCAAGTGAGGTGAAAATTGCTCAGTCGTGTCTGACTCTTTGTGACCCCATGGACTGCAGCCTTCCAGGTTCCTCTGTCCCTGGAATTCTCCAGGGAAGAATACTCAATCTGCTGCACAATTGCACTCACCTCACACACTAATAAAGTAATGCTAAAAATTCTCCAAGCCAGGCTACCACAGTATGTGAACTGTGAACTTCCTGATGTTCAAGCTGGATTTAGAGAAGGCAGAGGAACCAGAGGTCAAATTGCCAAGATCTGTTGGATCATCAAAAAAGCAGGAGCGTTCCAGAAAAACATCTACTTCTGCTTTATTGACTATGCCAAAGCCTTTGACTGTGTGGATCACAACAAACTGGAAAATTTTTTCACAAGATGGGAATATCAGACCACCTGACCTGCCTCCTGAGAAATCTTTATTCAGGTAAAGAAACAACAGTCATAAATGGACATCGAACAACAAACTGGTTTAAAATAGGAAAAGGAGTGCATCAAGGCTGTATATTGTCACCCTTCTTATTAAACTTATATGTAGAGTATATCATGAGAAATGCTGTGTTGGATGAAGCACAACTGGAATCAAGATTGCTGGGAGAAATATCAATAACCTCAGATAAGCAGATGGCACCACCCTTACAGCAGAAAGTGAAGAAGAACTAAAGAGGCTCTTGATGACAGTGAAAGAGGAGAGTGAAAATGTTGGCCTAAAACTAAACATTCAGAAAATTAAGATCATGGCATCTGATCCCATCATTTCATGTCAAATACGTGGGGACACAGTGGAAATAGTGACAGACATTATTGTTTTGTCTCCTAAATAATTGCAGATGGTGATTGTAGCCAGGAAATTAAAAGATGCTTGCTCCTTGGAAGAAAATTTAAAACCAGCCTACACATAATATTAAAAAGTAGAGACATTACTTTGCCAACAAAGGTCCATCTAATCAGGGCTATGGTTTTTCCAGTAGTTATGTATGGATGAGAGAGTTGGACTATAAAGAAAGCTGAGTGCTGAAGAATTGATGGCTTTGAACTGTGGTGTTGGAGAAGATTCTTGACAGTCCCTTGGACTGCAAGGAGATCCAACCAGCCCATCCTAAGGGAAATCAGTCCTGAATATTTATTGGAAGGATTGATGCTGAAGCTGAAACTCCAATACTTTGGCCACCCGATGTGAAGAGCTGACTCATAAGAAAAGAAAAAAAAAAAAAAAAGAAAAAAAAAGAAAAGACCCTGATGCTGGGAAAAATTGAGGGCAGGAGGAGAAGGGGACGACAGAGGATGAGATGGCTGGATGGCATCACTGACTCAATGGACATGAGTTTGAGTAAACTCCGGGAGTTGGTGATGTACAGGCAAACATGGTGTACTGCAGTCCATGGGGTTCCAGAGAGTCGGACACGACTGAGTGACTGAACTGAGCTGAGCTTAATATGCCCATAAATAGTAATCAGTATCCCCCAAAAATATTTCAAGAGGGAAGTCATTAGAAACTTAGGTTTGAATCTTTTTACATTACGTAGAAAATAAATGCATCTATTCTGGGGGAGATATAGGTCTAAATTTTTTCTTGGAAAATGGGTACTATATTTTGAAATCCCTATTTTTCTTTGCACAAATTTCATTGATAGTGTAAAAGTGGCAAATAAAATTTTATGTCTATAAAGAGAACAAGATAGCAGAAATACAAAGGAAAAATATGGGGTGCATTGGTGGTCTATATACCATGTTTTCTTTTATTTTTAACCCAACTATATACTATTTTTCCTTATTTTCAAAGATATTTTTAATAAATAGAATTTTTCACACACATTTACTATGTTATCTAATGTCTATGATTGATGAATTTTCTATACACAGTCCATTTTAATACAAATTTTTTTTATAGGAATTTGCTCCAAAGTGATTGATATATTAGGGGATATTTTGACAATAAGGCTAATTTTACCTTTGCCTGTGTGTGATTTCATCTGCAAAAATCACATGTTGATTAAAGAAAATTCCACCCAATAGAACAGAGACTTCTAGGAATACACAAACACACACACACACACACAGACACATACACACATACACACACACACACACACACAGCATCAAACATCTACTAATTGCTGTACTTTATCATATATGTTATAAGCCATGCCCATTCACACCTGGTGTTGCAGTTTTCCTTCTGATTTCAGATAACCCTTCCACCATATATTCATATTATCTTACAAGCTGTAACTCTTCTGATGCAAATAAATTTTAGGATGATTTCAAGGTAGAACACTATATTGTCATCATGTGTTTAACTGTCAACATGTATAAATCTGTGCTATCATTTCTATTAAGTTATTGTCAACTTTGGGCTTCCCAGACGGTGCTAGTGGTAAAAAACACTCCTGGCAATGCAGGACATCTAAGACTCAGGTTCAATCCCAGGGTCTGGAAGATCCCCTGGAGGAAGGCAAGGCAACCCACTCCAATATTTTTGCCTGGAGAATCCCCATGGACAGAGGAGCCTAGCAGGCTACAGTCATTAGGGTCACAAAGAGTCTAACATGACTAAAGCAATTTAGTACATGCACACACTGTCAATTTTGTGTGTGTGTCATTGAAAATATTCTGGGGGTTTTGCCCCAGACTTATTTTTCCCTATCTCAATTATGCATAGTGAGGTGACCTTTAGGAGTATGTAACATAACTCACTATACATAAAACTGACTTCATCTCTCCAAATGATGTAGAAAAAAGGAAAAGCATCATTTAGCCTGGCAATATGGGTTCAGTTAAGAGATTTCTAATGCAATATGAAACAGTGTTGAGAATAAGATGATACTTCTTACCTTGAAATATTTACTGATAATATCTGTGGTTCCAGACCTGACTGTTTTCATGACTCCTTCCCCAGCACTCTCAGTTCCTGAAGTTTGTTATCATTTTAAATGTCACAGAAAATCTTTTTCATAATTTACTGTTAAGAAGATTGCTTGATGAACATATACTTCCCTGTAGCCTCCAAATTCAATTCATAATATATACATAGGGCTTTCCCAGTAGCTCAGTGGTAAAAGAATCTGCCTGCAATGCAGGAGATGCTACCGGAGCCACAGGTTTGACCCCTGGGTTGGGAAGATTCCCTGGAGAAGGAAGTGATTACCCACTCCAGTCATTCTTTCCTGGAGAATTCCATGGACAGAAGAGCCTGGGAGCTACAAGTCCATGGGGTTGAAAAAGAGTCGGTCATGACTTAGTGACAACACAAACTCTTACCTCTTTTGAAAATAGTTACCCTTACCATATTTTGAAATACAGCCCATTCTGATATGAGAATTCAACGTGTGAACTTGGATGGAAGGGGGCAATATGCAACCCAAAACACTATATCACAAAATAATATTAATTAGAACTATTATTAATCAAAATAAAATGAGCATATACTTTGCCAAGGAGGTTAGTTAAATAATTTATTTATAAAATTTAGATAGTTAACCCAAAGCCGACTGTGTGTGTCCCATGTCACATACATTGCTGCTGCTGCTGCTAAGTCTCTTCAGTCGTGTCTGACTCTGTGTGACCCACCAGGATCTGCTGTCCCTGGGATTCTCCAGGCAAGAACACTGGAGTGGGTTGCCATTTCCTTCTCCAATACATGAAAGTGAAAAGTGAAAGTGACGGTGAAAGACACGCTCAGTCTTGTCCGACTCTTAGCGACCCCATGGACTGCAGCCTACCAGGCTCCTCCATCCATGGGATTTTCCAGGCAAGAGTACTGGAGCAGGTTGCCATTGCCTTCTCCAGTCATATACATTACAGAATGTTTAACTTTGATGTTTATAAAGCAGTTATCTAATTTCATAAAATGATTTGATTATCTATTTCCTTTACTATTTAACCACAAAAAGCACCATCGTATGCATTCCTTGAAGGGTTTTTCCTCAAATACTATGAAATTTCTCTCTTGTTTTCTAAAGTTAAATGTTGCTTTACAGAACCATGAGGCCCAAAAATGTGTTCTGTCCTTTTAGAGAATTGCCTATTTTGTGAAACAAAAAATATATTTTCTTAACTTTAACATTTATCAAGTATACTTATATTTTTTAAATGATTTTAAATGTTTCAATTTTGGGTAAAATAATGTTGCACATTGTATTCATTTGATTAAGAAAATTTTTTATTAATAAATTATATCTTAAACCATTTTTGTATGTTATTTTTAGGAATATTAATTATATCAAATCCCCAGTTAGCTGAATAGTTATCATTTTTCCCTAATAGTTTTCTTTATTTCTTTTCTATTTTGTGTCAAATTATGAAACATATTCTTCACTCCCATGAATTTATTTTTAGCCAAGTCTCTTCTGTTTCTGTAACATGTGACTTTAATTTTGTTGAAGTCAATAATTAAAATAGGTATACTGTGGTGTTGGAGAAGACTCTTGAGAGTCCCTTGGACTGCAAGGTGATCTAACCAGTCCATCCTAAAGGAGATCAGTCCTGGGTATTCATTGGAAGGACTGATATTGAAGCTGAAACTCCAATACTTTGGCCACCTGATGGGAAAAGCTGACTCATTGGAAAAGACCCTGATGCTGGGAAAGATTGAAGGCTAGAGGAGAAGGGGACGACAGAGGATGAGGTGGTTGTATGGTATCACCTACTCAATGGACATGAGTTTGAGTAGGCTCTGGGAATTGGTGATTGACAGGGAGGCTTGGCATGCTGCAGTCCATGGGGTTGCAAAGAGTCATACAAGACTGAGCTACTGAACTGAACTTAATTATATATATATATATATATATATATATATATATATATATATATAAAGGCCGTGCTAGGTCTTACTTGCAGCATCCAGGATCTTTAGTCTTCCATGCTTGATTTCCCTTGACATTAGTTGCAGCATATGGAATTTAGTTCTCTAACCTGAGATTGAATCCATGTGCCCTAAATTGGGAGCATGGAGTTTCAGCCACTAGACTACCAAGGATATCTCTCTATTTCTTTACTAAATCTTTTCAGTGCATTTTCATATAATATATTCTCATTTATATTTAATCCTCTTCTCTTATTTATACATTTCTAAAATTATTCTATTTTCTTTATAAGGAGTTGTGATTATTCTCATGAAATTTTGTTCAAGATCATGAAAATTTTTCCTGTTGTACAACCTTCATGTAGCATTTTTCTTGATTTTTAATTTCCTTTTTAGCATTTATCATGGATGTACTTTCTGATCAATAACAACATTGAAATAGGAATAGATCTGTCTATATCTTTATTTACTCCACAAAAGCTTTCGTGCTTGAGGCAGTATCCTTGAGGGAGGAGGGTAAAAGATAACCACTGTTTAGTTTTTGTATATATTTTTGGGCTAAGTTACCTCTCATCCTGTGGGGCTTCTTTCAATATGGATGAGTTTATACTCTAGGTGGGAAATCATCATGATGACAAATTGTATATACAGTGCTCTCTTTGGTGATTTACAGTATATTCATTACTCTTCAACTGGCTTTGGAAGCAATTAGGAGTCTTTGACACTTGATTTCTTTTCTCCAGTGATCTCACTCCAACTTTTTTTCTGTTTGTGTGTGGTGGGGGATACTGCTGTCTGTGATGTGGTAATGGGCCAAACCAGGAACATTTCTCCTCTTTTCTATGCCCCATTCATGTCTGTAAACCTACAAATCATCATTAGGCAGTGTTTTTCTTATTTCCATTTCAAATAATTTCACTTAGCTTTATTCTAATTTTATACCAATTTTAGTTGTTTTATTAGTTTGTATTCTTTACAGTTGTATCATTTATAATTTGTTATATTAAGGATATTTTTCTAATTCTATATTACCTGTTTTCAAAAAATACAGAAAAATAATTAAAATAGCTAGATTTTGCTACCTTTTAAAAAAAATTGAATACAATACATTTAGCACTCATCTCACACACTAGTAAAATAATGTTTAATATTCTACAAGCCAGGCTTCAGCAATATGTGAACTGTGAACTTCCAGATGTTCAAGCTGGTTTTAGAAAAGGCAGAGGAACCAGAGATTAATTTGCCAACATCTGCTGGATCATGGAAAAGGAAGAGAGTTCCAGAAAAACATCTATTTCTGCTTTATTGACTATGCCAAAGCCTTTGACTGTGTGGTTCACAATAAACTGTGGGAAATTCTGAAAGAGATGGGAATACCAGACCACCTGACCTGCCTCCTGAGAAATCTGTATGCAGGTCAGGAAGCAACAATTAGAACTGGACATACCTGAAGTCAGGTAGGTTGATTCCTCCAGTTCCATTCTTCTTTCTCAAGATCGCTTTGGCTATTCGAGGTTTTTGGTATTTCCATACAAATTGTGAAATTATTTGTTCTAGCTCTGTGAAGAATGCTGTTGGTAGCTTGATAGGTATTGCATTGAATCTATAGATTGCTTTGGGTAGTATACTAATTTTCACTATATTGATTCTTCCAGTCCATGAACATGGTATATTTCTCCATCTGTTAGTGTCCTCTTTGATTTCTTTCACCAGTGTTTTATAGTTTTCTATATATAGGTCTTTAGTTTCTTTAGGTAGATATATTCCTAAGTATTTTATTCTTTCCGTTGCAATGGTGAATGGAATTGTTTCCTTAATTTCTCTTTCTGTTTTCTCATTATTAGTGTATAGGAATGCAAGGGATTTCTGTGTGTTGATTGTATATCCTGCAACTTTACTATAGTCATTGATTAGTTCTAGTAATTTTCTGGTGGAGTCTTTAGGGTTTTCTATGTAGAGGATCATGTCATCTGCAAACAGTGAGAGCTTTACTTCTTCTTTTCCAATTTGGATTCCTTTTATTTCTTTTTCTGCTCTGATTGCTCTGGCCAAAATTTCCAAAACTATGTTGAATAGTAATGGTGAAAGTAGGCACCCTTGTCTTGTTCCTGACTTTAGAGGAAATGCTTTCAATTTTTCACCATTGAGGATAATGTTTGCTGTGGGTTTGTCATATATAGCTTTTATTATGTTGAGGTATGTTCCTTCTATTCCTGCTTTCTGGAGAGTTTTGATCATAAATGGCTGTTGAATTTTGTCAAAGGCTTTCTCTGCATCTATTGAGATAATCATATGGTTTTTATTTTTCAATTTGTTAATGTGGTATATTACATTGATTGATTTGCGGATATTGAAGAATCCTTGCATCCCTGGGATAAAGCCCACTTGGTCATGGTGTATGATCTTTTTAATGTGTTGTTGGATTCTGATTGCTAGAATTTTGTTAAGGATTTTTGCATCTATGTTCATCAGTGATATTGGCCTGTAGTTTTCTTTTTTTGTGGGATCTTTGTCAGGTTTTGGTATTAGGGTGATGGTGGCCTCATAGAATGAGTTTGGAAGTTTACCGTCCTCTGCAATTTTCTGGAAGAGCTTGAGCAGGATAGGTGTTAGCTCTTCTCTAAATTTTTGGTAGAATTCAGCTGTGAAGCCGTCTGGACCTGGGCTTTTGTTTGCTGGAAGATTTTTGATTACAGTTTCAATTTCTGTGTTTGTGATGGGTCTGTTAAGATTTTCTATTTCTTCCTGATCAAGTTTTGGAAAGTTGTACTTTTCTAAGAATTTGTCCATTTCTTCCACGTTGTCCATTTTATTGGCATATAATTGTTGATAGTACTCTCTTATGATCCTTTGTATTTCTGTGTTGTCTGTTGTGATCTCTCCATTTTCATTTCTAATTTTATGGATTTGATTTTTCTCCCTTTGTTTCTTGATGAGTCTGTCTAATGGTTTGTCAATTTTATTTATCCTTTCAAAAAACCAGCTTTTGGTTTTGTTGATTTTTGCTATGATCTCTTTTGTTTCTTATGCATTTATTTCTGCTCTAAGATTTAAGATTTCTTTCCTTCTACTAACCCTGGGGTTCTTCATTTCTTCCTTTTCTAGTTGCTTTAGGTGTAGAGTTAGGTTATTTATTTGACTTTTTTCTTGTTTCTTGAGGTGTGCCTGTATTGCTATGAACTTTCCCCTTAGGACTGCTTTTACCGTGTCCCACAGGTTTTGGGTTGTTGTGTTTTCATTTTCATTCGTTTCTATGCAAATTTTGATTTCTTTTTTGATTTCTTCTGTGATTTGTTGGTTATTCAGCAGCGTGTTGTTCAGCCTCCATATGTTGGAATTTTTAATAGTTTTTCTCTTGTAATTGAGATCTAATCTTACTGCATTGTGGTCAGAAAAGATGCTTGGAATGATTTCTATTTTTTTGAATTTACCAAGGCTAGCTTTATGGCCCAGGATGTGATCTATCCTGGAGAAGGTTCCATGTGCGCTTGAGAAGAAGGTGAAATTCATTGTTTTGGGATGAAATGTCCTATAGATATCAATTAGGTCTAACTGGTCTATTGTATCATTTAAAGTTTGTGTTTCCTTGTTAATTTTCTGTTTAGTTGATCTATCCATAGGTGTGAGTGGGGTATTAAAGTCTCCCACTATTGTTGTGTTATTGTTAATTTCTCCTTTCATACTTGTTAGCATTTGTCTTACATACTGCGGTGCTCCCGTGTTGGGTGCATATATATTTATAACTGTTATATCTTCTTCTTGGATTGATCCTTTGATCATTATGTAGTGACCTTCTTTGTCTCTTTTCACCGCCTTTGTTTTAAAGTCTATTTTATCTGATATGAGTATTGCTACTCCTGCTTTCTTTTGGTCCCTATTTGCATGGAAAATCTTTTTCCAGCCCTTCACTTTCAGTCTGTATGTGTCCCCTGTTTTGAGGTGGGTCTCTTGTAGACAACGTATGTAGGGGTCTTGTTTTTGTATCCATTCAGCCAGTCTTTGTCTTTTGTTTGGGGCATTCAACCCATTTACGTTTAAGGTAATTACTGATAAGTATGGTCCCGTTGCCATTTACTTTATTGTTTTGGGTTCGAATTTATACACCGTTTTTGTGTTTCCTGTCTAGAGAATATCCTTTAGTATTTGTTGGAGAGCTGGTTTGGTGGTGCAGAATTCTCTCAGCTTTTGCTTGTCTGCAAAGCTTTTGATTTCTCCTTCGTACTTGAAAGAGATCCTTGCTGGGTACAATAATCTGGGCTGTAGGTTATTTTCTTTCATCATTTTAAGTATGTCTTGCCATTCCCTCCTGGCTTCAGGCTGTACTACAAAGCCACAGTTATAAAGACAGTATGGTACTGGCACAAAGACAGAAATATAGATCAATGGAACAAAATAGAAAGCCCAGAGATAAATCCATGCACATATGGACACCTTATCTTTGACAAAGGAGGAAAGAATATACAATGGATTAAAGACAATCTCTTTAACAAGTGGTGCTGGAAAAACTGGTCAACCACTTGTAAAAGAATGAAACTAGAACACTTTCTAACACCATACACAAAAATAAACTCAAAATGGATTAAAGATCTCAACGTTAAGACCAGAAACTATAAAACTCCTAGAGGAGAACATAGGCAAAACACTCTCTGACATACATCACAGCAGGATCCTCTATGACCCACCTCCCAGAATATTGGAAATAAAAGCAAAAATAAACAAATGGGACCTAATTAACCTTAAAAGCTTCTGCACATCAAAGGAAATTCTTAGCAAGGTGAAAAGACAGCCTTCAGAATGGGAGAAGATAATAGCAAATGAAGCAACTGACAAACAACTAATCTCGAGAATATACAAGCAACTCCTACAGCTCAACTCCAGAAAACTCAATGACCCAATCAAAAAATGGGCCAAAGAACTAAATAGACATTTCTCCAAAGAAGACATACAGATGGGTAACAAACACATGAAAAGATGCTCAACATCACTCATTATCAGAGAAATGCAAATCAAAACCACTATGAGGTACCATTTCACACCAGTCAGAATGGCTGCGATCCAAAAGTCTACAAGCAATAAATGCTGGAGAGGGTGTGGAGAAAAGGGAACCCTCTTCCACTGTTGGTGGGAATGCAAACTAGTACAGACACTATGGAGAACAGTGTGGCGATTCCTTAAAAAACTGGAAATAGAGCTGCCTTATGATCCAGCAATCCCACTGCTGGGCATACACACTGAGGAAACCAGAAGGGAAAGAGACACGTGTACCCCAATGTTCATCGCAGCACTGTTTATAATAACCAGGACATGGAAGCAACCTAGATGTCCATCAGCAGATGAATGGATAAGAAAGCAGTGGTACATATACACAATGGAGTATTACGCAGCCATTAAAAAGAATACATTTGAATCAGTTCTAATGAGGTGGATGAAACTGGAGCCTATTATACAGAGTGAAGTAAGCCAGAAAGAAAAACACCAATACAGTATACTCATGCATATATATGGAATTTAGAAAGATGGTAACAATAACCCTGTGTACGAGACAGCAAAAGAGACACTGATGTATAGAACAGTCTTATGGACTCCGTGGGAGAGGGAGAGGGTGGGAAGATTTGGGAGAATGGCTTTGAAACAGGTAAAATATCATGTATGAAACGAGTTGCCAGTCCAGGTTCGATGCACGATACTGGATGCTTGGGGGTGGTGCACTGGGAAGACCCAGAGGGATGGAATGGGGAGGGAGGAGGGAGGAGGGTTCAGGATGGGGAACACATGTATACCTTTGGCAGATTCATTTTGATATTTGGCAAAACTAATACAATTATGTAAAGTTTAAAAATAAAATAAAAAAAAAAAAAGAACTGGACATGCAACAACAGATTGGTTCGAAATAGGAAAAGGAGTACGTCAAGGTTGTATATTGTTACCCTGCTTATTGAACTTCTATGCAGAGTACATCATGAGAAATGCTGGGCTGGAGCAAGCACAGGCTGGAATCAAGATTACTGGGAGAAGTATCGATAACCTCAGATATGCAGACGACACCACCCTTATGGCATAAAGTAAAGGAGAACTAAAGAGCCTCTTGATAAAAGTGAAAGAGGAGAGTGAAAAAGTTGGCTTAAAGCTCAACATTCAGAAAACGAAGATCATGGCATCCAGTCCCATGGCAAATAGATGGGGAAACAGTGGAATATTTTTTTGGGCTCCAAAATCACTGCAGAAGGTGATTGCAGCCATGAAATTAAAAGACACTTTCTCCTTGGGAGGAAAATTATGACCAACCTAGATAGCATATTAAAAAGCAGAGACATTACTTTGCCAAGAAAGGTCCATCTATTCAAGGCTATGGTTTTTCCAGTGATCATGTTTGGATGTGAGAGTTGGACTATAAAGAAAGCTGAGCACCGATGAATTGCTGCTTTTGAACTGTGGTGTTGGAGAAGACTCTTGAGAATCCCTTGGACTGCAAGGAGATCCAACTAGTACCTCCGAAAGGAAATAGGTCCTGAGTATTCATTAGGAGGGCTGATGTTGAAGCTGAAACGCCAGTACTTTGGCCACCTGATGTGAAGAGCTGACTCATTGGAAAAGACCCTGATGCTGGGAAAGATTGAGGGCAAGAGGAGAAGTGGATGACAGAGGATGAGATGGTTGGATGATATCACTGACTCAATGGACATGGTTTGGGGTGGACTCCAGGAGTTGGTGATGGACAGGGAGGCCTGGCGTGCTGTGATTCATGGGGTCACAAAGAGTTGGACACGACTGAGAGCCTAAACTGAACTGAAAGTCTTATTTTAAATAACTAAAAACTGTATTCTTATCTATCAGGTGCATTTTTTGGATGAGATAATATCTAGCTTTATAAAATAAAAATTATGCAATATTAATTCCTATATATATCAGTTCAGTTCAGTTCAGTTGCTCAGTAGTGTCTGACTCTTTGCAATCCCATGAATCGCAGCACGCCAGGCCTCCCTGTCCATCACCGACTCCCAGAGTTCACTCAGATTCATGTCCATTGAGTCAGTGATGCCATTCAGCCATCTCATCATCTGTCATCCCCTTCTCCTCCTGCCCCCAATCCCTCCCAGCATCAGAGTCTTTTACAATGAGTCAACTCTTCGCATGAGGTAGCCAAAGTACTGGAGTTTCAGCTTTAGCATCACTCCTTCCAAAGAAATCCCAGGGCTGATCTCCTTCAGAATGGACAGGTTGGATCTCCTTGCAGTCCAAGGGATTGTCAAGAGTCTTCTCCAACACCACAGTTCAAAAGCATCAATAATTCGGTGCTCAGCTTTCTTCACAGTCCAACTCTCACATCCATACATGACCACAGGAAAAAACCATAGCCTTGACTAGACAGACCTTTGTTGGCAAAGTAATGTCTCTACTTTTGAATATGCTATCTAGGTTGGACATAACTTTCCTTTCAAGGAGTAAGCGTCTTTTAATTGCATGGCTGCAGTCACCATCTGCAGTGATTTTGGAGCCCAGAAAAATACAGTCTGACACTGTTTTCAGTTTTTCCCCAACTATTTCCCATGAAGTGATGGGACCGGATGCCATGATCTTCGTTTTGAATGTTGAGTTTTAAGCCAACTTTTTCACTCTCCTCTTTCACTTTCATCAAGAGGCTTTTTAGTTCCTCTTCACTTTCTGCCATAAGGATGGTGTCATCTGCATATGTGAGGTTATTGATATTTCTCCCGGCAATCTTGATTCCAGCTGTGTTTCTTCCAATCCAGCATTTCTCATGATGTACTCTGCATATAAGTTAAATAAGCAGGGTGGCAGTATAAAGCCTTGATGTACTCCTTTTCTTATTTGGAACCAGTCTGTTGTTCCATGTCCAGTTCTAACTGGTTGCTTCCTGACCTGCATACAGATTTCTCAAGAGGCAGGTCAGGTGGTCTGGTATTCCCATCTCTTTCAGAATTTTCCACAGTTTATTGTGATCCACATAGTCAAAGGCTTTGGCATAGTCAATAAAGCAGATAGATGTTTTTCTGGAACTCTCTTGCTTTCTCCATCATCCAGTGGATGTTGGCAATTTGGTCTGGTTCCTCTGCCTTTTCTAAAACCAGCTTGAACATCAGGAAGTTCACAGTTCACATATTGCTGAAGCCTGGGTTGGAGAATTTTGAGCATTACTTTACTAGCATGTGAGATGAGTGCAATCGTGCTGTAGTTTGAGCATTCTTTGGCATTGCCTTTCTTTGAGATTGGAATGAAAACTGACCTTTTCCAGTCTTATGGCCACTGCTGAGATTTCCAAATTTGCTGGCATATTGAGTGCAGCACTTTCACAGCATCATCGTTCAGGATTTGAAATAGCTCAACTGGAATTCCATCACCTCCACTAGCTTTGTTCATAGTGATGCTTTCCAAGGCCCACTTGACTTCACATTCCAGGATGTCTGGCTCTAGGTCAGTGATCACACCATCGTGATTACCTGGGACATGAAGATCTTTTTTGTACAGTTCCTCTGTGTATTCTTGCTACCTCTTCTTGATATCTTCTGCTTCTGTTAGGTCCATACCATTTCTGTCCTTTATCGAGCCCATATTTGCATGAAATGTTCCCTTGGTATCTCTAATTTTCTTGTAGTGATCTCTAGTCTTTTCCAATCTGTTGTCTTCCTCTGTTTCTTTGCATTGATCACTGAGGAAGGCTTTCTTATCTCTTCTTGCTATTCTTTGGAACTCTGCATTCAGATGATTATATCTTTCCTTTTCTCCTTTGCTTTTTGCCTCTCTTCTTTTCACAGCTATTTGTAAGACCTCCCCAGACAGCCATTTTGCTTTTTTGCATTTCTTTTCCACGGAGATGGTCTTGATCCCTGTCTCCTGTACAATGTCATGAACCACAGTCCATAGTTCATCAGGCACTCTATCAGATCTAGGCCCTTAAATCTATTTCTCATTTCCACTGTATAGTGATAAGGGATTTGATTTCTGTCATACCTGAATGGTCTAGTGGTTTTCCCTACTGTCTTCAATTTAAGTCTGAATTTTGTAATAAGGAGTTCATGATCTGAGCCACAGTCAGCTTCCAGTCTTGTTTTTGTTGGCTGCATAGAGCTTCTCCATTTTGGCTGCAGAGAATATAATCAATCTGATTTCGGTGTTGACCATCTGGTGATATCCATGTGTAGAGTCTTCTCTTGTCTTGTTTGAAGAGGGTGTTTGCTATGACCAGTGCATTTCTTAGCAAAACTCTGTTAGTCTTTGCCCTGCGTCATTGTGTATTTCAAGGCCAAATTTGCCTGTTACTCCAGGTGTTTCTTGACTTCCTACTTTTTTGAATCCAGTCCCCTATAATGAAAAGGACATCTTTTTTGGATGTTAGTTCTAAAAGGTCTTGTAGGTCTTCATAGAACCGTTCAACTTCAGCTTCTTCAGCATTACTGGTTGGGGCATAGACTTGTATTCCTGTGATAGTGAATGGTTTGCCTTGGAAACAAACAGAGATCATTCTGTCGTTTTTGAGATTGCATCCAAGTACTGCATTATGGACTCTCTTGTTGACCGTGATGGCTACTCCATTTCTTCTGAGGGATTCCTGTCTGCAGTAGTAGATATAGCGGTCATCTGAGTTAAATTCACCCATTCCAGTACATTTGAGTTCGCTGATTCCTAGAATGTCGACATTCACTCTTGCCATCTCTTGTTTGACCACTTCCAATTTGCTTTGATTTATGGACCTGACATTCCAGGTTCCTATGCAAATTACTCTTTACAGCATCGGACCTTGCTTCTATCACCAGTCACATCCACAGCTGGGTATTCTTTTTGCTTTGGCTCCATCCCTTCATTCTTTCTGGAGTTATTTTTCCACTGATCTCCAGTAGAATATTGGGCACCTACTGACCTAGGGACTTCCTCTTTCAGTATCCTATCATTTTGCCTTTTCATACTGTTCATGGGGTTCTCAAGGCAAGAATACTGAAGTGGTTTGCCATTCCCTTCTCCAGTGGACCACATTCTGCCAGATCTCTCCACCATGACCCGCCCGTCTTGGGTTGCCCCACGGGCATGGCTTAGTTTCATTGAGTTAGACAAGTCTGTGGTCCTAGTGTGATTAGATTGACTAGTTTTCTGTGAGTATGGTTTTAGTGTGTCTGCCCTTAGTATGATCTAATTGTTTCCAACACAGAGAAGACTTGAAACGTAAATTACCATAGCCTGGTGTTATCTATATAAATCCATCCCATAATTGTGGGATATTTTTTCCTCCTTTGCTGAAACTTTTCTTGTTGCTCTGATTGAGCTTGAGTAATAGAAAAAAGCTCAAATTTATGGCCAGAGTCAGAGCAGGCATAATTAATTGGCCCCATGAGGGGATCCCATCTAGTAATATCACAGTAACCTGAATATGACTATAACATTTTGTTAAAGTAAATTTTCTCAGGGCCAACCAGTTAGAGTTTTGTAGTACAGAAATTTAACAATGTAACCCAGAACTAGACACAGGTAATTGGCCACAAACCCAACAATTGAATTGATTTCTAAAACTAGCATAGAATCAGGCCTATGATAGGAAAGCATTTGATTTATATGCAGAGGTCTAAGAAGTCAAGAAAACATAAATGATCATACAAATCAGGTCCAGCATCTTGGGCAAGCTATCTACCTCTGATGTCGTCATCATCTCATCCTGGTGTAGTGTATTTTCTCCTGCTTGAGCATCATTTTAAGGTGATATCAGATCAGCTGTCTTCTCTATAGACCAGTCCACTGTAGGGGCCAGTCAGGGCACTCTGGCTGGTTGTCCACGTCAGGAGGAGATCAGGGACAAAAGGGTCCCAGTTGCGGCCGCTGGGTCTGGTCCACTGGCAGGCAAGCTGGCCCCTGAGTACCCCGAGTGGTCAGCATGTGAGTCTCAGTGAAGAAGAGTCCCCGACAGAGTCGCCATTTGTTGCAGGAAGGCGGACCCCTTTCAGGGCCCGAAACTGGGCTCTTGTCTAACACTCGGAAATGAATTGTCCGAGGAGACACATGTGTTGACAAAGCAAGAGACTTTATTGGGAAAGGGCACCCAGGTGGAGAGCAGTATATATGCATACATTTAATGTCTTCCAATTTTCCCATTTACTCCTTAAAATTCAATAAAGTTTTGTGCATATATCTTATAAATAATATCTCAAAGGCACTTTATTTTTTACAGGATATATAAACCTGTAACCTCTTTCCTCCTGTAGTTTTTTATTGTGAAAAGAAACTATGAAAATTAGATCTTTGTAAATTAGATGCATAGAAATATTTTTCTTATTATATTCAGTAAAATAAGTAAGCAAGTACCAAAGTAATAATAATTACTTTAAGAAGTGCCATCAGCCCATAACTTATTTGATTTAAATGTTTTTATTTACTAATTATTTATTGTTGTTCAGTCACCAGTCATGGGTGACTCTGCGACCCCATGAACTGCATCACGGCAGGCCTCTCTGTCCCTCACCATCTCCCAGAGTTTGCCCAAATTCATATCCACTGCATCGGTGATGTCATACAGCCATCTCATGCTCTGACATTCTCTTCTCCTGCCCTCAATGTTTCCTACCATCAGGGAATTTTCCAATGAGTCACCTGTTTGCATCAGATGACCAAAATACGGGAGCTTCATCTTCATGATCAGAACTTCCAACAAGTATTCAGGGTTGACCTCCTTTAAGATTTACTGGTTTGATCTCCTTACTGGCCAAGGAACTCTCAGGAGTCTTCTCCAGCACATCTGTTCGTGGTCTCTGACATATAATGAGCTTCACTTGTGGCACAGTGGCAAAGAAGCGTCCTGCAAATGCAGGAGACTCAGGAGACACAGATTCATTCCTTGCATCAAGAAGATGTATTGGAAGAGGACATGGCAATCCACTGCAGCCTTCTTGCCTGGAGAATCCCATGAACAGAGGTGTCTACGTGACAACAGTCCATGGGATTTCAGAGTCAGACATGAATGAGCACAAGCACTGACATATATAGTAATTGTTTGATCACCAGCACACGATTTCCTTGTTTTCAAGTCTTTGAAGTTTCATCTAATCAGAGAAATAGGTTTATCGGAAATTTTATGAATCTTTAGAAGTTAAGTTAGTATCATTGTTTTTAGAAGAACTCACTTCCTATTCCTCCTAGATTTTTTTCTCTGAGGAAACATCCACACAGTAATTACAGGCAACAGTTATTGCAGGCCAGGTTCACTTTGAAAGCTGGCACATTCTATTATGTGTGCAGAGAAGTCCCATAAAAAGTGCTGCAACTACAGGGTACAAAAAACATTCATTCTCTCAACACACTTCTCCCATCAGAGATTGCTGAGACAGAAGACACATAGATAGCCTCACATTTTTTTTTTTCTAGGTTTTGCAGTTTTTTCTTTCTTTCTAATTTTAAATGTTTTAAAGTAAATTTAATAGCACTAACAAAAATGGAAAGACAATTATAGTAAGCATCTATATGCTTGCTATTCACATCCAAGAATTTCATTTTTACCATGTTTTTGATTCTATTTCCTGTCTTTTCAATTGTGCTGTTTTATTTTAAAGTAAGTCTGTGACTTTTTTTTCCCTATAAATGTCTCAGTTTGAATGTCTAATTGATAAGGGATTTGATTTATAAAACCACATGACATTTATCACGTACCAGTGGGTAAATTATGTAATTTCTCCATGATACTCTGTCTCTCACCTAATTTGCATCACTGTTATTCCATCTAGTTTCTTGCAACAAATATCTATTTTTCTTTTCCTTCAGTATTGCTTTCTCTAATCTGTATCTTTAATGGTATTTTCTCTGGTCTTTTGTAAAGAAAATCTGATCACATCACTCCCAAGTTTAATAACTTCTAAGAGCAATCTATTACTTTCTGAATAATGTTCTGATTTCTTAGTAAAATATTCCATTTATTTCCTAATACACATCTGATATATGGAATATCATATTCCATAATATTCCTCATATGGTCCTTTATAGATTGGCTGCTGATTACTTTTCCAGCCTCATCTTATAATTGATTCAATGTAATGGCCACATAGTCAGTGTTTTATTTGATTTTAACCAATGGGTGTTTATATACACCATTTCTTTGATGAAATAATCATTGTCCATTCTTTGTTTAACTTTAGGATTAATTTAGATATTTTTTGATGTGTTAACTGATCTCCCAAGTCTTGGTTATCATTCTTTCTAAATGTTCACCTAGCATACTATAATTTACTACACTGAGGAGCAAGTTCCTGAGCACTTGTCTCTATTATTATTGATTTATCTTCCGACCCTGTAGCTAAGCTAATCAATCCATAGATTTGGTTGCTGTTCTGTCCTGTGCTTAGTCTCTCTTGTTCAACTCTTTGTGACCCCATGAATTGTAGACGGTCAGGCTCCTCTGTCTTTGGGGATTCTCCAGTCAAGAATACTGGAGTGAGTTGCCATGCCCTCCTCCAGGGGATCTTCCCAACCCAGGTCTACTGCATTGAAGGCAGATTCTTTACCAGCTGAGCTACCAGGGAAGCCCAGACTTGGTTGATCATACTGCAAAACAATTTGAATGTGTTCACTTCTCTGCATAACCACTGTTTCTAACCTAACCTAGTCACCACATGCTATGGCTTAACTCCTAGTATCTGCTTCATTTTTTACTAAATCTACAAATAGTATCTACAATATGATTTTTTAAATATCAAGTGAAATTTGCTATCAGACTATTTTAAAAACACATGATAATGATTAGTCTTTGAATAAATTACTTTCTTTTCCCCAATATGATCTATATGGTATAATCCTTGCCCTCTCTTTCTACTTTATCATTTTATGTCACTGCTCCTTTCAAAGTGCTGAAGCCATATATGTTTTATGTTTTCCTAGAAAATGTTGATTTTTTTTTTTTTTTTTTTTTTTTTTGGTCCATCTAAGGGAATTTCAAATTCTGGTTCTTCTCTTTAGAGGGTTCTTCCAACAATTTTTGTAGAGATGGCTCCTTCATATGCTTTATGTTAAATGTTTTGATCAGGGACACCTTCCTTGAATTCTTCCATTTTCTCATTATCATTTAGTGTCTGTGACTTATTAACTTAGTAGACTAAAGAGCAGTTGAAACTTGAATGATGCAGGAGTTGGGCACTGACTCCCTACACCCTCAAAAAGTCCATGTATAATTTACAGTGAGCCCTCTCATATCCACGATTTCATATTCATCAATTCAACTAACTGCAATCACATATGATGCTGTGTATATAATATGCATTTATCGAAAAAAAATCATATGAAAGTGGACCTGTATAGTTCAAACCCATGTTCTTCAAGGGTCATTGTATAACAATTTTTCTTTCATTGTTTGTGAATATTCTAACAATTCTTAAAAAGAAGTAGTCCTTTTTACTGGAGGTGTTTATTGGTCACAATTCTTCAGAAAAACAGAAACAATAGGGTGTATACTTCTACAAAGTTATTTATTATAAGAAATTGGGTTCACATAATTATAGAAATTAGCATGTCCCAAATCTACAGTGTGAGCTAGCAAGCTGGAGACCCAGAGTAACTGATGTTCCAACTCAAGTCTGAAAGCTATCTGCAGAAGAATTCCCTTTTATTCAAGGATGGATCAGTCATTTAGTTCCACCAGACCTCCAACTGATTGCATGAGGCCCTAAGGAGACCAGTTTGTTTACTTAAAGCCCACCAATTTATATGCTAATCTCATTCAAAAACACCCTCACATAAATGCTTAGAATAATGTTTGCCCAACAATTTGGGCATCATGACTCAGCCAAATTGATACATAAAATTAACCATGAGAGGGTCCAAGTTCCATAACTATGTATAAAATATTCTATATCTATTATGGTTATGTGGTTTAGATCTACTCAACCCTACCTTTTCCTTCACTTTTTGTATTTAGATTGAGAGAGGTATATTGATGACATCTGTTGATACTATTTTTTTCTCCCCTACATCTCTTAGATTCAGATTTATGAAAATTAGATTTGTACTGTTTCCTAGATGAATAATTAATAACATACACTCTATAATAACATACACTCTTCATTTTTATTTGTAGGTTGTATCATAAAAAAAGATTTTTGCCACATTTATTTTATTATTCTAGTTTTAAACTCCTAAGCTTCTCTAGGTGTGTTACTTTCATTTAGAATGATTTTAGGTTTTGCTTTGATGGTCATTCTGAAAATATTTTTGATCAATGAGTTGAAACTACTTATAATTATTTTGTCAACATTATTAGTTTTTAACCTCAGTCCCATAATTTAATTTTGTCCTTTTTTTGACTGTGTTGTACAGCTTGCAGAATCAGAGTTCCCAACCAGGGATTGAAACTGGGCCCTAGCATGGAAGTGCAGACTCCTAATCACTGGAAGCCAGGGGATTCCTTGTGCTGTTCTTTCTTTAAAATATATTCTGTTTTTAGAGAAGGTTTGGACATTTTTCTAGTGGTTGTTGCTATTGTTCTGTAGATAAGCCCTCTCCAGTTCTTTAAGATCGCATGAACTGTAGCACGCCAGGCTTCCCTGTCCTTATTATCTCCCAGAGTTGGCTCAAACTCATGTCCATTGAGTCCATAATACTATCCAATCATTTTATCCTATGTTGCCCTCTTCTCTTTCTGTTCTCCATCTTTCCCAGCATCAGAGCTTTTTCAGTGAGTCCACTCTTCGCATCACATGGCCAAACTATTGGAGCTTCAGTTTCAGCATCAGTCTTTCCAATGAATATTCAGGGTTGATTTCCTTTAGGACTGACTGATTTGATCTCTTTACAGTCCAAGGGACTCTCAGGAGTCTTCTCCAGCACTATAATTTAAAAGCATCATTCTTTGGAGCTCAGCCTTCTTTATGATCAAATTCTCACATGCATACATGATTACTGGAAAAAACCACAGCTTTAACTATAAGGACTTTTGTCAGCAAAGTGATATGTCTGCTTTTTAACACATTGTGTCTAGGTTTGTCATAGCTCCTTTTCCAAGGAGCAAGTGTCTTTTAATTTCATGGCTGCAGTCACCATCCACAGTGCTTTTGAAGCCCAAGAAAATAAAATTTGTCAGTTTCCACTTTTTCCCCATCTATTTACCATGAAGTGATGGTACCGGATGCCATAATCTCAGTTTTTTTGTGAATGTTGAGTTTAAAACCAGGTTTTTCACTCTCCTGTTGCACTCTCATTAAGTGCCTCTTTAGTTCCTCTTCACTTTCTGGTATTAGAGTGGTGTCAGCCTGCATAGCCATGAAGTGAAAGTTGTTCAGTCATGTCCAACTCTTTGTGACACCATGAACTATACAGTCCATGGAATTTTCCAGGCCAGAATACTACAGTGGGTAGCCTTTCCCTTCTCCAGGGGATCTTCCCAACCTAGGGATAGAACCCAGGTCTCCCATATTGCAGGTAGATCCTTTACCAGCTGAGCCGCAAGGGAAGCATATCTGTGGTTGTCCATATTTCTCCCGGCAATCTTAATTCCAGCTTGTGATTTATCTGGGCATTTCACATGACTTATTCTGCATATAAGTTAAATAAGCAGGGTGACAATATACAGCTTTCATGTACTCCTTTTCCAAACTGAATCAGTCCATTGTTTCTTGAAAGGTTCTAACTGTTGCTTCTTGACCTGCACACAGGTTTTTTCAGGAGACAGGTAAAGTATTCTGGTATTCCCATCTTTTTTAAAATTCCAGGTATGTGTGTGTGTTTGTGTGTGTGTGTGTGTATGTGTGTGTGTGTCTGTGAGAGAGAGAGAGAGAGAGAGAGAGATCCACACAGTCAAAGGATTTAGTGCAGTCATTGAAACAGAAATAGATTTTTTTTTTGGAATTCCCTTGATTTTTCTATGATCCAGTGGATGTTGCCAATTTGATCTCTGGTTTCTCTGCCTTTTCTAAATCCAGCTTGTACATCTGGCAATTCCCGGTTCACATAATGCTAAAGCCTAACTTCAAGATTTTGAGCATGATCTTAATAGCATCTGAAATGAGTGCAATTGTAACATAGTTTGAACATTGTTGAGCTTTCCTGGTGACTCAGACTGTAAAGAACCCACCTGCAATGCAGGAGACCTTGCTTCGATCCCTGGCTTGGGAAGATACCCTGGAGAAGGGCATGGTAACCCACTCCGATATTCTTGCCTGGGGAATCCCCATGGACAGAGGAGCCTGGCAGGGTTGCAAAGAGTCATACATAACTGAGCCACTAAGCACAGCACAGTGAACCTTTTTTGGCATTGCCCTTCTTTTAGATTGGACTAAAAACTGACCTTTAACAGTCCAGTGGCCACTGCTAAATTTTCTAAATGTGCTGTCATGTTGCCTGCAAGACTTAAAATAGCATCACCTTTTAGGATTTGAAATAGCTCAGCTTGAATTCCATCACTTCCACTAGCTTTGTAGTAATGCTTCCTAAGACCCACTTGATTTCGCACTTCAGGATGTCTGACTCGAGGTGAGTGATCACACTATCCTGGTTATCTGGTCATTTTGACCTTTCTTGTATAGCTTTTATATGTATTCTTGGTACTTCTTCTTAATCTCTTTTGCTTCTGTTAGATTTTTGCCATTTCTGGCCTTTATTGTGCCCATCTTTGGTTACATATATACTAAAGTGAAAGTGTTAGTCACCCAGTCACCTCCAACTCTGTGACCCCATGGACTGCAGCCTGCCGACTTCCTCTGTCCATGGAATTCTCCAGGCAAGAGGACTGGAGCAAGTTGCCATTCCTTCTCCAACATTTATACTAACACTTCTGTAAGTTATCCCTATTCCCCTTTGTTACTCTAAATAACGTTTCAATTTTCCAGTAACTTTTCCTTCATCCTCTCTTTTCTTTTAATGCAGAACCTTGTTTATATCTGAAAGTGAAAATGTTAGTAGCTCAGTTGTGCCTTAATTTTTGTAACCCCATGGACTGTAGACTGCCAGGATTCTTTGTCCATGGATTCTCCAGGCAAGGATATTGGAGTAGGTAACCATTCCCTTCTCTAGAGGATATTCTTGTCCCAGGGTCTCCTGTTTTGCAGGCAGATTCTTTAGTATCTGAGCCACCAGGGAAACCCCATTTATTCATAATTATAAGCCTTTTTAGAAAGCTTTATCTATTTTGACATACTCTATTCATTCTTCTCTCTCAGGTTTTGATAGTTGTACTGGTTCTACCTTGTCTGAAAAGGCATCTGATCTTTTCTTTCTAGCTATGTGTAAATCTTATTGCAAAAAGAAATATATATATGGAGATCACCTAAATTCTTTATGTTAATAGTATTTCTATTCATTGTATTTAGTTGAAGATCTTTTGATAATTGACTTTTTTAGAATGTCACAATTAAAAAAAAATGTTTTAAGAGGCTTTGTGCTGCTAAAAGCATATCAAAGGATTTTAAATGTGAAAATGAGTATGTTTAGGCATATCCTTGGTTCACAATCCCTGATAAAAATATTTTCTGTACACTTACTTTCTTTCTTATTCCTGATAACTTTTATCCTTGCCTGGGAGTTAGATAATGAGAAAATTTCTCTAAATACTTGCTTACCTTTCTGTTGTGCCTTCCAAATGCTTGCACTTAATCTCACACATGTGAAGAAACATTGCTAAGTTCTTAAGAGTTTTTCTTATTGAATGTGTGCAAGACTGGTGTCCATTTATTTTCCCACCTTATGCACAATCCAACCAAATATTTCATACATATTCTATATATGCATATACACTCACAAATATACATGTGTGTGTGTCTATGAGAAAGAGAGTTAGAGAGCAAAAGAGAGAGATTTACTACCTGAAAACTGATTTTAAAAATGCCATTGGTTCTTTTGGTTTTACATTGAACTGTGCATCCTATATGGGACCCATCCTTGTATATACATGATGAACACACTAAAACATAGGAAGTATTATAAAGGAAAAAAGTCAGAAAATTAGAAAAGTGTTCTGATTAACCATTGAAGAGGAAGCTCTAGCTTTATGCTTAGAGGACTGGGAGAAAGTTAATAATCAAACAATAAAAACCATAAGGAAACTGTACTGTACACTAGAGGCCAAGAGGAAGGAGAACTTCCCCAAACCATCTGTTTAAGCGCATTTAGTACCACAAAGAGTTTTGGCCTTTTTCCCTCACTTACTAACTTTCTGTACAACCCTCAGAGGTGTCCTTTTGTAATGTATATAAGAATATGGATCTCTTGTGCTTAATCTACAAATAACTTTCTCATCTCACTCAAAACAGAATCCAATTTTCTCCCTTTAATCTCTTCTTCCTTTGAGCCCAAGTAACCTGGTCTCCACGGCGAAGGCGATGGCAACCCACTCCAGTACTTTTGCCTGGAAAATCCCATAGGATGAGAAGCCTGGTAGGCTGCAGTCCATGGGGTCGCGAAGAGTTGGACACAACTGAGCAACTTCACTTTCACTTTTCACTTTTATGCATTGGAGAAGGAACTGGCAACCCACTCCATTGGAGACAGAAATGGCAACCCATTCTTGCCTAGAGAATCCCAGAGACGGGGGACCCTGGTGGGCTCCCATCTATGGAGTTGCACAGAGGCAGACAGGACTGAAGTGACTTAGCAGCAGCAGAGGCAGGAACCTGATCTCATCACCTAGCACTCTCTCTCCTGACCATATTATTTTTGATCCCCTGTAAGATTGCAGGGAGAAATATCAATAACCTCAGATATGCATATGACACTGCTCTTATGACAGAAAGTGAAGAGGAGCTAAAGAGCCTCTTGATGAAAGTGAAAGTGGAGAGTTAAAAGGTTGGCTTAATGGTCAACATTCAGAAAACAAAGATCATGGCATCTGATCCCATCACTTCATGGGAAATAGATGGGGAAACAGTGGAAGCAGTGTCAGACTTTATTTTTTGGGGCTCCAAAATCACTGCAGATGGTGATTTCAGCCATGAAATTAAAAGACACTTACTCCTTGGAAGGAAAGTTATGACCAACCTAGATAGCATATTCAAAAGCAGAGACATTACTTTGCCAACAAAGGTTCGTCTAGTCAAGGCTATGGTTTTTCCAGTGGTCATGTATGGATGTGAGAGTTGGACTGTGAAGAAAGCTTAGTGCCGAAAAATTGATGCTTTTGAACTGTGGTGTTGGAGAAGACTCTTGAGAGTCTCTTGGACTGCAAGGAGATCCAACCAGTCCATTATAAAGGAGGTCAGCCCTGGGTGTTCATTGGAAGGAATGATGCTAAAGCTGAAACTCCAGAACTTGAGCCACCTCATGCGAAGAGTTGACTCATTGGAAAAGACTGATACTGGGAGGGATTGGGGGCAGGAGGAGAAGGGGACGACAGAGGATGAGATGGCTGGATGGCATCACCAACTCGATGGACATGAGTTTGGGTAAACTCTGGGAGTTGGTGATGGACAGGGAGGCCTGGCGTGCTGCGATTCATGGAGTCGCAAAGAGTCGGACACGACTGAGCGACTGAACTGAACTGAAGTACCTTGAACACATGAAGTTTGCTTGTGCCTTAGACACCATTTTCTCCTCTTTCCCTTAGAAGAATTCTCCCCTTTCCTGCAAGTTTTGGCTGAAAGGTTGCCATATAAGAGAGCCTTTCTGATCTCTCTATCCTTAAGACCACCCTACATTCCTCTATTCACTTTTCAGGGTTTGTTCATCCTCAGTGCTTTATCATTTTTTACAGTAGATCCTTTTTGATTATCTGTTTTAAACATAGCAGTGTATACATGTCAATGCCAAACTCCCAATCTATCCTTTTCCCCTACCCATCCCCCATCTCCCTATAACTATAAATTATTTCTCTAAATTGTGACTGTTTCTGTTTTGTAAGTTTATTTGTATCTTTTTTTTTTTGTCTTCTGCATATGTTGTTCAGTCACTCAGTTGTTTCCGAATCTTTGCAACCTCATGGATTGCAGCATGCCAGGCTTCCCTGTACTTTACCATCTCCTGGAGCTTGCTTGAACTCATGTCCATTGATTCATTACTGCCATTCAACCATCTCATCCTCTGTCATCCCTTTCTCCTCATGTGATATTATATGATATTTGTCTTTCTCTGTCTATATTACTTCACTTAATATGGAAATTATGATAATCTCCAGGTCCCTCCATACAGCTGCAAATGACATTATCCCACTCTTGTTAATGGCTATTATTCCATTGTATATATATGTACCACATCTTCTTTACCCATTCTTCTGTCAATGAATACATAGGTTCTTGCATGTCTTGGCTATTGTAGTTAATAATGCAATAATATTGGGGTGCATATATCCTTTTTTTTCATAACCTTTTGAAATATGTTTTCCTCTGTATATATGGCTAGGAGTGGAATTGCTAGATCACATTGTAGCTCTGTTTTTAGTTTTAAAGAACCTCCATACTAGGCTTTTTATCATCTGAAAAATCATTTATCTTTCCATTTGTTGAAGTTCTGTCCACCTCATTTAAATGTTAGCTTTCTAAGGTAAATAGGCAATCTCTCGTTCAACTTTGTTTTACCAGTATGTTGTTGTTGTTCAGTCATTAGATCATGTCAGATCTTTGTGACCCTAGGGACTGCAGCACACCAGGCTCATCCCTCCTCCCCTGTCTCATGGAGTTTTACCAGTACTGTTAACTAATGTTTGTTGAACACATGAATAGATGATGATGTCCTTCTGTATTTTCATCTCTGTAATAGTAGATTTAAAACAACAATTTTAATTTGGTAATAGGCAATAAGATACATTCCTAAGAGAGTATGGGAGTAATTGGGTAGGCAAGTGGTTGACTTTTGAATCGATATTTTTTGCTTAATAACTGTAGTGCACTGGCAAAAAGAGGGAATGTTAATTAGCAAACGGTTACGGATAAAAGCTTGTTAAACGTATTTGACTGAGGAAGAGATTGATTCACTGCAGATTAAATTTTGATGGATCAAGAGCAAGATATCTGGAGACTAATTGGTCAAATAGCATGTTCATAAAAGCTAGAAAGTAATGTCAGTGGAAAGAATAAAGATTCGATATAGGTTAAACAATATAGACATTTTGCAATGTAAAATGAGCCAGCAAAGTGTAAAAATATTTTTGAAGTATCTTTTATTTGTAGCATAGGAATTTCACATTTTCTTAGCAGAATAGATTGAATGACTTAGTATTTAAATAATTTTCTCTGGTATTTATACTTTCTATTGTATTGATTGTTGGGGTGAGAAAGCTCTATATCTTACTCCTCCCCACAAACACACACCCATAAATGTGACCTGCCTGTCTCCAATATCCTTTGCTACCTGATTCTCAGAAATCTGACTTGCTTCAACCTTTGTGAACCCATGCTCTCCCTCTCATTTTCTATATGTGCGACAATGTTAATTAAGCTGCTGTGTTGTCAAATGCTGAATTTGACACTGGCTGTGTGAGGATCTTCTGAGACAATATTAAAAATAAACATGGGAACAATTGCTGTATCAGCTCCTATCTCCCTTGGTAATAGCATATTGCTTAAATGGGGATGGAGAGAGGTCAGTTCCATATATACTAAGGAAGTATAAGTTGGGCCATATCTGATTTTAAATATATAAATCTTTTGCAATAAAGGCTTTGGCTTCTCCTTGTTATGTCTTTATCATTTTAATAAGAATAAGGTTAAAATTAATGAAAAGCACAAATGGCTCCAGAAGCATTTGGTAATGTAGCAGGATAGAACTCTCCTAATAGCAATGATTATTCTTTATTTGTTCTAAGTCAGACTGGATTATAAAAAGTGGATTCTATTTAATGCTATTAATTTTTCCTGGTTATTAGTAATTAAGTTGATCTATTAAATCAATCTAAAGTTTCTTTTTTCACTTTTATTACTATTTTTTAAAAAATATTATGATTAGTTTGTTCATAATTAGTTGAACATTAAAACTGTTAATTATTTATTTATCTGAGAAAAATTACTTAAGTACTCTATTTTTAATATTTCAACTAAACATAGTGCTAATTTCTAAAGTGTTCCTTTTTATTCAAGAGTGGGTGCTGTGCAAAATAGAATGATCAATTATGATATTATCAACTGTACAGTTCTAATTATGATTTATTAATATGATCTAGAAATTGGCCATTATTCTGTCAGACAATTAAAAACCACTTACAGATTGTAGTATGTAAGACAAAGCATGGTTTATTTGTTTTTTTTAAAGGGTGAATATCTAAATAAAAATATTCTCAGGAAAGGGCAGAGAATTAGCAATGGATATGAACAACCCAACCAACTGAAAAGCTAACAGATATGCTATATATGAAATTGAATGTTTTTGGTGAATTTTCTGAGGTTTAGATAGATCTCAAATTTATTATAAGTGATAGAAGTATATGATTGTATTTAAGCAACTTAGGTAGATCAGTGAGACATATTCCCTAGAGCAATTCCACTAAAACTCCTCACCTTCTCAGTTCACCTGTATCAGGATTGATCCAGAAGTTCATTTGGAAAGAACATTTGTACATAAGCTATCCAAGATAACAACTTGAAACTAGTATGACAACAAATCTACACAACCCTATACCTTCAAGAGTGTCCAGTATTTTTCTTCATTTCACCTGAATATATTCCTTTTAAAGGTTTCAACATAATTCCTAAGAGACTCAACTCCACAGGTATGGCTTCAGTTCAGTTCAGTCAGTCAGTTCAGTCACTCAGTCGAGTCCAGTTCTTTGCAACCCCATGAATTGCAGCACGCCAGGCCTCCCTGTCCATCACCAATTCCTGGAGTTCACTCAAACTCACGTTCATCGAGTTGGTGATGCCATCCAGCCATCTCATCCTCTGTCATCCCCTTTTCTTCCTGCCCCCAATCCCTCCCAGCATCAGAGTATTTTCCAATGAGTCAACTCTTCGCATGAAGGGGCCAAAGTACTGGAGTTTCAGCTTTAGCATCATTCCTTCCAAAGAACACCCAGTACTGATCTCCTTTAGAATGGACTGGTTGGATCTCCTTGCAGTTCAAGGGACTCTCAAGAGTCTTCTGCAACACCACAGTTCAAAAGCATCAATTCTTTGGCACTCAGCTTTTTTCACAGTCCAACTCTCACATCCATACATGACCACTGGAAAAACCACAGCCTTGACTAGATGGGCCTTTGTTGGCAAAGTAATGTCTCTGCTTTTGAATATGCTATCTAGGTTGCTCATAACTTTCCTACCTCTCAACATTCAGAAAACTAAGATCATGGCATCTGGTCCCATCACTCCATTGGAAATAGATGGGGAAACAGTGGAAACAGTGTCAGACTTTATTTTTCTGAGCTCCAAAATCACTGCAGATGGTGATTGCAGCCATGAAATTAAAAGACGCTTACTCCTTGGAAGGAAAGTTATGACCTAGATAGCATATTCAAAATCAGGTACCATTTCACGCCAGTCAGGATGGCTGCGATCCAAAAGTCTACAAGTAATAAATGCTGGAGAGGGTGTGGAGAAAAGGGAACCCTCTTACACTGTTGGTGGGAATGCAAACTAGGACAGCCACTATGGAGGACAGCGTGGAGATTGCTTAAAAAACTGGAAATAGAACTGCCTTATGACCCAGCAATCCCACTGCTGGGCATACACACTGAGGAAACCAGAATTGAAAGAGACACGTGTACCCCATTGTTCATCGCAGCACTGTTTATAATAGCCAGGACATGGAAGCAACCTAGATCTCCATCAGCAGATAAATGGATAAGAAAGCTGTGGTACATATACACAATGGAGTATTACTCAGCCATTAAAAATAATACATTGAATCAGTTCTAATGAGGTGGATGAAACTGGAGCCTGTTATACAGAGTGAAGTAAGCCAGAAAGAAAAACACCAATACGGTATACTAACTCATATACATGAAATTTAGAAAGATGGTAACAATAATCCTGTGTACGAGACAGCAAAAGAGACACTGATGTATAGAACAGTCTTTTGGACTCTGTGGGAGAGGGTGGGATGATTTGGGAGAATGGCATTAAACATGTATAATATCATATATGAAATGAGTCACCTTAAAAAAAAAGTCCAGGTTTGATGCACGATACTGGATGCTTGGGGCTGGTGCACTGGGACGACCCAGAGGGATGGTACAGGGAGGGAGGAGGGAGGAGGGTTTAGGATGGGGAACATGTGTATACCTGTGGTGGATTCATGTTGATATATGGCAAAACCAATACAATATTGTCAAGTCAAAGAAATAAAATAAAATAAATAAATTAAAAAACAAAAAAAACAAAAGCAGGTATGGCTTAAAGTTTGTTTATTAAATGTCAGACTGGTTGAAGCCAGATCAAATCTCTTCTCATTTTAAAAGAGAATTTGGATTTTTTTTTTTTTTTTTTTTACAATAACATGTCATTCACAGGATCTGGATTGTATTACACTTATGTAGACAAGGCTTTACATGACAAGTGTATAGTGGTGGTGGTGGTGGCGGTGGTTTAGTTGCTAAGTCATGTCCGACTCTTGGGACACCATGGACTGTAGCCTGCCAGGCTCCTCTGTCCATGGGATTCTCCAGGCAAGAAAACTGGAGTAGGTTGCCATTTCCTTCTCCAAGGGATCTTCTTGACCCAGGAATCTCCTGGATTGCAGGTAGATTCTTTACTGACTGAGCTACGAGGGAAGCAAGTGTATAATAAATATATTGAATTAATAAATTATCTTTTCATGGAATTTGCATTAAAATGGAAACCCACTCCAGTGGTCTTGCCTGGAGAATCCCAGAGACAGGGGAGCCTGGTGGGCTGCCGTCTCTGGGGTCGCACAGAGTCAGACACGACTGAAGCGATTTAGCAGCAGCAGCAGCAGTACATCCTTAAAAGTTACATATGTTTAATTTCTAATATGCTACAGTTTCATGCTCTCAAGCCAGTTACAAAGGATCAAGGCCCTCAAAGCAGTTTATGAGTTCAATAGGGGGATTATTTGTAACTATTACATAGCTAAAATTACTTTAGAAAATTACAATATGCTTGTAGGCTTCAAAAAGACTGATGTATTTCTGCTTTAATCTGATATTTTTGATGTCAAATGTTTTACGTTAAAGGTATTTTTTAAAGTATATGTATTTTTCAGAGTCAGTCATTTTCTTTCCCCCCTAAGTAACATATGGATTCGCAGGCACATTTACCTAATTTGCTAAGTTCTTTGTGTTGGTGACAATTAGTCCTTATTATTCCCCATTGGGGTACTCAAATTTGGTGAGTATGTTAGCTATCTACAGTGTTAAAATTGTATGGGTTTTTATGTATTTTTCACAAAAGATTTGCTTATTTAGCCTAAAGATATAATCTACTATTGTAATTGGCATTTAGTGAAATTTGTTTCCAGTAACCTTCAAACTCTTAAACGTTTTCTTGTTTCTCTCTTTTAATAGTGCCTATTTGATTAGCTTTATGTTTTCCCTTTCAAAATGCCTCATCAGTTTTTGAAAATAGTTTTTTAAGTTAAAGAAAATCATCAACTATAGAGAATCTCTTAACCCCATATAACCTACTTGATCAATTATCTTTTTCATAAGAGTTTTTGACTGTAATTTTCTCACGATCATTACACACTGCCATAGAGAACATTTTCAGAGTTCTTACCTCAAAAAAAGCAGCAAAATAGCATTGAAAACAAAAAATAACTTCAAACATAGGCAAAATGAAATAATAAAGTTTTCTAAAGACATCAAATTTTAAAAGGAAAGTCAGAGAAAACAATATAAATAGTGAATATATATACATGAAAGATAATAAAAAGAGACTTTTAGCTCTCAAAAGAGAAATATCAGTACATTCATATTTGCTACTTCCTAATCAGCATAAGACTATTACAGAACAGACAAATTTATTTGTATCTGAAATTATTTGAAAATTTAGTTTTAAATCTCGTTAGTGCTTAGTTGGAGAAGGCAGTGGCACCCCCCTCCAGTACTCTTGCCTGGAAAATCCCATGGACAGAGGAGCCTGGTGGGCTGCAGTCCATGGTGTCCCGAAGAGTCGAACACAACTGAGCGACTTCACTTTCACTTTTCACTTTCATGCATTAGAGAAAGAAATAGCAACCCACTCCAGTGTTCTTGCCTGGAGAATCCCAGGGACGGGGGAGCCTGGTGGGCTGCCGTCTATAGGGTCACACAGAGTCGGACAAGACTGAAACGACTTAGCAGCAGCAGCAGTGCTTAGTTGCTCATTTGTGTCAAATTCTTTGTGATCCCATAGACTGTAGCCCACTAGGCTCCTCTGTCCATGGAATTCCTCAGGCAAGAATACTGGAGTGGGTTGCCATTTCCTTCTGCATGGGATCTTCCCAGTCCCTGGACTGAACATGGTCTCCTGTGACTCGTGCCTTGAGAGGCAGATTCTTTACCACTGAGCCACCTGAGAAGCCTCTAATTTCAGTATTTGTAAGTATATATAAAACGCTGCCTATAGAATTAATTATTTAGAAAGAGAAACTTTATTTAAAAGGTAAACAGACATATTTGTGTACACATACACGCACACGTGCACATAATGATGGATCTAAGAATGTGCTGTTGCTCAATTGTAGCCAACATTTTACGACCCCATGGACTGTAGCCCACCAGGCTCTTCTGTCCATGGAATTTTCCAGACAAGAATATTGGAGTGGGTTGCCATTTGTTTCTCCAGGATCTAAAAATACCAGAGCAAATACCAAATACATGTTTTATCTCATATTTTCAATAAAGAGCTATTGGTAATGAGACTATGAAAGTCAAAAACTACTTCTATTTTCCTAGAAGTAAATTTCACCTCTGTTATTAAGGTTATTAAGTTATTCACATTTACTTCTATACTTTGGCTACAGTGATACATTGGTTAACTTCCTATGTAAAATGCATGTGTTTTGTATGATATTTGAATCAATTTCTTAACCTTGAAATCCATACGCTGATTTATCCTTATTTATATGAATCTGAAAATTAAATATGGTAAAAAATTAAACACTATTTAATAGTATCCTCGTATTTTAGGAAAAGCTTGAATAAGTCCATTTGAATCATGTTAAATTGTATTTACATGTTATATTTCAGGGTTAGCAATAGAAGAAAGCCTTAGTGAGTTGAAAGCTACTTTTCTGCCAGTGAGACAACCAGTGAAGAATATGGTTAGCTAAGTACTAAGGAATTTTATAGGGGAATATATTAAATTTATAATAAAATATATAGTTAAAGCACAGATAAGTGTACTGTAGTAATGAAATGTGGACACTTACTCGTTCTGTAAAATAGAGTGATTCAGAAAGATAATTCCTTTGCTGTTTCTCCTGTGTGATTTGATCTTTTCATTTATTTCACCCTGGTGATTTTCCCACTGATTATCTCTTCCACTAGATGTCAGGCAAGAGGAGGGAGTGGTACTGAATCTAAAATGAATACATTTGCTTTAAAAAAAAGTGTTAAAATTGATGACTAAATGCAGCCAAACTGAGTAGCGATTAGGCATATGGAAGATAAAATGCTCTGATAATTAGTCTGAACTAAATATTAATAACAGCAGCTGCAGGAGGAACCATATTCTTTTATGATAATATCAGTCTTTATTTTGTCTTCCTCTGGGAAATATTCTGTTTAGAAAGTTTAGTTCCACTTATGTTTTTGTCAAGCAACATGTACATGTTCTTTGTAGAACTCAATACGATTTTAATTGAATAATTAATTTTGTCAGGGTCGATTGAAGGCACATCTCACTATCATCTCCCACATGTAAATTCTGTAAGGTAGGGACTAAGTTTGTTAGTTTCTTTATGCACAGACCCAGCATAATATATTGGGATATTGTCCATATAGTCAAAGCTATGGCTTTCCCAGTAATCATGTGTGGATGTGAGAGTTGGACCATAAAGAAGGCTGAACGCTGAAGAATTGATGCCTTTGAACTGTGATGCTAGAGAAGATTCTTGAGAGTCCCTTGGATTGCAAGGAAATCAGTCAATCCTAAAGGAAATCAACCCTGAATATTCATTGGAAGGACTGATGCTGAGGCTGGAGTTCCGATCCTTCGGGCACCTGTTGCAAAGACTGACTCATTGGAAATGACCCTGATGCTGGGAAAGATTGAGGGCAGGATGAGAAGGGAGTGACAGAGAATGAAATGGTTGAGATTGCATCACCAACTCAATGGGCATGAGTTTGAGCAAACTCTGGGAGATAATGAAGGACCGGGAATCCTGGCACAATGCAGTACAAAAAGTCAAACTCAACAATAAGAAATGAAAAATATAAGTGTACTGAAGGAGTGACTACATTAAAAAAAAAAAAGAATAAATATGAGTGGGTGAATGGATGAACCAATGAGTGAATGAGATTATAGAGCTTTCCATTTCAAACATGAATGCAGTGTAGATTCATTGTTTGGGCTCAATTTACATACATTATCTTAAACAATGAGACATAAGAGTTATAAATGAAGGCTTTGTGGTCTCTTTATTAGACTGGCTATAATATTTTGATTAAGATGTCCTCAGAAAGACAAATAAATTATGATATTTATACTGAATAAAAAAGACAGAAATGAGGAAGATGTACCCAATGCACAACAGGTATATGCCCCTCAGAGCATATTATCCATGTTTTAGCATGTTATAATTCACTTTGTTGCATGCTGATTCCTCTGATGGGAATGTTATGATTGTACCACAGAAGATAACTTACCATCCTTGCTGCTACTTGTCCAACTCATGCCCTATACCATTGAATGAACTATCTCTTCTCCCTAGAAAATTCATCTTCCTCCTTCTTAATGGCTGTGAAATCTTCTTACTGATTTCTCAGGGGACATCTATATATTACCTTCTCAATAAAGCATTTCCTAGTTTCCCATGTATGTAATTGCTCAATCCTCTGTGTTCCCATTGCATATATTGTAGCCTCAGAAAATTTTATTGAGATTACCTGATTGTATGCATATTCCTCCCTAACTACTGAATCCCCTTATATGGTGGTCCTCTTTTATCTATAGTACTTGGCATAGTTCTTGACAGGAGTTAAACTAGTAAAGCTGTCAAATACATGATAAAGTAATAAGAACATTTACATTGAGGGAGAGCTAATGATCATCATTTAGAGAAGACATTGCAATAGTATAATCAATCAATGATTTAACCCTGTTAAATTATGTAATTTAAGTATAAGGCAATAATCAGGTTTTAAGAGTTTTATCCTTGTTTTCCTTTTTTGATCTGATATTTAGCTCTCTCTAACTTCAGGGTTATGGAATTTCTTATTTGCTAGTTTCCAGGAATTATTTTCCTTTGATTCATGACTTTAAATTCCAGTTTCATGTGATGTCTTCACCACTCCACAACAAATATTTAATCTTTAGGAATTTGTGTTCTTTCCAGAGTTCCAAACATTTAAACTGTAATATATATGGTTGCCAATCATCAATCAATAATAAATTTAATATTAATAAACTTGATAGTTAACACATTATCTTTCATATCAGAAAAACATGGTTATGAATTATAAAATATGAAGTTTAAAGTTGATTACTTATGCTCACAAAAATCTACTGTTTCCTATTTTGAGAAAATTCTATTATGATAATAAATGTATGGAAATAGAATCAAGAATGGATGAATAACTTCTGTACAGAGAAAGGAAATGATTTTTTAAGCTTTTCTTCAGTGCACTGATTAAATGAGAGGCTTAGGATTTCAGTAGAATAAGCACATGATGGAGCCAGCCATATTTATCACAAGCGTATCTCATTTCATTATGCTTCATTTTATTGTACTTCACAGATAATATGTGTTTCACAAATCCTAGATTTATGACAACCTCTGTAGCAAGTGTAGCCGCACCATTTTCCAGCATGTGCTCAGTTCATGTCTCTGCATCACATTTTGGTAATTCTTACAATAGTTCAAGCTTTTTTATTATTATTATATTTATTATGGCAATCTGTAATCATTGAACTTTGAGGTTATCATTACAATTGTTTTTGGGCACCACTCAAACCATGCCCATATAGGGAGGCAAACTTAATTGATAAATATTATGTGTGATCCACCTGCTCCACCAAGTGGTGGTTCCTCCTACTTGGGCTTCCCTTTTCCCTGAGACATAGTAATATTAAAATTAGATAATTAATAACCCTACAATGAACTCCAAGTGTTCAAGTGAAAGAGTTGCATGTCTTGCACTTTAACCCAAAAGCTAGAAGTGTTTAATCGCAGAGAGGGAGGCATATTGAAAGCTGAGATAGGCTAGGCTCCTTGCATCAAACAGTTAGCCTATTTGTGAAAGCAAAGAAAATGTCCTAGAAGGAAATTAAAAGTCTTACTCCAGTGAACTCACAAATGATAGGAAAATGACACAGCTGTATTGATGCCAAGGCTAATATTTTAGTGGTCTGGAGAGAAGATCAAACCAGCTATAACATTTCATTAAACCAAAGGCTTGTCAGAGCAAAGCCCAAACTCTCTTCAAATCTATGAAGGCTGAGAGTTTGAAGCTAGCAGAGATTAGGTTGGAGAAGGAAATGGCATCTCACTCCAGTACTCTTGCCTGGAAAATCCCATGGAAGGAGGAGCCTGGTGGGCTGCAGTCCATGGGTCGCGAAGAGTTGGACACGACTGAGCGACTTCACTTTTCACTTTCATGCACTGGAGAAGGAAATGGCAACCCACTCCAGTGTTCTTGCCTGGAGAATCCCAGGAACAGGGAAGCCTGGTGGGCTGCCATCTATGGGGTCACACAGAGTCGGACACGACTGAAGTGACTTAGCAGCAGCAGCAGAGATTAGGTTATGAGGTTTAAGGAAATAATCCATCTCCATAACCTCAAAGTGCAAAATGAAGTAACAAACACTGATGTAGAAGTTGTTGCAAGTTATCCATAAGATCTAGATAATATAATTAATAAAATTGGTTATATTAAACAAAATATTTTTAGTGTAGACAAAAGTTTTCTATTGGAAAAAGATGTCATCTAGGACTTTCATAGCTGGAGAGGACGAGTCAGCACCTGGCTTCAAAGCTTCAAAAGACAGACCAAATCTCTTATCAGGGATTACTGCAGTTAGTGTCTTTAAATTGAAGCCAGTGCTTACTTATCAACTCAGAAATCCAAGGACTCTTATTAATTATGATAACTGTACTCTGCCACTGAACTGTAAATGGAAAAACAAAGCCTGTATGACAGTACATTTGTTTATAACATGGTTTGCTGAATATTTTAAGCCCATTGCTGAGAAATACTACTTAGAAAAAATAATCTCTTAAAAACTTTTGGTGCTCATTGACAATGCACTCAGTCACCCAAGAGTTCTGAAGGAGATGTGCAAAGAGATTTGTTGGTGTTGTTTTTCAGTTGCTAAGATGTGGACTACAGCAGGGCAGGCTTCCCTATCCTTCACTATCTCCCAGAGTTTGCTCAAGCTCATGCCCACTAAGTTGGTGATGCCATCTAACCATCTCATCCTCTATCCCTTCTCCTCTTGCCCTCAATTTTTCCCAGCATCAGAGTCTTTTCTAATGAGTTGGCTCTTCACATCAGGTGGCCAAAGTATTGGAGGTTCAGTTTCAGAATCAGTCCTTCCAATGAAAATTCAGCATTGATTTTCTACAGAATCGACTGGTTTGATCTCCTTGCTGTCCAAGGAACTCTCAAGAGTCTTTTCCAGGACAACAGTTTGAAAGTATCATTTCATTGGTGCTCAGCCTTCTTTATGGTCCAACTCTCACATCCATATATGACTACTGGAAAAACCATAGCTTTGACTAGATGGACCTTTGTTGGCAAAGTGATGTGTCAGATTTTGAATATGTTCTCTAGATTTGTCATAGCTTTTATTCCAAGGAGCAAGCATCTTTTAATTTTTTGGCTGTAGTCATCATATGCAGTGATTTCAGAACCCAAGAAAATAAAATCTGCCACTGTTTGCACTTTTTCTCCATTTATTTGCCATAAAGTTATGGGGCCAGATACCATTATCTTTGTTTTTTGAATGTCGAGTTTTAAGCCAGTTTCCCACTCTTCTCTTGGACCTTCATCAATAAGCTCTTGAGTTCCTCTTCAATTTCTGCCATAAGGGTGGTATCATCTGCATATCTGAGGTTATTGATATTTCTCCCGGCAGTCTCAATTCCAGCTTGAGATTTATCCAGCATGGCATTTTGCATGATGTACTCTGCGTAGAACTTAAATAAGTAGGGTGACAGTATACTGCCTTGACATATTCCTTTTCCAAATTTGAACCCGTCCTTTGTTCCATACAGGTTTCTCAAGAGGCAGATAAAGTGGTCTAGTATTCCCATATCTTTAAAAGTTTTCCACAATTGATTGTGATCCACACAATCAAAGGTTTTAGCTTAGTCAATGAAGCAGAAATAGATGTCTTTCTAAAATTCTCTTACTTTTTCTATGATCCAATGGAGATTAACACTGTTTTTATGCCTGATAACACGACATCTGTAGCCCATGGATCAAGAAGTAAATTTGACTAAGGCTGACATAGATGCTGATAAATCTGATTGATCTGGGCAAAGTCAACTGAAAATTCTATGGAAAAGAGTCACCATTCTAGATCCTGTTAAGAACATGTGTGATTTGTGGGAAATATTAAAGTATTAGTATCAACAGGAGTTTGGAAGAAGTGGATTCCAAACCTCATGGTTGACTTTTAGGGATTCAAGAACTAGGATTAGAAGTGGAACCTGAAGATGAAACTGAATTTCTGCAATCTCATGATACAACTTTAAAAATGAGGAATTGCTACTTATAGATGAGCAAAAAAACAATTCTTGAGATGAAATCTACTTGTGATCAATATGCCATGAAGACTGTTAAGATGATAGCAAATGATTTAGAATATTACATAAGCTTAGTTGATAAAACAGTGGCAGATTTTGAAAGGACTGACTCCAATTTTGAGAGAAATTTCACTGTGAGTTAAATGCTCTCAAACAGCATTGCCTGCTGCAGAGAACTCTTTCATGAAAGGAAGAGTCGATGGTTGTGGCAAATGTATTATTTTCTTATTTTAAAGCATTGCCACAGCCACCCCAGCCTGCAACAACCACCATCCTGAAGTCAGCAGCCATCAACATGGAGGTTTCACTTCCATCAATAAAAATATTACAACTTGCTGAAGGCTCAGATTATAGTTAGTGTATTTTAGCAATAAATTATTTTTAAATTAAGGCATGTGTATTTTTGAACATAATGTTATTGCACACTTCACAGACTACAGTGTAGTGTAGACATAACTTTTATATGCACTGGGATACCAGCACATTCCTGTGGCTTGTTTTATCATATTTGCTTTATCATGGATGCCTGGAACCAAACCCACAAAATTTCTCAGGTATGGTATATCCTCACTTAAATGTATTTTCAACACCCTTTTTTTACAGTTGAACTGTATTCACATGATGAAGTGGGTTCTAGTCTTTCCTATTACAATAAAAAGCAAAATCACATACATACACACAAACACATACACACACAAAGTTCAGTCAAAAAGTATTTCTTTTTTTCTTGTTCTTCTGTACCCTGCTACCTACCATCCTATTTCTTCAAAGTTCTATACTAATGATTTCTTTTTCCTAACTCTTACTGGCATATCATTACAGATCACATCAGTGAATTTAAATTTTTATTCATAACTTTGCCATCAATCTTTGTATTACTAAATTCAATGGTTATATCATTTTTCATGTTTGTATTATCTCAACATTGATCTCCTGCAATGGATCTTTTTCTTTCTTTCTTTATGTGTGTATACACACATAAGATGAGTTTTTAGGGATCATGTTTTCTCTTTTAAATATCCTTGACAAGAATACTTAGGCTATAAATACTTCTAAATAAATACCTATTGAAAGAACAAATACAAATTTAACTTAATAAGTTAATGAATTAAAGTTACAAATTTCCCTAATGGAATGATTTTAGAGGTGTTAGTCTTTAAATTTATGTTTGCAGATATAGTAAAGGGAAAGGTATCTTTTATACTGAAGCACTGTTATAAAGATTACAGTCGACTATCAAAGGAACATTTAACAGACATAGTTATGCAATTTGTTGACCTTCAGGACTATGTTACATCCAAGGGAAAAGTCCAAAAATAATTTGCAAATTGTTTTGGAGAAAATTACTTAGGAAATAATCAGAGGGAGAAGTTTGTACATTTGCTCTTTTAGAATTTGGCAACCATTCTGCATTATATAAAATGTGTGTGCATTTCTGACAAGATTCAGTTTTTGAGGGTATGTATTATTAAAGGTGAAAATGTTTAGGCATGGTCTTAGATGCAATATTCATCTACCTACATCATAGAATCTCAGTTGTCTTTAAGTGGTTACAAGAAAAAAAAAATCCTGTGACGCAATTAGCACCAATCTCTATTCTAGGTAGTTTGCTGTGCTTTGAGTTACATCACTTCAGGTGTGTCTGACTCCATGCAACCCTTTGGGCTGCAGCTCACCAGGCTCCTCTGTCCATGGGATTTTCCAGGCGAGAATACTGGAGTGGACTGCCATGCCCTCCTTCAGGGGATCTTCCCAACTCAGGAATCGAACCCAGGTTTCCTTCACTGGAAGTGAATTCTTTATTGTCTGAGTCATGAGGACAAAAACATTCTGTTCTTATTCTCAAATAGAAAATGAGAAAGCTGAGACATTAGCATCATGTCAAATGCTTATGGTATTTCCTCACAATTAGCATATTCTTTGTTGAACTGAAACTAGTGATAGCTATTTCAGAATAAATGAAATTTTATTCACATCTAGACTATCATCCATCACTTACTGCCTGCCTCTATAAAATAATATGATTAAAGCTCTAGTCTTATGAATATGCTTTATGTTATGAATATACTTTATGTTATGCCTCATTTTTTCATGAATATATTTCTAAATGTCTACATTGTTGCTATTATTTATTATAACAATCTTCAAAGAAAAATAAAAACAGCAGGTTGCATAAGCAATAGTAAGCTAATATTTTGACAAGGAAGACATTTCACCAAAATTGCATTATACATTTGAGGAGTTGAAGACAATGTCACCCATAAAATGCATTGACGATGTTTATTTAGGAACTGAAGTTTAGAATTATAGCAGTTAGTCAAGAGGCATATGGATCTGCATATGAAGAAAGTGTTGGGATAATTCTTGGTATCTGTAATAACATAAAGCATATGTTTTGATTTTAAGTAGGTGACACCAAGATAAAGGGCTCAGAAGGAAATGAAAGCTAATACTGAAATATATGGAGTTAAAGTACAGATGTGTTATAAAAGTGTAAGAAAATTTTAACAGTTACTTTAAAAAATTACTATTTAAATATTTGTAGTAATAATATATATAAAAAATTATCCTAGGTGTCAGTACATCACAGATAGATAAGATGGAAGTCCTTTCCCAAATGGAACTTATAGTATAATGGAAGAGTTAAAAAGTAACATATATAGAGTATTATATATATATAATATATACTTTATATATATATATAATATAGAGTAACATATACAGAGTATATAGAGTAACATATATAGAGTATATATACATATATATATATATGTATGCAGGCTTCTCTGGTAGCTCAGGAATAAAGAATCCGCCTGTCAATGCAGGAAACACAGGTTCAATCTCTGGTTTAGGGAGATCTCCTGGAGAAGGAAATGACAACCCATTCCAGTATTTTTGTCTGGAAAAACCCATGGACAGAAGAGTCTGGCAGGTTACAGTCCATGAGGTCACAAAGAGACAGACATTACTTAGTGACTGAATAACAACAATATATACACAGATACAAATATACAATATGGAAAATATTCAAATCAGTAAAGTGTTACTCACTCAGTTGTGTCCAACTCTTTAAGACCCCATGGACTAGAGCCTGTCAGGCTCCTCTGTCCATAAAATTGTGACCCCATGGGCTGTAGCCTGCAAGGCTCCTCTGTCCATGGGATTCTCCAGGCAAGAATACTATACCGGGTAACCATTCCCTTCTCCAGGAGATCTTCCCAACCCAGGGGTTGAACCTCGGCCTCCTGCATTGCAGGTGGATTCTTTACCATCTTAGCCACCAGGGCAAACCAAAAGTACTATTGCTATGTCTTAATTATTATATTTCATTTTATTACAGACCTGAAAGAATGAAGACAGCCTGAGAAACGTGAAATTACTGGGAGAGTATTCATATCCAGGGCTATACATGGGTGTTCACAGCAGCTTCAGGTGTAATTATCAAATCTGAAAACAAACCAAAGGTCCTTCTAATTCTTTACAGCCATACCATGGAATACTACTCAGGGACAAAAAGGGACAAACTATTGATACACATGAGGACTTAATGGATTGCAATGGCTTTATGCTGAGTGAAAAAGTCAATTTCAAAGGTTATGTACTGAATTATTCCATATATGTAATATTCTCAAAGACAGAAAATTATAATAATGGTCACAGATAAGTGCTTGTTGGAGTTTAGGATTGGTGAAAGGGTTTGACAATTAAGGATTTGTATCAGGGAATTTCTATGTTTTGATGTATGGAAACTATATATTGCTATGGTGGCAGTTATTCAAATACATTATATTTATGTGCCGTGTTGTAGTCCATCGGGTTGCACAGTCAGACATGACTGGGCGACTGAATAACAACAACATATTTTTGTGACAAAACTTTGCAGGGACATCCATTCCACTCCCCAAAATAGTGCATGTAAAACCTGATGAAATCTAGATAAATAGTATCCCAGATAATCATACTATAATCACTCATTTCCCTGGTGTTTACAATGCCCTATGATTATGCAAGATATTATCTTTAAGTACACTTCAAATGTGCTATTTGGCAAGTTCTTCTTCAAAATAATAAAGCCATGACAAAAATTAAAACAAAATACTAGAAAAAAGAGCAACTGTTAAACATCCAGGTGTGAAAGATCATAGCAGTTAGAGGAAACTATTCAATGTTCACTGCCCACCAGGCGTACCATGCTCATATTTGTAAAATAAGTAAAAGTAATCAAAAAACAAATCTTCAGATATAATTAAATGGGATAATCAAGATATATATATATAGAAGAATAGGTTAATGGTAACCAAAGTCCCATTACTATTTAAATTTTATTTTAACTGTTAATGGGAAAACATTAGTGTTTTTGAGCAGGAAAATGAATTTATTTATACTTTACAAAATAGCCAGATTTGTCTCTGAGGCTAGTAAGATTCAGCATTGTACTAGTACCTTTAGTCAACACAGTAGATGAAGAAGATAAAAATATAAAATAAATTTAAAAAAATGTTATTACTGGAAGGTAGTATGATCTACTTGAAAAGTGTAAAGAATCTATGAGCAATTTTCATTTACATGGATCTAAAAAGTTAATTGTTGCAAGGCCAGTAGTGGTAATCAATACATTTATATATGTCAGTGATACAAAACAGCTCTTAAAAATGATATAATACAACTGAATGAAAAATGTTAAAAACATAGATTAAAATTCTAACAAAAGGTATGCCAGACTCTGAATAGAAAATTAGAAAGCCTTACTGCAAGACTAAGTTAATGAAGACCTAACTCAATGGATGATTGTTTAAAGTACTGTCAGTTCATCATTGTGAGAATTTAAGTTTCCTCAATTTTATCTGCTGATTCAATGCAATCCCAATCAGAAAACTGTATCAAGTGTTTTGGTAGATTCTGAATATCTGATTCTAAATTTTATACACAATATATTGCTCCTAGAAGAGTAGAAATATTCTTTAAAAATTTAAACAATAGATTTACTCTACCAGATATTGTTAAAGCTATAACAATTAAATAATTTTAACATGCGTTTGTCACTAGTAAATCCATATAGCACACCATGTATTATAATGAAATCAAGAATAGGCCAATATTTTAAAAATGGCATTTCAGAGCAGCATTAAGAAAGCCTGTCTTTTCAATAAGTGATAATTACTAAACTGCAATATCCATATGAAACATAAATTAAACTTGGTGCATACTTCAACCTTTCACAGAAATTGGATTTAGGTAGAATTTATATCTAAAAGGGAATGTTAAAAATAAGTATTATATTAGATGGCATATGAGAATACTAATTGAAGAAATATATTTAATTACTAACCCAAGTTTTTGGCATAATTTTGCAATTTCTCTTTCTTAAAAAAATGAAGTACATTCACTTGTTCTCCCCTCTAGACTTTGGATGTGACTGTTTGACTTGCTTTGTTAATTAAATGATCCGGAAGTGACAAGATACCAGTTGAATGCTTAGCACTTAGCAGGCTTAACTGTTTCACCTTCTACTCCTCTCTGCCTAAAGAAGATGCACCAGCAAGCCCTCTAGTTCTTAGAGGAGGATGAGAGGCACTTGGGGGACCATCCCAGCTGAGCTGAAGCACAGGCAACACAGCTGCAACACATGTGTGCAGTGAGCAGCAGTGCCACCCTGCCAACACTAACCCTCCTCGTACTTGTTAACAAAACTTAAATATCGTTGATTGAGGCCACTGAGTATTGGGTGATGTGGGGAGAGAGCAAATTGGCCAAGATGGTGTGTTCAGGCTCTCTCAGTCCACAGCCTCTAGCTCTTGCCCCTCTGTTTTGTAAATAATGTTTCTGTAACAGCTGAGATCACTTATGGAACTGCACATGCGCCTCAGGAGGGACTCACTTGGTCAGGAGCTGCTTTGTGTGGAATGCCTGAAGGAGCCTCACCATGAAAGCCCCCTGGAGAAGGAAATGGCACCCCACTCCAGCACTCTTGCCTGGAAAATCCCATGGACGGAGGAGCCTGGGAGGCTGCAGTCCATGGGGTTGCTAAGAGTCAGGCACGACTGAGCGACTTCACTTTCACTTCTCACTTTCATGCATTGGAGAAGGAAATGGCACCCCACTCCAGTATTCTTGCCTGGAGAATCCCAGGAACAGAGGAGCCTAGTGGGCTGCCGTCTATGGGGTCGCACAGAGTTGGACACAACTGAAGCGACTTAGTAGCAGCAGCAACTTATGAATCTGAGGGATAAAACTATATTTTTAAAACAGAAATCAGATAACACTCAACATAAAGAAGAAGTGAAGTTGCTCAGTCCTGTCCGACTCTTTGCGATCCCTACCAGGCTCCTCCCTCCATGGGATTCTCCAGGCAAGAGTACTGGAATGGGTTGCCATTTCCTTCTCCAGGGGATCTTCCCTACCCAGGGACCAAACCCAGGTCTCCTGTATTCCAGGCAGATGCTTTAACCTCTAAGTCACCAGGGAAGACCCATACATAAAGAAAATACTGAAAAATTGAAATACATTAAAATTGACATAAAAATTTCATCGTGGAGTAAAACTTAAAAGAGACTTTTTTCAGAAAACATGAAAATATTTTACAAATCAATAGGAAAAAAGACATTAAAATAGAAAAATGAGCTAAAAGTTTTCAAAGGCACTTAATTAAACAGCATATCCAAATGACCAAATGTTTGAAAAGATGATCTTATTATAAATTTTGCTAATGTAAATTAAAAAAAAAATCAATGGAAACTCGTGGTGCCATTAATGAAAATTGAAACAAATACAAGATACCACTAAATACCCCAAAATAAAATTTAAAGGCTTACGATAACAAGCATTGGTTGTGAGATGACTGGAATTCTCAAACATTGCTTGTGGGATTATAAATCAGTAGATCAATGTCAGAAAACCTTTTTATTAAATTTAATAATACAGTCACTCAAGATTGATAATTTTACTTGTAGGTACCTGTGAGTGTTCATGAATACTGAGATCATAAGAACATTCAGAGCAGCATTATTTATAATGAGAAATAGCTGAAAACAGACAAAATGTTCACTGATAGTGCAATGATGGAAAATAAACAAAATATACGTATAGTCAGCAAAGATAACTCATGAGACAATGTTAAGGAAATAAGTCGCACAAAGTATGCATATCTTATAATTCAGTTTATATTTTAAACTAGACAAAGTTGAGATAGTGCTAGAAGGCAACATGGTGGTTATCATCATGGAATAGGCAGTTTATAGGTATTGGGATGTGAAATTAGGGTGGCTTCCTCAGTGCTGGTGATATTCTATTTCTTTACCTGGACCACAGTTATCAAGGACTCTCAACGGCAAGTTGCATTCAGTTGTCCATTTAAAAAACATATGTTTTTGACTTGATTATACATTGAAAATTTACCCATAAAGATATGTAAAGAAGAGACTATAGTGAGCCTCATGTGGAGTTAGAATGCTGGCTGGAATTAGATTATTTTTGGAAGGGATGCTGAATAATAATGAATTGTAGCAGAAAACTATGGGCCAATTAACCTTAGGTAAACTTATGACGATCATAAAGATGACCATTTAATGATTTTGTCACAACCCATGACAACTCTACCAAAATGCCTTTTTCTCCTACTTTTAGATCCAATTTTTGAGACTTAACAGATATTTGTTCTGGGGAGTATAAGCACTGACATTACTACCCAAAAGGAAACAATTTTGATTTTAGAATTTCAATAGTTTTCAGCCACTGATTAGTCAAAACAATAGGCTTTTTGGTCTATTCCTCACCCTCTAATCAGGCATACTATAAACCTATAATGACAAATTTATTTATAATAGGTTATCTTGATGGAAAATGTATGCCTGCTAAAGATTTTTTGTAAATCAAGACCCTGTAGTAACATTCCACTAGTAAATACCATTAGAATGTTTATTATGAATTCTGATATGTTTCTAGTTGCTCAGTCTTTGATGTTCCATGGACTCTAGCCTCTGTCGATGGAATTCTCCAGGCAAGAATACTGGAGTGGGTTGCCATTCCCTTCTCCAGGGGATCTTCCTGGCTCAGGGATCAAACCCTTATCTCTTATGTCTCCTGCACTGGTAGGCTTGTTCTTTGCCACTAGTGACACCTATGACCCATGCCATGTAGGGCCACTCAAGATGGGAAGATCATGTAGAGAGTTCTGACAAAATGTGGTCCACTGGAGAAGAGAATGGCAAACCACTTCAGTATTCTTGCCTTGAGAACCTCATGAACAGTGTGAAAAGGGAAAATATATATGACACTGAAAGATGACCACCCCAGGTCAGTAGGTGCCCATTATGCTACTGGAGAAGAGTGGGGAAATAACCCCAGAAAGATTGAAAAGACAGAGCCAAAGTGAAAACAATACCCGGTTTGGGATGTGACTGCTGATAGAAGTAAAGTCCGATGCTGTAAAGAGCAGTACTGCATAGAAACCTGGAATGTTTGGTCCATGAATTAAGGTAAATTACAAGTGGTCAAACAGGTGATGGCAAGAGTGAGCATCAACATTTTAGGAATCAGTGCATTAAAATGGACTGGAATGGGTGAATTTAATTCAGATGATCATTATAACTACTACAGTGAGCAAGAATCCCTTAGAAGAAATGGAGTAGCCCTCATAGTAAACAAAAGAGTCTGAAATGCGTATTTGTGTGCAATCTCAAAAATGAAAGAATGATCTGTTTGTTTACAAGGCAAACCCTTCAGTATCACAGTAATCCAAGTCTATGCCCCAACCAAAATGCTGAAGAATCTGAAAGTGAATGGTTCTATGATGACCTACAAGACCTTCTAGAACTACCACCCAAAAAAGATGCCCTTTTCATCACAGGGGACTGGAAATCAAAAGTACGAAGTAAAGAGATACCTGTAGTAACGGCCAATTTTGGCCTTGGAGTACACAATGAAGCAGGACAAAGGCTAACAAAGTTTTGCTCAAAATTCTCTAAACAAGGCTTCAACAGTATGTGAAACATGAATTTTCAGATGTTCAAGCTGGATTTAGAAAAGATAGAGGAACCAAAGATCAAATTGCTAACATCTATTGGATCAATGAAAAAACAAAAGAATTACAGAAAAACATCCACTTTTGCTTTATTAATTCCACCAAATCTTTGACTGTGTAGATTACAACAATCTGTGGAAAATTCTTAAAGAGATGGGAATACCAGCCCACCTTCCCTGCCTCCTGAGAAATCTGTATTCAGGTCAAGAAGCAACAGTTAGAACCGGAATTGGAACAACAGACTGGTTCCAAATTGGAAAGGAGTACATCAAGGCTGTATATTGTCACTCTGCTTATTTAACTTATATGCAGAGTACAGCATGTGAAATGCTGTGCTGGATGAAGAGTAAGCTGGAATCAAGATTGCCAGGAAAAATATCAATAACCTCAGATAAGCTGATGACACCACCTTTATGTCAGAAAGTGAAGATAAACTAAAGAGCCTCTTGATGAAAGTGAAAGAGGAGACTGAAAAAGCGGGGTTAAAACTCAACATTCAGAAAACTAAGATTGTGGCATCCAGTCCCATCACTTCATGACAAATAGATGGGGAAACAATGGAAACAGTGACAGACTTTATTTTCTTGGGGTCCAGAATCACCACAGATGGTGACTGCAGCCATGAAATTAAAGACGCTTGCTCCTTGGAAGAAAAACTATGACCAACCTGGATAGCATATTAAAAAGCAGAGAGATTACTTTGCCAACCAAGGTCCATCTAGTCAAAGCTAAGGTTTTTCCAGTAGTCATGTATGATGTGAGATTTGGACTATAAAAAAAGCTGAGCACTGAACTGATGCTTTTGAACTGTGGTGTTGGAGAAGAAGACTCTTGAGAGTCCCTTGGACTGTAAGAAGATCAAACTAGTCAATATTAAAGGAAATCAGTCCTGAATATTCATTGGAAGGACTGATGCTGAAGCTGAAACTTCAATACTTTGGCCACGTGATGTGAAGGACTGACTCATTGGAAAAGACTCTGATGTTGGGAAACATTGAAGGCAGGAGGAGAGGGGACGACAGAGGATGAGAAGGTTGGATGGCATCACTGACTTGATGGACATGCGTCTAACCATCTCCAAGCGTTGGTGATGGACAGGGAAGCCTGGCATGCTGCAGCCCATGGAGTCACAAAGATTTGGACATGCCTGAGCACCTGAGCTGAACTAAACTGAACTGATATGGTGCATTATTTTTCTCCAAGAAGATTTGACTTAGATTATTTCTTCTCTGAGACATCTGTGGTGGAGTAGGTAATTGTAATACTCTTTGTGCTTACTTCCATTTATTTCCCATATGTAATTCCCTTTTTAAAAATAATAGCTTATACTATCAATATGTAGTAAAAGATATTAACTCACCTATTTAGGTGTTATATAACATATCAAATCATTATATGAGATAAATAGTTTGTTTTACTTTGTTCAATAGACTGGCCATATATTTTTTTAATATTTTATCAAATACCTAATCATTTATTTATAAACATTTACCTCCCCAAAAGAAATTACTTTAAGTTCTAATTTTTAAAGATATCACTGAAAAATATTATAAGAAGTGATTTAAATATTTGTTAAAAAGAAGTGAGTTCAAGTATCTTCAATTCTCTTATGGAATGCTGCATTATATTTCAAGGTTTATATTCTAATTAACAGTTTTATCTACAATAATCAATTTGTAGATTTTCCTAATGAGTCTTGCAATATTTTGTCTTTATGAAATCTAATTTTCCTCCACTCAGAAAAAATATTCTCAATACTGACAAAATCAAGTAGATGAGAACACATTCCTAAATATACTGTTGACTAACACATCTCAGGAGTGGATAAGATAGTAAAAGAATAAAATAAAATAATAACAAAAGTAGGAATATAAAATATCTAAACTACATAGAATATATTATCTAAATTATATGTAGTGTGTGCAAAAGAAAGAACTCCCATTGTTTTCAGTGACATATGATATATTCACCAAAACTATATGCTGGTGTCATAAATTATTAAAATAATTAAAATATGTTCTCTTCTTACAGTGGATTAAGATAGGAATAAATATAAAAAAGATAATTCATCCATTTTAATAAATCACATATGTAACCTGTAATTTACAAGAAATATTTAAAACTTTAATAAAGGATAATAAATAACATATTAATCTTGTGGGATGCAGTTACACTACGCTCAGGGTGTAATTTTTGACTCAAGTGGGTATATTTAAAATGAAATAAGGTAGGTAAGTAGCTAATCATTGACAAAATATTCCACTTCAAAATGCCAGGAAAAGATTGAATCAAGAATAAAACACAGAATAAGGAAATAGTAAAATAATATACATTGATTAAAATATAAATGAAATGTATGATATAGTAAAATTGAAACAAAGAAAATAGCTATTTTGAAAAGATTAAGTTTGATAACTCTTCCATAACAATGATGAAGTTAATTAAAAATGCAAAACCTTAATTCAGCAAAGAATTTCAGACATGTAACAAGAGACTTTTAGAGTTAATAAATTTGGCAAATTTGAGTAAATGGAAGTTCATTTTTAAAATAAAATCATAAAAACTGTCACACAGTGATGAAAATCTAGTGGCCCTAAACATTTATAAGGAATCAAATAATTTAAGAGATCAGGACATCATAGATTATTCTTCACTAGATATAGTTTTATTGGGAAGACATATCAGATCAGATCAGATCAGATCAGTCGCTCAGTTGTGTCTGACTCCTTGCCACCCCATGAATCGCAGCATCACCAACTCCCGGAGTTCACTCAGACTCACGTCCATCGAGTCAGTGATGCCATCCAGCCATCTCATCCTCTGTCGTCCCCTTCTCCTCCTGCCCCCAATACCTCCCAGCATCAGAGTCTTTTCCAATGAGTCAACTCTTCGCATCAAGTGGCCAAAGTACTGGAGTTTCAGCTTTAGCATCATTCCTTCCAAAGAAATCCCAGGGCTGATCTCCTTCAGAATGGACTGGTTGGATCTCCTTGCAGTCCAAGGGACTCTCAAGAGTCTTCTCCAACACCACAGTTCAAAAGCATCAATTCTTCAGTGCTCAGCCTTCTTCACAGTCCAACTCTCACATCCATACATATAGTGACAAACATATCTTTGAAGAAACCATTAAATAAAACTTTTCTATCAGAAATTTTGTAAGATGATTTTTTTTTCCAATTTGGTCAAAGGTATGAATGAAATTTCTTTTGAAATGGAAGTGAAGAAGATTTTAAATGTGTGATAGCATTTTCTGGAAAAAAGAAAAAAAAAAGAAAAATCTCTCCTCCCTCATGGCTGAGTGCAACTTCTGTTTCTATATTAAGAAATGCAAAAGTTCATAGCTGACCCACATTCCTTTTTAATACATTTATATGAACATCTATATGCTGCTCAGCCTCCAATTACTTTTTTTTTTTTTTTCCATTTTTTTTTTTAATTTTATTTTATTTTTAAACTTTACATAACTGTATTAGATTTGCCAAATATCAAAATGAATCCGCCACAGGTATACATGTGTTCCCCATCCTGAACCCTCCTCCCTCCTCCCTCCCCATTCCATCCCTCTGGGTCGTCCCAGTGCACCAGCCCCAAGCATCCAGTATCGTGCATCGAACCTGGACTGGCAACTCATTTCATACATGATATTTACATGTTTCAATGCCATTCTCCCAAATCTTCCCACCCTCTCCCTCTCCCACAGAGTCCATAAGACTGTTCTATACATCAGTGTCTCTTTTGCTGTCTCGTACACAGGGTTATTGTTACCATCTTTCTAAATTCCATATATATGCGTTAGTATACTGTATTGGTGTTTTTCTTTCTGGCTTACTTCACTCTGTATAATAGGCTCCAGTTTCATCCACCTCATTAGAACTGATTCAAATGTATTCTTTTTAATGGCTGAATAATACTCCATTGTGTATATGTACCACAGCTTTCTTATCCATTCATCTGCTGATGGACATCTAGGTTGCTTACATGTCCTGGCTATTATAAACAGTGCTGCGATGAACATTGGGGTACTCGTGTCTCTTTCCCTTCTGGTTTTCTCAGTGTGTATGCCCAGCAGTGGGATTGCTGGATCATAAGGCATGTCTATTTCCAGTTTTTTAAGGAATCTCCACACTGTTCTCCATAGTGGCTGCACTAGTTTGCATTCCCACCAACAGTGGAAGAGGGTTCCCTTTTCTCCACACCCTCTCCAGCATTTATTACTTGTAGACTTTTGGATTGCAGCCATTCTGACTGGTGTGAAATGGTACCTCATAGTGGTTTTGATTTGCATTTCTCTGATAATGAGTGATGTTGAGCATCTTTTCATGTGTTTGTTAGCCATCTCCAATTACTTTTTTATTGCTTCATAAGAAAAGCGCTATGTTCTGAATGACATATGCCCTATATTAAACTGCATTTTGTATTTTACAAGGAAAATTAATCCACAAGGTATTAGTACAAAATTGCCACTCTGAGGTAAAAATATGACACCTGCTGAGGAACACCACTTTGTCAATGTGCAAAAAAGTCCATTCTTAAAAAAAAAAAAGTTGGTTAAGACACAAAAGAGAATATCAACTAAATAATATCTTCATGGCAAAAATTGTTTTTCCAAAATTAATATATTAGTTCAAATCTTTTAATTCAGCTGTATAAAATTCAGGAAGTCCAACAATTATTTCTCAAAATTATTCTAGCTTTATCACTTTGAAGTAGTTAAATACAGCATCATTTTTACTACTTTTAGAAAAGTTCACACTATCTTGACCAAACAAATCCATCAATATGTATGACTTATACCATCTAGGAGATGTTATTTCAAATGTGTTTTATCATTATATGACATGTGAGTATTTTATATCAAGTAGTACAAAAATTAACTCTTGTCACACTATTTCATTCTACAACTGAATCAAAACTATAAAACCATATGTATATGGAGACAAAATTTTCTATTTTCAAAATAATTACAAACATGCTATTCTATGTATAAATAATAACAGAAATATAACTTTTTATTATATATTGAATTTAGTTATCATTTCTTTATATAAAATTTAGTGAAAAAGTGAAAGTGTTAGTCACTCAGTACTGCGCAACCCTTTGTGAACCCACGGACTGCAGCCTACAAGATTTGTCTATTTATGGAATTCTCCAGGTAAGAATATTGAAGTTAGTAGGTAGCCGTTCCCTTCACCCTTCAATCCCCACCTCAAGGATTGAAGCCGTGTCTCTGGAACTGCAGGCAAATTTTTTACCTAAAGATTAAGACTCGAAATTGTAACATTAGTAATTTAAGTTAAAAAAAAAAAATACTCGTAGTACCATGTGATTAGATGTGCTAACCTTAAGGTAATCAAGCTATAAATTAGTTCAATATCAATTTAGGATCAACTAAATATAAACTAAAAATGAAGATTGTATTTTCTCTTATCTTCTAAAAGAACAAGAATTAAACATAAATCTAGCAGGTAATTTACAAGTGCCCACAGAAAAAGCTCTGTGGTGTTTATTATAGAGCTATGTTTTCATTAACTCTGAGGATTGTAGTGGATCCTTGTCTTATTTGGAAAGAACAAAATAAATTATATATGAATCAGTTAAGTTCAGTTCAGTCGCTCAGTTGTGTATGACTCTTTGCAACCCCATGAACTGCAGCATGCCAGGCCTCTGTGTCCATCACCAACTCCCAGAGTTCACTCAGACTCACGTCCATCGAGTCGGTGATGCCTTCCAGCCACCTCATCCTCTGTCGTCCCATTCTCCTCCTGTCCCCGATCCCTCCCAGCATCAAGTCTTTTCCAATGAGTCAACTCTTCCCATGAGGTGGCCAAAGTACTGGAGTTTCAGCTTTAGCATCATTCCTTCCAAGAGCACCCAAGGCTGATCTCCTTTAGAATGGACTGGTTGGATCTCCCTGCAGTCCAAGGAACTCTCAAGAGTCTTCTCCAATACCACAATTCAAAAGCATCAATTTGTCGGCGCTCAGCTTTCTTCACAGTCCAACTCTCACATCCATACATGACCACAGGAAAAACCATAGCCTTGACTAGATGGATCTTTGTTGGCAAAGTAATGTCTCTGCTTTTGAATATGCTGTCTAGGTTGGTCATAACTTTTCTTCCAAGGAGTAAGTATCTTTTAATTTCATGGCTGCAATCCCCATCTGCAGTGATTTTGGAGTCCCCAAAAATAAAGTCTGACACTGTTTCCACTGTTTCCCCATCTATTTCCCATGAAGTGGTGGGACCAGATGCCTTGATCTTCGTTTTCTGAATGTTGAGTTTTAAGCCAACTTTTCCACTCTCCTCTTTCACTTTCATCAAGAGGCTTTTAGTTCCTCTTCACTTTCTGCCATAAGGGTGGTGTCATCTGCATATCTGAGGTTATTGAGATTTCTCCCAGCAATCTTGATTCCAGCTTGTGCTTCTTCCAGCCCAGGGTTTCACTTAATGTACTCTGCATAGAAGTTAAATAAGCAGGGTGACAATATACAGCCTTGACTTACTCCTTTTCTTATTTGGAACCAGTCTGTTGTTCCATGTCCAGTTCTAACTGTTGCTTCCTGACCTGCATACAGGTTTCTCAGTAATTTTTTCAAATATGCACTTTAAGGAAGGAACTTCAAGTATTTCATTATGATAATATAGTTGTACAAATTATCATTTAATATATTAATATATTATAATAATATTCATAATAATATATAATAATATAATAAATAATAATATATAGTTATAATAATATAATAATATATAATATAGTTGTACAAATTATCATATAATATGTATACAATATATTCATATATTATAATGATATATAATATAATATATCATAATTATAATAATATATAATAACTATAATTCCCTTAATGGCTTTCCTGGTGGCTCAGATGTTAAAGAATTTGAATAAAATGCAAGAGACCTGGGTTCAATCCCTGGGTCAGGAAGATCTCCTGGAGCAGGAAATAGCAACCCACTCCACATTCTTGCCTAGAGAATTCCATGGACAAAAATGCTTGATGGGCTACAGTCATGAGGTCACAAAGAGTCAGACATGACTGACCAAATAATGTCATTCCCTAATTTCCTATAGAAGTCACTCCTAGGGCCAGCAATCTATGTTATTTATGTAATTTGCTGGTACCAAGTGGGCATATAGACCATGTTGCCTAAAAATTAGGGCTGTGTGTTTTAAGAAACCTGGAGGTTCACTGGACACAGACTGAAGGCTGTTTCTACTTCACTGGTCTGAAATGACTTCTCAGAAAGCATCTGTCAAAAAAATTCAAAGAGGCAGAACACATTTTTGCTTAGCTCATCTTTTTGGATCCAGACATTTAAGGAATCATTCTGAGGTCACTGACTGACTGAAAAGATAATGAAACAGGGATTCAAGGGACCACACACAGTAAGAGTACCTCTGCAAAAACATATTCTTTCAAAAAAAAGTCTTTGCAAAAATGTTTTGAAAATGTCACTAAACAAATGGATGACTGCAGTTCTCAACAAAACAACAACAAACACTGGGAAGGAGAGAATCTGATTTCCAAATTTATTAGATTGCAATCTCTACTATGTTCAGTTCTCTACAATTACAACTACAACACAAAATGACAAAGCACACAAAAGAAAACAAAAGAATAAAAAGAAGCCACATTACGAGAGCTTAAGAGACTTATGGAACACCATCAAGGTATCAACATACACATTATGTGAGCTTCAGAAGGAGAAGAAAAAAGGGGGAAAAACATTAGAGAAATGATGATCTTAAACTCCATGTTGAAAGTCAAAGCCAAAGAGAGTATCTTAAAGTAGCAAGAGAGAAATGACATACAAGGTGTATCAATCAGGGTTATCCAGAGGAAAAGAACGAATAGGATATAGGAAATGTATAGATAGATTTTTGAAGATGATTTATGAGAAGATTGTGGGACTGGCATGTCCAAAATTGTAGGGCAGGCTGGCAGCCTGGAAATTCAGATAAGAATCAAATAACCCAACCAAAAATTGTACAAAGACTAGAACAGACATTTCTCAAGTAAGACATACAAAAGACTAACAAGGACATGGAAACATATTCAACATCATGGATTATTAAGGAAGTATAATTCAAAACCACAATTAGATATCAATTCACACTCATAGAATGGCTACAGTAAAAATAAAGGAAAATAGCAAGTGGTGATATGTCTACACATTTAACCCTCTCACTTAGAATAATAATTATCAGACCTCACTCTGTTCCTATTCAGATCCCACTCAATTCATGGATTTTCAACCTCCATTGTTTTGTGACTCTGAAGTTATTTCATTGACAAATTATCTGACTAATCTTGGGATTTATGATTCTTGTATCTGGACACTATACCTGATCAAAACAACCTGCAGTCTGTGCATAACCCAGCCACTTAACCACAAGAACCCTTAGCTCTCACTAATGCCTTCCTGTGAACATTAGTCACTGATGACAATGGACTCATCTCATTATTGGTTCTTTTGAATGGAGTCTCCCATCATCATAGTGGCCTATTCTGTTCTTCACCCATGCAGCAGCATAGAAAGACACTCCATATGAGTAGCCATTCTGTGTTGCCCATGAATTATCAGCAAGTATCACAAAGAAGAATCAGGCTGTTACTCATTAGCAATGAGTTAGCAGGTATACAGACAATATACTGTGGAGAAATATACTTTGGCTGAGACAAAACTGTGTGCCCTTTGGTTTCTGGACTCCAATAGAGAACCATTCCTCTGCGGCTCTTTCATTTTATAAAAAAAGCTTGGGGGCAGTTTTTGGGTCATGAGAGATACTTCTTTTGGGTTAAGGCACCAAGTAGTCTGAGATGAGAAATATTCAAAATAAAGAAAACAATTTTGATGCCATGGGAAGTTGAGTCTATGTGAGAGTTTTAAGTGGAGAATTGAAAAATTTTGTTTGCAGACAAACAGAAAGACGTTTCAGTAATCAATTATATTTTTTTCAAATATTCCATTGTATTCTGTTAATTTAGCTTACTATGTTTATCAATTATAAACTATAAGAATAAATCAAATTTGTATTACTTTTTAACTTTAGAGATTTTACAAGCTATATAAATATCCACAATTTAATAAAGGATTATAGCCACTGGGAAGGCTCATTTAAAATAAGGAGAATAAATTAAATTTCTATAACTTTTAAGTCAGAGTATAATTGAATATACTTCTATTTTATCAACTTAAACTGAGGCATTGTTCACAGGGTTTCCAGCTTTTCACTCACTGTTTTTGCTCAATGAATGGAAAAACAGAATTATAATTCAATAACTCTAAATTCTTTTAATTTTTGTATCATTTAAATGGTTGAATGGATATTTATTTATTTCTGTTGTTGCATAAAGGGAGTGCTTTTGATCAAATACTGTGATTCCTTCATGTTAATTATAACATTAATACAATAAAACATCTAATTTAGAGGTCAAAACCTAAGTCCTACTCAAATATGGAATAATCTGAATAACTATCCTCCAGAGATAAGTTGAAAGCAAATCCAGTTTCCAACTGTAACTCTAATACTCTTCTCTTGAATAATTTCCTACATCTCTAAATTTTGTCTTTCAGACTGGTTACATGACTTTCATTCTACTGTATTATTAACAGATGTCTGGAGACACAGAACAGATAGGATGTGTTTATAGGCAGAGAGAGAAATTTAAGAAATAGCTCAGGTGACTGTGAAAGCTATCTCATCCAAAATCTGCCAGGGAGACCAACAGGCTGGAGACACAGGCAAGAGTTGTTATATCTTGAATCCAGTGGCAATCTGAAGACAGAATTCCCTCTTCCTTGAAGGATCGCAATCTGTTTTCTCTTAAGGCCTTCAACTATTTGGAGGAGACCTACTCACATAATGGGGAGAAGGCAATGGCAACCCACTCAAGTACTCTTGCCTAAAAAATCCCATGGACGGAGGGGCCTGGTGGGCTGCAGTCCATGGGGTTGCTAAGAGTTAGACACGACTGAGTGACTTCACTTTCACTTTTCACTTTTATGCATTGGAGAAGGAAATGGCAACCCACTCCAGTGTTCTTGCCTGGAGAATCCCAGGGACGGAGGAGCCTGGTGAGCTGCTGTCTATGGGGTCGCACAGAGTCGGACATGACTGAAGTGACTTAGCAGCAGCAGCACTAACATAATGGAGGGTACTTGGCTTTACTCAAAGTTGACTGATGTAATGTTAATGTCATCTTAAAAATTCCTTCACAATAATATCCAATCTGGTATTCAACCAAATGTTTTGGTTACCATGGCCCAGCCAAGTTGACCCATGCAATTAACTATCAAATATATCTAATAATAAAGTAGACCAGTGCATTCCTGATTTTCTTTTCTGTACCTTTACTATGCAGAGTTTAATGGAGATTCATAAGCCTACACGTAACACTCTTAGTGTTATTAGCGCTTTTGGTTGTATATGCTAAAAGTAAGTCAAAGAACAACAGAAGCCACTGATGGCAAACAAGTCTGATGTAACAGAGAAGAAAAAGAAAGAAAAAAAAAAGGAAATTACTAGAAAGGAAGAATTGCTAGAATATGAGAGGTGCATGCTGCAGGCTCAGTTACTAACTCATGTCTGATTTTGCGACCCCATGGACTGCAGCCAGCTTTGCGCCTCTGCTCATTTTAGTGAATCAAACTCAGTCAACAACTTTTCGTCTTAGATAAAGTATGCACTATCAACTTTTGACTTTCCTTCTTTTTTGTACTTTTGTGATATTTACATTTTCCTAGTGTAGATATAACTTTCAAGTCTTTGTAGACTTTTTTTAGATGCACAAAGGGTTGATGTCAACTGAATTAAAACTTTAGTGCTTAGGTATTTCTGTACTTTAATAACCATATCGACTTTAAACAGATGCTACCATCTATTCTTAAAGCCTCCAGGAAAATTTAAACTAGGTTTAAGCTATAAACAGAGGATGACTTATTTCTCATTAAGTAGAAAAGTAAACTAATGATGAGGGTAAAATGATTTAGAATAACTTGCAATTGAATGACTGTCAATCAAAATTGTTTATAGAGATTCCACAATGTGAAAAATTTTAGTTTCTATGTTCATTCATTTTAATTATTTTGCCTTTAGACTTGAATGTTCTCAAAAATCTTCACTTTCCATGTACTTATATGGTACACAAAATAGGGAAAAATAACAGCAGGCAAGAGGAAGACATGATATCCAGTAAAAAGGCAATATAATCTGGAAGAGAAATGAGGGAAATATTTAGAAAAAATGTAAAAGCATAGCGATCCACTTATGAAAACAACAGAAAAGCATCGTAATCAAGAAGAAAAGACAAAAAAAAAATAGAATATCTCAGTTTCTTCAGAATTCTATCAAATAATTAGAGATAAATTAGAAATAAGTATATATAGTGTACATGACCACATAGGGCATGATTCACTACAAAACAATCATTGTATAAAAAAACAAGTGTAATATTACTTCACTTGGCTTGGTAGTAAACAATGCATTTAAAATCACAATAAAATAATAAATATTGATATAATAAAAAACTCATAAGCTTATGTGGAAAGAACAGAGGAAAGCGAAATGTTTGTTTTTGCTGAGACATGTAGAAGAGACTAAAATATAAAACTGACTATTTAAATTGACTTTGGAGGGATTCAATAGATAATATCATAAAACATAATTGTGTAAATAAGTTGGTTAAAAGGAGTTAAATAAGAGAAGGAAGGGAAGTAGAGATATCCAAGGACACTTCTCTTTCCTACAAGTCTAGTATGAGAGTTGTGAATTTCCTTCAGTCAGTTCTGCATATTCAGTTTTAGAGTTCCAGAAGTTCTGTTTGAAATGACAAATGGGCAATGCCCTTCAATTTTTTATCACCCCAAGTCAATCATTTCCAACTTGGCTCTAGTTTTTATGTAAACCCCACTATCTTAATGGCTATGATTACATAAGTTCTCTAGAATGTTGGCTGTATGGTGCAAGTAAATTGTGGTCTTGAAGTTGAGTTACAGTTGAAGCTTTTCCAATAACCTGTCTCTTAATTAGCCCGTTGGTAATTAGAGGAACAGTCTTTAGATTATTTTCAGGTGTGTTGCAAATCATTCTGTCTTTAGAGTAGATGTCTGGAGAAGAATGAAGGCAAAACTTCAGATTTGAGATCTGCATCTTCCCTTCCCTAACCTAGTTGATAACTTTATCAGACATCGTGTATTTTCAATACACGTTTATGCTCTCTTCATTTAAGATTTATCTGATATTTTAACCTTATCTGGTATTGAAAGCTAATAATCTCTTCATAGCAGATTTTTAACTCTATTTTCTTTCTGTAAATATATAATGTACATATATATATATATCAGTTCAGTTCAGTTCAGTCGCTCAGTCGTGTCTGACTCTTTGTTGACCCCATGAATCGCAGCATGCCAGGCCTCCCTGTCCATCACCATCTCCCGGAGTTCACTCAAACTCATGTCCGTCAAGTTGGTGATGCCATCCAGCCATCTCATATAATCATTATATATGAAATTTATATTTATAAATGTAACTGTTGGTGTTGTTCAGTCACTAAGTCATGTCTGACTCTTTGCAACCCCATGGACTGCAGCATGCCAGGCTTCCCTGTCCTCTACTATCTCCCAGATTTTGCTCAAATCCATGACCATTGAGTCTATGATCCCATCTAAACATCTTATCCTCCACTGCCCTTTTCTCCTTTTGCATTCAAAGTTTCCCAGCATCAGAGTCTTTCCTAATGAGTCTATATTATATGAATACAAGAGTTTTGAGATACTAGGATAATAGAAGTTTATATATTCAATGGTGCTTTATTATATTTATTTCTAAATTTTAATAGGTATCAAATAATTGTTCCTTAAATTTTATACTGAACTTTTTCTCGGACAAAAATAAGTAGTTATTAATTTAAGACAACTTTAATAGCTGTAGCCAACAAACAATCATTTGCTGCCAAGTTCATTTGGCTATAATGAATTTGACTTGTTGCTCTCCTTAAGATTAATACTATGTTTACAACTTTAAGTTAGGAAATATACACTATTTCCAACTTTCCAAATATCAGATTTTATTGCTTGATACAATGATTATCCCCTAGATGGGGGTATAGCTTTATTTTAATAATTCAGGCTATGGAAAGCCTCTTGGCTCACCCCTTTTAGAGCAAAAAAATTTTCTCTCAAAATTTTAGTGAACCACATTAAAATACAGTGTATTTTTAAGTTTCATACAGATCAGCAAGTATGAAAAGGGAAAATGGAAATGGGAAACATGACCAAATATTTTACCCAACATGTTTCAATGTAATAATTATCCTCTCACAAAAGGAAAAGCCTTACATTTTCACTTGATAACATATCAGAGTACTGAATTTACTCACATTCTTATCTTGCTGACTATACTTGAATTTTTATGGAAATTCTTGCCTAAATAGCAGGAGAGGGTCCTTTCTCAATGTCAGACCACAAATTGGATTCATTTTATGATTGAAAGATTCAGACCTCAATAAGACAGATATAATTGATATGATTTGTATTAAAATTTTGTTTTCTCCTTTACCATTTAACCCAAGATTGTGGTCTCTCAGACATCTGCTTATTCTTTTACTTCTTTAGTTGCTTCACATATTTGAATAATGATAATCATTTGTGTTAAGAATTGCAGACAAATAAGGATTCAATCACTGTGGTATTCCACAAATATGTCCTTTCTACTTTGATTGGTAAAAGCAAAATAAGTAAGTAAGTAAGTAAATTTTAGTCATGCAGTCGTGTCCGACTCTGTAACCCCGTGGACTGTAGCCCGCCAGACTCCTCTGTGCATGGATTCTCCAGGCAAGAATACTGGAGTTGGTTGTCATTCCCTTCTCCAGGAGATCTTCCCAACCCAGGGATCAAATCGGAGTCTTCTTCATTGCAGGTGGATTCTTTACAGCCTGAGCCACCACGGCAGCCCAAAAGCAAAAGAAGTACTTACAAAACAGAAAAACATTTCACAGACTTCGAGAATGAACTTATGGCTGCCAGCAGGGAGGAATAGGGGGAAGAGTAGTTAGGGACTTTTAGCTGGGCATGTACACATTGCTATATTAAACTGGATAACCGACAAGGACCTACGGTATAGCCTATGAAACACTGCTCAGTGCTATGAGGCAGTCTCCATGGGAGGGGAGTTTGGGGGAGAAGATTCATGTATATGTATGGCTGAGTCCCTTCAGTGTTCACCTGAAACCATCACAACATTGTTAATTGGCTATACCCTAATACAAAATAAAAAAAAAATTAAAAACAGGCAAAATAACTCAGTATATTTAACAAAAAAAATTATTCAGATTGACATAAATGGTAACATTTAATGAGAACGTTGTCAACTACAAATTGGCACTTGCCTGTCAACTGCGAATTGGCACTTGCCAAGACAACAATAGCATAAAGGCATTTGCCATCTGCCTCTGCAGAGATTGAACCCTATGCTGCTGCAGCTGATGACCTTTGACACCCACTGAGGGTAATTCAGGGTAAAGGATGTCACTCTGTGCTCCAGGGAAACTGGTAGAACAGGTCTTAGATAGATATTTTCCAGAACTGATTTCATGATCCCAATCTTTGCATTTCTTCATATCTACAAAAGCACTAAATCCCTTCGTGGTGACATCAGCTCCTCAGGACGAGCAGAAAACCTCTTGTAAAGTAAGTGCTTGATTTCACTGAACTCTCCCTTCACCAAAATCCTTTATATTGACCTTCCTCCACTACCCTTTTGGAGCAGTCTCTCAGAGCTATCTGAGGTGCTGTCTCCTGGGCTGCAGTCCTCATTTTGGCCCAAATAAAACTTAACTCACAACTCTCACATTATGCGTCTTTTTAGTCAACATTGTGCATGCAGTAGATATTAATATACTCTCACATTTTGCTATCATTCCCCCTGATTCTTGGTTGCCACTCACTTTTTGGATCTGGTTTGGCTTTCTAATATGTCTGTCGCTGAAAACAGGTTCAGTAAAAAACAAATAAACTACTAGTTAATCTAAGAAACCCCTAACATAGTCTTTTTGTAAATCAGTCTTGAAATGAATGTGATCTTGGGGATAGCCATATCATTTTTTAATGTAAAATGATTATCATCTTGGGAGACAGTATCTCAGACTTTTTCTTCCGTACCAGTCAGCAGCAGGAATGACAAATTATATACTAGCAAAGGGTATCTGGAATACATGTGAAATATGTGTATAAATATTATAATAATATAATTTACATATATATTTCATTAGAATTTCATGCACAAGCAGAGTCCTAATGAAGGGACTCCATAATGGACTTCAGGCTCAAATATAATACCTAAGGAGCAAGAGAAATATCTCAATGATGCAGGACTGTATGCTAAGAGGAATGAAAGGAGGGTAGCCCTGTTTTTGGTATCAGGCTTGGTGTATTAGTCAAGGAATTGTTTTTATCTGTTTGATATGTACATAACTCACTTTAATTAGATACTTCAGACAGCATCATGAAACATTCTCACTAGAAATATTTCAGAATTCTGAATATACCCTAATGAATGCTAATAGGTTTGAAAATATATCTCACCTCTTGCACTTTATCACTGCATAGATAACTGGCAGGGATATATGTGTGTTAATACTTTTGACACTCATGGTTTTCATCCCTGAAAATATTCCTCCATAAAAGTAGAAGTTCAAATGTTCTTTAGCTAATTAGCATGAATTTTTAACAGTGAAATTCAAACTCTTATAAGACTGCATATTATAAAGCATACTACTGGGTTTTTATATTTTTCCAGATTTATTAAAATATTATTGAAATATAACATTTTGTAAATTTAAGGTGTACAATATGTTGATTTGATAAACATATAGTGTGGACAGACTTTTAAAAACTGGTTTTGAAGCATTTCTGTATTTGAAAAGTTTAGGGCAGAAGTGAATACACAGAACATGCATAATTCAGTCAAAGTGATACAAGTACAGCTGAGCCATGAGATTTTAGGAGGGGCAAGTTTAAAAGTAAAATTGTCAGCAGAAAATAGTCACATAAATATAAGAAATATCGCCAACTAGGAGCTATAAACTGTATTTATTAAAAATAATTCTGAAAATTAAACAACTTCTATAATCATAACTGAAATGGGTTAAGGCTAACTTGATATATGAGTATTGTATATTCCTAACTAGTTAATGATTAAAGCTTTATTAACTCCTAAATAATAATTGGTCAAACTATTTCTAATTTCCAAATAATTCCTAAGTAGTTAATTCATGTATTAATCAATTTATTGATGCAAAATCAATATATTAAATCATTTAAATTTTCTAGACTCTTGAATTTCTTTTTCTTTGTAGTCATATGGTTTAAGTCATTTTAAAATGTGACATAGAATTTAAACATCTTAAAATATAATTGATGATTGGCTTCCTAATTTTCCTATAAGATAAATACATTCTAGGCTATTAATTATGTACAGCAGCAAGTTTTTGGAATTGTGCATTGTCACATATCAAAAGTTAAGAAATCGGTTCACTGAAGAATTGATGCTTTTGAACTATGGTGTTGGAGAAGACTCTTGAGAGTCTGCAAGGAGATCAAACCAGTCAATCATAAGGAAATCAGTCCTGAATATTCATTGGAAAGACTGATGCTGAAGCTGAAGCTCCATTACTTTGGCCACCTGATGTGAAGAACTGACTCATTGGAAAATACCCCAATGCTGGGAAAGATTGAAGGCAGGAGGAGAAAGGGATGACAGAGGATGAGATGGTTGGATGGCATCACTGACTTGATGGACATGAGTTTGAGCAAGCTCTGGGAATTGGTGATGGACAGGGAGGCCTGGCGTGCTGCAGTCCATGGGGTTGCAAAGAGTCGGACGCGACTGAGTGACTGAACTGATTGTCAAATATCAAAAATTAAGAAATCAGTTCACTTGGGGAAAGAGAAATCTTTAAAGCCCATTCAACAAATAAAAAGCCTTCCCAGGTGGAGCTAGTGGTGAAGAACCAGCCTTCCAAGGCAGTAGACCCAAGAGACGCAGGTTCAATCTCTGGGTTGGGAAGATACTCTTGAGTAGGAAATGGCAGTCTACTCTGGTATTCTTACCTAGAAAAGTCCATGGACATAGGAGCCTAGAGGGCTACAGTCCATGGGACCAGAAAGAGCCGGGGACAACTGAAGCAACTGAGCGTGCACATAACAAGTAAAAGACACAGATTCTCAACTTTTCCAGTACTTGCATAAGAATTGTCAGGATTCAGGCTGCTTATTGGACATCGAGTATATGTACATGTCTTAGTAAATGAGCTTTTTTCAATATTGCTATAATGGCATATTCGAATATTGAAAGTCAATTATGAGTGTGAGTTTATCCATGAAATTCTATTAGATGATCTGTACTAGCATTCTCTGGATTTAAGTTCCAGAAACAAAAAAAAACAGATGTCTGGCATCAGCTGGCCTCCGGTCCTAGAAATCTTGGTGAAGGGGACACTGTGGCCCTCTTATCATGATGTGGAAGCCCCAGAACAAATGGAAAATAGGCTGTCCACATGCCCATTGTGAGAAGAGTAAGACAAGTTTCCTTCAACTAATGTTGCCGAGACAACTCAAATTAAGAGCACAGAACTATTTTTGGATAATCTGATTTTGCATTAAGTAACATCACTGTTAATGGTGATATATCTAAAATATACCATTCTTACATGAAACCACTAGAGTTACTAGTGTCAATTGAAAAAAGTGCAACCCAAAAGCTGAGAGTTATGTTGCCGATGGACAGAGAGGTCTGGCATGCTATGATTCATGGGGTCACAAAGAGTCGGACACAACTGAATGACTGAACTGAACTGATGCTTTACTTAGTGTACATTCTGAGAGCTTCAATACCGGGAAACCAGTCTTTCAGAACTATCTCCAAAGACGTAAGGGAGGAACCAGGATACATAGGAGATTTTGCAACAAAGACAAGGTATTTAGAGCATCACAGATTACAGATAACTAAAGAAAAACCATACATGTCAAGTTAATAAATAGTGTTTTCCTATGTATAAGAGATGCAAAACTCTGAGCTCATTGAAATCACTCCTTTGATATGTACCTCAGGTGTCTGGGGCCAGTATCCTATGCTTTCGCACCCTGAGTTTCCTCAGGGTGCATCCTTGGGGTGGATGCAATGACTGACTGCTTGATGGTAGGCATCCTGTTTCTATTCTGAGTTTCCTTATGGCTCACCATGGGGGCCATGGTAATGTGATGGCTTGATGGCTGAAGCATCCTTTGTTTACTGATATGACAGGCAACATGCTTTCATTCACACTATTATCTGAAAGCAAAGAAAGGCAATGCCAAAGAATGCTCAAACTACTGCACAATTGCACTCATCTCACACGCTAGTAAAGTAATGCTCAAAATTCTCCAAACCAGGCTTCAACAATACCTGAACTGTGAACTTCCAGATGTGTAAGCTGGTTTTAGAAAAGGCAGAGGAACCAGAGATCAAATGGCTAACATCTGCTGGATCATGGAAAAAGCAAGAGAGTTCCAGAAAAACATCTACTTCTGCTTTACTGATTATGCCAAAGCTTTTGCCTCTGTGGATCACAATAAACTGGAAAATTCTGAAAGAGATGGGAATAACAGACCACCTGACCTGCCTCTTGAAAAACCTATATGCAGGCCAGGAAGCAACAGTTCGAACTGGACATGGAACAACAGACTGGTTCCAAATAGGAAAAGGATTCCGTCAAGGCTGTATATTGTCACCCTGCTTATTTAACTTATATGCAGAGTACATCATGAGAAACGCTGGGCTGGAGGAAGCAAATCAAGATTGCTGGGAGAAATATCTATAACCTCAGATATGCAGATGACCCCACCGTTACGCGGCAGAAAGTGAAGAGGAACTAAAAGCCTCTTGATGAAAGTGAAAGAGGAGAGTGAAAAAGTTGGCTTAAAGCTCAACATTCAGAAAACGAAGATCATGGCATCTGGTCCCATCACTTCATGCCAAATAGATGGGGAAACAGTGGAAACGGTGAGAGACTTTATTTTTGGGGGCTCCCAAATTACTGCAGATGGTGACTGCAGCCATGAAATTAAAAGATTTTTACTCCTTGGAAGGAAAGTTATGACCAACCTAGACAGGGGTTTAAAAAGCAGAGACATTGCTTTGCCAACAAAGGTCCATCTAGTCAAGGCTATGGTTTTTTCATTAGTCATGTATGGATATGAGAATCGGACTATAAAGAAAGCTGAGCACTGAAGAATTGATGCTTTTGAACTGTAGTGTTGGAGAAGCCTCTTTGGAGTCCCTTGGACTGCATGGAGATCCAACCAGGACATCCTAACGGAAATCAGTCCTGAATATTCACTGGAAGGACTGATGTTGAAGCTGAAACTGCAATATTTTGGCCACCTGATGCAAAGAGCTGACTCATTTGAAAAGACTCTGATGCCTGGAAAGATTGAAGGCAGGAAAAGGGGATGACAGAGGATAAGATAGTTGGATGGCATCACCAACTCAGTGGACATGAGTTTGAGTAAACTCTGGGCATTGGTGATGGACAGGGAGGCCTGGTGTGCTGCAGTCCATGGGGTTGCAAACAGTCGGACATGACTGAGCAACTGAACTGAACAGATTATGAGTAACAATCCACTCCAAATTTAGTAGTATAAATCAACATTTGGTTGCTCTTATGAATTCTTTAATCAGGAATTTATACATATAGAGTAATCTGTTTCTATTCTACTCAACAACATGGTACTCGAGTCAGCTGGATGCAGCTTCAACTATATTGTCTGAAAACTGATGTGTGATGGAACCTCATCTAATCTGTCAACCCTAACCACCCACCAAGATATTCCACATGGCTTTTCTGCACAACCTTGTTTCAGTTTCCTTACACGATTCCATCTGGGTTCAAAGAATAAGTATCCTGAGAGAAGGGTGAAACTTCATGACATTTTTTGTAATGCAGTTTCAGAATTCAAAAGCATCACTTTTGGCATATATCATTATTCAAAGAAGTCTGAAAAGCCCATTAGATTTAAGGAAAAATAAAGTCAAGGGAATTCTCCTGATCAGAGAGCATCAGGGTTCAAGAAGAGTTAAGGGACAAGGGGATATATTCTTGACATCTTTGGTAAACATAAAGCATTTACATAATACAATTAGACTCAAATTAGTATAAAAACATTTACATTTACCAGGTCTATTTCCTGCTTTTAATCAAATTCCCTTTGTTTCTGCCCGGGACGTGCTATTGTTTTACAGGCAATAGACACGTAAAGTTGAAAGATCACCTTGGGAAAGCAAAAATGACTGAAAATTCTGAAAGGGTCAAACACAAAACAATGAAATAAATATAGAAGAGCTGTTAATCCTAGGCTAAGTGGCTCATGAAACTTCCTTTCCTTACTTTTCTATTTATTTATTTATTTTTTGTATGTGTTTCAACCTTTTGTTTTTGTACCACCAGAGAAAGTTTATAAGGCATAGATTTTGTTTTCTGAGATTTTGTGCTGTGTTGGTCTTTATCTCGGGGCTTTCCTGGTGGCTCAGAGGGTGTCTGCCTACAATGTGGGAGACTCAGTTTCGATCTCTGGGTCAGGAAGATCCCCTGGAGAAGGAAATGGCAACCCACTCCAGTACTCTTGCCTGGAAAATCCCATGAACTGAGAAGCCTGGTAGGCTACAGTCCATGGGGTCGCAAAGAGTCAGACATGACTGAGCGCCTTTACTTTCACTTGTCTTTATCTTAGCAGTGATCTTCAGGGTTGGCATTTTGAAGGATCAAAAACATTAAAATATTTATTGTGGTAGGCGATTACATAAGATTTGTTCTACTTAATAAGAAAGTGGCAAATAAACATGTGTGTGATGAATTGTTCTCTAGATCTACTCTGCAATTGCTTAGTTAAAATAGAGTAGGAAGGTAGACGATGATTGATTCTATTTGTCAATATCACAGAATTTAGTACATAATAGTAGAGAAGCATAAGAAATTCTAAAACTTTTTAAACATAATATGGAAGCCTCATTTAATATTATAAGTTCAGATCAGATCAGTCGCTCAGTTGTGTCTGACTTTTTGCGACCCCATGAATCCCAGCACACCAGGCCTCCCTGTCCATCACCAACTCCCGGAGTTCACCGAGACTCACATGCATCAAGTCAGTGATACTATCCAGCCATCTCATCCTCTGTAGTCCCCTTCTCCTCTTGCCCCCAATCCCTCCCAGCATCAGAGTCTTTTCCAATGAGTCAACTCTTCGCATGAGATGGCCAAAGTACTGGAGTTTCAGCTTTAGCATCATTCCTTCCAAAGAAATCCCAGGGCTGATCTCCTTCAGAATGGACTGGTTGGATCTTCTTGCGGTCCAAAGGACTCTCAAGAGTCTTCTCCAACACCACAGTTCAAAAGCATCAATTCTTCGGCGCTCAGCCTTCTTCACAGTCCAACTCTCACATCCATACATAACCACAGGAAAAACCATAGCCTTGACTAGACGAACCTTTGTTGGCAAAGTAATGTCTCTGCTTTTGAATATGCTATCTAGGTTGGTCATAACTTTCCTTCCAAGGAGTAAGCGTCTTTTAATTTCCTGGTTGCAGTCACCATCTGCAGTGATTTTGGAGCCCCCCAAAATAAAGTCTGACACTGTTTCCACTGTTTCCCCATCTATTTCCCATGAAGTGATGGGACCGGATGCCATGATCTTCGTTTTCTGAATGTTGAGCTTTAAGCCAACTTTTTCACTCTCCTCTTTCACTTTCATCAAGAGGCTTTTTGGTTCCTCTTCACTTTCTGCCATAAGGGTGGTGTCATCTGCATATCTGAGGTTATTGATATTTCTCCCGGCAATCTTGATTCCAGCTTGTGTTTCTTCCAGTCCAGCGTTTCTCATGATGTACTCTGCATAGAAGTTAAATAAGCAGGGTGACAATATACAGCCTTGACGAACTCCTTTTCCTATTTGGAACCAGTCTGTTGTTCCGTGTCAAGTTCTAACTGTTGCTTCCTGACCTGCATACAAATTTCTCAAGAGGCAGATCAGGTGGTCTGGTATTCCCATCTCTTTCAGAATTTTCCACAGTTTATTGTGATCCACACAGTCAAAGGCTTTGGCAGAGTCAATAAAGTAGAAATATATGTTTTTCTGGAACTCTCTTGCTTTTTCCATGATCCAGCGGATGTTGTCAATTTAATCTCTGGTTCCTCTGCCTTTTCTAAAACCAGCTTGAACATCAGGAAGTTCACGGTTCACATATTGCTGAAGCCTGGCTTGGAGAACTTTGAGCATTACTTTACTAACGTGTGAGATGAGTGCAATTGTGCGGTAGTTTGAGCATTCTTTGGCATTGCCTTTCTTTGCGATTGGAATGAAAACTGACCTTTTCCAGTCCTGTGGTCACTGCTGAGTTTTCCAAATTTTATTATAAGTTATGAATGTATTATGTCAATATAATATGTCAATCTACATTATAGCTATATTTTAGTGGTTTGGAGTAACATCTGAGGCAGGAGGCAGATGCCCCTCCCCAGAGTAAAGTGATTGGAGATTCATTCCTTATTGTCTGAAACTTCAAGATGAGAATAACAGAAAAAATAAAGAAGGAGGCTGGGCCCTGCCCAGACCACATATTTCTCATTCATGAGTCAGGACAACCCCCTGACCATGCCGGTGCAAAAAAGCACCTTGGAAGTCAAAGGGGAGTGATGAAAACTAATGCCAGGCTACCTACTGGCCTCTTTGGTAAACTCCATCTTGGCTAAGAGATGTCTGAGCAGTCATGGGAGTGATCTAGGGTGGCCTCAGCCTGCAATAGCTTGGAGCAGTGCTTGGGTTTCCAGCCAGAGATTGGGCTGAGCCATGGTGGTGAAAGCACCAGATCTAGCCATTAGACCAGTGATCAGTCAAGGGCAATGGCCTTTTGGCTTTGCAGAAAATAATTCCCACAAAGACAGAAAGTAGTGAACCAAGTAAAGTATTTATAAGAAGGGAAAAACTGTGCAGTGCATGTGGATAGACACATGGGTGGACTCAGGGAAAGAGAGGGTAGCTGAGTCACACGCTTATGGCAGTTTGAATTACTTACATGGGGTATTTCTTCCAGAATTCCTTTGGTCAATCATTTTAATTTGCCTGGTTCACAGTCCATATTTCATATATCTCAAGATCCTCACATATGTGAACACGGATCTCTTAACATAAATTTTACTGAAAAGGTGTCTGGGTAAAATATCCCTTGACATAACTCCCCTTTGGCCTCCAAGGAACCTTTATGCATATATGTGGTTAGGGGGGTCTCCTGACTTCCATAATGAGAAATACATGGTCTTGGGCAGGGCCCAGCATCCTTGCCTCAATCCCCTTGCTATTCTTGTCATGGAATTTCGGTCAATAGAGAATGAATTCCCAATTGCTTTACCCTGAGGGTGGGAGCCATCTGCCTCCTGCCTCGGGAGGATCCTGAGATATACCAGACATGGAATGTGAACCAGGCAAATAAAAATGATTGACCAAAGGAAACCCGGAAGAAACACCCCATGCAATTAATACAAATTGCCAGGAGAATGTGACTCAGGGACTCTAACTCTGAGTGTGCCTGTGTGTCTATCCACATGAACTACACTTTTTCTTCCCTCTTAATAAATACTTTACTTTTTTCACTACTTTCTGTCTTTTCGGGAATTCTTTTCTGCAAAATCAAAGGGCCAGGGCCCTTGTCACTGACACTGGTGTAGTGGCTAGGATCTGATGCCCTTACCTCTGCAACCAGGCCTCAATCTCTGGCTGGGAACTTAAGCCCCTCTCCAAGCCGTTGCAGGCTGAGATCAATTCTATATATGGTTGTTAATACTTTTAATCAAAATAAATTGCTTACCTAGTTTTTGGAGCAAACAATCTAATTACTTTTGACCTATTCTTGGTAATTAAAATTGAAAAGAATTGAGGATTGAAGAGCAAATAATAATTCAGGGCATCAAAACAGGAGTATTACAAAATGATAACTTTAAAAGGTGCTATTTTTATTTTGAAATAGTCTGTATAATTTTTTCTTCAATCCTTTAAATTCATTTGCCATACATGATAATATATGTGCTGTACTTACTTGCTCAGTTGTGTCCAACTCTTTGTGACCCCATGAACTGTAGCTCACCAGGCTTCTCTGCCCATGGGTTTCTCCAGGCAAGAATACTGGAGTGGGTTCCTGTGCCTCCTCCAGGGGATCCTCCAAATCCAAGGATCAAACCCAGGTCTCCTGCATTGCAAGTGGATTCTTTGCTAACTGAGCCACCACATTTGGGAAGACCAAAATATGTAACTTTCTAGTTCCAATGTATTTTTTTTTCTCTCATAAAGTTGGTATTTTATTTTATTTTTTAACTTTACAATATTGTATTGGTTTTGCCATATATCAACATGAATCCTCTACAGATATACACATGTTCCCCATCCAATGTATTTTAAAACCAAACTCATTCCAATAGATGCAAACTGACATACAGGTTTTAAATTTCTCTAGTTCTATCAGAATCTACTTTCAAGTAGGGCAGTTAACTCTACTCATTACCTAGTATCCATTGCCATGTAATTATAGATTAATTCATATTTTTGGTTAAGCTAATGCTCTAATAAAATGTTTCAAATATCTCTGTGCATTATAAAAAATGTATATTTATAAACTATGTTCTACTCTGATCCCAATTCAGACCACTATTGAGTTTAATTATATCAAATATGCTTGGTATACAATAATAGCAGATATCACTTCATATGAAAAAGGCTCTTCCATTTAGCAAAAAAAAAAAAAAAATCTCTCACAGTTTTTATTCCCTTTAACTTTGAAGGAATATGTGTATTTCTCATAAGGACTCTTGAAAATAAAGCATTCATATATACTAAGGTTTGACTGCTGTTCATTGAAATTAAAAGAATTACACAAAAATTACTGGGTCAGAAATAAAATATTGTATAGATTTTATAATTTTCCCAGATATACCAATGAAAAATAATCATTTCTGTTAAGTCATATTTATAATGGGGTGCTTGTGTTCATGCTAAATTATTTCAGTAACATCTGACTCTTTGTGACCCTATGGACTATAGACTGCCAGGCTCCTCTGTCTACAGGATTCTTCAGGCCTGGAGGGTTGCCATGCCCTTCTCCAGAGGCTCTTCCTGAAACATGGATCAAATCTACATCTTTTAGATCTCCTGCATCGGCAGGCGGGTACTTTATCACTAGCACCAACTGGGAAACCCTTATAATAGGGTACATAGATTATTTAGATTGTCAAATATAAGACCAATTTATTTAATTCCAAAGTTTAAATCATCAAAAGAAAAATTGTAGTTTAAACTAACAGGATCTTATTATCCTCCTAGTAAACTTCTGAAGCTGTTCTGTTGAAAGCAATTCCTTAAGGTAGCTGAAATCCTCACAGGTCTCAAAGGCCCACTGGATTAAGTATATAATCCATTACTGAAATGAATGAGTACATCTAACCTAAGAGTCAACATTTTTCAGAGATGTGAATGGAAGTGCCTCATGGAGGAACATATGTTATGATGGCAGCTCTGATTCATAAAAGCAAGTCTATTTGAATTTATAAGCATTGATTTGTTTTTTCTGTTTCTAAATTAAACCTTATATTTTATCATATTCTTAGTCCAATAATATGCTTACATGTTTAAATTACATGATATACCTCAACCTAATTGCTATAAGCTGTATCATATATGTCTTACTTCCCTCCATTTCTAATGGCGCCATCTAGTTTGTTTTAGCTTATACTAACACCCTCCTCCTAACTTCTCAGGTTTCCTTCTTTCCAAACAGCCACTAATTCTGTTGCCTCCAGTGATTGTTTCTAAGTACATAATAATTGTATTATATTATTTCACCTTTCAGAAATTTAGTGGGCTTTTGTACTCTATTAAAGAAAATAACCCTACTCTGCTCACCATCTCTACTGTAATATATATATATATACACACACACACATACATATCAGTTCAGTTCAGTTCAGGCGCTCAGTCGTGTCCGACTCTCTACGACCCCATGAACCACAGCATGCCAGGCCTCCCTGTTCATCACCAACTGCTGGAGTCTACCCAAACCCATGTCCATTGAGTCAGTGATGCCATCCAACCATCTCATCCTCTGTCGTCCCCTTCTCCTCCTGCCCTTAATCTTTCCCAGAATCAGGGTCTTTTCACATGAGTCAGCACTTTGCATCAGGTGGCCAAAGTATTGGAGTTTCAGCTTTATCAGTCCTTCCAATGAACACCCAGGACTGATCTCCTTTAGGATGGACTGGTTGGATTTCCTTGCAGTCCAAGGGACTCTCAAGAGTCTTCTGCAACACCACAGTTCAAAAGCATCAATTCTTCAGTGCTCAGCTTTCTTATTGTCCAACTCTCACATCCATACATGACATCCAAGGGAAGGAGCAGTGGCTGTGCTTTGCTGGAGCAGCCGTGAAGAGATGCCCCACGTCCAAGATAAGAGAAACCCAAGTTAGACAATAGGCACTAAGAGAGAGCATCAGAGGGCAGACTGACTGAAATCACAATTACAGACAACTAGCCAATCTGATCACACAGACCACAGCCTTGTCTAACTCTCTCTCTCTCTCTCTCTCTCTCTCTCTCTGTATATATATATACACAAAACACATACTCACACATAAAAGATATGACCTTTGTTATGCTCCACATTCCCTTCAGTCAAATCTGCTTCTCAAGAATTCTTGCACATATGTGACTGAGTGGATGTTTATTTAATGTTTCTCTACCAGTGATTTGCAATTTGGTCATAGGAATTTGAGTCACTCTCATGAATATGCAGCTTCAGAAGGCATACAGACCACTGGAGTAGGATTTTTCATTCTGTATAGAGAAACAATGAACAAATAAAAAAATATTTATAAACAGTGTGTGCCAAACACTATATTAAATAGTATTTAATATAATGGGGCCCTCGAATAGTTTTTCCCTTTTTAATCTCACGCAGACATCCAATATTTAAAGAGTCAGAAAGTGAAAGTTGCTCAGTCGTGTCCACCTCTTTGCCATCTCATGGACTATACAGTTCATGGAATTCTCTGGGACAAGAATACTGGAGTGGGCAGCCTTTACCTTCTCCAGGGGATCTTCCCAATCCAGAGATTGAACCAGGTCTCCCTCATTACAATCGGATTCTTCACCAGCTGAGCCACAAGGAAAGCCCAGAAGGAGGAAGTAATCACTAAGAGAGAAAATAAACTGACAAAGCAGATAGAAAAGTTTAGCTGATTCTTTCATTTCTGGTTGCTTCTCTGGTTCATGTTCCAGTCTTTCAGCAAGTCTAGCTTGTTTCCTTCAGTTTTTGGTGTGATTTTAGAATCCCTTTTCACAGATGAGTTTGTTGTCTTTGTACCCAATTTAGGACATGCAAGATGTTTCCAGTCCCTCATACATTTCCATTTCCCTAATTCAGTGTACCTGCACTGGTATAGCCAACCAGAGCATATGAGTTGAATAGCATTTTGACTTTGTAATATTTTGATGTCCACTCTATCATTAATATACTATTCTTCAGCCAACTTTGATTTATGTCTCATCATGTACTACCTAAGCAGCTAGTTCATGCCATTAACTCCAAGTATTAAAAAATATTATATTTCCCTCTTAAAATACTCTATTCCTTGGCAACTTGCTTCCTCCTTTTTTAGGTGCAAACATTTCATGTAACTAATTAGCCAGAAGAGAACATTAGAGAGTTACAGTGATGAGATATGGAGGCATTTAGATTTTGGAGTATACACATAAATCTATGAAATACATCTTCATAAAAAGTGAGTAAGAGTTGATAATTAGATATCATAAGCCTAACAAATATATTCTCTCATTTTCTATACAGCCTAATGATTCCTGAATGCAGTGATATTCTTCAATGTTACCTGATTATTGTTAGGATAATATAGTACTCTGTAAAAAAAAAAAGAAGAACACCATATAACTTACCTCTCTGCTGCTATCTTCCCATAGAGATGCTCACTCATTACCTTTTCATTAACACAAATCCAACCTACACTAAAATTAGTTCACTTTTCTAGTGGTTGAGTTTACCTAGAATAGATGTTTTGTCTGTGTGTGCTTTAACAGGGTAACATCTACTCTTAATTTACAGTGTGGATTTTGTATACCCTAGTTGCCTTCATTTACTACACACTCCTCCCAGATTTAAGTTCATAAATTTTTCTTAAAGGCCCCCTTATGTGCAGCTTATAGCACCCTTTCCATACTTATATAAGATGAATAAAATGTTGTGTAGATACTTAGCATTTTTTCCCACTTATGTTACTACACTGAGATGGTATGGAAACTGAATTCTATTAATTCCTGCATTATTTGTATAAAGTACATTTGGCAGATATTAGGAATTTGGTAATTACTTGTTGAGTGAAAGGATGTTCTGCTTTAATGATATTAGTCTAAATTAAGTCATTGCATACTTTTGTCACTAAGTTCTATATTGCTATCTTTGTATTAACATTGCCCTAGATATGAAAAAGAATATTACGAAGAAAAATATACTAGTACACCACAAGTCCTAGTCAAAGAATTTTCTTCATTCCTATGTATTGAAAGGATTAAGTATTGCATTTGATCAAATAAAGAATGATTTATAATGTATTAAACCCATGGATATATAACTGTTTCAAAAGAAAATCTGTGAGAATATTTAACACGATAGTAAAAATGTGGGCATACAAAAACTGTTATTCTTTTTTCTTATTACCAATAATGAGAAGACCAATGGCCCATGACAAAATACTTTTACATATTTGGTTGTTAAAGAGTGTGTATATATATATATACACACACACAAAAAAGCCACAAATGTGTGTGTATATACACACACATTTGTGGCTTTTTAATTGAAGTACTGTTGAGTGGCACCCCACTCCAGTACTCTTGCCTGGAATATCCCGGGACGGAGGAGCCTGGTGGGCTGCAGTCCATGGGGTCGCTAGAGTCGAACACGACTGAGTGACTTCACTTTCACTTTTCACTTTCATGCACTGGAGAAGGAAATGGCAAACCACTCCAGTGTTCTTGCCTGGAGAATCCTAGAGATAGAGGAGCCTGGTGGGCTGCTGTCTATGGGGTCACATAGGGTCGGACACGACTGAAGTGACTTACCAGCATAGTTGATTTACAATACTGTGTTCATTTCATGTGCACAGCAGAATGATATGTATTCTTTTTCAGATTCTTTTCTATTGCAGGTTATTAAAAAGTACTGAATGCTATTCCTTGAACTACATCGTAAGTTGTTATTATTTATATATATATATATAATATTAATATTTATATATATATATAACTATATGTAATGGCCAAAATTCTAATATAACCCCCTACTTTCCCTCTAGGTAGTAATAAGTTTGTTTCCTATGCCTGTGACTCTTTTTCTGCTCTGTAAATAAGTTCCTTTGTATCTTTTTTTAAGATTCCATATATGTGATATCCTATGATATTTGCTTTTCTGATTTACTTAATATGATAATATCTAGGCTTCTATGAACATTGAGGTGCCTGGTACTTTTTTGAACTAGAGGTTTCACTGGGAATATTCCCAGGAGTGGGATTGCTGGATCATATTGTAACTCTATTTTTAGTTTTTTAAGAAACCTCCATAGTGACCGTGGCAATTTCCATGCAGTGTAGGAAGATTCCTTTTTCTCAGCACTCATTTCAACATTTATTATTTGTGGATTGAGGAACCAGAGATCAAATTGCCAACATCCGCTGGATGATGGAAAAAGCAAGAGAGTTCCAGAAAAACATCTATTTCTGCTTTATTGACTATGCCAAAGCCTTTGACTGTGTGGATCACAATCAACTGTGGAAAATTCTGAAAGAGATGGGAATACTAGACCACCTGACCTGCCTCTTGAGAAATTTGTATGCAGGTCAGGAAGGAACAGTTAGAACTGGACATGGAACAACAGACTGGTTCCAAATAGGAAAAGGAGTCCATCAAGGCTGTATATTGTCACCCTGCTTATTTAACTTCTATGCAGAGTACATCATGAGAAACGCTGGGCTGGAAGAAGCACAAGCTGGAATCAAGATTGCTGGGAGAAATATCAATAACCTCAGATATGTAGATGACACCACCCTTATGGCAGAAAGTGAAGAGGAACTCAAAAGCCTCTTGATGAAAGTGAAAGAGGAGAGTGAAAAAGTTGGCTTAAAGCTCAACATTCAGAAAATGAAGATCATGGCATCTGGTCCCACCACTTCATGGGAAATAGATGGGGAAACAGTGGAAACAGTGTCAGACTTTATTTTTGGGGGCTCCAAAATCACTGCAGATGGTGACTGCAGCCAGGAAATTAAAAAACACTCCTTGGAAGAAAAGTTATGACCAACCTAGATAGCATATTCAAAAGCAGAGACATTACTTTGCCAACAAAGGTCCGTCTAGTCAAGGCTATGGTTTTTCCTGTGGTCATGTATGGATGCGAGAGTTGGACTGTGAAGAAAGCTGAGCACTGAAGAATTGATGCTTTTGAACTGTGGTGTTGAAGAAAACTCTTGAGAGTCACTTGGACTGCAAGGAGATCCATCCAGTCCATTCTAAAGGAGATCAGCCCTGGGTGTTCTTTGGAAGGAATGATGCTAAAGCTGAAACTCTAGTACTTTGGCCACTTCATGCGAAGAGTTGACTCATTGAAAAAGACTCTGATGCTGGGAAGGATTAGGAGCAGGAGGAAAAGGGGAAGATGGAGGATGAGATGGCTGGATGGCATCACTGACTTGATGGATGTGAGTTTGAATGAACTCCGGGAGTTTGTGATGGACAGCGAGGCCTGGCGTGCTGCAATTCATGGGGTCACAAAGAGTAGGACACAACTGAGCGACTGAACTGAACTGAACTGAAGAGTTTATATAGCTTTTAAATAATCATTTAGCATATAAAAGTATGTTCAGCTTTATTAATAATCAGTAAAATACAAATTCAATTCACAATGGGGGTCTGCAACACCTATGTGCATTTCCTATGTGAAAATATTGGTAGTAAATATATGGTAGCTATTATTATTTCTGGCTCTTTCACTCTCCTCCACCCTCATCAAGAGACTCTTTAGTTCCTTATTTCATGGCATCCAGCCCTATTACTGCATGGGAAATAGAAGGTGAAAAGGTGAAAGTAGTGACGGATTTCCTCTTCTTGGTCTCCAAAATCTGTGCAGATGGTGACTGCCGCCATGAAATCAGAAGACTATTGCTTCTTGGAAGGAAAGCGGTGACAAACCTAGATTGTGTTGAAAAGTCGAGACATCACTCTGCTAACAAATGTCTGTATAATCAAGGCTATGGTCGTCTCAGTGGTCAGATATGGTTGTGAGAGCTGGACCTTAAAGCTGGACCTTAAAGAAGGTCAAAGAGTTGATGCCTTTGAACGGTGGTGCTGGAGAAGACTCCTGAAAGTCTTGGAGAGCAAGGACATCATACCAGTCAATCTTAAGGGATATCAACCCTGAATATTCACTGGAAAGACTGATGCTGAAGCTCTAGTATTTTGATCTTCTGATGCAAACAGACAACTCATTGGAAAAGTCCCTGATACTGGGAAAGATTAAGGGCAGAAGAAGAGGGCATCAGAGGATGAGATGGCTGGAGGACATCACTGATGCAATGAACATGAACTTGAACAAACTCTGGGAAATGGTGAGGCACAGGGAGGCCTGGCATGCTGCACTCTATAGGGTAGCAAATAGCCGGACACTATTGGGTGACTGAACAGCAACAATATTATCATTTCCATGTCTATTCCTTCATTCAACATCCGTATTGCTTACCAGTTTCTTACCTCCAAAGAAACCACTTTGTCCACTTTTTTAATTTGTGTGTTCTTGAGGCCTTTCAGGATTACCCTCATATTCTTATGTTTATATTTCTTAATGTTAATTTAGATCATGTCATTTGCACTCCCTAGTTGCTCTAATCTTTATATGTTTAGCACAACCTAGCTTATTTGCTTATACAAAGCAAAACTTGATTGAATGACTAAGTAGTTTAGCCATTTAAGTCGGTGTGATTAAATTTTTGAGTTAATTTTGCTTTAAGAGCTAAATCTTTATTCCTTGCTTACAATGCCCCTAACACCTTCTCATGTATCATTTGATTTTCTCCAGGTTTACACAAGTAAATTTTCAATAAACCTCTTAGATTATACTTACTGTTTCCACATTGACATGCATTGCAGCTGAGCAGTTGGGCAGTTATTTCTAAAAAGAAAATCCAAAACTAATGCTATTCTTACCTTATAGCTTTCAAGCTTCTTTCACATTAACATTTTGCTTAATCTTCAAAGAAATAAATATTATTTATTTGTTCAACAAAATAAAAAAGGTAATCTTACTTATAAAAAAGTACATACTTCAAAACACAAACTTGTTTTCAGACCATTCTTTCCTTCTGTAAGATGTGTAATGCTAATGAATACATTAACTCGCATGCATTTCTTTAATCCTTTGATCACTTATTTAGCTAAACTTTTATGTCAAGATAGTAAGTATGAATGATTGCTTCTCTCTTTTCTTTTAGATAGTGATTTTTTATAATCTTTGTTAATATGAAAGTGTAACTAGGTTAAATTTCAATCCAAGTAATTAAGAGACATCACTTTGGAAGTAATTAAGATAGCTCATGCTAATTATAAAATCAAACCACTGAAGTCTAGCTTTATAATTTTGTCTAGTTTTATAGCTAGATAAGGTGCTATTATTTTAAGATTTAACAACACTAGATCCTATCAAAAATTCCTCAATGGTTACAGAATCTTGTGAATAGAAGGTAATAAAATCCTCTAACTTTAGTGTAAATATGTGCTCTAAAAAATACCAAGGCTCAAATTGTAATCTAGAAACCGATGAGTTTGTGTAATGCCAAAACCACATAAAGATAGATTCTGTAAATTTCCCATGAGAGATGATTCATTACTTTGACGATGTTGATCAGAAAGATGTTACATTTTAGTTATTTCCTCTAGTTTCTCTCAATTATTCTTTACTTGCCAGTATATGTGAGAAGTACAGATTTTCTAGAAAGATATTTCTGTATAACGTTCGTCTTTTCCTCTCAATTCCTGGGGTTTTGAGCATGCATGAATCTATTTTTGCAAGGAAATGATGGCATAATTAATTTTTGAATAGCAATGTTCTCTGAGTAACTATTATCTCTGAGTAATTATTCAGTAAATAATCATCTAGCATTATTCAGAACTGCATATATTTGCAAGTGAAACAGCTATACTTTGAAATCTTGTCTGAGGCACATCAACACATTAAGAATGAATTATTTTATGTGTAAGTGTATATTTGTTTACTATTTCAGTTTTTATTTCATTGTATTAAGGATATTTATCATGTTCATTATCATCCATGCCTAGGATTTTTTTTTTTTTTCATTTCTGTGAAAAATGTCATTGGAATTTGGATGTGAATACCATTGAACGTGGATAAATCTGGGTAAGATGGAGATCTTAACAATATTGTTGTTCAGTTACTAAGTCATGTCTGACTCTTTGCAACCCCATAGACTGCAGCATGCCAGGCTTCTTTATCCTTCACTATCTCCCAGAGTTTGCTCAAACTCATGTTCATTGACTCTGTGATGCCATCTAACCATCTCATCCTCTGTTGTCCCCTTCTCCTCCTGCCCTCAATATTTCCTAGAATCAATGTCTTTTCCAATGAGTTGGCTCCTGGCATCAGGTGGTCAAAGTATTGGTGCTTCAGCATCAGTCCTTCCAATAAATATTCAGGATGGATTTTCTTTAGAATTGACTAAATGGTCTCCTTGCTGTCTAAGGGACTCTCAAGAGTCTTCTCCAGAACCACAATTAGAAAGCATCAATTTTTGGTATTCAGCCTTCATTATGGTCCAACTCTCACATCCATACATGACTACTGAAAAAGTCATTGCTTTGACTATACAGACCTTTGTTGGCAAAGTGATGTCTCTTTGTTTTAATACACTATCTAGGCTTGTCATAGCTTCTCTTCCAAGTAGCAAGCATCTTTTAACTGCATGGCTATAATCACTATACACAGTGATTTGGGAGACCAAGGGGAAAAAAAAAGAAATCTGTCACCTTTTCCACTTTTTCCCCATCAATTTGCCATGAAGTGATGGGACTTGATGACATCATCTTAGCTTTTTGAATGCTGAGTTTTGATTCAGCTTTTTCATTCTCCATTTTTGCCCTCATCAGAAGACTGTTTAGCTCCTCTTCACTTTCTGCCATTAGAGTGGTATCATCTGCATATCTGAGGTTGTTGATATTTCTCCTGGTCATGTTGATTCCAGCTTGTGACTCAGTCAGCCTGGCATTTTGCATGATGTACTCTACATAGAAATTAAATAATCAGGGTGATGATATACAGCCTGACAATGTCTTTTTCTCAATTTTTCAATTTCAACAATATTAAGTCTTTCAATATATGAACAAAGGTTGTCTTTAGATAAAACAGTAGTTCTGTGGATTTTCTACATATAAGAATATGGCATCTGCAAACATATACATTTTTAGTTCCTTCCCAATTTGGATGCCTATTATTTCTTTTTCTTACCTAGTTCCTCTAATCAAGACTTCCAGCACTATTTTTAATAGAAGTGGTGAGAGTGGGTATCCTTGCCTTGTTCTTGGTCACTGAGGATATATCTTCAGTTTTTCATCACTGAGTATGATATTAGTTGTGAGATTTTCATATATGTCATGTTTACAGTTTTCTTATGAAAACGTGTTGACTTTTGTCCAAGGCTTTCTCTGAGTCTATTAAGATGATCATATGCTTTTTATCCTTCATTCTTTTAATATGATATATCACATTACTTGATTTGCCTATGGTGAAACATCCTGTTATCCCAGTGATAAATCCCAATTCATCACAATGCATAATCCTTTTAATGTGGAGTTGTATTTGATTTGTGAATTTTGAAACACAAAAAGACTCCAAATAGCTAAAGCATTCTTGGAAAAGAAGAATGGAGCTGGAGGCATAATGTTTCTTGTTTTCAAAAATATATTACAAGGCTGGAGTAATGAAAACAGTAGATCACTGATATTAAAATAGATATATTACTCAATGGAACAGAGTAGAGAGAACAGAAGTAAACCCATTAATATGGCCAACTGATCTTTGACAAGAGAGACCAGTATACACAATAGGGAAAGGCTATTCTTTTAATTAATGGTGGGAAAACTGTATGGGCTCTGTGCTAAACTGCTTCAGTCATGTCTGACTCATTGCAACCCCATGGACTATAGCCCACCAGGCTCCTCTGTCCATGAGGATTCTCCAGGCAAGAATACTGGGGTGGGTTGCCATGCCCTCCTCCAGGGAATCTTCTCAACCCAGGGATCAAACCCAGGTCTCCCTCTTTCCAGGTGGATTCTTTACTGTCTGAGCCATCAGGGAAGCCCATGAAAACTGGACATCCACGTGCAAAATAATAATATTGATTTCTATTTGGATGATGATTTCTATATCCAAATTTAAAATCAAATAAAAATTAATTAAATTCTTAAATGTAAGATGTGAAAGTATGGAATTCCTAGGAGAAAACATATGGGAAAATGTTAATGACATTGTTATTGACAACAGTGTCTTGCATGACACAAAAATACAAGTAACCAGAGCAAAAGTAGACAAATGGGACAATATCATACTAAAAAGCTTCTGCACAGCAAAGGAAACGATCATCAAAATAAACAAAAAACTTTTTACATAGGTGAAAACCATATATTTCATATGGGATTAATCTCTAAAATATATAAATATCTCCTAGTATTCAATAGTATAGGCATAATCATCCTGTTTAAACAAAAGGCAAAATACTTGAATAAATATTTCTCCAAAGAATACATACAACTGATGGCAGGTATATAAAACCACACTAAACATTGCTAATCATCAGGGAAATGCAAATCAAAACCATAAAGTAGTATCACCTCCGTCTGATAAATGGCTATTATCAAGCAAAAATAATAACAAAAGATAGATGTTGGTAAGAATGTGAAGATATTGGAACATTCTTATGCTATTGGTGGGAACATAAAAAGGCACAGTTGCTATGAAAGACAGTATGGGGTTTTCCCAAAGACTAAAAAAAAAAATAAAAACTACCATATGATCCAGAAATTCCATTTATGGGTCTATATCCAAAATAATTGAAATCAGAATTTCTAAGAGTTGTCTCCACTCTCAGATTCATTGCAGTATTATTCACAATAATTAAAATATGGAAGTAACCTCACTGTCATCAATGATGAATGGACAAAGCAAATGAGGTATATACATTCAATGGAACATAATTCATCTTTAAAGAGGAAGAGAAAGAAAATTTTGCCATATATGATACTATGAATGAAACTGGAGGATATTATGTTAAGTGCAATAAGGCTTTCACATAAGAAAAATAATGAATAATTGCTCTTATATGAAAAATTTAATATAGTCAAATTCACAGAAACAAAGCAGAATGGTGGTGTTCCAGGAATGGGAAAAGCAAAAACAAAAACAAAAACAGGGAGATGCTGTTCAATATGTATATAGGTACAGACGGTAAAGAGTCTGCATGCAATGTGGGAGACCTGGGTTCAATCGCTGGATCAAGAAAATCTCCTGGAGAAGGAAATCGCAACCCTCTTCAGTATTTTTACCAGGAAAATCCATGGACAGAGAAGCCTGGTGGGCTATACCCCCATGGGGTCGCAAAGAGTCCGACATGACTGAGTGACTAACACACACACACACACACAATTATATAAGATGAGTAAGTTTTAGAAGTCTGGTGTACAACATTGTACCTATAATTAACAATACTCTATTAAAATGTAAAAGTTTGCCAAGAGAGTAGATCTCCTCTCAACTGTTCTTTCACAATAGCAGTAATTGGAGGTCATCCATCCTAGCCCAGAACTAAAATAGAAGATGACCCATTGAACTTCTTCTAGTTACTGAATGTAGTTTTAGCAGAAAGTTAGTAATCTTGGACATCATTAACCATAGATATACATCTTGACTTCCACACTTGCTAAAATATAAATCTCATGGTATGTTATGAAATATACCAATTAAGATATATTTCAGAAAGGAACAGCAAAGTAAAAATTATGCCAATCTTGAGCTAGCTAAAGTTATAGAATCAAAATCTAACTATAAATCAAAACATGTTTCCTAGAAGTAGCTGAGGCTAATTTCTAAAATAAGAATGTTCTGTATTCTCACTTATACTTGAGGCTCTTTACACCTTATTGTCAATAATCTTTCCTATGTTATGACTTTAAGTTTGTAGCAATGTGATTTTTTATCAACATAAAAATATATTTTAAAATGATATTTTATTATATTTGATGAACTGCCTATTGATCATATGAGCAGATCTCTGTCATTGTGCAATATGTATATTTAGAAGCTTTAGATTTTTCTCTTCAATGCCTCCCTTTGAAAAGGCATAGAGAAACACAGACTAGTATACTTACTTTTTTATCCTTCCTTCTATTTTTATTAATATTTGGTACATATAAAATTTTTCTTTTATATCACAAGAAAAATTTTTATATCACAAGAAAAATTGTGATAGACTTTGGAATAGGCTAAAAAGATTACTAGGTATATTCTGTCTTCAGTGAATCCTTTTGGCCTAAGCTATTTAAAAACTCTGTAAGTTGTTGAAAACTGACAATAATACAAATTCATATCCATAAAAAACTTCCAATGAATTATGTCCAGTGGAAAGTAACTGATTATTGCCCTGTGGATGTTGATTGGTTTTACAACTATCTGTATTCATTTCAGCATTCCCGACTGCCACATGTATGTGCAGTAATTTGAATTCTCCCTTGATGTGGCTGTAATATCTTCCTGACTCCTTTATATATTTAATGATATAAACAAAACCTTTGACTTATATTTATTTTGTATTAGGGCACAAATCACACTTTAATCCTTTAAAAAAATAAATGGTTGTCAAATTAAGAACTATGATATCAGTACTGTTATATCAGCTGTATGCTCTTTCCCTAAGTCATTTCCCTGCTTCCTGTCCTGGTGGCTCAAATGATAAAGAATCTGCCTCCAATGCAGGAGACCCAAGTTCAATCCCTGGATTGGAAAGAGGTAACCACTATCCCAAATTTTAAAATGATTTCCTTGCTATTTTTTGAGACATGTTTCTGTATTCCCGTACAATCTATTCTTTTACTTTTGCTTATTCTGAGCTTGAAAAAGTCACAGTTTATATTTGTGTGATTTAATTAAAAGATAATATCAGTAAAGTTGAAATGGGTATACAATTACTTGATATTCAAGTGGTTGCTAAATAAAGTTTTAAAAATAATAAAAAAAGAAAGATCATGGACTTTGAAGCATGAAAACATGTATTTAAACCGTGGCTCTCCTGCTTGTCTGGAATTAAATTACATTGGACAATGCACCATACTAAGACTTAGGCTTTCAACTACAAAGTGGAAAAGATAAGGGATAAATTTCAGAGACATTGTGAAGGCTTGCAGTAATCTATTGAAATGAATATTTTCATGCTGGGCATATTTCAATATAAACTGTGATATTATAAATAATTGCTGCTCTTCTTTAGTCCCTAAGTTGTATCCAACTCTTTTCCAACTCTAGCCTGCCAGGCTTCTCTATCCCTGGGATTTCCCAGGCAAGAATACTGGAGTGGGTTGTCATTTCCTCCTCCAGAGGTTCTTCCTGACCCAGGGATCGAACCGAGATCCCCTGCATTGCAGGTGGATTCTTTACCATCTAGCCACCAGAGAAGCCCCTTACAAATAATTACCAAAATGAATAACCTGGAGTAAATGTACACAGGTGGTTTGAAGACTGAACCCTTATAAAAGTTAAATTATTTTATCTGGATAAAGAAACTCTATCTTAAGAACCTTAATAATGAATAGTTATAAGAATGTCTAGGCCAGACAATTTTACCAATGTTATCATATTCAACAATCACAATGTGTTATGAGTAACTATTTGGAGTAAAACCAATAAAAGCAGCAAATCATCATATACAGCTCATCTCCTTGGAGCATGTACTCCCTGCTAGTGTCTGCATTTATTCACTGTCTATTCCCTTCAGGGAGCTGCTTTTTATATTATGTTCAGAATTTGCATTTGTTATCTGTAAGAAGGTCTGCCTGATAAGACCTTACTCAGCCTTCACTGGGGGTGAATTTCCACTGATCTCTTCTTAAAATGTAAATTTGATCATCCTTAAAAGCCACCAGTGGCCTCACATTGTTCTTAGGATAAAGCTCAAAGTATTAGATATGCTTACCTTTAATAATTCTAATACAGCAGAGGTTTCCACTTCCCTCCCTGCATTTCTCAGCATGATTCATTTATGCTGTCTTCTCTCTTCCTTTAATCTTCTCTTGTCTCTCTGTCTAGGGTTTTCACTTATGTAGTCCAGTTTATATACATTTCTTTCTTTTTTATTTCCACATAACTGCTATGCTGAAGTGTATTTTCCTCAACAAAGCCAACACTGTCCTCCCATTCAAGGTGAGGGTCCATTCATAACTTTTCTTGAAGCACTTTGTAATTTTTCTTTAAACTTGTAGAGTTATTTATGTAATCCCTTACAGTTACACGTTTAGGTATGTGTTCAGTCATTGCAAAAAAAAAAAAAAAAAACACAAAAAACAGTTATCATATTCAATGTTTCTCACATAGTAAGGCACAATAAATATTTATGGAAAGACTGAATGATTGAATCCTAGATGAGGCCATGTTACTTTACATTGTGTGTTTGTTTGCTTATTTATTTCGTTTGGTTTGGTTTTATATTCTATTTCAATTTTTTTTTTTTTTTACTGTATTAACAGTTTAAAGAATGTTCAATAAAATGACTTATGAAAATTATCCTTCTAGCTACCTTCCCTCAGAAACAGACAACTAAGGGTTTGGGGATGTATTCTATATTCTCATATTTTATTTTATTGTCCAACTTGTGTGGAAATTCAGGGCAAAATCAAATAATTATTATTAGTAATTTAAAGAGTATAAGTTTATCTTCAGTTCAGTTCAGTCGCTCAGTCGTGTCCGACTCTTTTCCACCCCATGAATCAAAGCACGCAAGGCCTCCCTGTCCATCACCAACTCCCGGAGTTCACTCAGACTCACGTCCATCGAGTCAGTAATGCCATCCAGCCATCTCATCCTCTGTCGTCCCCTTCTCCCAGCATCAGAGTCTTTTCCAATGAGTCAACTCTTTGCATGAGGTGGCCAAAGTACTGGAGCTTTAGCTTTAGCATCATTCCTTCCAAAGAAATCCCAGGGCTGATCTCCTTCAGAATGAACTGGTTAGATCTCCTTGCAGTCCAAGGGACTCTCAAGTTTATCTTAATTAACTATAAATTTTAATAAATGTCAATATATTTATTTTAATATCACAGTTTTTCAGGTTACCAAATTTTCAAGAAAACTACAGCAAATTAATTTTAAATTAATTAACTCTACTTAGGCTAGAGACTCAGAAGATATATTCAAAAAACTAAAATGTTCCCATGTAATAGCACATTATATTTTTATAAACTTTTAAAATGCCCAGATGAAATCTCTCAGATTTTATCATTAAGTGATTTTTACAGATAAATCTCAGAAACATCTTCTCTACATATCACCACATAATATATAAAAAATATACAAATTGAATTCTCCATTCTATTTTTAATAAAGCCACTATCCTAGAGCTTTATATTATGTGGAACTTGAATTTTGTGTTAGATTCTTTTGTTTCCATAGAACCTTGTACTTCAATCTCTGGTTAGAATTATCCACTCCATTTTAATGAGCTTATATCCTGATTCTTTCCCTCATATAGTATGATCTACCTGAGGATTAAAAAAAGAAAAACCCACAGGACTTTTATGTCATTATCTTAAAATCTAACATTTTCATAGTTACAATAAGTGAAATCAGATTTTATAGACAAAGTGACATAAGTAGATATACAGGGTGATAAAAAGGTTAATAAGGGTGAGAATAACTTCCTGATATCTATGAAAGCATGAGATTGGAGGTTCTGTTGAATGTGGATAGGAAGAAAACACAAAAATCTGTGAGCAATTAGGCAGGTGCCTGTGAAAATGCTGAGGTTAACAGTTGCTTTAATGATGGAAGATTATATGAAATCTAACAGTGGAAGGACTTTCTCTCTCAACAATTCATGCTAAGTCACCTCAGTTGTGTCCAACTCTTTGTGACCCTATGGACTGTAACCTTCCAGGCTCCTCTGTCCATGGGATTCTCCAGGCAAGAATACTGGAGTGGATTGTCATTCCTTCCTCTAAGGGCATGACCCAGGAATTGAAATTGCAACTCTTATTTCTCCTCCATCTCTGTGCTTATTCCCTACTTTAATAACACTCTGAGGAGTTACTTACCAATTCAAGACATTTGTCATAAATAAGCCTCTTCTTTGGAAGTAGCTGATCACTACAAAAAAAGGAATAAAGGGCAATAAATCTTGCATTTTATGTCAGATGATATTACTATTATCCATGTTTATGGCAAATTTTATGTAATAGTACAGGACATCGATGGAACAAGTTTCCTCACCTGTTTTCCCAATGGAAAACTTTGAAGTAGAATTGTCTGTCTATGACAAATATAAAGGCAGAAAGTAAAAGTGATTGAAGGTAGGGCTTCCCTGGTGGCTCAATGGTAAAGAATCCGATTACCAGTGCAATGGACATGGTTCAATCCCTGGTCCAGGAAGATCTCACATGCAGTGGAGGAGCTAAGTCCATGTGCCACAACTACTTAGCCTGTTCTTTGGACCCCAGGAAACACAACTGCTGAGACCACATCCATGCTCAAAAAGAAGAGATATCACCACAACGAGAACCCCATGCACCACAACTAAAGAGTAGCCCCTGCTCACTGCAACTAGAGCAAAACCCCATGCAGCAACAAAGATCCAGCACAGCCAAAAATACATAAATAAATAAATATTTTTTAAAAGTGATTGATGGGAATTTGTGAAAGATAACATCAATTGTAAACTGGCTTTTCACATTGAAAGAGGAGAAAGCAAAACTAAAAAATATTTGTGGCAACATTTACAGCACAACTAGGTGAAAAATTATCTCAACACTCCCCTAATACAAGCAAACGGTGACAAAGTGTCAACACACAGAAGAGGTACACGGTGTCAACATCTGTGCAGTGAAAAGAAGAAGGTAACAGAAAGATGCAATCTGGTGGCACTGAGAAAAGGGAAATATCAAGAAAGCCATTAGATGAAAATGAGAGGGTTTTACCCTCTCCAATACTAGGTGAATGTGAGGGCCATACAGTAAGACCAGATGGAGATATGATCCCACACAAGTCTTAAAATTGACCCATTAAGATTCTTTTCTATTTGGAAAGAAAGAGGATGGCCAGAACAAAATGGAATTAGGTAACAGCACCAGAAAGTTTCAGGACACAAGCAAAAAGTTTTTGGAAAGTTACACAAGATTAATATAAGGAGAAAGATCTGTGACATTTGAAAATATACTGGATCTTGCTTCACTCTAGGACTTAGAAAACCTGGTTCCAAATGGAAATAAGGAACATAAAAGTACCAATGCAAAAATCTCATAAAAAGTACTATAAGGAGAAAGAAAGGTCAAAAGAAGAATTACCTCCCTGCAAACATTAATTTTGCCAGGCAGATGTGTAGACAAACATTATTTAAAAGGCATGCATTTGAGTCAGTTCTAATGAGGTAGGTGAAACTGGAGTCTATTACACAGAGTGAAATAAGTCAGAAAGAAAAACACCAATATAGTATATTAATGCATATATATGGAATTTAGAAAGATGGCAACAATGACCCTATATGGGAGACAGCAAAAGAGATGCAGATATAAAGAACAGACTTTTGGATTATGTGGGAGAAGGTGAGAGTGGGATGATTTGAAAGAATAACATTGAAACATGTATATTACCATATGTGAAATAGATGACCAGTCCAAGTTCAATGCATGAAACAGGCCACTCAGAACCGTTGCACTGGGACAATCCAAAGGGATGGAATGGGGAGGGAGGTGGGAGGTGGGATGGGGGTTTGGGACGCAGGGACACATGTACACCTGTAGCTGATTCATGTCAATGTATGGCAAAAATCATCAAAATATTATAAAGTAATTAGCCTCCAATTATAATAAATACATTTTTAAAAAGATAATATACTCTTTCAAAATTAATTAAAATAAGAAAATGGCAAAATCATTAAAGTGCAATATAAATCAGAATTAGATAAACTCAGAATGAGGTGACAGAAAGTAGAAGAAAATTATTTTAAAAATAAGATTAACTAGGAGTAATACATAAGCAGATAAGCATAACAGATAAGAGAAAAGAAAAGAAAAAAAATGGAGTAAGGCTTCCATCAAGTTGTTAACATTGACTAGATTTTTACATTTCAGAAACATCTGAAACATTTCAGAAACATTTCAGATATTTCCTACCAAAAACAAAGACAAGCCATGAAGCCCTACAGTGGGTACTCAGCAGAGGTCTGTAAATGATCTATGGCTGTATAAATAACTATCTGAAAGAACTGGGTAAAATCGTACAGAAAATTGAAATGGGGTTTAGGATAATACCTATTCCCACCAACTTTATTTGCAAATGTCACAATTCACACAGCACTTGAAATTCACACAAATCCTGCCTCAGTAGTGAGAAATAATTGGCTGCAGACTAAATATTTCAATTATTCCTCACCTAACATACCCAATATATTTATGTTCCTAATGACTGTTTCAAAATAAACCCAATAACAGAGAACTCAAATCCAGGAAATCTGAAAGAAAATATAGACATATTTTCAAGGGATTTAAACACCCTTCTTTAAATACTTAATAGAAAATTGTGTTGTTGTTCAGTCACTAAATCATGTCCACCTCTTTGCAACCCCATGGGGTACAGCATGCCCAGATTCCCTGTCCTTCACCATCTCCCAGAGTTTGTTCAAATTCACATCTATTGAGTCAGTGATGCTATCAAACCATTTCATCCTCTGCCACTCCCTTTTCCTCTTGCCTTCAATCTTTCCCAACATCAGGGCTTTTTTTCCAATGAGTTGGCTGTTTACATCAGGTGGCCAAAGTATCGGGGCTTCAGCTTCAACATCAGTTCTTTCAATGAATATCCAGGAAAGATTTCCTTTAGGATTGCTTGGATAGATATTGCATTAAATCAGCAAGGCTGTCATAGACTTAACAGCACCATCAACCAACATGACTTAGTTATCATTTACAGAATCTCACACTAAAATAATACATATTTTTTGAAGGACTTGCTGAATGTTAATAAAGATAGACCATGTTCTGAGTCTCAAAGCATGTCTCAATGAATTTAATAGTTGTCATGTAATACAAGATAATCCCTGAGACTAATGCAATTAACTTAGGGATCAATTACCCAAAAATTTCAAAATGCCTCCAACCTTTGGGTAGTAAATACATACACTTTTCATCAACCAAGAGTGAAAATGAGATTAAAAGAGAAGAAAGATTTTTGAACTGAATGAAAATAAAAATACACCAAATCAAAATGTGTGTGAGGCCACACACACTTTAGGCCACTAAAACATCACTTAGGAGTGACATAGCTCTAGACACTTGTATTAGAGACAAAGTCCTTAAACCAAAATTGTCCAGAAATCCATAAAGATACAAAAGATTTGAACAACTCTATCAATCCAGTTGATCTAATGTGTGTTTGTTAGTTGCTCAGTTGTGTCTGACTCTTTGCAACCCCATGGACTGTAACCCTCCAGGCTCCTTTCTCCATGTGGTTCTCCAAGCAAGAATACTGGAGTGGGTTCCCATTCCCTTCTCCAGGGGACCTTCCTAACCCAGGGATCTAACCTAGGACTGCTGCACTGCAGGCAGATTCTTTTTCCTCTGAGCCACCAGGGAAACCCAGTTGATCTAACAGACATCTGTAAATACACCTTGCCAAAGTAGTATTGAATATGCATTATTTCATTTGCATAGGGACCATATACCAATATAGACAAACCAAAGCTAGTGGAGGTGATGGAATTCCAGTTGAGCTATTTCAAATCCTGAGAGATGAAACTGTAAAAGTGCTGTACTCAATATGCCAGCAAATTTGGAAAACTCATCAGTGGCCACAGGACTGGAAAAGGTCAGTTTTCATTCCAATCCCAAAGAAAGGCAATGCCAAATAATGCTCAAACTACCGCACAATTGCACTCATCTCACACGTTAGTAAAGTAATGCTCAAAATTCTCCAAGCCAGGCTTCAGCAATATGTGAACCATGAACTTCCTGATGTTCAAGCTGGTTTTAGAAAAGGCAGAGGAACCAGAGATCAAATTGCCAACATCCGTTGGATGATGGAAAAAGCAAAAGAGTTCCAGAAAAACATCTATTTCTGCTTTATTGACTCTGCCAAAGCCTTTGACTGTGTGGATCACAATAAACTGTGGAAAATTCTGAAAGAGATGGTAATAACAGACCACCTGACCTGCCTCTTGAGAAATTTGTATGCAGGTCAGGAAGCAACAGTTAGAACTGGACATGAAACAACAGACTGGTTCCAAATAGGAAAAGGAGTATATCAAGGCTGTATATTGCCATCCTGCTTATTTAGCTTCTATGCAGAGTACATCATGAGAAATGCTGGACTGGAAGAAACACAAGCTGGAATCAAGATTGCCGGGAGAAATATCAATAACCTCAGATATGCAGATGACACCACCCTTATGGCAGAAAGTGAAGAAGAACTAAAAAGCCTCTTGATGAAGATGAAAGAGGAGAGTGAAAAAGTTGGCTTAAAGCTCAACATTCAGAAAATGAAGATCATGGCATCTGGCCCCATCACCATGGGAAATAGATGGGGAAACAGTGGAAACAGTGTCAGACTTTATTTTGGGGTCTCCAAAATCACTGTAGATGGTGACTGAAGCCAGGAAATTAAAAGACGCTTACTCCTTGGAAGGATAGTTAGGACCAACCTAGATAGCATATTCAAAAGCAGAGACATTATTTGCCAACAAAGGTTCATCTAATCAAGGCTATGGTTTTTCCAGTGGTCATGTATGGATGTGAGAGTTGGACTGTGAAGAAGGCTGAGCACCGAAGAATTGATGCTTTTGAACTGTGGTGTTGGAGAAGACTCTTGAGAGTCCCTTGGACTGCAAGGCAACCCAACCAGTCCATTCTGAAGGAGATTGGCCCTGGGATTTCTTTAGAAGGAATGATGCTAAAGCTGAAACTCTAGTACTTTGGCCACCTCCTGCAAAGAGTTGAATCATTGGAAAAGACTCTGATGCTGGGAGGGATTGGGGGCAGGAGGAGAAGGGGATGACAGAGGATGAGATGGCTGGATGGCATCACTGACTCGATGGACGTGAGTCTGAGTGAACTCCGGGAGTTGGTGATGGACAGGGAGGCCTGGCGTGCTGCGATTCATGGGGTCGCAAAGAGTTGGACATGACTGAGTGACTGAACTGAACTGATGACCCAATTTGTCATTGACCTTGATAAAGTTAAAATAATTTAATTCATAGAAATCAGCAATTTGGGGGAGGGTGCTTAGGCAAGAGAGTTGTCTTAGCAGTTTGCATTCAAACAGACCTCTTTTTCTCTTTTTTTCAGTCTCAGTCATTGGAGATGGTTTAAGTGAGAGAGCCTGGAGACCAGGTTGTTGTTCAGTCAGTAAATCATATCCAGCTCTTTGTGACCCCATGAACTTCAGCACACCAGGCTTCCTTTCCTTCACTATCTCCCTGAGTTTGTGCAAACTCATGTCTATTGAGTCAGTGATGTTATCCAACCATCTCATACTCTGTCATCCCCTTTTCCTTTTGTCTTCAATCTTCCCCAGGATCAGGATCTTCTCCAGTGAGTCAATTATTCACATCAAATGGCCAAATATTGGAGTTTTAGCTTCAGCATCAATTCTTCCAAAAAACATTAAGAGCCGATTTCCTTTAAGATTCAATTGTTTGATATCTTTGCTGTCCAAGGGACTCTCAAGGGTCTTCTCCAGCACAAAAATTTGAAAACATCAATTCTTCTGCACTCAGCCTTATTTATGGTCCAACCCTCACCAACCCTGTATATGACTACTGGAAAAACTGTAGCATTGACTATACAGACCTTTGTTGTCAAAATGATGTCTCTGCTTTTTAATACACTAAGTTTGTTACAGCTATTCTTTCAGGGAGCAAGCATCTTTAATTTTGTGGCTGCAGTCATTGTCTGCATTGAGACCAGGTAGAACATTGATATCTCAAAGGTCCAAGGAGATAAATGCAATCTCTACCTAGAAGGATTTTTATTCCTTTCAGGTCAAATTTCTGGGGAAACTGAGCATAATAATCATAGAGATTTTCATCAGGCCGTTGGATGCAGTGGTGCCTTCTCCAGGGGTTAATCTCAGTGCTACAATAAGTGAGTTCAAAAAAACATGATGACAAGGAGGAAAACAGTGCAGTGGACTTCAGAGGAACAGGGAGGAGTAGAGGGAGAAGAAAAAAGTGAAAGAGAAACAGCCTGAAACCTCAGAGGGGTTTTCCAATTTAAAAATCCTTTGATATGCTTGTAATTTTGTTTCTCTCAGGGAATACAATAGAGGATTCATTATTACATTTTGGAAGCTTCACAACATCAGTTAAAATATGCTTCCATTCTTTTCTTACATCCTTTTTCTTATTGACTCAACAGATAAACTAATTTATAAAACTTCAAAGAAGTATTAGATGAGCTAATTTTATTATAAATCATCCTGGCTAATCATAGTCCAGCAAAACAAATACCTGCAGAACTAAGACCTACAGCTTTTGTACATAAAAGCACCAGAAGTTCCGGAAAGAGACTGCTCTGCAGCTCCACCCTTAAAGAGTTCCACAGTTCCACAATTAAACTTTCCATAATTCAATATTAACTACTCACCAGAATAAAAGGGGAAGCAAAGTCCCCAGAGCAAAAGTCCGCAATTCAAATGAAATGGGAACAGGAATCCCAGAGGACTTATCAAATGTAAAGTGAAATTCTGGAGGATACTTAAACTGTAGGCAAAACCCCAAAGGACAGATTCTAGCAACAGAGAACACCCAAGTAAACTGGAATGTCATTCAATAATATGAGAGGTTTGGATATGGAAGGACTCAGCATCAGAATCTGGGACCACAGAGGAGACAATTGAGAACAGTGGGCTCTTGTAGGTACTTTACTCCAATCCAAGAGGGTGTGAGGAAAGCTGTGGGGTGGGGAGGGTTCAGATTAGGTTAGACTGCTCCAGGAAAGAGAAACAGTCAGGGACTTCTAAAGATAAAAAGTCATCAGGTTGTTAAAAGTTGCCTGTTGTGACATCATTTAAAAGTGGGCATTTAATTTCCAAATATGTTGGTTTTTTTTCGATATTTGGCAAAACCAATACAATATTGTAAAGTTTAAAAATAAAATAAAATCAAAAAGAAAAAAAATAAAAGTATCTCTAACTTTAATTTCTCATTTTAATATTAATTTCTTTCAAACATTTTCTTCTCTACAACCACCCTCTGTATTTTTTTCTGTCTTTTAACCTCCTTCAGGCTTTCAATAGCTAAGTCAAAGATCTCTCTTGGTAAATGTCACCTTGCACTTGAAAATATGTGGGTTATTTTCAAATATCTTTTGATATGTATTTCTAACACAATTCCAAAGTGATAAGAGAACAGACTCTGTATGATTTCAATACCTGTAGACTATGACATTTTTGCACTTTATGTCCCTAAATATATTCCAGCATCTCCTAACTTGTAGTTTGTGGGAACTTGAATAGAATTTGTATCCAACTGTTGTGTGAAACTGTATACATCTTAATTATATTGAATTGGTTCATGGTGCTTTTCATATCTACTATATCCTTTTACATATCTGTGTAGTTCTATTAATATTTGAGAGTTTAATATTGAAACTCCAACTAAAGATCTTAATTTGTCTACTTAAAAAAATAATTGCAATGTATAGTAGAATTATATGTAACTTTCTTCTGTATTTTCCAAGTCTCTTGTAAATGTGTTATCGTACTTTCATAATTTAAAAAAAAATTAAAAAGGAAGAGAAAAAATTAAAAATTAAAATTAAAACATTGTGATCATTTTTGACACATCAGGATATATTTGTCCTTAAGAAATCATAATTTTTAAATTTATTTATTTTAATTGGAGCATAATTACCTTACAATATTGTGGGTTTTTTAAAATTTTTGCCATGAAAGTGAAAGTGAAGCTGCTCAGTCGTGTCCGACTCTTTGTGATCCCATGTACTGTAATCTACCAGGCTTCTCTGTCCCTGGGATTTTCCAGGCAAGAGTACTGGAATGGGTTGCCATTTCCTTCTCCAGGGGATCTTCCCAACCGAGGGATCGAAAGCAGGTCTCCTGCACTGCCAGGCAGACGGTTTACCCTCTGAGCCACCAGCGAAGCCCCAGATTTTTGTCATACACCAACATAATCAGCCATAGGTGTGCATGTGTCCCACCCATGTTGAACCCTTCTCCTACATCCCTCCCCATCCTATCCCTCTAGGTTGTCCCAGGAGAAAAAAGAAATCATAAATTATTCTAGGGTAGGGGTCACAAGTATCTCTAGTTTCTAGCAGATGTTGTAAATGTTTTCACTAGAGCAGTAAATGGTCAAAAGATAAGATTCCATGCAGGCTGAGATGTACATGTCACATTTCTTTGGTAGCCTCCCAGCTCCATTTTAAAGAGCTCCCTTAGAAACATTCACTTCATTTTGATTTTCCTTTTACAAAAGGATGGAGAAAAAAATGTTATTTACAGAGCACATAATCATTTACATAGATTGTCAAATTAAATTGATGAATCTTCACTGGAACCAATACATGAGTTTAGTAAGGTTGCAGAACATAAGGTCAATATATACAGATCAATCATATTTTTATATACTAAAAACAAATATTTAAAATTGAATTTAAAAATAACACTTTTTACAATAACATTAAAATAAATGACACAAATTTCTTAGGGATAATAATATATTCGCTAGAAATATGATAGACTTTGTTTCAAAGTCTTCACTGTAAACTGCAAAATATTGCTGAGGCAACTTCAAACAACCTAAATAAACGGAGAGTTGTACTATGCAAATAGTTTAGAGTGTTAGGTTGCTAATTCTCCTGTAATCAATCTGTCAATTTGATGTAACCAGTAAAAATCTCAGTAGATATTTTGGTAGAAATTGATAAGTTGAAACTAAATTCATATAAAAATAAAACTTTTAGCGATTTTCAGAAAGATGAACTAAGAACATAAAATTTTTAATAACTGAAAAAAATAAACTAACACTACTTGATTCTAAGAAATTATTTTAACTAATTTAATAGAAACCTAATTAAGATTGTGGTGCTGGTGTAAACATATCCAAATTGATCAATAAACATAATACAAATTTCAGAAAAAGAGAATGCATGAAGAACTAATTTTTGAGAAATGTACAATGCCAATTCAGTGGAGAATGGATAGAATATATTTTAATTAATTCAATTGAAACTTTCAAATTCAATTGAAAATTTCAATTGCAATAAAAGTAATCTTGCTTCATACTTAGCCTAATACCATAAGCAAAATTTAACTCAAATATGTCATAGTCCTAAATGTGAATCTTAAAACAATAATACTTCTAGAAGATACCTTGGAGTAAATTTCTTGCAAAAGACTAGTATTATTCCTGAATGTCTCAAAATTACAAGCAAAATGCAAGACCAAAGCCACATGACTTGAGGAAAATATTTGCAAATCATATATGATAAAGGGCTTGTATCCATGCTATGTTAAAAAATTCTCGAAACTCAGCAGTGGGGACATAACTAGCCTATTAGTTAATAAAGAAAATAGACAATATATATTTTAGACATGATTATCAAAGAAAACATATAGATGACACATGAAAATATGAAAATGCATTCCACAACATTAGTCAGTAAGGATATAAACATGAAAACTAAACTGAAATCCCTTCCAAGGCTGTTAGAATGGTTAAAACTTAAGGTTGACAATTGCAATGTTGGTTGAGGATGTATAAGAATTAAAATTCACACAGTTCTGGTGGGAATGGGAATGGAAATGGTACAATCACTTTGGAAAACATATTGTTGTGTTCTTAAGAATTTAAGCATGCATATAACATCATTTCACCCCTAAGTGAAACATGCAAGGGAAATGAAAATATATATGCATGAATACTGGTAAAGAAATGTTCATAGCAACTTGGACAGCACACAACTAGAAAGAACCCAAATGTTCACCAACAGGTGGATGAGTAAACATGCTGAGGTATAAATGGGATGCTGCTCAATCATACAAATGAATGAGACAAATGTGTGGGAACATGCGTGAATCACAAAACAATTATGTTGTGTTATAGAAGATACACAGAAAGAGTACATTCTTTATGATTCTGTGCATGTAAATTCTAGGCAATAAAAACTAATGTATAATGAATGACAAAATAAATCAGTACTGGGGAGAAGGGCAGTTTGGGGCAAGGAGAGGAAGCAAAGGGTGAAAACAAAGGAGTTTCAGAGAACTTTTGGACGCTAATGGATATGTTTATTATTTTATTTTGGTAGACATAGATGAGGAAACAGTGGAAACAGTGTCAGACTTTATTTTTGGGGGCTCCAAAATCACTGTAGATGGTGACTGAAGCCAGGAAATTAAAAGACGGTTACTCCTTGGAAGGAAAGTTACGACCAACCTAGATAGCATATTGAAAAGCAGAGACATTACTTTGCCAACAAAGGTCCGTCTAGTCAAGGCTATGGTTTTTCCTGTGGTCATGTATGGATGTGAGAGTTGGACTGTGAAGAAAGCTGAGCGCCAAAGAATTGATGCTTTTGAACTGTGGTGTTGGAGAAGACTCTTGAGACTCCCTTGGACTGCAAGGAGATCCAACCAGTCCATTCTGAAGGAGATCATCCCTGGGTGTTCTTTGGAAAGACTGATGCTAAAGCTGAAACTCCAATATTTTGGCCACCTCATGTGAAGAGTTGACTCATTGGAAAAGACTCTGATGCTGGAAGGGATTGGGGGCAGGAGGAGAAGGGGATGACAGAAGATGAGATGGCTGGGTGACATCACCGACTCGATGGACATAAGTTTGGGTGAACTCCGGGAGTTGGTGATGGACAGGCAGGCCTGGCATTCTGTAATTCATTGGGTCGCAAAGAGTAGGACACAACTGCGTGACTGAATTGAACTGAACTGAATAGTTTTATAAGACTCTACATATGTCAAAACACTACATCTCAAAATTTAAAGAAACATCATGTGTTATAATCTTCATTAAACCACATTTTTATGTGATGGATGAAGGTAACATTGTGTTCAGTTACAAATTCCTTTTGAATAAAAGAAGCAAGTTATCAGTAAAATAAAATGCTTGTCTAATTTGTGATGAGTCCTCAAAAACTCTATATTAAAGGTGCAAAAACTTAATAAACATTTAATTTCACTCAAAGACTTAACAAATCACACAATAAATTCATGACAAGACAGTGGCAGAACACAGAGACAAAAACTTCTGAATCTGAAAAGTTATATATTATGCATTGTCATCTATTAGTAGAAAATCTCACAATAAATTGGGATATCTTTCAAGTTAAGTCAGAAATTACTTTTTAAGATGTTGAGAAGTTTGTGTTCTATAAATAATGATATTAATGATCTATAATAGCTCAAAGGGTCAGCACATTACTCTAAAATATTCACTAAACCATTGAAAAAGGATCAAAATCATAAAGCTTCATATTCAATTAAAATGATCTTACATTAGACTATGTTTTATTCTATCTTACACACAAATGTTTAAGGAAATGTAATTGTGGGAATTTGTACATGAAAGCATTACTAAAATTCTGAGGAAAGCCCTAAGGTGTTACGAGAATGAACATGCAGATTTAGCTGTTACCTAATTTCACTTGAAATATATGCCTTTCCTTTTCCTTGATAAGTGCATATTGAGTTAAAGACATTGGACTTCCCTTGTGATTCAGCTGGTAAGGAATCTGCCTGCAATGCACAAGACCTTGGTTCGATCCCTGGGTTGGAAAGATCCCTTGGAGAAGTAAAAGGCTACCCAGTCCAGTATTCAGGCCTGGAGAATTCCATGAACTGTATAGTCCATGGGGTTGCAAAGAGTCAGACATGACTGAACGACTTTCACATGTGTCATAAAAACAAAATACTATAATGCTGACTTTATCTTTCTGCTTCATGCTTTTATTTCAAGGCAGTATAGTAACTGGTATATATTCTGATTGATACTGAAGTAAAAGTGGATATTATTACTCTGCAAACCTAAACTTACACTTAATATCCAGTTAGATATTAATAACCAGAAAGTCCTTGGTACCTGAACATTAATATTACTTTTAGAAGAAAAACAGTTATTTTTAGATGTAACCCCAAAAGTAAGTTAATGGAGTTTTTGATACATTTTGGCAGGTGTTTGAAAGTTCAGTTTAGTTCAGTTCAATGTCTCAGTTGTGTCTAACTCTGCGACCCCATGGACAGCAGCACGCCAGGCCTCCCTATACATCACCAACTCCCAGAGTTACTCAAACTCATATCCATTGAGTTGGTAATGCCATTTAACCATCTCATCCTCTGTTGTTCCCTTCTCCTCCCACCCTCAATCTCTCCTACCATGAGGGTCTTTTCAAATGAATCAGCTGTTCGCATCAAGTGGCCAAAGTACTAGAGTTTCAGTTTCAACATCAGTCCTTCCAATGAACACCCAGGACTGATCTCCTTTAGGATGGACTGGTCGGATCTCCTTGCAGTCCAAGGGACTCTCAAGAGTCTTCTCCAACACCACAGTTCAAAAGCATCAATTCTTTGGCACTCAGGTTTTTTTATAGTCCAACTCTCACATCCATACATGACTACTGGAAAAACCATAGCTTTGACTAGACAGATCTTTGTTGGCAAAGTAATGTCTCTGCTTTTTAATGCACTGTCTAGCATGGTAATAGCTTTTCTTCCAAGGAGAAAGAGTCTTTTAATTTCATGGCTGCAATCATCATATGCAGTGATTTTGAAGCCCCCCCAAAATAAAGCTTGTCACTGTGTCCATTGTTTCCCCATCTATTTGCCATGAAGTCATGAGCCTGCATGCCATGATCTTAGTTTTCTGTATGTTGACCTTTAAGCCAACTTTTTCACTCTCCTCTTTCACTTTCATCAGGAGGCTCTTTAGTTCTTCTTCACTTTCTGCCATAAGGGTTGTGTCATCTACATATCTGAAGTTATTGCTATTTCTCCTGGCAATCTTGATTCCAGCTTGTGTTTCTTCCAGTCCAGCATTTCTCATGATGTACTCAGCATAGAAGTTAAATAAGCAGGGTGACAATATACAGCCTTGACATACTCCTTATCCTATTTGGAACCAGACTGATTTTCCATGTGTTTGAAAGACAAGGATGCAAAACTGTATCAACAGAACTCAAGACTTTTTATAATCTGTTTCAAAAATTGAAATTTTGAAAGTATAGACAATAGCACAAAGCTGAAAAACTAATTGCCAACATCCTCTGGATCATTGAGAAAGCAAGAGAGTTCCAGAAAAATACCTATTTCTGCTTTATTGACTATGCCAGAGCCTTTGACTGTGTGGATCACAATAAACTCTGGAAAATTGTGAAAGAGACGGGAATAATGACCACCTGACCTGTCGCTTGAGTAACCTGTATGAAGGTCAGGAAGCAACAGTTAGAACTGGACATGGAACAACAGACTGGTTCCAAATAGGAAAAGGAGTATGTCAAGGATGTATATTGTCACCCTGCTTATTTAACTTATATGCAGTGTACATCATGAGAATCAATGGGCTGGAGGAAGCACAGGCTGGAATCAAGATTGCCAGGAGAAATATCAATAATCTCAGATATGCAGATGACACCACTCTTACGGCAGAAAGTGAAGAAGAACTACAGAGCCTCTTGATGAAAGTGAAAGAGGAGAGTGAAAAGTTGGCTCAAAGCTCAACATTCAGGAACGAAGATCATGGCATCTGGTCCCATCACTTCATGGCAAATAGATGGGGAAACAGTGACTGACTTTACTCTTCTGGGCTCCAAAATCTCTGCAGATGGTGTTTGCAGCCATGAAATTAAAAGACACTTGCTTCTTGGAAGGAAAGTTTTGAGCAACCTAGACAGCATATTAAAAAGCAGAGACATTACTTTGCCAACAAAGGTCCATCTAGTAAAGGCTATGGTTTTTCCTGTGGTCATGTATGGATGTGAGAGTTGGACTATAAAAAAAGCCTGTGGCAGATTCATGTTGATATATGGCAAAACCAATATAATATTGTAAAGTTAAAAAAAAAGCTGAGCGCTGAAGAATTGATGCTTTTGAACTTTGATGTTGGATAAGACTCTTGAGAGTCCCTTGGACTGCAGGGAGATCCAACCAGATCCATCCTAAATGAGATCAGTCCTGGGCGTTCATTGGAAGGACTGATGTTGAAGCCGAAACTCCAGTACTTTGGCCACCTGATGTGAAGAGCTGACTCATTTGAAAAGACCCTGATGCTGGGAAAGATTGAGGGCAGGAGGAGAAGGGGACGACAGAGGATGAGATTGTTGGATGGCATCACCGACTTGATGGACATGAGTTTGGGTGAACTCTGGGAGTTTCTGATGGACAGGGAAGCCTAGCGTGCTGCGGTTCAAGGGGTCGCAAGGAGTCATACACAACTGGACAACTGAACTGAACTGAACTGGAAAACAAAGTTATTTTAATTATGGCAATATTGAAATAAAAAGAATATAATAAAGACATTGTTCACATTTACCATGCTGAAAATGTTATCAATCCCAAAGCTTGCTCACCACACAACTGGCCAATGAATCAGGGGACTAGTTGGGGCAAGGAATAATAACTTTTAATCAGAAAACTAGCTGACCAAAAAATGGCAGACTAGGGTTTCAAAAAAATCTTCCTTCAGTCCAAATTCCCATTCCTTTCATACAGAAGAAGGGGAGGACATGTGCCCACTGTGATACCAATCAATAGCTGAGCAGGACTGCTATTCGTCCTGCCTGTTAATGTTAGTTGCTCAGTCAAGTCTGACTCTTTGAGACCCCATGGACTGTAGCCAGTCAGCTTACTCTGTCCAAGGAGTTCTCCAGGCAAGAATACTGGAGGTGGTAACCATTTCCTTCTCTAGGAGATCTTCCTGACCCAGGGATCGAAATCTGGTTTTCTGACATTGTAGGCAGATTCTTTACCACCTGAGCCACCAGGGAAGCCCTATTGGTCCTGCCTGCCCCACCCCTATCACAAAAACACTCTGGTAAACTCCAAAACTGTTAACCTTCCAAGGTAGTGAAAGTTTACCTCCTCTACTTAGTTTATGAGACTGAACAAATTATTGCGAATAGAAGTCTCTATAAATGTTTGTGCATCTCTAAAGGGTACTTGGTGAAAATTTCAACTTCAATGAAGCTATACCCCCAGGCATATTCTGAAACCACCTAATTAGGAGTCCAGGAAATAGTACCAGTTTTGCTTTGGAGAAAGAAAAATAAATATAAATTCCAAATTTCTAATTAGGATTGTCCTAGCACCAACTTGGTAATTTCTATCTCAAAGATTCCATGGTATTTTTAAATTGCCTGTTCTATTTACATACTCAAATATTTGAAAATATTATTCTAAGAAGTACATTTACTGTAAAATCACAATAAATTAAAGAAATAAAACCAGCATTTAAAATACCTGAAAGTATTTTGTTTGGCTTGGTTTTACTGTTTGTTTCTGCTTTATCATTCCAAAATGTACTTTCACTCTATGGAGAATATAGCACCCCGGCAGCATGGTGATTTTATGTTCTATCAAAAAGCTTACTCTTCAAATGGGAAAAAAACAAAGACATTTTCCATTTTGGATTTTTACCCCCATTATTACCTCTGCATTATGTTATATTTAACTTACTGCATCTTGCCTCTGGATGAACAGAACAGATCATATTCTAGAGAGAGGAGGGTTCTTGGTTTAAACAGATGGCTTTGTGTCCTCCCTAATTCAAGGGCAACCATGGCAACAAGCAAAGAGGGGGTGTTGCTTAGCAACTGGAAACATTAATGAAGAGATTTCTGAACTCTATTTAGGAAAAAAAAAATGCTTTGGAGGAACTTCAGGACTTGGCATAAATGTACACCAATATTCATTTATGAAACATGCTGAGTATATAATCACAAACCTGAAAAGAATAGTGCTTTATAAGGGAAAAATATTAAATAAATGGCTTATTGTGCATTTTATAAAAAAATAAAATGCTACATCAATAAAAGCATTTATGTAAAAATATAGTTAAATGTCAAAATCACATATTTTTTGAGAAATAATAATTTTAAAAGTTAGGTTTATTAAAACATCTATTATCTTATATTTTAATACAACATGAGATGTTAAGTAGGACCAGGAATTCATCTAGTTGAACTGCTATGCTGTACCATATTTACACCCAAACCTTCCAGAGAGTTCTCTTTCAAGCTAGAATAGGCACTGTTGTTGCAAGTTGTCAATGTCTGTGTTGGCTAAAATTATATTTTCACCAGAAAATATCTTTCTTATTAGCATTTTCCCTTATATTACTTATTAATTTTGAAAAAATAACAGCAATATATATTTTTGGGGATGGAGTTCATTAGTAAAAATAGAACCAAACTGAGTCTCTAAGATAAGTGTGTAGCTATTTTACTATCATTGTATTTTATGTGCTCTTGAACTTAAATATAAACTTTAATTGATCATGTCAAATTTGATACAAGAATATATATATATATATATATATATAAAATTATTCCCATGGATAGAGGAGCCTGGCAGGCTACACTCCATGGAGTAGCAAAGAGTCAGACACGACTGAGCAACTAAAAATCAACAAAACTATATACATATATATATATATATATATATATATATATATATATATATATTTCAAGTGTCTATCAGTTTATAGGACATCTCTGGTGGCTCCTGTGATGAAGACTCTGTCTGCAATGTAGGAAAACCAGATTCGATCCCTGGGTCAAGAAGATACCCTGGAGAAGGTAATGACAACCCACTCCAATATTCTTGACTGGGAAATTGCATAAACAGAGGAGCCTGTCAGGCCATAGTCCATGAGGTCACAAAGAATTGGACACAGCTGAGCAACTAACACTGTCTTTTCTTTATAGCAATTATCATATCATCCACTGAATACCTTGACATTTATTCTTCAATGATTTATAGATATTTGCGAAGCACCAACATTTGGCTAGGCACTATGGCATGTGTTAAAAATATTGTAAGAAAAGAAGAACATCTTTCTGTGTTTTTTCTCTACTCTATATAAAACATAACACTTCTGTGCTCTGGTGACCAAATGTGAGGGCATTTTTCACTTACTAAACAATTCTTTAGTACCAGAAGGTTGTCCTACAATTTAATTCAATTCTGATACTATATGATGAGATGGCATCAGATCTCACAGGTTAAGTTCCCATCACCCAAGTCTCTTCTCTCCCATTTCAGAAGCTAATAACAAGTCTAGGTTGTTATCCATGCTTCTGACCAATAGGCTATAAATCAGAGGTTCCCATAATCCCCTCCTTTTCTAGAATATTTCATATAACTCAGAAAAACATTTTACTTACTAGTTACTGATTTGTTATAAAAAATGTAACTCAACAACAGTCACATGAAGAGATGCACATAGAGCACAGTGTCTAAAAGTGATGCTGAATTTCCATGCCCTCTCTGGATGTACCACTCTTCCAGTGCCTCTAAATGGGGGCTTTGCTGCTGCTAAGTCACTTCAGTTGTGTCCGACTCTGTGCGACCCCATAGACGGAAGCCCACCAGGATCCCCTGTCCCTGGGATTCTCCAGGCAAGAACACTGGAGTGGGTTGCCATTTTCTTCTCCAATGCATGAAAGCGAAAAGTCGAAGTGAAGTAGCTCAGTTGTGTCTGACTCTTTGCGACCCCATGGACTGCAGCCTAGCAGGCTCCTCCATCCATGGGATTTTCCAGGCAAGAGTACTAGAATGGGGTGCCATTGCCTTCTCCGAAAATGGGGGCTTTATTAGGTAGGAGTGATTGATTAAATCATTGGCCATTGGTGATTGAGTCAACTTCCAGCCCCTCTCCCCTCCCTCAAGGTTTGAGAAGTAGGACTGAAAACTCCAACCCTCTCATCACATGGTTGGTGTCCCTGGCAAGCAGACTTCATCCTTAAGGGCTTTCCAGATGTCAGGTGTGGTTGAAAGGGGCTTATTATGATTAACAAAATATACTTTTGTTACTCTTCTTACTTAGGAAATTCTAAGAGTATTAGGAGCTCTGTGTCAGGAGAATGACATATATATTTCTAATTATGACTCACAATATCACACATATATTACTAATCCTTTCAAAGCATCTGCAAGTTGTTAATGTCTCCAATTTAAGATGAGGTGATGATGATTGAGAAGGTTTCACCTGCATGAGCATCAGTATAGCTGCTGCTGCTGCTGCTAAGTTGCTTCAGTCGTGTAGGATAAACACAGTCTCTAAACCATGTTGAACTACATGAGTTCAAAACTCACCTCTCTACAATGTTGTTCAAGTCATTCAACTCTCTGCTTCTAAGTTTCTTTATTAAAAAAGGAACAAACAAACATACCAAAAAGAAACAAAAAATAAAATCTAAGAGTACTCACTATGGTAAGAATTAATTAAACAAGGAGTCCATTAGACTGGTATGGCTCTAAGGTATTCAGTCAGTTCAGTACAGTCGGTCATTCATGTCTGACTCTTTGTGACCCCATGAACCGCAGCACACCAGGCCTCCCTGTCCATCACCAAATCCTGTAGTCCACCCAAACCCATGTTCATTGAGTCAGTGATGCCACCCAACCATCTCATCCTCTGTCATCAACTTCTCCTCCTGCCCTCAATCTTTCACAGCATTAGGGACTTTTCAAATGAGTCAGCTCTTCACATCAGGTCGCCAAAGACTGGAGTTTCAGCTTCAACATCAGTCCTTCCAATGAACATCCAGGACTGATCTCCTTTAGGATGGACTGGTTAGATCTCCTTGCAGTCCAAGGGACTCTCAAGAGTCTTTTCCAACACCATAGTTCAAAAGCATCAATTCTTCGGCACTCAGCTTGCTTCACAGTCCAACTCTCACATCCATACATGACCACTGGAAAAACCATAGCCTTGACTAGTTGGACCTGTGTTGGCAAAGTAATATCTCTGCTTTTTAATATGCAGTTTAGGTTGCTCATAATTTTCCTTTCAAGGAGCAAGGGTTTTTTAATTTCATGGCTGCAATCACCATCTGCAGTGATTTTGGAGCCCCCAAAAATAAAGTTTGATACTCTTTCCCCATCTATTTGCCATGAAGTGATGGGACCAGATGCCATGATGTTAGTTTTCTGAATGTTGAGCTTTAAGCCAACTTTTTCACTCTCCTTTTTCACTTTCACCAAGAGGCTTTTTAGTTCTTCTTCACTTTCTGCCATAAGGGTGGTGTCTCGGCATATCTGAGGTTATTGATATTTTTCCTGGCAATCTTGATTCCAGCTTGTGCTTCCTCCAGCCCAGCATTTCTCATAATGTACTCTGCATAAAAGTTCAATAATCAGGGTGACAATATACAGCCTTGACATACTCTTTTTCTTATTTGGAGCCAGTCTGTTGTTACATGTCTAGTTCTAATTGTTGCTTCCTGACCTTCATATATGTTACTCAAGAGGCAGGTCAGGTGTTCTGGTATTCCCATCTCTTTCAGAATTTTCCACAGTTTATTGTGATCCACAGAATCAAAGGCTTTGGCATAGTCAGTAAAGCCTAAATAGATGTTTTTATAGAACTCTCTTGCTTTTCTGATGATCCAGAGGATGTTGGCAATTTGATATCCGGTTCCTCTGCCTTTTCTAAAACCAGCTTCTAAGGTATTGGCAGCAATCATAAGCAAACAAAAATCTAAATTTGGAAATGTCTCCAATGTTACAAAATTTAAATATAAGGACAACAAATCACAAACTGCCAACCCAGCTTTAATCTATAGCCAAGCAATAGTTTTCCTAGTAGCTCAGCTGGTAAAGAACCCACCTGCCATGCAGGAGACCCCAATATGATTCCTGAGATGGAAAAATCCCCTTAAGAATGGATAGGCCACCCACTCCAGTATTCCTGGGCTTCCCTGGTGGCTCATATGGTAGAGAATCCACCTGGAATGTGGAAGACCTAAGTTTGATCCCTGGGTTTGAAAGATCTCCTGGGGGTGGGGGAGGGGGGCGCATGGTAACCCACTCCAGTATTCTTCCCTGGAGAATCCCAGGGATAGAGGAGTCTGGTTGCTACAGTCCATGGGGTCACAAAGAGTCAGACACAACTGAGAAAGTAAGCAGAACACAACAGTGCTCCCACTGTTCTCTGTAAAAGTCTCACCAAATTCTGTATATGAAGAACACCTAATGAATTCTGGTTTGACCCTGCCCAATTATAACTGATACCTAGGCTTCCCTGGTGGCTTAAATGGTACAGAATCTGCCTGCAGTGCGGGAGACCTGGGTTTGATCCCTTGCTTTGGAGGATCACCTGGAGGAGGGCATGGCAACCCATTCCAGTATTCTTGCCTGGAGAATTCCATGGACGGGGAGCCTGGCTGGCTACAGTGCATGGGGTCACAAAGAGTCAGACGACTGAACAACTAACACACAATTCTAATTGATAAATGTGGAAACCAACTCTGAAAGTTTTAATATGACTCAGTTTCTCTTTTAACACTTTGTAAGACTCTTCGAGATCAATATATGAAGTGTGAGAACTGAGTAAGTTAATATACAAGAAGCTCTCCATGCTGGTGTATGCATTGATGCATTCCTTTTTGGTGCATTTTTATGTCGGTATTATTTGTTTCTGTTATTATAATCTATACTATTCATGTAATGAAGGGCTCCTCTGGGACGTAGATGTGGTTGTGATTAGCACTAAATACTACTACTGATTTAATAAAAGTTAATTAAATGTATGTTAGTTTACCAATGGAATAAGAAATGTTTAACATTAAAATAATGTTAAGTCAGTGGTTTAAAATTGTTTTATTTTGTGTAAGAAATGATTCATTCAAAGTAAAGTAGTGTGATTCTTACTTACTAATTTTATTTATTGTATAATGTTCCAGCATTATGCTATGCATTTTAACCATATTACCCCCTCTTGCATCAGCTTGGCCGTAGAGTTTCTTTGGTTTTAAAGTAAAAATAAAAGACATGTATTTCATTTTCACCAAGAACTTTATTGAATAATATACTCTCCATTTTTTTCCATTGCTTTCTGTCATTTTTCATGTTAACTTCATAATTCCATCTTCCCAAAACTTTCTATTTTTTTGAGCAAATAACTGTTCTAGGTGTGTTTTTTTACTGTCTTCCAGGGAATTGACATTTTTGCCATTAAAGGAATTTTGCAAAAACTGAAATAATTGGAAGTTTGAAGGTGCAATGTCTGGTACATACAGTGGATGAATCCGAATTTCCAGGTAGTGACAGTTTTTGCCTAGTCATTGGAGAAACCTGCAGTCTTGTGTATAATCCTGATAGAAGATTATAATTTTCTGTTGATGAATTTTGGACAATGTTAGTCAAGTGTTGCTTTACATTGGTCTAATTGGGACAGTAGTTGTTTGAATTAAGTTAAAGACAACTAAGCATTACTAGAGCCATCCTAGGGAGAAAAAAAAAATGAATACACATTTTGGCCAACTCTTGAAATACATTAGCTAGAAATTATTCCTTCTAAGTGCCCTGTTGTATATTCAACAAAGTGACAGAAGCTGGATTCACACCTGTATCAGTTTTCAATTGCCCAGAACTATTTATCACAAACTTAAAGGAAAAAAGGCAATGTCAGGATCAGATCAGCAGGACTGGGTTCTCTTAGGGTCTGACAGGCTGAAATCAAAGTATTGGCAGGGCCAGGCTTTGCCTAGAGGCTCTGAGAATGTGCTTCAGTTAGATTGTTAGTAGAATCCTGTTGCTGCTGGCTGTAAATCTGAGTTGCCTTTTTTGTTGGTTGGTTTTGGTTTTGGTTTTCTTGTTCAGCTGTGAGCTAGAGGCCACTCTCCACTCCTGGAGGTGGCTTGTATTCCTTCTCACATGGCCCACTCTACCTTTAGAGTCGGCAGCAGTGATGTATATTCTCACTCTTTCTCTCTCTCATTTCCATTTCCATTTCTGTCACCAGCCAGAGAACACTCTGCTTTTAAATGACTTTATGATTAGATTGTTGTTCAGTCACTCAGTCCTGTCCATCTCTTTGCAACTCCATGGACTGCAGCACGCCAGGTTTCCCTGTCCTTCACTATCTCCCAGAACTTGCTTAAACTCATGTCCATTGAGTCGGTGATGCCATCCAACCATCCCATCCTCAGGCATCCCCTTCTCCTCCTGCCTTCAATCTTTTCTAGCATCATGGTCTTCTCTGATAAGTCAGTTCTTCAAAATAGGTGGCCAAAGTATTGGAGCTTCAGCTTCAGCATCAGTCCTTCCAATGCATATTCAGAATTGATTTCTTTTGAGATTGACCAGTTTGATCTCTTTACAGTTTAAGAGACTCCCAAGAGTCTTCAACACCAAGGTTCAAAAACATCAATTCTTCAGCAGTCAGCTTTCTTTATGGTTCAACTCTCACATTCATACATGACTACTGGAAAAACCATAGCTTCAACTAGACAGACCTCCACCCAAATAATCTCACAATTTAAATTTTAATTAACAGCTTTGATTAAACCTGCAAATTTCCTTTTTCCATGTAATGTAGCATATTCATGGAGTGACATCTAGTCATGTTTGTAAATTTCATTCACAATGAAAGAGAGGAAGATTTACACAAGGGATGTGTCATTGGGGGTTATAGTTAGAATCCTGCCTTAGAATTCCCAGCACCCAAGACTGTGACACCAGAGAACAATTTCTTAAACACAATGTGATAATATGAGACCATATTCAAGGTGTTCCTAATATTTGATTGAAAAAATCTTGGGGAGAACAGGCATTAGAAGAATCAATTTAGCTGAATATTTAACTACATTAAAATAGAATTACCTCTGTCTTTACAGCTTTATTTTGTTCTAAACATTACTCTATTCACTCTCTTTTATGCTTCAAAAATGTCATCAAGATAGCCAAATTGGTTGGCTTTTTTTGACTCCAGATTTAACATACAGATTTATTGGAAACTGTGAGATTAATTTCACAGAAGCCTCTTTTGTTTGATTTGCACAAAATTTATTATATTATAAAAATCAATATATAATTATGGATGGTTTGGACATAAACAATGAGCCCACTTGATTATTTTATTAATTTTATATACTTGAAAAGATAATTCTATAATTAAGGGAAAATGAATTTGTCATCATTTCTCTTTTTTTCAAGTAATGATCATATCTTTTATTATATAGTTCAAATAATTATCAGAATCAACAACTGTTATCAGATCAGATCAGATCAGTCGTTCAGTCGTGTCCGACTCTTTGCGACCCCATGAATTGCAGCACGCCAGGCCTCCCTGTCCATCACCAACTCCCGGAGTTCACCCAGACTCACGTCCATCAAGTCAGTGATGCCATCCAGCCATCTCATCCTCTTTCATCCCCTTCTCCTCTTGTCCCCAATCCCTCCCAGCATCAGGGTCTTTTCCAATGAGTCAACTCTTCCCTTGAGGTGGCCAAAGTACTGGAGTTTCAGCTTTAGCATCATTCCTTCCAAAGAAATCCCAGGGCTGATCTCCTTCAGAATGGACTGGTTGGATCTCCTTGCAGTCCCAGGGACTCTCAAGAGTCTTCTCCAACACCAGCAACACTGAAACATAAACCCTAAAATCAGCAACATGGTTGGGAGGAAGGCTTGTCATTACTCTCTTAAAATGTAGCTGTATGAGAAAAGTTTCAATTTCATCACCAGTACATAATAAAAGATTGCCTGTTGTGTGTGTTTTAGTCCCTTAGTACTGTCTCTTTGAGACTCCATAGACTGTAGTCCACCAGGCTCCAATGTCCATGAAATCCTCCAGGCAAGAATACTGGAGTGAGTAGCCATTACCTTCTCAAGGGGATCTTCCCAATCCAGGGATTGAACCCAGGTCTCCTTCATTGCAGGCTGATTCTTTACCATCTGAGTCACGAGGGAAGCCCAGAACAATGCCTGCAGTACATCAATGGTTTAAAAACTAAATTTCAAGTAAAAAATAAAATTAATAAAATTTGATAAACTTTATAAATCAATAAGTTAACTCAAGTGATCATCAATAGTTTTGGATGCAAGTACACAAAATTTTTCAGAATAAACTCTCTATATTCGTTTTAAACATTGTCTTCAGGACAAGCTTTCCAACTAAAATCTGCAACATAGGAACATAACACTAATGTTTATTTCTTTGTATCAATTTGGCCAATTTTTCTATATTTGATTTTCTATTATTATAAATAAAATCAAATTCTAAGTTTTATCTATGAAATCTCAGCCACATTTGTTTATGTATCTGTTAAATAATCAGAGGTGAATAGGTCATGAGTATTAAGAATCAGTATGTAGATTTTTTTATATTTCTTATTTTAATTTTTAATCCTGTATTTGTATCATTCTTTTAGAAAATCTGCCTCACAAATACATGGAATGAAAAAAAAAATCTGAAATCAACTAAATCAATAAACTGTGCAGATGGTAACCCCAGGGTTTCATAGTATTTATCTTTTCTCGTGTGATCATAATGTACAGAGTTGGCAATCAATGACCAATACTCTCAACTGTGATATTTAACTATCCTTCAAAATATATCAGAAAATGTCCTAACAAAAAAGTGGGCCTCAGATTCCTTAAGGTAGCACATAATATAAATGCCCATACTGGAGTTTGATTTAGCTCATTTTTGATTCCTGGGAGGGAGGCACACAATTCAGAACTTATCCAGGTGAGATTCCTTTCTAAATCCTAGACATACATGAACTCAATGAACAGTTAACAATTCATCTAAAAGATTTCTTTTAGATATAAACAAATAGAAAATATAGTACCTGCAAAAAAAGATAAAAAGAACCTCATTTACAAAATAAACCATAAAACTCATATATTTAAATTCATAGACAAATTTGAGATGGAAAAAAGCCATGTAAAAGAATAGGAGACTGTGTAAAATATAAATTTGTTCTAAAACAGGAAATCTCAGAAATGTGGGAAATTAAAATAATCAATAATAAAATGGTCAAAGCAGAAACAACTCTATAAGATGAAGGGTAAAAAGGACACAGTAGACAAAAATCTATATGTTAAACTATATCACAGCATAGTCCAAAAGAAAGAAAGAAAGAAGGGTAATGTGAAAAAGTTTAAAGTAATAGCATCAACTCAAAACTTCTAAATATTTCTAATCAGAGTTTTAAAATGAAGAACACTGAGAATGGAAAATAGAAAACATGAAACAAATAAGTGAAGTCACTCAATTGTGTCTGACTCTTTGCGACCCCATGGACTGTAGCTTGCCAGGCTCCTCTGTTCATGGAATTTCCCAGACAAGAATATAAGAGTGGGTTGCCGTTTCCTTCTTCAGGAGATCTTCCCCACCCAGGAATTGAACCCAGGTCTCCCACATTATGGGCTGGGCAGACTCTTTACCATTACCTTTTGAGCTACCAGGGAATCCCACAAAAGAAATAAATGCCTTAAGTTTTGTATAATTAAAGAGATGCATCTATAGGATTAAAGAACCTGCTATGTACCATTTCAGGCTACAACAACAGCAATATAATAACATTAATTTATACAAACTTTAGCAACAATAAATAAATAGTCATTGTAATGAGACCTCAATGCATTAAGGATAAACAGAAAATCCTAAGAGTAAATGGAGAGAGAGCATGTTACATACAACAAATGAGAATCAGTTTTGTTTGTTGCATAGCAAATGTTGACTCTTAGAGTATCAGGCACTGATGCATAGAACATGCAACCAATCAGAAAAGCAATGGTCCCTGTCAATTTTTAATTCTATTGGAGGGAAGGATATGGAGTATAAACCATAGGGCTGTGGTATAATATTGTGAAAGTAATTAGTCCTCTGTGGGCATAGACTAGGTAAGCTGGGTTGGACTTTTAAGTGTCAGGTCAAGAAGAAGTTAGAGTGCTCTTCTTTGAGAAACTGACATTGAGTGAAGGTATAAAGAAAGTGAAGGACCTATCTGTGCAGGTGTCTAGGTGAAGAAATAGGGAGCACAAATCCTTATATTAGGAGTTTACCAAGACTAGTTGAAGAACAAAAGCCAATAGTGGGGGTTAGATTAGAAAAGGATCCTGTTTGGTGATCATAACGGCCTTTTTAAATGATATAAATAAACATGATTTTACTTTGAGTAAAATGAGAAGTTTGGGGAGGATTCTAAATAGAGGCATAAACATCATCAGATTTAGACTTTAAAAGAACCACTCTATTTTGTTGAGAAGAGATTTTGGGAATTGGTCAAAAATGAAAGCAGAAAGACTACGTAAAAGAAAGCTGTATACTAACGCATATATATGGAATTTAGAAAGATGATAACAAGAACCCTGTGTACGAGACAGCAAAAGAGACACTGATGTATAGAACAGTCTTATGGACTCTGTGGGAGAGGGAGAGGGTGGGAAGATTTGGGAGAATGGCATTGAAACATGTATAATATCATGTATGAAACGAGTCGCGAGTCCAGGTTTGATGCACGATACTGGATGCTTGGGGCTGGTGCACTGGGACGACCCAGAGGGATGGTATGGGGAGGGAGGAGGGAGGAGGGTTCAGGATGGGGAACACATGTATACCTGTGGCGGATTCATTTCGATATTTGGCAAAACTAATACAATATTGTAAAGTTTAAAAATAAAATAAAATTTTTAAAAAAAGTCAAAAAAAAAAAAAAAAGAAAGAAAGCTGTAGCTGTATTTCTGAGAGATTATGGCAACAAGCTCCATCAAGGAAGCAAGAAACAGAGTGGAAAGTGGCTGAATTCTAGGCTCTGAGAAATGAACTGAATGTATGAGAAAGGATTCAAGGGCAGCTCTAACTAGAAAAAAGAGAGTGGTCATAAAATGTAATAGGAAAGACTGTGGTTGGATAAGATTTGGAGCAAAATATCAGAGCTCTATTTTAGGCTTGTTAAATTAGAAAAGCTTGATTGGTATGTAAGAGGAGAATTCACATATGAGGTTGGATATATGTATTGATTTCACGAGAGAGGTTTGTGCTAAAGATATAAAATTGGAAGTTGTTGTGTAAAAACTTGTTTAAGGTGTGAGAGTGTATCAGTCGAACATCGACCATGGACTCAGCACAGGCAGTTAAGACAAACTAATACAGTTATTTAAAGTTTAAAAATAAAATAAAATTAAAAAAAAAAAGAACATAACAAAGTCATAGGATACTAAAAATTTAAAGATGTCTGGAAAAGGTAAATAACCAATTAAGCAGACTTTGAGGAAGGCAGCCAATGAAGTGGGAGAAAAACTAATAGAATGTGCTATCTTGGAGATTACATTTTATTAAGGAGTGCGTGATTAACTGGCAACTGTTGCTCTTCGGTCAGGTGAACTAAGAACTAAGAATTGACTCTTGGATACACAACATAGATATCATTTGGATGACTTTGACAAAAGGAGATTAGCTTGCTTAGTGTAGGAAAAATTGTTTAAATAGAGAACAGAAGATGAGAAATTGAAGATGCTGTGTATACAGATCTTTCTCAACTTGCAATGGGGCTCTGTCTTGATAAACTCATCATAAAGTGAAAACATAAGTAAAAAATGCATTTTTTTCTTGAAGTAAAATTGACTTACAATATTCTACTAGTTTCAGGTATGCAACCTAATGATTCAGTATTTAAAGTGAAAATGAAACTCTTAGTCACTTAGTCGTGTCCAACTCTTTGTGACCCCAGGGACTGTAGCCCCCCAGGCTCCTCTGTCCATGGAATTCTCCAAGCAAGGATACTGGAGTGGGTTGCCATTTCCTTCTGCAGGGGATCTTCACAACACAGGGACTGAACCTGGATATCCCACACTGCAGCCAGACTCTTTATCAACTGAGCCACCAGGGAAAACCCTTCAGTATTTAAAGTTATTGGAAAATAATGGCTATATTTCCTTATGCTGTACAATTGGTGCAGTTCAGTCACTCAGTCGTGTCCAACTCTTAGCAATCCCATGGACTGCAGTATACCAGGCTTCCCTGTCCATCACCAACTCCCGGAGCTTACGCAAACTCATATCCATTAAGCAGGTGATGCCATCCAACCATCTCATCCTCTGTTGGCCCCTTCTTCTCCTGCCTTCAATCGTTCTCAGGATCAGGGTCTCTTCAAATGAGTCAGTTCTTCACATCAGGTGGCCAAAGTATTGGAGTTTCAGCTTCAGCATCAGTCCTTCCAATGAATATTCAGGACTGATTTCCTTTAGGATGGACTAGTTGGATCTTCTTGCTCTCCAAGGGACTCTCAAGAGTCTTCTCCAACACCACAGTTGAAAAACATAAATTCTTTGGCGCTCAGCTTGCTTTATAGTCCGACTCTTACATCCATACATGACTACTGGAAAAACCAAAGCTTTGACTAGACAGACTTTTGTTAGTAAGGTCTCTGCTTTTTAATGTCCTTGTTATTTATTTTACAGAGTAGTTTGTATTTTCTTAATGCTCTACCACTATCTTGCCCCTCCCACCTTCCCTCTCCCCACAGTAAACACTAGTTTGCACTCTGTGTCTGTGAGTTTGTTTCTGTTTTGTTATATACATTTGCTTGTATTATTTTTTTTTTAAATCAGAATTTCAGTGAAAACATACAGTGTTAGTCTTTCTCTCTTTGACTTACTTCACTAAGGATAAAATGCTCTAGGTTCATCCACTTACAAATGACAGAGTTTTATTCCTTTTTGTGGCAAATGATCCATTATGTGTATGTGTGTGTGTGTGTGTGTGTATGGGTATTCTTTATCTATACATAATGAACACTTAGGCTGCTTCCATATCTTGGCTACTGTAAATAATGTTTCTGCCCAAGATGCACTTAATATGCTTGTACTGAAAGTGAAAAACAGAATGGTTGTCTGTGTAGAGAATAGCTGTGAGCCAAGTGGTTATTTAGTATAGTGACTGACTGGGAGTTACAGCTGCTTCTGCCCAGTATCATACAGCATATGGCAAGCCTGGGAAAGTATCAAAATTCAAAGTGCCGTTTCTATTAAGTGGGTATAGCTTTCATACCATCATAAAAGTAAAAAATATATATATTACAAGTTGAACCATAGTAAGTCTGGGACTGTCAAATTTAATTTGAGAAGTTTCCTTTGAAGCGGGGAAAGTAAACTTGAGAGCTGGGGGTTAGAGAAGAATTTTCCCTCTTATTTTTTTCATCTTCATCGTTTTCTCCAGGGCTTCCTACATGGCATAGTGGTAAAGAATCCACATGCCAGTGCACGAAATACAGGTTCCATCCCTGGTTCAGGAAGATCCCCTGGAGGAGGACATGGCAATCCACTCCAGTATTCTTGCCTGGAGAATGCTATGGACTGGCAGGAACCTGGTAGGTTATAGTCCATGAGGTCACAAAGAGTTGAACACAGTGCAACATGCATGCACACATACATCTTTTCTCCTTCCCCTCCCTATCATCACTTCTTTTTCTTCTTAGCTTTTACCTGCCTTTTCTTTCACATTCTTCTCCTCTTTTACTTTGATAAGAACAAATACCTGGGCTATATTTGTAAGTAGACATAAAGGTAAACAAATTAATGCTTGAGTTGGGACATTAGCTGTAAAGAGGATCATGAATGGCTCATATATAATAAATTGGTAGGAAAACAAATTCCATGAGTTGGAAGTTGGAAGTATGCTGATATGCCAAAGAAATCTGGAGAAGTTCTCTTTCAAGTGCTATAGATTTCTTAATAAAAATAAGGTTATAAACTTAGACAAAGGACAGAATAGGTTATTTTGGTCAACTGAGGAGAGGAGAAAAGTAAAATATTTATAAAAGAATAAAATTAATACACTATAAATATATAGCCAAGATGCCTGGAAATGTGAATATCCAATTCAAGTTCCAGATTTTGGATTTAAAGTGCATTTTTCAACATTCCAAAGACCTTCACTAATGAAAATTGAGACAAAGTGGATACTGTGTATTTTCATAGTGTGATTTTGTTTTTCCAAACAAGTGGAATATAGAGAGAAATGCAAGGGAGAATAATTATAATGACTGGCTATAATAATATAACTTTATCTGGGTAGTGAAGGACAGGTTGAGACCCTAGAATTGAGGGAGGAAAGTAAAGTTGCTTTTAACCATGGACTGGAGGCTCCAGAGGGGTCAAAAATACCTGGGACCACGGTACTACAATTGGCAACGGGGCTCCTTTTAGTTGCCAGTGCAAACAGGAGAAAAGGTGATTAGTCATTGTGTTCTCAGAGCAGATGCTGTGTGATTGTCAGGTAGAAAGGAGTGGGAAATAACTATGGCTCACACTTGACCTAATCACACTTAGGGGATTAGAATGCTAACAAATGAAGGGAGGAAATCTAAATGAGATGTGGTTTTGGACTGAAGTGATTGTTTTTGACAGCCCTCAGGGAAGAATAGATTTACCAGGAGTGTGCAAAAGCCACATGACAGTGCTTGCTGTGAGCGGAGCTTCTGCAAAATCTAGAGGTGGAAGATCGAAGAAGGACTGGACTTTTCCAAGTAGAAGAAGGACTGATAACTCGGACTGCAAGATTCCTCTTTTGGATTTGGGACTTTTACTGAAAATTTAAAGAATTTGTGATTGAATACTGTGACTTTTGAGGTTGGGAGTAGGGTTACAGCTCTACCCTGACTGAACAGCTTTATTTCAGAATTCAGTGGGTCTTCATTCATCAGCATTTAGCTAGCTTCATTTCTTTGTGTGTGGTTGGTGTTAATACATTTTTATTTTAATTAATTTGAAATAAATATATTTTAATACCTTTGGAGTAAGCAAAATCTGTGCTGCAGTATCAGTTTGATATATTAACCCAAAATCTTTACCTTTTTTGTTTGTTTTACCATGCACAGTCTCTCTGTCTCTCATCTTTTTTTTTTTTTTTCCTCCCTTTCTCTCAAATATACATATACATTTGCAAAGAATGAGGATTTGGTTTAGATTAATAAAAAATATCTAAGCCATGGTTTTGCTATTTCAACTTCTTTGTAATTTAATATAAATAATTAAACCAAACTAAAAAGTAATCATGTATGTTTTGATAGGCTTGACATTGATTCACCTTTCTTCAAGGTACATAATTAGTCTTCTCACCTCATTTTTGGTAAACTTATCAGATATTATAGAGAATATAGGTGTTATGAGAGAATAAAAGTCAACACCTATTTATACCACAAAATTTTAATATATATAATATTCATACATGTCTTCTAGTAGTATTTTCCTTACAGTTGTAAAATTATTAGCCAGAAATTGAAGTGGAGAAATGATGACATCAAGAGTAAGATATCCCAGGGAGAGAATTAATGTCAAAATAATTACATGGTTCACAGTTAAGGCTGTATGGTTATTAGCAACTCTAGAAAAGCTAATTAAGTGAGTCAAAAATTGTACTTAAGCCAGTTAAGTCAGGGTGTTTCTATGGCTTCTGAACAAATAGGTAACACCTAAAAGCTGAGAATGTACTCATTAATCAAAGGAACTGAAAATTATATCACACTGATTAAAACCACATGTAGTAAAAATGGTTATTTAGCCTTCTTTTAAAATGAGATCTTAGAAAAAGCTGAACTGCTACTAACTTTAATTCATTCCTACAATCAGACAAGTTTTTAATCTTATTATATTCAAATATTTTTATAATTATCTAATTTTCTTCAACCCTTCAGTCTCTCATTTTTATCAATACTCACAACTAGTTTATAAATTAGACAAAAAAATTATACTTATTTTTTTTAACATTAACAAGGTATAGTTTAATTCCATTTGTGATTTTTAAAGTTTTAAAAAGCTGAGACTTGGAATTACACTACACACTATTTACTCAATATAATAATACTACTGATCTCAAATCAGCATCCATTCTACACATTCATTGTTTTTTTTTTTAATATAGACCCACTTTCTTATATGAAGCCTAAAAGCAAAATAAAACAAACAAGAAAAACAGTGTAATAGTGTACCACATTTACAAAATATTTAACATGCAACATTTACTCACCACTTAAATAAAGGTTAATTGTAGTTTAGCCTAAATAAATTTACCCATAAGTACTCCAAACATTTTATAGAGGAAAGGCAAATAAAACACAAGATGTTCCTATCTATACAACAATAGCAGAATTATACACTTTGAAAGAAAAATAAGTCAGAATTTGAAGGATGAAAAACAACATCATGGCTGTTCTAAAAACAATGTCAGTGTCAGATTTTAAAACTTGCTACCATTGTAGGCTTCTAATCTTTCTCCTTTACTCCAGGGAGAGAATTAATGTCAAAATAATTACATCTATTTGCCATGAAGTGATGGGACTACATGCCATAATCTTAGTTTTCTGAGTGTTGTGCTTTAAGCCAACTTTTCCACTCTCCTCTTTTAATTTCATCAAGAGGCTTTTTAGTTCTTCTTCACTTTCTGCCACAAGGGTGGTGTCATCTGCATATCTGAGGTTATTGATATTTCTCCCAGCAATCTTGATTCCAGCTTGTGCTTCATCCAGCCCAGTGTTTCTCATAATGTACTCTGCATAGAAGTTAAATAATCAGGGTGACAATATACAGCCTTGACGTACTCCTTTTCCTCTTTGGAACCAGTCTGTTGTTCCATGTCCAGTTCTAACTGTTGCTTCCTGACCTGCATATAGGTTTCTCAAGAGGCAGGTTAGGTGTCTAATATTCCCATCTCTTTCAGAATTTTTCACAGTTTATTATGATCCACACAGTCAAAGGCTTTGGCATAGTCAATAAAGCAGAAATAGATGTTTTCCTGGAACTCGCTTACTTTTTCCATGATGGATCTTAGTAATTTTCAGAATAAAGAAATACTTGCTTTCTAGAATATTTTAAGTAATTTTAAAATAGTCAAAGTTTAACTTTGTATTAAGATAAACATTGAGATACTTTTGGAAGTATACTTTTATGTTGAACATTATAAACAATACAAAAATTAGAAGTGGTGGAGTGCGTTATCTCTTGAATGTTGTGTGGTACAGATTCCATGAGACAAATTATCAAGTTGACAGCATACATGAGGAGTAGAAATGGATATTCTGTAATATCCTTATCTTTGTAGCAATGTTTAATGTCAACTTTAAATACATATGTGTTTATATATATTGTTGCTTATAGTTATTGTTGTTTATAGTTATTTATAGCTATTATATGAGATTCCCTGGTGGCTCAGATGGTAAAGAATCTGCCTGCAATGCTGGAGATCTAGGTTCCATTCCTAGGTAGGAAGAGCGTCTAGAGAAAGAAATGGCTACCCACTCCAGTAATCTTGCTTGGAGGATTCCATGGACACAGCAGCCTGGCCTGCTATAGTCTATAAGGTGATAAAGAGTTGGACATCACTGAGCAACTAACACTTTCACATAGTTGTTATATATATATTTATATTTTACTTATAGTTGTTGTTTGGTTGCTAAGTCCTGTCTGACTCTTTTGAGACCCCATGGACTGTAGCTTGCCAGGCTCTTCTGTACATGTAATTTCCTACTCCAGGAGATATTCCTAACCCAGGGATCAAACCCAAGTCTCCTGCATTGGCATGCAGATTCTTTACAAGGGCAGGCTCATATGTTTGGAGGTTCCCTGGTGGCTCAGTTGGTAAAGAATCAGTCTGTAATGTGGGAGACCTGGGTTTGATCCCTGGGTTGGGAAGATCCTCTGGTGAAAGGAAGAGCTACCCACTCTAGTATTCTGGCCTGGAGAACTATACAGTCCTTGGGGTGGCAAAAAGTTGGACTGAGTAACTTTTACTTTCACTATCATATATATATATATATATGGTATATATATACATGTTTTAATATGCAAAATAGATAATATCCTCTAAAGTTTATTCTAAAATTTTAGTACTATTGCATATTTCATTATCTTCATTTTGCATAGAATTTGGTGACAAGTGAGTATTGCCTATACTTTAATATATTAGCATAAATATGTCAAAGGAAATAATTCAACATGCATTTTAATAACTCTTAAATCTCTAAGACTGTGTCAGCCTCTCCAGAATAGAAAATTGAAGAGGATGAATACTGTAATCTGAAACACCTTTTTAAAAAGTTTGGCTTTTAACATGATTGGATGTATGACTCTGAGTGTGTGTCTGTGCTTAGTTGCTCAGTCATGTCTGATTTTTTGAGACCCTATGGACTCTAGCCCACTAGGCACCTCTGTCTTTACTTAAGTGCTTATAGTACTTGTGTTTTTCTGTAAATTAAGAGATATATATCTAATTTTTAAGCCATTTTCAGAATTGGTGATAGTTGATTTCAAACAAGTGACAGTGTATTTGGCATAGAAGGGAATTTTTAAACTCCTAGGTCTTAAGATATTCAGAGCTTTCTTCCAAGTTTTATACCTAGGCAGCTACTAGAAGAACCTGGATAATTCTTAAAATGTTGAAAGGGTCATGACATTCCCCAGACTAATTAAATTGTAAACTTTGTAGGGAGGACCTAAGTACAGATATCTATTTAAAACTTCTTAAGTGATTATCAGTTGAAACCAGATTTGTTGTCGCTCAGTCACTAAGTCATGTGAGAGTCTTTGAGACTTCATGGCCTGCAGCATGCCAGGTTTCCCTGTCCTTCATTGTCTCACTGGTGACTTAAACTCATGTCCATTGAGTTGGTGATGCCATCCAACCTTCTCATCCTCTGTCACCCACTTCTACTCCTGCCTTCAATCTTTCCCAGCATCAGGGGATTTTCCAATCAGTTGGCTCTTTGCAGCAGGTAGCCAAAGTATTGAAGTTCTAGTTTCAACATCAGTCCTTTCAATGAATATTCAGGACTGATTTCCTTTAGGATTGACTGGTTTGATTTCTTTGCAGTCCAAGAGAGTCTCAAGAGTCTTCTGCAGCACCATACTTTGAAAGCATCAGTTCTTAGGCACTCAGCCTTTTTTATGGTCCAACTTTCATATCCATGCACAATTGCATGATTACTCGAAAAACCACAGCTTTGACTATATGGATGTTTGTTGGTGAAGTGATGTCTTTGCTTTTGAATATGCTGTGAGGTTTGTCATACCTTTTCTTCCAAGGACCAAGAATCTTTTAATTTCATGACTGCATTCACTGTCCACCATGATTTTTGAGCCCCAAAAAATAAAATCTGCCATTTTCCATTTTTATTTGAGAATCACTGATTTTAATGTTTACTAGGTTGGTACAAAAGTAATCGTGATTTTGGGCCGTGGATTTTAAATCATTATGGGCATGTATGCTAAGTCTCTACAGTCATGTCTGATTCTGAGTGACCCTATGGACTACAGCCTGCCAAGCTTCTCTGCCCACGGGATTCTCCAGGCAAGAATACTGGAGTGGTTTGTAACTCAGCTTAAATATATCTTGATTAACCAAAATAGGAGCCATTACAATCAACATATTTTGCCCCCGGGGAAATAAGTTTGTTTATTCCTGTAGCATAAAAATCTATGCTTCAGGATTCAATAAACTCTTGGAAAGCATTTTCTTCCTCCTGCTGGTTGTGGAAGCATTTTCCTTGCAAAAAGTTTTGAGATACTTGAAAAAGTGGTAATTGGTTGACAAGACATCAGGTGAATATGGGAGATGAGGCAAAACTTCATAGCCCAATTCATTCACTTTTGAAGCATTGGTTGTGCAATGTGTGGTCAGTCAGACATTATCATGGAGAAGAACTGGGCCCTTTCTTTTGACCAATGCTGGCTGCAGATGTTGAAGTTTTTGGTGCAGCTCATTGATTGAGCACACTTCTCAGATGTAATGGTTTCACCAGGTTTCAGAAAGTTGTAGTGGATCGGATGGGCAGAAGACCAACAAACAGTGACCATGAACATTTTTTGTCGCAAGTCTGGCTTTGGGAAGAGCCTTGGGATTTCTTCCCAGTCCAACCACTGAGCTGGTCATTGCCGATTGTTATATAAAATCCACATTTCATTGCAGGTCACAATCTGATCTAGAAATTGTTCATTGTTGTTGTATAGAATAAGAGAAGAGGACACTTCAAAATTATGATTTTTTTGATTTGCAGTTTGCTCCTGAGGAACCCACTTATTGAGATTTTTCACCTTTCCAATTTTCTTCAAAGGCCAAATGACAATAGAATGGTCAACATTCAGTTTTTCAGCAACTCCTCCTGTACTTGTAAGAAGATCAGATTCAATGATTGCTCTCAAGTAACTGTTGCCAACTTCTGATGCCCAGCCACTGAGCTCCTTATCTTCAAGGCTCCCGTCTCCTTGGCAAAACTTCTTGAACCACCACTGCACTGTATATTGATTAGCACTTCCTGGGCCAAATGCGTTGTTAATGTTTTGAGTTGTCTCTGATCTTTTATGACCCGTTTTGAACTCGAATAAAAAAAAAAAATCACTTGAATTTTCAGTGTCTAGCATCTTTTCTATAAAATAAACACAGTAATGTCATTATCAAAGAAACATAAAATAAGAAATTCTCATTAAAATGATGTATAATATAAACACATTTATTTAGGAATGCACTCCATTATCAAATGGCAAAGTTCAACAATGCAAAACCGCAATTTATTTTGCACCAACCTAATACAAGGCAAATTGGTAATATTACTTCATTGCAAAAGTTTAAAATATACATTGATTACAACTATGTAACAAATTTACTATTAAACATCCTGGATGGAGTCTACAGGGGGGCTTCCCTGTGGCTCAGACGGTAAAGTGTCTGCCTGCAATGTGGGAGACAGGAGTCTATAACCACATTGAACAACTTATTGTTAACAAATAGGGGGAAAGATTTTGCTTGAGGGGAAATGCAGAATATGAATTTTAAGATGACAGAAAAAAATGAATCCATTGCTTTTAATTGAAAGGAAAATAATGACAACAGTATATTTTGAAGGAAAGCTGAGGCATGGTAACATTAGTAAAATACTCATATATTTATATTTCTGATAAAAATAGACAAGTCCTAGGGATAAATTCCAAAGTTATATCTAATGATGCAAAAACATGTAATTACATATGCAAAATAGGTAATTTTGCACACAGTCTGCAATTTACTATTGTTTAATTTGAAGGTTAGTTAAATTGCTTCCTTTGCCTGTTGAGTTTTAGATTGCTTTTTATTTTTTTTTAACCATTTGAGATATTCTAAAGTTATTCACCTATATTTGTTTTGAAGAATTAAGAACTGATTTTTAACAGTAACAGATGGGTTCTTTATAATCTTAACAGTTTTAATAGCTCTTATGAAATGAAAATGGGCTTGTTTACAGATTTATCATATATAATTTTGTGAAAGGAATTATGACTTATTAAACACTGGGAAAATTGTGTGAATTTTTTCTAGTACACAGACAAGTGAAATTCATTAAAAAAAGAGAGACAGATGTATAGAACAGTCTTTTGGTCTCTGTGGGAGAGGGCGAGGGTGGGATGATCTGGGAGAATATCATTCAAACATGTATAATATCATATGTGAAACGAATTGCCAGACCAGGGTCAATGCATGATACAGGATGCTCGGGGCTGGTGCACTGGGATGACCCAGAGGAATGGTATGGGAAGGGAGGTGGGAGGGGGGGTTCAGGATGGGGAACATGTGTACACTCGTGGTGGACTCATGTTGATGTATAGCAAAACCAATACAATATTGTAAACTAAAAAAAAAAAAAAAAAGATGAAGAAAAAGAGGAAAGACAAGGAAAAATAAATGGGACAGGGAAAAAGAAAATAAAAGGAAAAGTAAGGAGTACCAATAAAAGTCATCATCCCTGTCATAAAAAAACAAGTGAAGAAGATATTATATACTTCCACTTTTAAGTATTCCTGAGAAAATATATATAGATACATACATATATGGGCTTCCCAGGTGGCACTAGTAGTAAAGAAACCACTGGCAATGCAGGAGGTATAAGAGATGCAGGTTCCATCCCTTGGTTGAGAAGATTCCCTGGAGAAGAGCATGGCAATCCACTCCAATATTCTTGCCTGGAGAATCCCATGGACATAGGAGCCTGGCAGGCTATGATTCATAGGGATGCAAAGAGTCAGATATGACTGAAATGACATAGGACACACACATGCTCACACATATACACATACATAACAGAGTGTCTTGTGGAATGAACTGATTTTCTTTTTCTTTATTTTCAGTTCAGTTAAGTCACTTAGTTGTATCTGAATTTTCCTATTATAAAATATGATAAACATACTCTGTGCGATCCCAAAGATGACAGCCCATCAGGCTCCACCTTCCCTGGGATTCTCCAGGCAAGAACACTGGAGTGAGTTGCCATTTCCTTCTCCAATGTATGAAAGTGAAAAGTGAAAGTGAAGTCGCTCAGTCTTCGACTTAGCAACCCCGTGGACTACAGCCTACCAGGCTCCTCTGTCCACGGGATTTTCCAGGCAAGAGTACTGGAGTGGAGTGTCATTGCCTTCTCTGTTTGCAAATGAAATATTTGTCTATTTATTACATTTTCTTCAGGGTCAATATTTATGCTACTATATATTTTACATGCATTTTATTTTAGTATCTGACCCTGAGGCACATTTCTCTCATAATATATCTTCTAACGTTTAAATAATATGAAAGAACTAATGCTTATTTAAGAGCGGACCTTTCAGTTTCCTAGAGCAGTCATTTACTCAACAGCACCTTGTGGACTTAAAAATCAAACATACTTCTTCAAATGTTTCACTTTTATGCAAGAATTAGATTCTCCACACAAAGAATTAAATGCCTCCAGATTGCAGATTTGTGTTTTAAAAATATATAGCCTAATATATATGGATGCATATAGAATATTGCCCTTATAAAATGTTATCATTTTAATACCTGGAGTCTGTGACTATATTACCTTATATTATAAGAGAAATTTTAGAAATGTGATTATAATAAGGTCTTTGTGATAAGAAGATTATCCTGGAATATCTAGGTTGGACAAATATAATCACAAAAGTGCTTAGCAAATGGCATAGAGAGAAAAAGAAGTGCTATATATCCGTTCTATAGTTTCCAGAGGGAACACAGCCTTGCTGACACCTTGGATGTTGCCCTATAAAACTCCATGATCATAATAAGATAGTAAATTTGTGTTGTTTCAAACCACTAAATTTTGATAATTTGTTATAGCAGCAACAGAAATATAATAGGTATGCATGCATAGTTGTAGCTATATATACATGTATGTATAATGTTGCTGTTGTTTGTTGTTCAGTCATGCAGTTATGTCTGACTTGTTGTGACCCCACGAGCTGTAGCATGCCAGGCTTCCATGTCCTTCACAGGTTTACTCAAATTCATGTCCATTGAGTCAGTGATGCTATCCAATCATCTCACCCACTGTTGTCCCCTTCTGCTACTGCCTTCTATTTGTCTTAACATCAGTGTCTTTTCCAATGAGTCAGCTTTTCACATGAGGTGGCCAAAGTATTGGAACTGTAGCATCAGTTCTTCTGACAAATATTCAGGATTGATTTCCTTTAGGATTGATGATTTGATCCCCTTGCAGTCCAAGGGACTCTCAAGAGTTTTCTCCATCGCCACAGTTCAAAAGCATCAATTCTTTGGTGTTCAGCCTTTTTTATGGTCCAACTCTCACATTCATGCAGTCTACTAGGAAAACCATAGATTTGACTGGATGGACCTTTATCAGGAAAGTAATTTCTCTGCTTTTTAATATGCTGTCTAGGTTTGTCATAGCCTTTCTTCCAAAGAGCAAATGTCTTTAAATTTCATGGCTTCCGTCACCATCTGCAGTGATTTGAAGTCCAAGAAAACAGTCTCTCAATATTTCCATTGTTTCCCCATCTATTTGCCATGAAGTGATGGGACTGGATGCCATGATCTTAGTTTTTGAATCTTGAGATTTAAGCCAGCTTTTTTACTCTCCTCTTTCACCTTCATCAAGAGGCTCTTTAGTTCCTCTTCAATTTCTGCCATAAGTGTGGTGCCATCTGCATATCTGAGGTTATTGATATTTCTCTGGGTAATTTTGATTATAGCTTGATATTCATCAAACCTGGTATTTCACATGATATACTCTATATATAAGTTAAATAAACAGGCTGACAATATACAGCCTTGGCACACTTCTTTTGAAGCAGTCTGGTGTTCCATGTTTGGTTCTAACTCTTGCTTCTTTACCTAAAAACAGGCTTCTCAGGAGGCAGGTAAGATTGTCTGATATCCCCATCTCTTGAAGAATTTTCCAGTTTGTTGTGATCCACACAGTCAAAAGCTTTAGTGAAGTCAATAAAGTAGAAGAAGATTTTTTTTTTTCCTGGAATTCTCTTCCTTTTTCTGTGACCCAAATGATGTTGGCATTTGATTTCTGGATCCTCTGCCTTTTTTTAATCCAGCTTGTACATTTCCAAGTTCTAGGATTGCATACTGTTGAAGGCTAGCTTGGAGGATTTTGAGCATGACCTTGCTAGCACGTGAAATAAATGAAATTGTGTGGCAGTTTGAACATTCTTTTGCACTGCCCTTCTTTGGGACTGGAGTGAAAACTGACTTTTTCCAGTCCTGCGGCTACAGCTGAGTTTTTCAAGTTTGTTGGCACATTGAGTGTAGCCCTTTAACATCATCATCTGTTAGGATTTGAAATACTTCAGCTGGAATTCCATCATCTCCACTAGCTTTGTTCATAGTGATGCTTCCGAAGGCCCATTTGACTTCACACTCCAGGATGTATATATAATAGGTATATGTGCATGCTTAGCTCCTTCAGTCATGTCCAACTCTTTGCAACCCCATAAACCATGGGCCCAAGACTCCTTTGTCCAAGAGATTTTCCAGGCAAAAATACTAGAGTGGGTTGCTATGCCCTTCTCCATGGGATCTTCAAAACCTGGGGATGAACCAACATCTCCTATGTCTCCTGAATTGACAGGCAAGTTCTTTAGCAGCACTTGGGAAGCCCCAATAGTACATGGCATATATATATATATATATATATATATATATATATATATTTTATTTTGTTTAGATTTATGTTGTTTATTGGAAAAGTGAAGTGAAAGTGAATCCCACACAATCGTGTCCAACTCTTTGTGACCCCATGGGCTATATAGTCCAAGGAATTCTCCAGGCCAGAATACTGGAGTGGGTGACTTTTCCCTTCTCCAGGGGATCTTCCAAACCCAGGGATCAAACCCAAATCTCCACATTGCAAGTGGATTCTTTAATGGCTGAGCCATAAGGAAAGCCCAAGAATATTGGACTGGGTAGCTTATCCCTTTTCCATCAAGTCTTCTTGACCCAGGAATCAAACCAAGGTCTCCTGCATTGCATATGGATTCTTTACCAACTGAGCTATTGGAAGTTTAATATGAAAGAAGGGATTACAAATGGTGCCTTTTGAATACCCTTGAATGTGTGGGGAGTCTTTATGTTGTGAGTGCTATCATCCTGGAAAAGAAATCAAGACATATTTCCAGCTCCATTTGCAGCTAGAACTGACAATCAGATGTACCTTTATGAGACTTCTCTTCAAAAGGGAACAGATGAGTAAAGAAACTCAGTATAGAACTTCTGTTTTGTGAATATGTGAGCAGTGAAATGGAGTTAGGTTTTACACTGGCAGCAGTTCATGTTTCTGATGGTTGTCAGGTTGCAGAATGGTGTCTATCTGGCGATAGTAGCAATTGAAATCTGGTCAACATGCTTGTTTTATATGCCACAGTAACAGAGATGACATTTTAGCTCTTGTTGACTTCTTGCTGTGTGGTTCTGAAGAGGCACCTGGAAGGGAATCTTGTACACAGCTTCTCTGATCCTGTGAGTGAATCTGCAGGTCCTCTCACAATTATGAGTAACTTCCTTTTCCATCCCAGTTTACAACTAAACATATTGAGATGAAAGGAGTTCAAGGCAACGTATGAAATCCATTAGGCAGTAAACGGAGAAGCCATAATCAAAAGCAGAGTAAGATCCACAGTGTACATTGCTCTTAACTACATGGAGATTTGATCTTCCCAGGTAACTCAATGGTAAAAAAATCTGCCTGCCAGTGTTGGAGATACAAGAGAAATGGGCTTCATCCCTGGGTCTGGAAGATGCCATAGAGAACAAAATGGCAATCTACTTCAATATTTTTGCCTGGGAAGTTCCATGGACAGAGGAGCCTGAAGGGGTACAGCCCATGGGGTTGCAAAGAGCCTGAACACAACTTAGAAACTAGACAACAACAACACATGGTCATTTCCATTCTTTATTTCTTTGTTGATGTTGTTTTCATTATTCAGTCACTAAGTCATGTCTGACGCTTGCCACCCCATGAACTGCAGCATGTCAGGCTTCCCTGTCCTTCACTATCTCCAGGAGCTTGTACAAACTCATGTCCATTGAGTCAGTGATGCCAACTCAACCATCTCATCCTCTGTCATCCCCTTTTCCACTTTCCCTAAATCTTTCCCTGCATTAGGATCTTTTCCAATGAGTCAGTTCTTTGAATCAGGTGGCATTGGAGCTCCAGTTTCAACATCAGTCCTTCCAATAAATAATCAGGGTTGATTTCCTTTAGGATTGACTTGCTTGATCTCCTGGCTATCCAAGGGACTCTTTTATTTACTTATTTATTTATTTATTTTTTTAACTTTACAATATTGTATTGGTTTTGCCATATACAAAATGAATCCACCACAGGTATACATGTGTTCCCCATCGTGAATCCTCCTCCCTCCTCCCTCCCCATACCATCCCTCTGGGTCGTCCCAGTGCACCAGCCCCAAGCATCCAGTATCGTGCATCGAACCTGGACTGGTGACTTGTTTCATACATGATATTATACATATTTCAGTGCCATTCTCCCAAATCATCCCACCCTCTCCCTCTCCAACAGAGTCCAAAAGACCGTTCTATACATCAGTGTCTCTTTTGCTGTCAAGAGTCTTCTCCAACACCACAGTTTGAAAGTAACAATTCTTCAGCACTCATCCCTCTAAATAATAAAACTCTCACATCCATAAATGACCACTGGAAAAACCATAGCTTTGACTTTAAGGACCTTTGTTGGCAAGTGATATCTCTACTTTTTAATACACTATCTGGGATTGTCATAGCTATTCTTCCAAGGAGCAAGTATTTTTTAAATTTATGGCTACAGTCATGTCCACAGTGATTTGGGAGCAAAATGAAACTGTAATATAGCCTCTTTCTTTATTTTTTCCATACTGATCTTTACCACTTAGGAAGTATAAAAATAGATGGTATTCCCAAACTTCACTATTTTATACTCTTCTCTGTTCCAAATATAACTTTTCCCCAGTACAGTAATTATTCAACAAAGTTAGATAAAATCCTAAAGAGTTATGCAGTCATCCTCCCATATCTATGGGTTTAACATCTGTTGGTTAAATAAACTGTGGATAAAAATGATTAGTAAAATGTCAAAAAGTTCCAAAAAGTAAAATTTCTATTTGACTCACAGTGGCAAATATATACATAGCATTTTCATTGTATAAGGCATTAGGAGTAGTCTAGAGATGATTTTAAGTATACAGGAGAATGTGCATAGGTCATATGCAAATATTATGCCATGTAATATACAAGACTTGAGCATACTTTGATATTGGTACCCATGGAGGGCCTGGAAATAATCCTTGCCTTGGGACAGAGGATGAAAGGGTTGGATGACACCACTGACTTGATGGGCATGAGTTTGAGCAAGCTACGGGACTTGGTTATGGGCAGGGATGCCTGGCATGCCACAGTCCATGTGGTTGCAAAGAGTTGGACACAGCTGAGTGAAATGAACTGGCTAGATATCTTGGACAACTGTATGATTCTCATTTGCTCTGATTCTATGCCTCCTAATATAAGCTTATCCCTGATTCTAATAAGAATCTCACATCACCTCATTGACATTAACTTTTAAGACAGATACCTACTTATTGGGCCTAGTCCATAAATGTATAAAGAATGACACTAACTGCTCATATAAGTGATTCTATAGTGTTGCCATTTTCTCTCATTCAGATTGAACTACTAGAATCTCTGTTATTTGTATTGGAGATGGTGAGAGAAAATCCAGAGACAAGACACTTTTTTAAAGTATCTTCTAAATAAAGAAGATATGCATTTGAAACAGTCCTGGTCCATAGGTAGGATATAGTATTTTTTCTCCAAAATTTCTACTGTCCATGTTAACACATTCATTCCCCAATCCAACTTTCAAATGTTGTTTCAGTGGTTGAGATTGATTTTCCATTGGCTGATTATCACTTCAGTTTGCCACATTAAAATAATACCATATTCAACTTTGAGTAAAGAATTGTATATATATATATATATATATATATATATATATATATTATTGTTATTATTACAGGTGTAGTACAGAGTATGCATTATTAAATATATATTAAAATATATAACCATGATATGCAATAATAATTGAAGTACTTTTAAATGTCTAGCCTAAAAAATAGGGACTTGGAGAACAAGATGGCGGAGGAGTAGGTGTTTGACAAGTACTTCTCTCTCAAACAAGCAAAAACTTCAGCACAAATATCACCCTATACAAAGCTTACACAAACCACTGGACCAACCTTCAGAGGGCAGAAACCAAAAAGAAGAAAGAATTCAACCTTGAGGCCTGAGAAAAGGAGACTTCAAACACAATAAGTATATATATATATATATATATATATATATATATATATATATATATAAACATAATGAAAAGACAGAGAAATACTACAGAAATGAAGAAACAAACTATAAACACACAAGTCCAAGTAAATGAAGAGGAAATAGGCATAGTATCTGAAAAATAATTCAGAATAATGATAGTAAAGATGATCAAAAACTTTGAAAACAGAATGGATACAATGCAAGAATCAATTAACAAAGACCTAGAAGAATTAAAGAATAAACATACAGAGACAAACAATACAATTACTTGAATTAAAATTACTCTAGAAGGGATCAATAACAGAATATCTGAAACAGAAGAATGAATCAGTGAGCTGGAAGATAAAATGGTGGAAATAATTTCTGAAGAGCAGAATAAAGCAAAAAGAATGAAAAGAACTGAGGATAGTCTCAGAGACCTCTGGGACAATATCAAATGCACCAACATTCAAATTATAGAGGTACCAGAAAAAGAAGAGAAAAAGAAAAGGCATGAGAAAAATTTTAAAGAGATTATAGTTGAAAATTTCCCCAACATGGAAAAGGAAATAGTCAATCAAGTCCAAGAGGTGCAGAGTCTCATATAGGATAAACCCAAGGAGAAACAGGTCAAAACACATACTAATCAAACTAACAAAGATTAAACACAAGAAAGCATATTAAAAGCAGCAAGGGAAACACAACAAGTAACATACAAGGGAAACTCCATATATTTAACAGCTGCTCTTTCAGCAGAAACTCTGGGCCACAAGGGAATGGCAGGATATATTTACTGAAAGGGAAAAACCTACAGCCAAGATTGCTGTATCTAGCAAAGATCTCATTCAAAACTGATGGAGAAATTAAAAGCTTTTCAGATGAGCAAAAGTTAAGAGAATTCAGTACCACTAAACCAGCTTTACAAAAAATGTTAAAGGGACTTATATAGTAAAGAAATACAAGAAGAGAAAAAGATCTACACAATCAAACCTCAAACAATTAAGAAAATGGCAATAGGAACATATATATAAATAATTACTTTAAATTTAAACAGATTAAATGCTTCTACCAAAAGACACAGACTGGCTGAATGGATACAAAAACAAGACCCATACATATGCTGTCTACAAGAAACCCAAGCAATCCTCATATCAGACAAAATAGACCTTAAAATAAAGAATATTACAAGAGATAAAGAAGGACACTATATAAAGATAAAGGGATGAATCTAAGAGGGTAACATAACAGTTGTAAATATCTGTCACCCAACATAGGAGCCCCTCAGTAAATAAGACAAACACTAGCAGACATAAAAGGAGAAACTGACAAAAATGCAATAATAGTTACTTTTACAATTAATAGAGTTTAACATCCCACTCACATCAATGGACAAATCATGAAAACAGAAAATTAATAAGGAATACCAGTTTTAAATGATATATTATATGAGAAGGATCTCATTGGTATCTTCAGGATAGTCCATCCAAATGCAGAAGAATACACCTTCTTTTCAAGTGCACATGGAACATTCTCCAGGAGAGACTACATCTTGGGTAACAAATCAAACCTCAGTAAATTTAAAAAAATTGAAATCGTATCAAGCAGCTTTTCTGACCACAACACTATGTGACTAGATATCAATTACAATAAAAAAGTAAAAAAAAAAAAAACCACAAACACATGGAAATTAAACAATACATTTCTAAATAACCAACAGGTTACTGAAGAAATCAAAAGGGAAATAAAAAAATTTTGAGAAACAAATGACAATGGAAAAATGACAACTCAAAACCTATGGGATGCAGAAAAAGCAATTTTAATAGGGAAGTTTATAGCAATACAATCCTACCTCAAGGAACAAGAAAAACATTAAAACATCAAATAGACAAAATAACTTTACACCTAAAGCAACTGGAAAAAAGAACAGAGAAACTCCAAAATTAGCAGAAGTAAAGAAATCATAAAGATCTGAGTAGAAATAAATGAAAAAAAATGAAATAAACAATAGTAAAGATTAATAAAACTAAAAGTTGGCCCTTTGAGAAGATTAAAAAAAAGAGGGATGAATCAAATCAACAAAGTTAGAAATGAAAAAGGAGAGGTTACAACAGACAAGAAATCCAAAGGATTATAAGAGACTATTATGAACAACTATATGGCAATAAAATGGATAACTTGGAAGAAATAGACCGACTCTTAGAAAAGTTCAATCTTCCAAGACTGAACCCGGAAGAAATAGAATTTATGAACAACCCAATTACAAGCACTGAAATTGAAACTGCGATCAAAAATCTTTCAAAAAACAAAAGCCCAGGACCAGATGGCTTTACGGGAGAATTCTATCAAACATTTAGAAAAGAGTTAATGCCTATCCTTCTAAAACTCTTTCAAAAAATTGCAGAGGAAGGAAAACTTCCAAACTTATCCTATGAGCCCATCATCACCCTGATACCAAAACCAAACAAAGACAGCACACACACAAAAAGAAAGCTACAGGCCAATACCACTGATTAACATAGATGGAAAACTCTCAACACAATTTTACCAAACAGAATTCAGCAACACTTCAAAAAGCTCATACACCAAGATTCACTTGAGTTTATTCCAGAGATGCAAAGATTCTTCAGTATATGCAAATCAATTTATGTGATACACCATATTAGCAAATTGAAAGATTTAAACTATATGATAATCTCAATAGATACAGAAAAAGCCTTTGACAAAATTCAGCACCCATTTATGATTAAAACTCTTCAAAAAATGGGCATAGAAGGAATCTACCTCAACATAGTAAAGACCATATATGATAAGCTTATAGCAAACATTATTCTCAATGGTGAAAAACTGAAAGCATTCCCCCTAAGACTGGGAATAAGATAAGGGTGTCCACTTTCCCCACTATTATTCAACATAGTCTGGAAGTCCTAGCTGTAGCAATCAGAGAGGAAAAAGAAATAAACAGAATCCAGATCAGAAAAGAAGTAAAGCTCTTACTGTTTGCAGATTGCATGACACTGTACATAAAAAATCCTAAAGATAGTATCAGTAAATTACTAGAGCTAATCAGTGAATTTAGCAAAATTGCAGGATACAAAATCAATACAGAGAAATCACTTAAATTCCTATATACTAACAATGAAAAATCAGAAAGAGAAATTAAGGAAACAATCACATTCTCCATTACAACAAAAAGAAAAATATATATCTAGGAATAAACTTACCTAAGAAAACAAAAGAACTGTACACAGAAAATTAGAAGACACTGATGAAAGAAATCAAAGACTACATAAACATTTGGAGGGGTATTCTATGTTCCTGGGTAGGAAGAATCAATATTGTGAAAATGACTATACTATGAAATCTACAGATTCAGTGTGATCCCTATCAAATTACCAATAGCATTTTTCAAAGAACTAGAACAAAAATTTTCACAATTCATATGGAAACACAAAAGATCCAGAATAGCCAAAAAAATTTTGAGAAAGAAAAATGGAGCTGGAGGAATTAACCTTTCTGACTTCAGATTATACTACAAAGCTACAGTCATCAAGACAGTATGGTACTAGCTCAAAAACAGAAATATAGACCAATGAAAGAAGATAGAAAACCCAGAAATAAACCCATGCACCTATGGATACCTTATATTTGACAAAGGAGGCAAGAATATACAATGGAGTGAAGACAAACTCTTCAGTAAATGGTGCTGGGAAAATTGGACAGATACATGTAGAAGAATGAAATTACAACACTTCCTAACTCAACACACAAAAATAAACTCAAAATGGATTAAAGACCTAAATATAAGACCAGAAACTATACAATTCTTAGAGAAAAACATAAGCAGAATACTCAATGACATAAATCTAAGCAAGATCATCTATGAGCCACTTCCTAGAGTAAGGGAAATAAAAACAAAGGTAAACAAGTGGGACCTGATTAAACTTAAAAGCCTTTGCACAGCAAAGGAAACTATAGACAAGGTGAAAAGACAACCATCAGAATGGGAGAAGATAATAGCAAATGAAACAACTGACAAAGGATTAATTTCCAAAATATACAAGTAGCTCATGCAACTCAATTCCAGAATAGCAAACAACCCAATCAAAAACTAGGGAAAAGACCTAAACAAACATTTATCTAAAGAAAATATATAGATGGCTTCATGTCACATCACAAACACATGAAAAGATGCTCAACATCACTCATTATTCAGTTCAGTTCAGTTCAGTCGCTCACACGTCTCTGACTCTTTGCGACCCCATGAATCGCAGCATGCCAGGCCTCCCTGTCCATCACCAACTCCCAGAGTTTACTCAAACTCATGTCCTTCAAGTCGGTGATGCCATTCAGCCATCCCATCCTCTATCTTCCCCTTCTCCTCCTGCCCCCAATCCCTCCCAGCCTCAGAGTCTTTTCCAGTGAGTCAACTCTTCTTATGAGGTTGCCAAAGTATTGGAGTTTCAGCTTCAGCATCAGTCCTTCCAATGAACACCCAGGACTGAGAGAAATGAAAATAAAAAACTACAATAAGATGTCACCTCACACCAGTCAGAATGGCCAACATCAAAAAGTCTACAAACAATAAATGCTGGAGAGGATATGGAGAAAAGGGACTGTTCTTGCACTATATGTGGGAATATAAGTTAATACAGCCACTGTGGAAGATGGTATGGAGATTTCTTTAAAAAAAAAACTAGGAATAAAACCACCATATGATCCAGCAATCCCACTCCTAGGCATATACCCTGAAGAAACCAAAATTGAAAAAGACACATGGATCCCAATGTTCATTGCAGCACTATTTACAATAACTAGCACATGGAAGCAACCTAAAAGTTCATCGACAGATGAATGGATAAAGAAGCAGTGGTACATACACAATGGCATATTATTCAGTCATAAAAAGGAATGCATTTGAGTCAGTTCTAATGAGGTGGATGATCCTAGAGCCTATTATACAGAGTGTAGTAAGTCAGAAAGAGAAAGATAAATATCATGTAATAATGCATATATGGGATAAGGCAAAGGCACTCCACTCCAGTACTCTTGCCTGGAAAATCCCATGGACGGAGGAGCCTGGTGGGCTGCAGTCCATGGGGTCGCTAAGAGTCAGACATGACTGAGTGACTTCACTTTCATTTTTCACTTTCATACATTGAAGAAGGAAATGGCAACCCACTCCAGTGTTCTTGCCTGGAGAATCCCAAGGAAGGTGGAGCCTGGTGGGCCGCCGTCTATGGGGTTGCACAGAGTCGGACACAACTGAAGCAACTTAGCAGCGATGCATATATGGAATCTAGAAAAATAGTACTGAAGAATTTATTTGGAGAAACAGACATAAAGAATAAACCTATGGTCATAGGGAAAGGGGAGGAGAGGTTAAGATATATGGAAAGAATAACCTGGAAACTTACATTACCATATGTAAAATAGATAGCTGATGGGAATCCATTGTATGGCTCAGGAAATTCAAACTGGGGCTTTGTATCAACCTACAGGGGCGGGATGGAAAGGGAGATGGGAGGTAGGTTCAAAAGGGAGGGGATATATGTATACCTGTGGCTGATTCATGATGAGGTTTGACAGAAAACAACAAAATTCTGTAAAGCAATTATCCTTCAAATAAAAAATATTTTTTTTAATAAGGGGATCAGATCAGATCAGTCACTGAGTCGGGTCCGACTCTTTGTGACCCCATGAATCACAGCACACCAAGCCTCCCTGTCCATCACCAACTCTCAGAGTACACTGAGACTCACGTCCATCGAGTCAGTGATGCCATCCAGCCATCTCATCCTCTGTCGTCCCCTTCTCCTCTTACCCCCAACCCTCCCCGCATCAGAGTCTTTTCCAATGAGTCAACTCTTCCCATGAGGTGGCCAAAGTACTGGAGTTTCAGCTTTAGCATCATTCCTTCCAAAGAAATCCCAGGGCTGATCTCCTTCAGAATGTACTGGTTGGATCTCCTTGCAGTCTAAGGGACTCTCAAAAGTCTTCTCCAACACCACAGTTCAAAAGCATCAATTCTTTGGTGCTCAGCCTTCTTCACAGTCCAACTCTCACATCCATACATGACCACAGGAAAAACCATAGCCTTGACTAGACAAACCTTTGTTGGCCAAGTAATGTCTCTGCTTTTCAATATGCTATCTAGGTTGGTCATAACTTTCCTTCCAAGGAGTAAGTGTCTTTTCATTTCATGGCTGCAGTCACCATCTGCAGTGATTTTGGAGCCCCCAAAAATAAAGTCTGACACTGTTTCCACTGTTTCCCCATCTATTTCCCATGAAGTGATGGGACCAGATGCCATGATCTTTGTTTTCTGAATGTTGAGCTTTAAGCCAACTTTTTCACTCTCCACTACCACTTTCATCAAGAGGCTTTTTATGTCACTTTCTGCCATAAGAGCGGTGTCATCTGCATATCTGAGGTTATTGATATTTCTCCCGGCAATCTGGATTCCAGCTTGTGTTTCTTCCAGTCCAGCGTTTCTCATGATGTACTCTGCATAGAAGTTAAATAAACAGGGTGACAATATACAGCCTTGACAAACTCCTTTTCCTATTTGGAACCAGTCTGTTGTTCCATGTCCAGTTCTAACTGTTGCTTCCTGACCTGCATGCAGATTTCTCAAGAGGCAGATCAGGTGGTCTGGTATTCCCATCTCTTTCAGAATTTCCCACAGTTTATTGTGATCCACACAGTCAAAGGCTTTGGCATAGTCAATAAAGCAGAAATAGATGTTTTTCTGGAACTCTCTTGCTTTTTCCATGATCCAGAGGATGTTGGCAATTTGATCTCTGGTTCCTCAGCCTTTTCTAAAACCAGCTTGAACATCAGGAATTTCATGGTTCACATACTGCTGAAGCCTGGCTTGGAGAATTTTGAGCATTACTTTACTAGCGTGTGAGATGAGTGCAATTGTGTGGTAGTGTGAGCATTCTTTGGCATTGCTTTTCTTTGGGATTGGAATGAAAACTGACCTTTTCCAGTCCTGTGGCCACTGCTGAGTTTTCCAAATTTGCTGGCATATTGAGTGCAGCACTTTCACAGCATCATCTTTCAGGATTTGAAATAGCTCAACTGGAATTCTATCACCTCCACTAGCTTTGTTCGTAGTGATGCTTTCTAAGGCCCACTTGACTTCACATTCCAGGATGTCTGTCTCTAGGTCAGTGATCACACCATCATGATTATCTGGGTTGTGAAGATCTTTTTTGTACAGTTCTTCTGTATATTCTTGCCATCTCTTCTTAACATTCTCTGCTTCCGTTAGGTCCATACCATTTCTGTCCTTTATTGAGCCCATCTTTGCATGAAATGTTCTTTTGGTATCTCTGATTTTCTTGAAGAGATCTCTAGTCTTTCCCATTCTGTTGTTTTCCTCTATTTCTTTGCATCGATCGCTGAAGAAGGCTTTTTTATCTCTTCTTGCTATTCTTTGGAACTCTGCATTCAGATGTTTATATCTTTCCTTTTCTCCTTCGCTTTTTGCTTCTCTTCTTTTCACAGCTATTTGAAAGGCCTCCCCAGACAGCCATTTTGCTGTTTTGCATTTCTTTTCCATGGGAATGGTCTTGATCCCTGTCTCCTGTACAATGTCATGAACCTCCGTCCATATTTCATCAGGCACTCTTTCAGATCTAGTCCCTTAAATCTATTTCTAACTTCCACTGTATAATCATAAGGGATTTGATTAAGGTCATACCTGAATGGTCTAGTGGTTTTCTCTATTTTCTTCAATTTAAGTCTGAATTTGGCAATAAGGAGTTCATGGTCTGAGCCACAGTCAGCTCCTGGTCTTGTTTTTGCTGACTGGATATACATATACATATACATATAGTTGATTCACAATGTTGCACAGCAGAAACTAATACAGCATTGTAAAGTAATTATACTCCACTAAAAATGCATAAATAAATGATAGATGATGTAAAAAAATAAAACTGGGACTCTTTCTAAAAGTATTTATTCAGCAATTATTGCACTGCATGGGTCACTTTTTTTTTTTTTTCCAGGTATAGCTCATTTTATTGCACTTCACTTTATTATGCTTCACAGATACTGCTTTTTTTTTTTCTTTTTTTTTTTTTCTTTTTAAACTTTACATAATTGTATTAGTTTTGCCAAATATCCAAATGAATCCACCACAGGTATACATGTGTTCCCCATCCTGAACCCTCTTCCCTCCTCCCTCCCCATTCCATCCCTCTGGGTCGTCCCAGTGCACCAGCCCCAAGCATCCAGTATCGTGCATTGAACCTGGACTGGCAACTCGTTTCATACATGATATTTTACATGTTTCAATGCTATTCTCCCAAATCTTCCCACCCTCTCCCTCTCTCTCATGGGTCACTTTGTTTCTGCTAAATGACACTATCAAAATGAGACACTTACGTTTTCGCCAAAATAGGGATATAGGTATCTTTATCTTCCTTGATGAGTACATTTTAATGCAATGGCCCTGAGATCCTTGCTGGGGGGAGGGGGAGAGGGGGATTGTGCTGATTGTAAAACTGTCAAGAGACTGGAAAAAGATTTACTTCTCCAAGGCACAGAATTTACACTGGTGAATTTTTAAAAATGAATGCTCTAAAAAAGGGAGGTCAGAGGCCTCTGATCAGGAGGAAATCTGTTTAGTGTTCAGTCTGGCCTGGGGATAGTGAAGGCCATCTTGCTCAGTATGTGTAAAAAGCCAAGGCCTTTATGTCTATTCACATAGAAAACCTGGGGATGTCAAGGTCAAGAATTCACTTGTCAGGCAGAAAGAACTCAGGCACCTGTTGTTCAGTAGCTTAGTAGTGTCTGATTCTTTGTGACCCCATGGACTGCAGTGTGCCAGGCTTTCCTGTCCTTCACTATCTCCCTGAGTTTGCTCAAACTCATGTCAATTGAGTCAGTGATGCCATTCAACAATCTCATCCTGTCAGCCTCTTCACTTGCTCTCAGTCTTTCCTGTTATGACAGTTTTTTCCAATGACTTAGCTCTTCAATTCATGTTGCCAAAGTACTGCAGCTTTGACTTCAGCATCAGTCCTCTTCAAGTAAAACATAACTTGGTTTTTAACCACATCATGGATATTGCCACTTCTCTAATCCTCTGTCCTGGCTCCTCTTCCTGTCTTTGTCTCCAGAGTCCTGTGAGGAAGTCTGAGAAGTCTGTAATGAGAAATAAATAAATAGATCATTAAAATAACTGTGAGATAGTGAGCGCTTAGGACCATTTCCAAACTGTTGTCATTGTAATGGTGAAGTGAAAGCCAGGAAGTAAAGGATTTGCTCCAGTTCAGCAGAGTGATTATGGAAACACAATGAGTATGCAGCTGCCTTAGGGAAACAGAGACCTGGGCAGAGAGAAAAATTAAGAGCTCAAGGGAATAGGGAGCCACAGAGCCATTGGCAAGGAGCTCAGAAAGAAAAAAAGAAAGAAAGAAAGAAAAAAAAAAAAAACTAATACAGAATTTTCTGAGATGTCAGTGCATTGAAGTTGCAAATCATCTCAAAGGTTTAGGTTGGTATACTTAGGAAGTACTTAACAATAGTCCCTAAAATTTTAGAATGACAGCCTGTGAGAAGATGTACACAATTTCCAACACTAAACATACTCTGATTAGTTTCACCCAGAGAAATCTGTTACACATACAACCTACACATAGATCAGAGAAATGATCATCACCTTTTCTACCAATGGTGGTTAATACATTTCACAAAGAATCACACAATAATTTCACAAAGAATCACACAATAAGGAAAAAAAAATAACTTGAAATAGCTAAAGAAACCAATTTGATTATGACAGAGTCTTTGAGTGTCTTAGGAAAAGAAACATTAAATTGCACGTATTTTAAGCCACAATTGAAAAGAACAGGATATGCGTAATGCTGAACTGCATGATATTCCTGATAAATCTCTGCTTTGGGGAAAAGTAATTACTAATGCTCTTCTGAACTTTTGGTACCTGCTATTAACCCAGTGGGAAATTTTAAATTGTAACTTACCCTGAAGTCAACCACTCATAGAAATGAATGCGTTTCTCCTTCTAACAGGAATAATAACATTCCTCTATTCCTTCTCTTGAGCGATAGGGGCTGAACATTGCATAATTAGTATGTGTATTGTTTTCCTTTAAGTATTTTTTTATTTGCGGTATTATTTCACTTAAACAAGTATAAAGTGGAAAAAATAGAGTAGGTATAATGTTTTCATTTTAAATTGTTGTCATTTTTACTTGTACTAAATGTAGAGTAAATACACTAAGGATCAGCAAAATATGTACTTGTAATCTTTTTACTTAGAACATTCACAAAAGCAGTACAAAGCAGTTTGAGTTTACTTTCAAATATTCCATTGTCTACTCATTGCCTCTTATTCCTGGCATAATGTTTTAGAATTTAAGAAGTATGATGATATAAATCACACTTTGGGGAACAATTTTGAATTTATATCACTTTCTTGTTGAAAACTTAGGAGGAAACTAAGGAGTTATAATTTGGAGAAAATTGCACTTAGAATATCAGGCAATAAATGATTTTAGGTTTAAGTAAAAAATGTTTCTGAAATCTCAGAGTTTTATGTATGCACATGGGTGCACAGGTCTGAATGACAGTATTTCTTCATCTCAAACTATCAAGTGATGTTCCAAATGACACTGTGAATGACTCATAACATTGTTTTGCTTTTATTTTTTTTCTAAAGTAGCTAATATCAAATGCATGCTTCAAAATTAATCTGTGGTATGGGCCTCTAGGTGGTGACTGATGGATGTGTGGAAGTCACTGCTGTAGTGGAGGAGAACCAAAGGACTGAAGTCTTGGGAAGTTTTGATTTCATAACTTGAAATTTGCAACACATAATTAAGTATTGAAAAGGATGTTGCATTTAGGCAGTTTATAGGAAATAGATAGACAAGAAAATTGTTGTTTGCCTTAATCTTTTCTCCCTTTTATTTATTCATAGAAATATGCAAGGATGGCAAAAATATTTCTCAAGAAGTTTTGAATTAAAGTTAATATCAGTTTCTGATATATGCATGATAATGTTCATGCACAATACGTCAACATACTCAAAAGGGAGATATTACTCTGAAAGCATAGACTTTACTATAAAAATGGGGGAAATCTTACATGGGAATGCTAATTTCTTCCCTTTTATTTCATCCTTATATAATTAATGTCATGAAATGTGTTAAACAGCAACTTTGGGAATATATCCCCAAGTTTCATAGGTACTGCTTAGGAGGTGATAAATTTGCTTAGTGCGACAAAAGACATCCTGTGAGAGCTCAATAAATACTTGTTGACTTGCTGACTAAAATAAAATATCCCCTTTCTCCTGAGAATCCAGTTGCTAAACAATTATTGAAAACATTCTAATTGCAATAATTCTAAAAATATGTTGCATTGGTAAAATTCCTCTTTATAGGCAGGAATCTTCATCAAAAATTTATGGCAGTTAAATTAAGTAGCCTAGAAAACAGATCAAAAAGACTACTACACAATGGCAATGGAAAAGAATAGGTTTTAATACAGTAATTCTATTTAGAAAATGCTCGTTTTCAAACTGTTATTCTACTACTAGTGTACAAACAGGAATATGGGATTGACTTAAACATTTTACTCCTACTTATGTAAATTATGATAATCAAAGCACGTTGAAAATAAGATGCTAAAACATTGCAACATTAAAATAACTTTTAACACCCCTCAGAGTCGTCGCCCAATGAAAGAAAAAGAATATATGCAAAGCCATGATATAGTGAAACATATATAGTGAGGCATGAATAAATATTGGTACTTTTTAAAATTGTAAATCAACTTTATTGAGGCCTAATTTACATTTAAGAAATGACATCCATTTTAAGTGTATGTTTTTAATGATAAAAGCATATCATATACTATGATGTTACCTGTATTCCTATGTACCGATCCTATCAAAGTAGAAAGCATTTTTAAAACCTTCAAAACTTTTCCCATGTTTTTTCTCCCCAGTCCCAAGTAATAATTGACAGACTTTCTAAGACTATACATTAATGCCCTACTCTACAATTTCATGTAAATGAAATTGAACACTACAGATTTTTCTGCCTGGCTTGTTTTGCCCAGTATTATGGGATCATAAATGCTTTGGAATATATGAGTAGTTCACAGCTTTCCATTGCTAAATAGTGGTCCAATATACTGAAGTTTCTGTTCAGACATTCAGCTGTGTCTGACTCTTTATGATTCCGTGGACCGCAGCATGCTAGTCTCTTCTGTCATCTACTATCTCCAGGAGTTTGCACAAATTCATGTCCATTATTCACTGATGCTATCTAAGCATCTCATGCTCTGTTGTTCCCTTCTCATTTTGCCTTCAGCCTTTCCCAGCATCAGGGTGTTTCCCAATGAGTTGGCCCGTCACATCAGGTGGCCAAAGTATTGGAGCATCAGCTTCAGCAGCAGTCCTCTCAGTGAATATTCAGGATTGATTTCCTTTAGAATTTACTGGTTGATCTTGCAGTCTCTCAACAAGGGACTGTTAACCGAGCATCATTTCTGCTTTGGCACAGCCACATCATTCTTTCTGGAGCTATTATTAATGACCTCCACCCTTCCCTAGTAGCATATTAGACACCTTCGAATCTTGAGTGCTTATCTTCTGGCATCCTATCTTTTTGACTTTTCGTTCTGTTCATGGTATTCTCATGCAAGAATATTAGAATGAGTTGCCATTTCCTCCTCCAGTATCAGTTCAGTCTCTCAGCTGAGTACGACTCTTTGCCAAGCCATGGACTACAGCACGCCAGGCTTCCCTGTCCATGATCAAATCTCAGAGCTTGCTAAAATTCATTTCCATCGAGTCAGTGATATCATCCAGCCATCTCATCCCCTGTTTTCCCTTCTCCTCCTGCCTTCAATCCTTCAACATGCCTCATTGCCCTCCTATTCCCCCACCCTGCAGAAAAAATAAGGGATCAAGGGATCTAGTCCCTTGATTCTATTTCTAACTTCCACTGTGTAATCATAAGGGATTTGATTTAGGTCATACCTGCATGGTCTAGTGGTTTTCCCTATTTTTTTCAATTTAAGCGTCAACTTGGCAATAAGGCTATTATTCTTATAGCTTTATTAAATACAATATAAGTTAGCATGAACATCTAATAATTAATTATCACAGTTAAGCAGAAGTGGACTCATTTCAGCACAACATCTTATGTCTATCAGATCAGATCAGTCGCTCAGTCGTGTCCGACTCTTTGCAACCCCATGAATCGCAGCACGCCAGGCCTCCCTGTCCATCACCAAACCCCGAAGTTCACTCAGACTCATGTCCATTGAGTCAGTGATGCCATCCAGCCATCTCATCCTCTGTCATCCCCTTTTCCTCCTGCCCCCAATCCCTCCCAGCATCAGAGTCTTTTCCAATAAGTCAAATCTCATGAGGTGGCCAAAGTACTGGAGTTTCAGCTTTAGCATCATTCCTTCCAAAGGAATCCCAGGGCTGATCTCCTTCAGAATGGACTGGTTGGATCTCCTTGCAGTCCAAGGGACTCTCAAGAGTCTTCTCCAACACCACAGTTCAAAAGCATCAATTCTTTGGCGCTCAGCCTTCTTCACAGTCCAACTCTCACATCCATACATGACCACAGGAAAAACCATAGCCTTGACTAGACGAACCTTTGTTGGCAAAGTAATGACTCTGCTTTTGAATATGCTATCTAGGTTGGTCATAACTTTCCTTACAAGGAGTAAGCATTTTTTAATTTCATGGCTGCAGTCATCATCTATAGTGATTTTGGAGCCCAGAAAAATAAAGTCTGACACTGTTTCCACTGTTTCCCCATTTATTTCCCATGAAGTGGTGGGACTGGATGCCATGATCTTCGTTTTCTGAATGTTGAGCTTTAAGCCAACTTTTTCACTCTCCACTTTCACTTTCATCAAGAGGCTTTTTATGTCACTTTCTGACATAAGGGTGGTCTCATCTGTATATCTGAGGTTACTGATATTTCTCCGGGCAATCTGGATTCCAGCTTGTGTTTCTTCCAGTCCAGTGTTTCTCATGATGTACTCTGCATAGAAGTTCAATAAGCAGGGTAACAATATACAGCCTTGATGAACTCCTTTTCCTATTTGGAACCAGTCTGTTGTTCCATGTCCAGTTCTAACTGTTGCTTCCTGACCTGCATGCAGATTTCTCAAGAGGCAGATCAGGTGGTCTGGTATTCCCATCTCTTTCAGAATTTTCCACAGTTTATTGTGATCCACAAAGTCGAAGGCCTTGGCATAGTCAATAAAGCAGAAATAGATGTTTTTCTGGAACTCTCTTGCTTTTTCCATAATCCAGCAGATGTTGGCAATTTGATCTCTGGTTCCTCAGCCTTTTCTAAAACCAGCTTGAACATCTGGAAGTTCACGGTTCACGTATGGCTGAAGCCTGGCTTGGAGAATTTTGAGCATTACTTTACTAGCGTGTGAGATGAGTGCAATTGTGTGGTAGTGTGAGCATTCTTTGGCTTTGCTTTTCTTTGGGATTGGAATGAAAACTGACCTTTTCCAGTCCTGTGGCCACTGCTGAGTTTTCCAAATTTGCTGGCATATTGAGTGCAGCACTTTCACAGCATCATCTTTCAGGATTTGAAATAGCTCAACTGGAATTCTATCACCTCCACAAGCTTTGTTCATAGTGATGCTTTCTAAGGCCCACTTGACTTCACATTCCAGGATGTCTGGCTCTAGGTCAGTGATCACACCATCGTGATTATCTGCGCCGTGAAAATCTTTTTTGTACAGTTCTTCTGTGTATTCTTGCCATCTCTTCTTAATATCTTCTGCTTCTGTTAGGTCCATACCATTTCTGTCCTTTATTGAGCCCATCTTTGGATGAAATGTTCCTTTGGTATCTCTGATTTTCTTGAAGAGATCTCTAGTCTTTTCCATTCTGTTGTTTTTTCTATTTCTTTGCATTGATTGCTGAAGAAGGCTTTCTTATCTCTTCTTGCTATTCTTTGGAACTCTGCATTCAGATGTTTATATCTTTCCTTTTCTCCTTTGCTTTTTGCTTCTCTTCTTTTCACAGCTATTTGTAAGGCCTCCCCAGACAGCCATTTTGCTTTTTGCATTTCTTTTCTATAGGAATGGTCTTGATCCCTGTCTCCTGTACAGTGCCACGAACCTCATTTCATAGTTCATCAGGCACTCTATCTATCAGATCTAGGCCCTTAAATCTATTTCTAACTTCCACTGTATAATCATAAGGGATTTGATTTAGGTCATACCTGAATAGTCTAGTGGTTTTCCCTACTTTCTTCAATTTAAGTCCAAATTTGGCAATAAGGAGTTCATGGTCTGAGCCACAGTCAGCTCCTGGTCTTGTTTTTGCTGACTGTATAGAGCTTCTCCATCTTTGGCTGAAAAGAATATAATCAATCTCATTTCGGTGTTGACCATCTTGTGTCTATAGACTCTCAGAAATAATAATAGACAGTTGGGTTCTTTGGTACTGAAGGCAGCTGGGAAAGGTTTGTTTTCCTTTGAAACAGGAAATTTTACTTCTCTTCCTCCTGTCATGCAGAGGGCATGCATTGGCTTTCTCTGGCTGCTGTGAAAATTATCACTAGGATAATTTAGGGGAGATGTTTATGTTTACCTAAGTTTAATAGTTTGTGAGTAGCTTCAGTACTTTTGCCTAGAAAATCCCATGGACGGAGGAGCCTGGTAGGTTCCAGTCCATGGGGTCGCTAGAGTCGGACACGGCTGAGCGACTTCACTTTCACTTTTCACTTTGATGCATTGGAGAAGGAAATGGCAACCCACTCCAGTGTTCTTGCCTGGAGAGTCCCAGGGACGGGGAAGCCTGGTGGGCTGACGTCTATGGGGTCGCAAAGAGTCAGACACGACTGAAGTGACTTAGCAGCAGCAGCAGCAGCTTCAATGTAGATGACATTTACTGAGGTTGAAAAGGTTCTCCACTTTGAAGACCCCAACTTGTCATTGAGAACTCTAACATTTTGCTTTCATCGGTGCATTTGCTCTGAAACCAAGAGGTTATCAGTGGAGTACTAAGCTGATCAACACACCGCAAGAATGAAAAAGAGAGATAAGCTAAAAGTGGACGGCAGTGGATAAGATGGTTGGATGGCACCTCTGGCTCAATAGACATGGGTTTGAGCAAACTCCAGGAGATGGTTAAAGACAGGGAAGCCTGGTATGGTGCAGTCCATGGGGCCACAAAGAGTGTCCCATGTCCATAGACATGGGGACATGACTGAGTGACTGAACAGCCAAAGCTTAAATTATAATATAATGTTTTTTCATCACTACCTATGTTTTGTTTTCTTTTTAACCAAACCATAGGTGCTGGAAAAAATGGTCAATACAGAATACTCATAGTACACACACACACAATGCACACCTGACAACACATTTATTTGTATCAATTGTTTAAAATTCTATACTATAGATTTTCAGAGATTAAATTTACAACATCTTAACTTTAAAAAAAAATGCTTTTAATGGAAAAAGAAAAAAAAAAAAAGCTATTATGGTCAAGTAAGGAGCTCAAAAGGGCTTCCCAAGTGGCTTAGTGTGTAAAGAAAGTGAAAGTAAAAGTTGCTCAGTCTTGTCCTAGTCTTTGAGACCCCGTGGACTATACAGTCCGTGGGATTCTCCAGTCAAAAATAATGGAATGGGTAGCCATTCTCTTCTCCAGGGGATCTTCCCAACTCAGGGATGGAATCAGGGTCTCCTATATTGCAGTTGGATTACTTACCAGCTGAGCTACCAGGGAAGCCTATTCATCTGTAATGCAGGAGACACAGGAGATGTGAGTTCGATGCTGCATTGGGAAGACTCCCTGGAAGACGGCATGGCAACCCACTGTAGTATTTTTGCCTGGATAATCCCACAGACAGAGGAGCCTGACAGGCTACAATCCATAGGGGTACAAAGAGTCAGACACAGCTGAAGTGACTCAGCACGCACAGGCAAGTAATTTAAAAACTACATTTACCAGATTGATGCCAAGGCTAGGTACATAAACCAAGTATTTTTAAAATAAATAATGTTTCTAATATAGAATCTGTTCAAATTTGGATATTTTACTCTACAGAAATGTATATTTTTTACAGAAGTATATTTATTTTACATAATAATGGTTCATTTGGATAATGTCATTCATATGTATGTTTATCTTGATATTAATTATATTCTCTACTTAAATGTACATTTGAATTTTAAGATTCTAGAGCTCATCATTTATCTAGTAATAATGATAAGCAAAAATTATGGATTAATTGAAATTATAAGAAACATTTCTATAGAATATAATTCAAAATTTTCAAGCATGAAATGGCAGTACTAACACGAGGATTTCCAGCAAAATCAGTTAATTAGCCCTGAATCATGATGTTACTATCTTTATACATGATTCTTTAGCTGTGAACTGTCTGTAGACTGCATGTAAATGATGAAAAGAGTCTGATAGCCTTGACATATATTCAGCTTAATCTAAGATGCAACTGGTCTTATCTTTGTCACTGATGATAGTAAAGTGAAAAAATATTTTTAGTTATATTATAAAATACAGCTATTAACTCATTAATTATTAAAATCACACATTTTTGTTATTTAGTCTACATTATGCAATTTAAGAGAGAGTCTTGAGATATTAACTATATATTAACTATAATTATTTTCAATTAATTTTGAAAAATAACAATTTGTTAATTTGAATAAATGGGGATTGTCCTGTGAAAACATTGAGGGAAACTATAATCCTCCTGGAAAGTGAAAGTGATAGTCACTCAGTAATGTCCAACTATTTGAGATCCATGAACTGTAAACTGTCAGCCTTTGTCCATGGAATTTTCCAGGCAAGAACACTGCAGTGGGTAACCATTCCTTCTTCAGTGAATCTTCTTGAACCAGGGATCAAAGATGGTTCTCCTTCATTGCAGGCAGATTCTTTACCGTCTGAGCCACAAGGGACGTCCATAACCTTCTTTGCATATTTAAAAAAAATTTTAGTGCTTTATTTCAAGTATATACCAACACTAATGTGATGTGAAATCTTGATGTGAAATTGTTTAAACAGCATAATATTAAAGATCATAAGCAAAATACATAAATATAAGACAGTAATTACTTTTCTAATTTATTGCCTTCTTTATTTTTCCCTATGCCTAGCAATTAGCCTAAGTTTAGTTCCAAAATAAATAAAACATTTTCAAACACATTTGGTAATACCTCAGCTACTCAGTTCACTTTCTTCTATCTCCATAAAAATTAGGGTGAATGTTTCATTTTTCTGTCAGTTCAGTCCAGTCAGTTCAATTCAGTCGATCAGTCATGTCTGACTATGTGTGATTCCATGAATCACAGCACGCCAGGCCTCCCTGGCCATCACCAACTCCCGGAGTTCACTCAGACTCATGTCCATCGAGTTGGTGATGCCATCCATCCATCTCATCCTCTGTCATCCCCTTCTCCTTCTGCCCCCAATACCTCGCAGGATCAGGGTCTTTTCCATTGAGTCAACTCTTCGCATGAGGTGGCCAAAGTATTGGAGTTTCAGCTTCAGCATCAGTCCTTCCAAAGAACACCCAGAACTGATCTCTTTTAGGATGGGCTGGTTGGATCTCCTTGCAGTTCAAGGGACTCTCAAGAATCTTCTCCAACACCATAGTTCAAAAGCATCAATTCTTCGGCACTCAACTTTCTTCAGAGTCCAACTCTCACATCCATACATGACCACAGGAAAAACCATAGCCTTGACTAAACGGACCTTTGTTGGCAAAGAAATGTCTCTGCTTTTCAATATGCTATCTAGGTTGGTCATAACTTTCCTTTCAAGGTGTAAGCATCTTTTAATGTCATAGCTTCAATCACCATTTGCAGTGATTTTGGAGCCCCCCAGAAAATAAAGTCTGACACTGTTTCCACTGTTTCCCCATCTATTTGCCATGAAGTAATGAGACTTGATGCCATGATCTTAGTTTTCTGAATGTTGAGCTTTAAGCCAACTCTCTCACTCTCCTCTTTCACTTTCATCAAGAGGCTTTTTAGTTCTTCTTCACTTTCTGCCACAAGGGTGGTGTCATCTGCATATCTGAGGTTATTGATATTTCTCCCAGCAATCTTGATTCCAGCTTGTGCTTCTTCCAGCCCAGGATTTCTCATAATGTACTCTGCATAGAAGTTAAATAAGCAGAGTGACAATATACAGCCTTGATGTACTCCTTTTCCTATTTGGAACCAGTCTGTTGTTCCATGTCCAGTTCTAACTGTTGCTTCCTGACCTGAATATAGGTTTCTCAAGAGGCAGAGCAGGTGGTCTGATATTCCCATCTCTTTCAGAATTTTCCACAATATATTTTGATCCACTCAGTCAAAGGCTTTGGCATAGTCAAGAAAGCAGAAATAGATCTTTTTCTGGAACTCTCTTGCTTTTTCCATGATCCAGCAGATGTTGGCAATTTAATCTCTGGTTCCTCTGCCTTTCCTAAAACCAATTTGAACATTTGGAAGTTCTTGGTTCATGTATTGCTGAAATCTGGCTTGGAGAATTTTGAGTATTACTTTACTAGCATGTGAGATGAGTGCAATTGTGAGTTAGTTTGAGCATTATTTGGCATTACCTTTCTTTGGGATTAGAATGAAAACTGACCTTTTCCAGTCCTGTGGCCACTGATGAGTTTTCCAAATTTGCTGGCATATTAAGTGCAGCACTTTCACAGCATCTTCTTTCAGGATTTGGAATAACTCAACTGGAATTCCATCACCTCCACTAGCTTTGTTCACAGGGATGCTTTCTAAGGCTCACTTGACTTCACATTCCAGGATGTCGGGCTTTAGGTGAGTGATCACACCATGGTGATTATCTGGGTCATAAAGGTATTTTTTGTACAGTTCTTCTGTATATTCTTGCCACCTCTTTTTAATATCTTCTGCTTCTGTTAGGTCCATACCATCTCTGTCCTTTATTGAGCCCATCTTTGCATGAAATGTTCCCTTAAGTCTTCATAGAACCATTCAAATTCAGCTTTTCTAACATTAGTTACTGGAGCATAGACTTGGATTACTCTGCTATTGAATGTTTGGCTTGCAAACAGACAGATATCATTTCATTATTTTTGAGAATGCACCCAAGTATTGCATTTTGTACTCTTTTGTTGACTATAATGGCTACTCCATTTCTTCTAAAAGAGTCTTGCCCACAGTAGTAGATATAATGGTCATCTGAATTAAATTCACCCATTCCAATCCATTTTAGTTCACTGATTCCTAAAATATTGATGTTTACTCTTTCCATCTCCTGGTTGACCACTTCCATTTTACCTTGATTCATAGACCTAATATACCAGGTTCCTACGCAATATTGTTCTTTGTAGCATTGGACTTTACTTTCACCACCAGATGCATCCACCCCTGGGCATTGTTTCCACTTTGTCTCAGCCTCTTATTCCTTCTGGAGCTATTTCTCTGCCCTATTCCAGTATCATATTAGGCACCTACCAACCTGGGGAATTCATCTTTCAGTGTCATGTCTTTTTTTCTTCTTTTTCATACTGTTTTTGGGGTATGAAACAATATTCTAGCACCAATGGACTCTGGTATTTCACCAGGATTATGTCCATTTATCATCTGTATAATGGCTACCTGAAGGCAGACTATGCTGCATGCTATGTCGTTTTATTCACATCTAACTCTGTGCAACCTCATGGACTGTAGCCTACAAGGCTCCTCTTTTCTGGGGATTCTCCAGGCAAGAATACTGGAGTGGGTTTTCATGCCCTCCTCCAGGGGATCGTCCCGACCCAGGGATCAAACCTGTGTCTCCTGTGTCTTGCAGGTATATTCTTGACCACTAATACAGTCTGCCTTAGAGAAGACTAAACTCTGTTGAAGAGTAGAAACTTAAAAAAAGAAGTGTGTCTTACAAGAGTACTGGAGTGGATAGACATTCCAGGGGATTTTTCCCAACCCAGGAATTGAACCTGGGTCTCCTACATCATAGCCAGATTTTTTACTGTCTGAACCACGAGGGAGTCCATTTCAAAATAAATGGTGTGTTTAATTCTAAGATATCTGTTATGAGTTTAGAGATGAGAGTTTGCTTTTCTTTGGGAGCTCATAGCAAAATATCCCCATTGAAAGCTCCCAGGACTGCACAGATCAAAGCTAAAGAAAACTTAACCAGGTATGAGAAAAGCAGAGGAGACTTGGAAATCAGAGAATAAAAATTGTTTGATGACATTCCAATCAGGCAAACACATGTATCAGCACCCCATTTCTCTTCTCCAACCTGGTATATAAAGTCCAGAAGCCTGAAAAGAAGAAGATAAGAAATTCCATGTGATTATTATACTAGGTAGGTACTGCTCATAGAGCAGCCTTATTTCTGATCCATTTTCCTTAGTGGCTTCCCTGGTAACTCAGTTGGTAAAGAATCTGCCCGCAATGCAGGAGACTCCAGTTTGATTCCTGGGCCAGAAAGATCTGCTGGAGAAGGGATAGGCTACCCACTCCAGTATTCTTGGGTTTCCCTTATGGCTCAGCTGATAAGGAATCTGCCTGAAATGAGGGGTATCCAGTATTCTGCCTTGGGGAATTCCATGGACTGTATAGTTCATGCGCTTGCAAAGAGTCGAACAAAACTGAGCAACTTTCACTTTCTTTTACTCCCTTAGTGGAAATTCTTTTTTTTTTTTTCTTTACTTTTATTTATTTTATTTTTTAACTTCACAATATTGTATTGGTTTTGCCATATATCAACATGAATCCGCCACAGGTATACACGTGTTCCCCATCCTGAACCCTCCTCCCTCCTCCCTCCCTGTACCATCCCTCTGAGTCATCCCAGTGCACCAGCTCCAAACATCCAGTATCGGGCATAGAACCTGGACTGGAGATTCGTTTCATATATGATATTATACATGTTTCAATGCCATTCTCCCAAATCATCCCACCTTCTCCCTCTCCCACAGAGTCCACAAGACTGTTCTATATACATCAGTGTCTCTTTTGCTGTTTTGTATACAGAGTTAGAGAGTGTCTTGTTAGGTTTAGAGACTGGATGAAAATGGACGGTAGCCCATCAGGCTCCTCTGTCCATGGAATTTCCAAGGCAAGAATACTGAAGTGGGTTGCCAGTCCCCTGTCCAGAGGATCTGCTCGACCCAAAAATCAAACCCAGGCTCCTGCATTGCAGGCAGATTCTTTACCTTCTGAACCACCAGCGAAGACCCCCAAAAATAATGCATCAAAAGGCAAATTGTTTATGGCTGGAGAATCAGATGGTTACATGCAAAATCTAGAAACTGAATAAGTTGGCTGTTCAACCATTGTCCTGTTTTTCACCTTCTTGCCCCTTGTTGTGGAGCTCATCTTGCTTTGTTGGTGATTCCACCTGTGCTAGGGGTAATCATAGTGAGAAATAAAATAATGCAAATAATAGAAGGATGTAGATATTCAGCCAATATATAAGTCTATTTTCAAAAACTCAGAGACATTGAGGAAAATAACACTTTCATACCATCGTGCTGCTTTGCAGATAAGCATCACTGTCTGGAAGGGCACCTTAAGATTTTCCATGGGATGGACATAAAATAAAGTTAAACTTGATTTGCTATACAGAGGGTTTGTCGTGAAGGGCTGTGTCTGGCAAATTTTGTAATTCTAATAGTTTCCCATTAATTTCCTCTTCCATGGAAACATTAAGCTTCCTGTGTGCGCCATTCACAAAGCAAATGGATATAAGGCAAATACAACTTTGATGTGAAACACAGCCTTATCTAACTTAATTTCCACATGGCAAGAGAGAGAATTCATAGACAGAAAATATTCTGCTCAAATGTTGAACAGGACAATCACTTTCCCAGATGGAAAATAGATTTCTACTGGGGTTGAATAGAGGAATGGGTAGAGAAAAGATCTTTCTCAAGCAGTGGTTAAAAAAAAAATTAAAAAATGACCATGGACTTCTTCGGCAGTCCAATGGTTATAACACTGCTTCCAATGCAGAAGCAGGGGCTCAACTAAGATCCCGTGGGCCAAGCAGCACAGTAAAAAAAAAAAAAAAAAAAAAAAAAAAAGACCAAGAAATATATGATCATGAGACACATCTGAGACAAGGATTAACATTTCAAATTATTTTCCATATACAAATTATAATTAGGATGGAATGGAGGATAGCTTCTAAGTCTGAGTTATAAGAAATATTCATCATTTTGAAAGAAGAAAGTAACCTTTTGGTTAGCATATTTAAAGAAAGTTTTAGAAAGAAATAGAACCTAAAAAGGATAAGTAGTCAACATTTTGGAAAGGTAGAAAGAAGAGTTAAGACCATCTGTGTAGGATTAAATTTATGATTTCATTTTTAGCTGGGAGAATATGCATAAAGTTGTAAAAAATAAATAGATACATTTGCCTGTTTTGGGAAGAACATTGACTTAGAATGTAACAGTCCTGGAAATGGACAAGCTGGGGCTCTAGATTTGGAAAATATGGATAAATTCCTAGGTGCTACCTATGTGTTTCTGGAAAATCATTTATCTTACCTAATCCTCTTCTTCTTCATTTATATAATAAGGATAATGACTGTATCTACCAAGTAAAATGGATAATAATTCTTGCAATACCTTTCAAATACAAACTCAAGCACTCAAAACACCATAGTTTGTTATTATTTCTTAATGAAAATTCTTGGATTTTCATAATTTAACCTTTATTTCATTGACAATAAAGAATAATAATAAATTTTTTCAAACTGGCAATTGAAGTAGTCAGTGTTGATCTCTAATGAAAAATTTCCTATCTCTAATGAGAAGTGTGAAACTGAGTAGAGAATGGATGATATAGTCAGTTTGTGGCCTTGAGAACATAGAAAGACAGTGTTCATATTAACACATTTTAGGTAATATCCGATTATTGGAGGAGGAAATGGCAACCCATGCCAGTATTCCTGCCTGGAAAATCCCATGGATAGAGAAGCCTGGCAGGATACAGTCCATTGGACCACAAAGAGTCAGACACAATTGACTGAGTATGCACACACACACACATACACACACACACATACATCCTGAAGATTATTGTAGGAAAAACTATGGAAACTATATCTTTTTTTGAATGACACTTATAGGTCTAAAAATATTTTAATATTTTTTCATTGTATTCACCAAAACTTATTAAGTTGATGTATGAAATATTTGTCCCATTAGTTTAAGATTTATTTCAGAGAACTGTACTGTTTATTTAAGACTTTTTTACTATTTTAACAGTGTAGTGAAAAATTTGAAATGTTGAAATAACTGCATACTTTCAATACAATCCAGAGAATAATTAAATATTTTAGTTCTCAAGTGTAAACCTATTCATTAAAAAAGATGTAACTATAAGAAACAAGAATCTGAAATTTATTTTAAATATAAAATAATATTAGGCATCAGAAGTTGTTTTTAAGACCATCTCAGAAATTACAGATAGAAAATTAAAGGCTAGTTGATTTACCCTAAGTGAAATCAATATAAATATTGTCAAGAAAATATAAGTATTTGTCAACATTAAATAAAATGGAATTAAATGTAAATAATATGCAAAAATGTAAAATAGTACATACTGTATGTTCTACATGATTCCATTTATATAAGGTTCAATTTTAGCAAATCTAAATTACAATGTCAGAAGCTAAGATTATTAAGCTACTCTGATACTAGTGCTTTGTCTCTGAAGATATTATTTCTCTTGTTGCCAGTTGACTTTGTTAGGTTTTAATACAAGGAAGTCACTGAAGGAGAATGGAAGACAGGAAGAAGCAGAAAGGACTTATTCCATCCTATTTGTTTGCTTTCCTATGAGACTAGCCACAGAGATGGTTCTTCACCCGTGCAATGGCTGTAAGTTAGCACCTTCAGGTTTTTTTTTTTTTGTTTTTTTTTTGTACTTCCATTAACAGAACCTTCCTATATATGGGGAAAGGTTATATATATATATATATATATATATATATATATATATATATATATATATATGATGGAGGTGGACAAACCCCCCAGATATGCATTCAGAAAGCTGGAGACCCAAGAAAGCCCATGTCTGAGTTCCAACATGAGTCCAAAGGACTGATACCCAGGAGATCCAAGGGTGTAGCTGGGACAGCTGATGTTTCAATTTGAGTCTGAAGGCAGAAAAAGACTAACATCCCAGTTCAAGGAAGTCACATGGGAGGAATTCCCTGTTTCTCAGGTTTTTTGTTCTGATCAAATATTTAACTAATTGTATGAATTCCACCCACTCTGAGAAAGGCAGTCAGCTTTCTTCAGTCTATTAGCTTAAATGTTGTTTTCGTTGTTTAGTCGCTAAGTCATGTCCAACACTTTTTTGCAATCCTAAGGACGGACTATAGCCTGCCAGCCTTCTCTGTCTATGGGATTTCTCAGGCAAGAGTACTGAACTGGGTTGCCATTTCTTTCTACAGGGAATCTTCCTGACCCAGGAATCAAATCTGTGTCTCCTGTATTGTCAGGCAGATTCTTTACCAGTGAGCCACCAAGGAAGCCCCCACTTAAATGTTAAGCTCATCCTTAAGTATTCTTACAAAACACTCAGCATTGTATTTGATCAACATCTAGCCATTCCATGACCTAGTCAAGTTAACAGTTTAAATGAAATGATATATCTATCCAAGTTTCTAGATTCTAATACCCCTAAACTTTCTTCTTTGTCATGGCAAGGGGGTACTTCTTCCCGAAGTTATTATTTCAGTATTCTCTGTGTCCCTGTTTCGCATTTCTTTGTCCAACAGCTTATATATTCCATCCTCACATTAACCTCTCAAAATTGAAATAACTAGCTTAACTTCTGCTTTTTTGATAGGACCTGGTTAGGTCAGCATATGGTCTCGAGAGTGGTACCAGTAAACAAACCCTTAAAAATGAGAATTCACAATTCATTTGTATATATCTTTGCATATGATATCAGTTATATAGATGATGAAAAGTGAGATAATAGCAATTAGTGACATGTAGGAGTATTATGAATAATTAATTCCAAACAAGAGTTTTTATGACCAAATGACTGTTGCATTTGTTTTTCATGGTAAGAAGAATAAATACCAGGCCTGTGAAATGGAATAGCTTTTTCTGACCATCCTGAAAACCTGGAAGTCAGGACAGTGGCTCCCTGTAGGGATTGCATTTGTGAGGAGACATGAAGAGAATTGCAGAGATTTTATAAAATACATTTTCTTAACATGATTAACAGGTTAAAATATTAAATATTTAACAGATTAAAATATTCATTCCCTTTGTAAAAACTTATCAAGAAATAAAATTGTTTATGCAGTATTATTTTTGTCTTTTCATATCGCAATAGCATTTTCCAAAAAAAGTGGGATATAACACTAAATAGAAGATCATGTTGAGGACAATTTGAATATAAAAAATAATCATGACACTAATAAATTATAGCAAATTGAATTAACTAAAAAATTAATTGAATCCATGAAAAGAGAGAAAAGAGTGGAGAAAGTTTATAAATGTATAGCAAATAACATTTTAAAAATCACCATTTTTTAGGTAATTTAAAGCAAAGATTATCAAGCAAACATTCAGGCAAAAATAATCAAGATATGCTAAATTCATAGTGTGAATGTTTTTGAGGAACAGACCACTTATACAGTTTCAGAAAATCACCTTATAATTTGTTTTTAATTGCACATTAAAAATATATCTTTATAAGAATGAAATCTATCATTCTCCTCCTTTTGATCAAATTTTGATCAAATTTTCTGTCATTAATACTGAACAACTTCCTAGAATGTCATAAAGCAGGAGTGAAAGGCATCATCTATTTAATGCTCTTCCCAGAAATTACTGACCAGAATGAAGTCAAAGACAGAGATAAATTGGCAATGTAAGACATATTCTAGGGTAACTGGTCTGGACTCTTCAAAGGTAGAAGGTCGTAAAGAATAGAGAGAAGCAGTGGGAATGGTTTAACCTGAAAGGGTTAAAAGAGACTTTATAGAAATGTGCAATGTATGAGACTGAATTGAAAAATTAAAAGATAAAAGAGAAATGGTGAAGCCAGCTGGGGATTTTCTTTGATTGTACTGTTGTATCACTGTTGAGTTCAAAAGTAATTTGTAGTAATTTTGTTATGGTTACATAGGAATGAATGTCCTTTTTTCTGAAAGATACTTGTCAGATAATTTAGGAATGGAAGGTCTTGACATCTACAATGATTTAGCGAAAAGTAAAATAGAAATAGAACAGGTTTGGAAAGATTTTAATATTTGATGCATCTGTTTGAAGCATGTGGTATACATTTGAAATAAAATGGAATAAAAATGGTTTAATTAAAATGCATACACACATATTCTTTTTCATCAGGGTTTTTTCAAAATTCCATGCATAGTAAAGATAGAAAATATTAATTTATTAATTAATAAAAGAAAAATACCTTTAAAACCAATATTTTACTTTCATAAACTTCATACTTTACAAGTATCCTAAAGTGTACACATATGCTTCTCTGGTAAATATCACCACAAATTTTCTCACATTAAAAAAAAAAGAAAAAAAAAGAATGTGATGGAATGAAATATAGAACTAAGAAAACTACATTAGTCCTTTTAACTAATTTTAGCCTGTTGTTAAAAATGCAAATATTTGTAATAAATAAGAATTTTTTTCTGCTAAGCTTTATATTTGACTTCTTTACCATGACTTGATTTTTTTTTTTTACATTATCATGTTTAGAAGGAATTCCTTGTAAATATAACAGTGGATTGGCTTAACTTTTGGGTATTTCTACCAATAGTGTCAATATTTGAATTTCAGATTTATATACAGGCTAATATATCATAGAAAAATATCAGGAAAAAGCAAATAGCAAAATGAAACTGAATATATAGAGAACTTAAATGATCCATTTATTATACTGAAAGTGTTATAACTCATTTTAAGAAGTTACTCCTATGTTGAAAATTAAACTTTTCACGTGCTACAGAATTGCAAATGGAGAAACAAAACATCAAAAAATTTTTAAAACAAACAAGCAAAAAGTAATGACAATGGACTTCCCTTGTCCAGTGGTTAAGACTGCGGTTCCACTGCAGAAAGCATAAGTTTGATCCCTGATCAGGGGAAGACCACAGGCCGTGTGGTGCTGCCAAAAGAAAAAAAGAAGAAACAAAAAAGTTAAATCAGCCTTTGATGCTTTTCTTTGCAAGTAAATTAAAATGAAATGTTTATTAAATTTAATGTTTATTTCTATCTCATTAGAATGTGGTTACAAATGACCTTTACTCTCACTAGAACAATAAGATCAGCCATTATAAGTTAAAAGTCATAACCCTCTCCTTCCTGTCAGAGCACTAAACATAAGAAAATCTAAATAAAGTCCAAATAAAGAATTGTCTTTTGTAGGACAAACATTCCAGAGTTATGTTCATTCTAGAAACATAACAGAATAATAAGTGAACACAGAGACACTTAATGGCCAAATGTAAGCCAGCAAGATGAAATAGGATTCTCAGCATCTCCAGTCACTAAGTGAGTCTCCTCCTACATGTAAATACATACCCTGACCATCTTCAGCAAGTATAATAAATTTGAAGAGGATGCCAATAGCTGGGAACCAGGAAGTAGAGTTGAAACAGGTGCCCCAAAAGATATAAAGGGCATCCCAGGGTACAAAGCAGCTACCTGAGACTCAGTATTTTGGACAGAAAAGGAGGACACAGACATATACTCCCTGAAAAAGAATGGCCTACACTGTCAGCCAACTACCTAATAAAAGCCATGGACCAGAAAGTGTGGTAAGGAGGATTTGAGAAATCTAAAAATTGGGACAGGAGTAGAGGATATAGAAAACATCAACAGAAACAAACACCCCCCTCCCAAAAAAAAAACCCAAAAACAAACAAAAAAATCTTGGCACCAGGTTGCAAAAAGAAGGACCCCCCCAATAATAGAGAACAATTATATCAGAACTGTAAATCAGCATAAGATACTTAGATTTCATTAGATCCAATTTCTACTGAACATAGGGCTTAATTATGCCCTCAAAATGTTTGAAGTTAGTGAACTGAATCTAATAATAGCTATAAAAAGTCCAGATGTTTCTAAGCTACTGACTATATATTGGTCATACACGCTAGCATCTAGATAGAGTATGAGGTATGCCTTTTTCTGGAAATTATATTATTTATATCATCATCCAGTATTTTGTTTTATTTTGTTTTGTTGTAGACAGTGGCCCACATACAAAGAAGATTGTACAATTACCAAGTACCACAAACACATACCCACAATCAAGAGAAAAATGTATTGATGGAAAAAGATTTTGGGGTAATAAAAACCTTTAGAGTATGAAAAATATAAAATAAAGCACCTCCTGGAAAAATGATAAATGCATAAAAAGATAGTGATTTTTCAATGTAGAAATGACAAGCTATAAAAAGAAGCAAATGGAAATATTAGAACTGAAAAAATTCATAATGTTAGTAAAAACAATCCATCAGTAAATTCACAATGGGTTAGATGCAACAGAAGAAAAAGTAGATCAGCCAACTTAAAGCTAGTTTCTACATTATGTCAATGAAGAGGAATTAAAAGCAATTCAGTAAATGTAAACAGAATATCCAAGATCTGTAGAAAATATCAAATGTTCTATTATGCATGTGATTGGAGACCCAGGAGGAGAGCAGAGAGAAAATTGGATACAAGACATATTTGGAGAGACAGTGGCCAAGAATTTTTCCAAAATGTTGTTAGTGCCTCAACTCAGGGATCCAAGAAGCTCACTTTATAAAAAATAGGATAAATACAAAGAAAATAAAATGAGGTACATCAAAATCAAAAGGCTGAGAGCTAAATATAAAAAGGAAATCATAGAAATTGTTGGGCTTGGGGGGAAGGACACATTAAAAAGAATGAAATAAAAAAAAAAATGTTACCTAAAGTTCCATCAGAGCAAAAGCAAAGAAAGAAGACTATGTGCTGAAATCAAAATAAGCTGTAAACCTAGGAACTTACACCCTGGAAAAAAATAACCATAAAAAAATGAAGACAAACTAAATAAATTAAAAAAAATGTAATTTAACTTGTCTCAACTAGAACTTCATTACAGTATATATATATATATATATATATATATATATATATATATATAATTTTCATTCTCAGGTTAAAGGATACCAGATGGAAGTTCAAATGTGTAGGAAGGAATAAAGACAATAATGGGAAATATATGAATAAGCATAAGTTACCTGCACAACAAAAGAGAGCAGGAGAAAGATGAATGAGTAAACCACACAATTCAGTTCAGTCATTCAGTTGAGTCCAACTCTTTGTGACCTCATGGGATGCAGCACGTCAGGCTTCCTTGTCCATTACCAACTCCCAGAGTCTGCTCAAACTCATGTCCATCGAGTTCATGATGACATCCAACCAGCTCATCCTCTGTCATCCCCTTCTCCTCCTACCTTCTATCTTTCCCAGCAACAGGGTCTTTTCCAAAGAGTCAGTTCTTCGCATCAGATGGCCAAATTATTAGAGCTTCAGCTTCAGCACTAGTTCTTCCAATGAATATTCAGGACTGATTTCCTTTACGATTAACTGTTTGGACATGACTGAGTGACTGAACTGAACCGATTTCCTTTTGAACTTGTTGGACTTGAGTCTCAGTTCCAAAACTGTGCTGGTAGAAAACTTTCTTCAGGTCTTCACTCTGCAGAACTTACAGAACATTCTGGCTACATTTCCAGGTAAGTAGCAAGACTGCTCACAGTATAGAAGCCATAGTCTCTTTATAATCTAATCTTTTCCCTCAGCTTTGTTGACATATGGTTGACATGTAATATTGTGTATGATTAAACTGTAAAATATTTTCATATACTTATATGAAAAAAATACTTATCACTGTGAATTTTTTAAAAACCTTCATAATGTCATATGATTACCTTTTTTTTGAAGAAAACATTTTAAAATATATATTAAAATAGAGTCACAGAACGTGTTAATATTATAACTTGGAAGTTTTTACTCTTTGACAAATATCTCTTTGTATCTCCCCAATCCCAGCCCCTGGTAACTGTCACTCTACTCTATTCTCTGAACATTTTTTGTTGTTGTTGTTATTATTCCACATATAAGTGAGATAATACAGTATTTGTTATTCTTAGTCTGACTTAATCCATTTATCATAGTGCCCTCAAGGAACTTCCATGCTCTGGATAATGCCAGGATTTCCTTCCTTCTCATATTCAATAGTTCTTCATTGAATGTATGCACAGCAAGGGTGTTGTATGGTAAAGAATCTGCCTGCAATGCAGGAGACATGGGTTCTATCCCTCAGTTGGGAAGATGCCCCAGAGGAGGACATGGCAATCCATTCCAGTATTCTTGCTGGGAAAATCCCATGGACAAAAGTAAGGGTGTTTCATCAAAACATTTACTATACTAAAGCCTTTGACTCTGTGGATCACAACAAACTGTGGATAATTCTGAAACAGATGGGAATACCAGGCCACCTTACCTGTCTTCTGAAAATCCTGTATGTGGGTCAAGAAACAACAGTTAGAACTGGACATGGTACAACAGACTGGTTCAAAATTGGGAAAGGAGTACAGCAAGGCTGTATATTGTCATCCTGCTTATTTAACTTATATGCTGGATGCATCACAAACTGGAATTAAGATTGCCAGGACAAATATCAACAACCTCAGGTATGCAGATGATACCACATTAATGGCAGAAAGTGAAGAGGAACTAAAGAGCCTCCTGATAAGGGTGAAAAAGGAGAGTGAAAAATCTGGCTTGAAACTCAGCATTCAATAAACTAAGATCATGGCATCTGGTCCCATCATTTCATAGCTAAACGAAGGGGAAAAATTAGAAGTAGTGACAGATTTTATTTTCTTGGGCTCAAAATTCACTGCAGACCATGACTGTAGTCAGGAAATTCAAAGACACCTGCACCTTGGAATGAAAGCTAAGATGAACCTAGACAGTGTATTAAAAAACAGAGAGGTCATTTTGTCAACATAGTTCTGTGTAGTCAAAGCTATGGTTTTTCCAGTAATCATGTATGGATGTGAGAGTTCAACCTTAAAGAAGACTGAGTGCTGAAGAATTGATGCTTTCGAATTGTGGTGCTTGAGATGACTCTTGAGAGTTCCTTGCACTGCAAGGAGATCAAAACAGTCAGTCCTAAAGGAAATCAACCCTGAATATTCATTGGGAGGACTGATGCTGCAGTTGAAGCTCCAATACTTTGGCCACCTGATGAGAAGAACTAACTCATTAGAAAAGACCCTCATATTGGGAAAGATTGAGGACAAGAGATGAAGGGAGCAACAGAGGATGGAATGGCATAACTGACTCAATGTACATAAGTGTGAGCAAACTCTGGGAGATAGTGAAGGACAGGAAAGCCTGGCACACTGCAGTCCAAGTAGTAACAAAATTTTGGACATGACTTAAGAACTTAACAACAACAACAAATACATTAATGAAATTGAATCACAGCATATGTACAATTCTAATTTTACTATACCTTGATAAACTTATGAAAACAAAGCAACACCAAATAAATATTTGAATTATTTGAATATTGCAGAACTAATGCTTAAAATTATTTAAATAATATTAAAGTGTCAACATATTATATCTAATTTTTTCCTTTTTTTAATATATTTATTTATTTTTTTAAAATTTTATTTTATTTTTAAACTTTACAATATTGTATTGGTTTTGCCAAATATTGAAATGAATCCGCCACAGGTATAAATGTGTTCCCCATCCTGAACCCTCCTCCCTCCTCCCTCCCCATACCATCCCTCTTGGTCGGCCCAGTGCACCAGTCCCAAGCATCCAGTATCGTACATCGAATCTGGACTGACGACTCATTTCATACATGATATTATACATGTTTCAATGTTATTCTCCCAAATCTTCCCACCCGCTCCCTCTCCCACAGAGTCCATAAGACTGTTCTATACATCAGTGTCTCTTTTGCTGTCTCATATACAGGGTTATTGTTACCATCTTTCTAAATTCCATATATACACATTAGTATACTGTATTGGTGTTTTTCTTTCTGGCTTACTTCACTCTGTATAATAGGCTCCAGTTTCATCCACCTCATTAGAACTGATTCAAATGTATTCTTTTTATATCTAATTTTAATCTGTCAATTTGTTTCCTGAAATATACTTTTAGTATAACAAACATTTTAAGTGGTAGCTACATCTAATATTTGGAAATAATATATTAAAGATTAACACATTAGCTACTTATCAACTTTTCTTAAAATATTTAATAATTTTATAAAAAGAAGTCTTTCACTTATTTTCTGTCTTGTTAAGAAAGCAAACTGATATTATGTGTTGAAAAATCCACAGGAACATTTGGCATATATTAGTATGATCATAAGGCTTCCCTGGTGGCTCAGATGGTAAAGAATCTTTCTGCAATTCAGGAGACATGGGTTCAATCCCTGGGTTTGGAAGATCCTCTGGAGAAAGGAATAGCAACCCAAACCAGTGTTCTTGCCTGGAGAATTCCATGAACAGTGGAGCCTGGTGGGCTACAGGCCAGGGGTCACAAATAGTCAGATATGACTGAGCAAATAACACACTCAAAAATGTGGTATTTACTTCAAATGAATGTTTTCTACCAGACAGCACCTATTATCTATCTATCTATCATCTATCTATCTATTATATATTTAGATCCATGACATAATTTCAAAATAGAAATAAAAGGGTAAATATGCTGCTGCTGCTGGTGCTAAGTTGCTTCAGTCCTATCAGACTCCTGCGAGCCCATGGACTGTAGCCCACTAGGCTCCTCTGTCCATGAGATTGTCCAGGCAAGAATGCTGGAATAAATTGCCATTCCCTCTTCAGGGGAATCTTCCTGACCCAGGGATCCGAACACATCTCCTATCTCCTGCATTGGCAGAGGGGTTGTTTACCACTAGCACCCTCTGGGAAGCCCCAAGGTAAGTATGCATATTAATAATGCAAATTTCCTGTTCCTGGGCTCCATGTATTTTTTCTGTCCTCAGCCTATTGCAAAAATTTCTATCCTGGCTACCTCATATTTGTTCTGGTTACTTTTTTGCATTACATATTATCCCAATTTAGAGGTATAAAACATTCTTTGATTATGGTCATGGTTTCTTTCATCAGGGATTTAGGGAGGACACAGCAGAGATATTAATAGCTTGTTCCTACTGCACAATGTCTGGAGCTTCATCTGGTGACCCGGGAGTGACACAGAAAGTAAGGGCTGGAATAAACTTGAGGCTGTTTCTTTCTTTTCTTTTCTTTTTTAATATCTGATGCTTGGGTTGAGATTAATCTCCGGCTAAACTCAGCTAATACCTCTGATCAGAATACCTGCATGTGGCTTTTCTCTGTGGTTTGAACTTCTCATGGTCTGGCATGGGGGCCAGAAAAGGAGAGTTTGAGCACCCTGTTCAAACAGCCACTCTTCCAATAGTGCCAGCTTGTCAAAAGGCCAAGGGAAAGCTGTAAGGATTTTTCTAATCTTTCCTTGGGTGTCACTTGGCATCACTTCTGCCACACTTAATCAAAACAGTCAGCAGCCTGCATTCATGAGTTCACAGAGACCTCACTTCTCTTTGTTAAGAGCAGCAAATATGTCACAGTTTTGTTTTGTTTTGTCTTTTTTGGCCACTACCTCTTGTGGTAATAAAAAACACACCTAGAGCCTCTTGGCAGCATTTTTTGTTGTTGTTTTGTTTCCTGCATGCAAGTATTTTTTGTAGCAACTCTCTGCTCTTACTTCAAGGATTTTTCTTGCTTCTCTGCTGATGGTGTTCACTATTAGATTCTTTACTATCAATCTGAACTTCCTTGAGTTGACACAATATTCCTTGAGTTAGGCATATAACAGAAACATAATCTCCCTATTGTATGATGCTGCTGCTGCTGCTGCTAAGTCACTTCAGTCCTGTCTGACTCTGTGTGACCCCATAGAGGGCAGCCCACCAGGCTCCCCCATCCCTGGGATTCTCCAGGCAAGAGCACTGGAGTGGGTTGCCATTTCCTTCTCCAATGCATGAAAGTGAAAAGTGAAAGTGAAGTCACTCAGTCATGTCTGACTCTTAGCGATCCCATGGACTGCGGCCTACCAGGCTCCTCTCTCCATGGGATTTTCCAGGCAAGAGTACTGGAGTGGGGTGCCATTGCCTTCTCCAATTGTATGCTACACTTTGCCATCTGATTGACCTATGTAGATCTCAGTTTTCTTTCCCTATGTACTATCTTCCACACCATATTTTAGAGTTCTTCATTAAAATCTTCAGTTTTGTTTTTGTTTTTAATAAACATTTTGCCCACTGAGGCTTAAATGATGTGGTCTATGGTATAAAATGTATCTAGCACAATCCAGCTCCCTCCCCCTCCTGATCACCCTTCAGCAAAGGAGAATCATGTGAAAATTTAAACACTCAAAATAATCTTGAAAGAATTTACATTCTCAAGGGAATTCCAGTGTCTGCACCCGTGCAAAAGGAATTTATGGTTGTTGTTTAGTCGCTCAGTTGTGTCTGACTCTTTTGCGACACCATGGACTGTGTGGCCTGCCAAGCTCTTCTCTCCGTATGCTGCCAAGCTCTTGTCTCCGTAGGATTCTCCAGGGAAGAATACTGGAATGGGTTGCCATTTCCTTCTCCAGGGGGTCTTCTCAACTCAGGGATTGAATCCATGTCTCTTATATCTCCTGCATTGAGAAGCAGTGCTTTACCACTAGTGCCACCTAGGAAGCCTGCAGAAGAGCCTACCTACATATAATAAACCTATAATTTCTTTCTCGAAGGATGTAAAGAGGCACAATTATGTCTACTGAGATATTATGCTACTCATATCCCAGGGTCGTACAACTTCATCACGCAAAGCCCAGTGTGTGTCATTCATATTCTTTCCCTTGAAATCACAGCAGGGATAATGTGAGTCAAAACAAAATAAATTTGATAAGTAAATGCAGCAGCTTGCTTGATTTTGAAGCAAAATAGATAAGTACTTGACAATTTAATTAACAAAAAATTAATTGCAGAAATACAAATAGATAAAAATAGAATTAGAAATGGAAAGTGCATCATATAGATGTCATGGGTAAAATTTAAGTTACACAAAATAGTACAAGGTACAAACAATACTAATAAATTTGAAAACTAGCTGATTTTTAATATATTTTTAATTTCTCCAAAGAACAGTAGAGACACCAAATTAGTCATGATTGGTGTTTGTGTGTATATGTGTATATATTTCAGTTAAATTCTGAATATTTCACATTCATTTTAAAATTATTAAGTCTATTTCAAAACTCAAAAAACTCATGAGATAACATATAAAGCTAAATTATACATTTATCTTTATACATGCATTTATATATGGATATACATAAGTTCCATACTTGATACTATACACAGAATTCTAAATAAAAATTTTAGAAAATGAATTAATAGATAATTAAAAGAATATTTCACTCCAAATTAAGAAGCTATATATCAGGAATAAATGATACTTGAGATGCAAGACAATATTAAATATAGCAATTTAAAGCAATCAATTGAGAAAGAATAATCTGAATGTATATGAAAAAATGTTAAGTAAATGTCATACACATAATTCTGATTAAAAAAGAAAAAAATGAAACTTTTAAATAACTAGGAATCCAAATTGACAGAGAATATCAATTGCCCTTTTTAACTATTTTTCCTTCCCTCCCTCCCCCCTTCATTTCTTTTTTTTCTTTCCTGTCTCTCTCTCCCCTTCTTTCTTCTTTATTAACAAAGGTTTTTGGTTTTCCACAGATGCAGGCCTACCCAGAACACCACACATTTTCTAAGCCTCACTTCTAGGTAGGAATAGATGTGAGATCACATAATGTTGATGATAGAAGGGCAGAGTGTGAATTTTTGGTGAAGTTCTACATTTCATCCTTGTTTTTAAAATCTATTCCTACGTCCTGTGACCGTTACGTAAGATACTTCCATTTGGATCAGAACATTGTTGTTCACTCATGTCCAACTCCGTGTGTCCCCATGAACTGCAGCAGGCCAGGCTTTCCTGTCCTTCATTATCTCCCAGAGTTTGTTCACACCTTAGGTCCATTGCATTGGTGATGTCATTCAACCATCTCATCCTCTCGCCCACTTCTCCTCTTGCCCTCAATCTTTCCTAGCATCAGGGTCTTTTCTAATGACTCAGTACTTAACATCAGGTGGCAAAAGTACTGGAGCTTTAGCTTCAGCATTGATTGCTTTGATCTCTTTGTTGTCCAAGGAACTCTCAAGAGTCTCCTCTAGCACCACAGTTCAAAAACATCAATTCTTCAGCACTCAGCCTTCTCCATGGTCCAGTTCTCACATCCGTACGTGATTACTGGAAAAACCATAAGTCAGTTCAGTTTAGTTGCTCAGTCTTGTCTGACTCTTTGTGAACCCATGAATTGCAGCACTCCAGGCCTCCCTGTCCATCACCAACACCTGGAGTTCATTCAAACTCATGTCCATCGAGTCAGTGATGCCATCCAGCCATCTCATCCTCTGTCGTCCCCTTCTCCTCCTGCCCCCAATCCCTCCCAGATCAGAATCTTTTCCAATGACTCAACTCTTTGCATGAGGTGGCCAAAGTATTGGAGTTTCAGCCTCAGCATCAGTTCTTCCAATGAACACCCAGGACTGATCTCCCTTAGGATGGACTGGTTGGATCTCCTTGCAGTCCAAAGGACTCTCAAGAGTCTTCTCCAACATCACAGTTCAAAAGCATCAATTCTTCGGTGCTCAGCTTTCTTCACAGTCCAGCTCTAACATCCATACATGACCACTGGAAAAACTATAGCCTTGACTAGACGGACCTTTGTTGGCAAAGTAATATCTCTGGTTTTTAATATGCTATCTAGACTGGTCATAACTTTCCTTCCAAGGAGTAAGCATCTTTTATATCATGGCTGCAATCACCATCTGCAGTGATTTTGGAAAAACCATATCTTTGACTATATGGACCATTGTCAGCAAAGTGATGTCTCTGCTTTTTCATATGCTGTATAAGTTTTTCATAGCTTATCTTCCCAAGAACAAGCATCTTTTAATTTCATGGCTGCAGTTATCATCCACAGTGATTTTCCAGCAAAAAAAAAAATGTCACTGTTTCCATTTTTTCCCATTTATATGCCATGAAGCAAAGAGTCGGACACGACTGAGCAACTGAACTGAACTGAACTGAAGTGATGGGAAGAGATGCCACAACATACTAGGGCATATTTGTTTTAGCATCAGAATGGAAGAATTGTAGATGTCTGAAACCATGAAGCATTTAATCAGCTTTTTACTTTTAGAAAAATCTATACTTTTTCTTATACATAAATTCAATTGTATTTTTTTAAACATTTATGATATTGAGAATGAGGGAAACTTGAAATCTTGATAGAAATCAAAATTGGGAAGTTGGAGTCAGGGGGAAAAGGCAGTGATTGAAAGACGAAAAATATTTTAACCGTTGTTTGAATTAATTTTTAAAACTTAGAATCAAAATGAAGAATTCCCACACCAACATATGAAAAAGCAATTGTTATAAGAAAAAAATGAAAAGATATGATGAACAACATTCATTCAGCAAAAAAAAAAATCATTATAAACAGTGACACAAAAATATTTTAATGAATGTCTAATCATTAGCAATCATAATGATAATGATTGATGATAATTCTTATTGTATTGGGCTTCCTTGGTGACTCAGATGATAAAGAATCCGTCTGTAATGTAGGAAACCCAGGTTCAAACCCTTGGTCAGAAATACCCCCTGGAGGAGGGCATGGAAACTCACTCCAGTATTCTTCCCTGGAGAATCCCACGGATAGGTATGCCTGGTGGGCTATAGTCCATGGGGTTTAAAAGAGCTGGACGTGACTGAGTGACTAACACATTCACTTTCACTTTTTTATTTTACCTACACTAACTTTTTCCAGAAAACAATATAAATATTTTGATTTTCATATAAACTTTTCATATTTCATATTCAGAATTTTCATATTTCAAAATTTCATGCTCAAATGAAGAAACATAGTATAAAATAAGACAAATAATTACTCTTTAAGATGGAGAATGGAAAGAAGTCTTTGTTTAATAGTTAATTAAATTATGTAATATATATAACTTTTTTATAAAGTAAATATTACTCAGGTCAACAAATCACGTTAATAAACTGATATTCACTTTACATATACTTGAACTACAAGGAGTAAGAAAACAGCTAAGTTTAAGCTTATGATACTTTCATTGATTTTATACTTGTAAAAATACAGACTTTTGACTTAACTGGAGATTGAGGAAGCAACCAGTGACTTTAATCCTTGATTATAACATTAATAATAATTTTGACAAGAATAAACAAAAAAATAAATTTACAATCCATAATTTTGGCTAAAATTTGAGTAAGTGTGCATGTTTGTGTGTGTGTGTGTGTGTGTGTGTGTGTGTGTGCACCCTGTATGCTGTGTAATTCAGTTCATTTCTGGGAAAAATAATCTCACTCTGTTAACTTCAGTTGTCTTCAGAATATTTACATATCACTTGTGAAATTGTCTGGAATCTCTAAAAGTTGGAATAATTTATTTTAATTTTTATTTTTAATTGAAGTATAATTGATTTATAGTGTTATGCAAATTTCTGCTCTACAGCAAAGTGATTCAGCTGTATACATACATTTTTTTTTTTTTTCCATTATGGCTTAATGAAACTGGTGGCTTAGTTGTAAAGAACTCGAGTCTGCAATGCAGACTTGTGTTCAATCTCTGGGTCAGGACAATGCCCTGGAGAAGGAAATGGCAATCCACTCCAGTCTTCTTGCCCGGAGAATTTTATGGACAGAGGATCCTTAAGGGCTATAGTCCACGGGGCCGCAAAGAGTCGGAAATGACTGAGCAACCAAAACACAGCACAGCAGAGCCTTTTGGTAACAAGGTTTAATTTAGACAGAGTATAAGATTCAATATAACAATCAAATAAAACAAAAGATTCATTTAAGAAAGGAACAAACATTTTGAAAACCTTTTGAATACACAAAATATACTGTTACTTAATATGAACTATTCTTTGATATTTTTATGACAACATACACGTAAAAAAACAAATATTTGTTTAATTGTTTGAAACTTTAACAGACTTGAACTATTTTTATAAGATAGAGAAAATTACTTTTAACAGAAAGAAAATGCCTTTAAAACAGTCTGCAGAGTTGCATTCCAATACATTTTAAGCAGATTGGAACAAATAAAGTATTTGCATGACTCTGAAGAAGTAAAAACTCACATAAACTAACCCCAAAGGTAATGTTAGATGAGACTATGATCTGACCATTTTAGATCATGGTTAAGAGTCTCAACAGCTGAAAAGAAATGTGCAACGTGAGTGTAATGAGCTAAGCTTTATTTGGGGGAAAATGAGGACTATATCCCAGAAGACAGCATTTCAGTAGTTCTGGGAAAGTACTTCAAAGTGGTAGGGGAGAAGTTCAGGGTATACGTGATTTTGGTGAAATGGAAGTATCATGATTAAGCACATATTTTGCAGAAGATTTCTGTTGGTCTTGTGAAGGTTGTTACTAGTCACAAGGAGCAGACATCGCTGTGAAGGATTTTAGTGCTGTTCTAAATACAAGGCAATGCAACAATTGGGTTCATAAAATATTCTCCAGAAGATATCTTACTATCTGAAGACCTGTTCTGCCGCTTTTCCCAGAATACACAACCTCTTATCCCTGATCGCCACAATCACCTTTCAGGAGATGTTGATGGTGAGCACCTGCAATAGCTCATAATTTAATCCTTGTGGAGGTAGATGGCAAGTGATGATTTGTAGATGACAGTCTCAACTGAAAGGAGATGTGAACACATAGATGTGCCTAATGCTTTTTAAAAAGTTTTATTTGTATCATCCCACTATTGAATTTCTAAAGGAAAAATAACTTAATCCTGTATAGATCTAGACATTACTTTAAGAATCACTGAGATTCTTAACCCAAAATTTGACCTGTAGGCTAAAACAAACAAAAAAAAAATGATAATTTTATTATACATACTGATTCAGGTTTCATTTCTGAATCTAAATATTGCTTACTAATTCTATTGACAAACCTAATTGCAATTCTTAGCAAATGAACTATCTTTAAATTTAAACTTTCAAAACAGTTTTGGGAACTACAGTGACTCAAAGCATATTCAATTTGGTGTTACATGAGTTTAATTCATTCATGTGAAAACCATATCACAACATAATCAGGAGATTTTTTGAAAACTACCATAAGTTTTACACATTTTTATTTTATTATTTATCCAAACATTGCCCTCCCATCAATAGAACATCTAGATACATGCACTGACTCTTTTCCACTGGCTCCCTTAGCACAAGAAATACTTTACAAACAGCTAAGAGCACACACCAATTTAATATGTGTCATTAGATCTTTCAATGAGAAAAGTAAATTAATTCAATAATAGTTTTATTTTTTCCAATCAAATAATGCAAACGAATTACACCTTTTGGGAATTCATTTTGCAAAGATGAAAAAAATCTGTCATTTGTGTAAATGTTATAATTTTGTTCTAAAAAGTTAATGTTAAAGAAAAAAATGGAGTTTATTAATATGTATGCAAATTTTGTACTAATATGAAAATTTGCATTTTGATGGAACACAGAGTTCTATTAAAAAGTATTTTTATTAAGTTAAGGAACTTACAGAGTAAAATGTACTTTAAATTCCTAGTGACATAAATATGCAATTTATAATTGCATACAAAAAAAATCCTTGTGATTTTATACCTATTGAAATAAAACTGATTGATAGTTGTTTTAAAATCAAAAACATATTCTTATATAGGCACAGTTAATAAAGTGAATATAAAACTATTGGCCTTAGATAAACAAACTGCCAGATCTTTCCCTAACCACGATGCTTTTATTAAGAATCTGTAGAGAATTGCAATTAGGGGTCAGTTACAATGGCTAGCCACTTGCAAGTCCCTTCAGAACAAGAGAAGGAAAGTGATTCTATAGAGAGGAAAAGGAAGTTGGGAGGGTTAGAGTAAAAAAAAAAAAAGAAAAGAAAAAAAATGCGTGTGTGTATGTACTCAGTCACTCAGTCATGTTCAAGCCATTGTTGGCCCATGTACTGTGGCCCTCTAGGCTCCTCTGTCTATGGAATTTTCCAGGCAAGAATACTGGACTGGGTTGCCATTTCCTACTCCAGGGGGTCTTCCGAAACCCTCCTCTCTTATATATCCTGCATTGGCAGGCAGATTCTTTACCACTAGTTCCACATGGGACGCCCAACAGTAAACAAAGAGTCCATGGCTTTTAATTGACGGAGTCAGTGCCAGGAAAGAAGAGGAATATTTCATTTAGTTGGGCTCTGCTATCATCGCTGAGTGTGAGATCTATCCCCTCTCTGGTCTTCCAAATCTATTTAATAAAGACTTATATTTATTAATTAACTTACCCATAAATTTATGGTACTTCCATAGTGGTTCAGTAGTAAAGAACTCACCTCCAATGCAGGAGACACAGGAGATATGGATTCAGCCCTTGGATTGGGATGATCTTCTGGAGAAAATGACAATCTATTCCAATATTCTTGCCTGGAAAATCTCATGGGCAGGGAAACCTGGTGGGCTACAGTCCAAAGGGTCACAAATAGATGCAACCGAGGGACTAAGCATAGCACAAAATCAAATAATGTAATAAAATAAATTAACTTATTTTAGCAATGTTCCTTATAGAAATATTTTTTTTAGTTCCTAAGAGAGTGGATCTTAACATTTCTTAATACAAGGGAAAAATAATTATCTTGTGATGGATGTTAACAAAATTTATTCTGATAAACATTTTGCAATACATACAAATATCAGATTATTATGCTGAACATCAGAAACTAATGCTATGTGTCAACTATAATTTAATTAAAAAAAATACAATGTGACTTGAGTACATTCTAGCACTCAAGCCCTTCTCGAGAAAGTTTCCTGGACACTTCACCTCTGGGCTTGAAACAAAACGTCAGCATGAATGGTAATAGTTTTAGAAAATTACCAATCCTTGAAAATGAAGGTGGAGAATGAAGATGCTGTTTCAGCCTTGTCTGGTAAGTCACTTCAGTGGTGTCTGATTCTTTATGACACAATGGACTGTAGCCCACCAGGCTTCTCTTTCCATGGGATTCTCCAGGAAAGAATACTGGAGTGGGTTGCTGTGCCCTCCTCCAGGGGATCTTCCTGACCCAGGGCTTGAACCTGCCTCTCTTATGCGTCTGCATTGGCAAAGGGTTCTTCATCACTAGTGCCACCTGGGAAGCCCAATTTCAGCCTTAAATGGAAAGAATTAAATGCTAATATATCTATCCTAGTTTTATTATTAACTATAGTTAAAATGTGTTAAAGAAAGAAAATATCACCTGAGAAGGCTCCCTCAGCTTTCAGGACCCCCACCCCTCGATGTTTCTGGACACCCTGATTTTCTTTCAAGTGGTAGGAGCCCTATGGCCCACAAGGCTGGAGACAGGCTTTAGAGGTTTTGAGGCCCAGGGGGCTTGGTGATCCTTTTGAATATTTATAATATATTATCTACTTCAACAGTTTTTACCAGTGATGAGAGATACTTTCTGAAAGGGATGATTTTGGGGGGGGTAAGATTAACATATACAAATTTTACATAGTAACATTTGAAGTTTGTATGCAAAGTCTCCTAGGAGGACTGAACTCTGACTTTCCAGGGTCTCTGGTGACCCAAGGTAGACCATCTGTACTGGCAGCTGGTTTGGTGAGGATGGTGAGACCAAGCCTGCCCTTACTCTTCCTGCTCCTGACCAGTTGGCGGGATAGGACTCTCCCTTCCACAGACAGAGCTTCCCTGACTTTAACCCTGACCTTCCAGGTCTGTTCTTGCTGATCACTGGGCACAGAAGCACAAGTAAAAGAGGTGGTGACCAGCAGGATAAACTCTCACCTCTGCCACAAAGGGCCAAAGTGATGTCAAACTGAAGTCTGATGCCCTGGGTTTCAGTTCTTCTTACTACAATGGAACTCCCCTTGAATCTAATTTTTTTCAATCTGCAAAATGGCTATTGATACTGAAGCTGAAGCTCCAATACTTTGGTCACCTGATGCGAAGAGCTGACTCATTGGAAAAGATCCTGATGCTGGGAAAGATTAAAGAAAGGAGGAGCAGAGGATGACAGAGCATGAGATGGTTGGATGGCATCACCAAATCAATGGACATGAGTTTCAGCAAACTCTGGGAATGATGGAGATCAGGAAACCTGGCATGCTGCAGTTCATGGGGTCACAAAGAGTTGGACATGACTGAGTGACTGAACAACATAAAAAATGACTATTAAAAGAATGCATACAAGCTTATAAAGTGAGGTGTGTGTGAAATTGCTTGATTCTTCAAAGACTTGGGACACAGTGCAACATAAGCTAATGGTTCCCATTAACCTGCACCTCATTTCATACCTCCATAGGTAATCATTGTGATGCTGCAACAGGGCCTGGGTTATTACACCCACTATAGCAACCAGGTTTTTCTTGCCATCTACCCAGGAATTAACCCAGATCAAGAATTCTATACTGAGAGTCTTCTCTTTGGGGCTACTTTTAGCAAAAAATGTCAATGGGGATTTCTCTCCAAAGATGAGCCTCATACATGGGGCAGATTGTAAATTTGAGAATGAAGTAAATCTTTAGGAGCTTATCTCAAAAGGAAGGAGGGAAGGAGCAAGAAGAAAGAGAGGGGGCAAAAAGCCAATTAAATGCTCATTTTTTGGATAACTGCTGGGCTTCCCAGTGGGTGCTAGTGATAAGGATTCTACCTGCCACTGCAGGAGATGCAAGAGACATGAGTTTGATCTGATACCTGGGGCTCGAAGATCCCCCAGAGGAGGAAATGGCAATTCACTCCAGTATTCTCGCCTGGACAATCCCATGATCAGAGGAGCCAGGTGGGCTACAGTCTATGGGGTTGCGAAGAGTCCAACAGGACTAAGTGACTGAGCACACACACACACACATACAATACCTGCTGTAGTCAATGAGCATTTGACATTACAGGAACATTTGAAAATTTTAGTTACTATTAAAGTCTGTTACAATCCCCAACTCTCAACCTCAGACAATCCTTCTGGGAGTAGCAGAGTTTTCTCTGTTACTCCAGCTCTCACCAGAAAAAGCCCACTGCAGTACCAGATTCCCATATATGAATTCCCTTGCCTTCCTAGTCTGGGGAAACTTCCTCCTCTCCTTTTTTCTTGTAGTCTTAGGATGGTAGCAGCTTCTGTTACTGACAACTATCTTGATTTTGGCATCATCCTATTTGACTTCTGATTTTCATTTACCTAGGTAAGCAATCTTCTGCATTAAATTCACCCACTTATTCTTGATCTTAGGCTCATTTCTCCATTTAAACTCATCTTACTTGTAACAGGGACTTAAGCTATGTTCTCAAGTATTGGTTCATTCCTAAATGTAGGTAGCTCTTCTCAGCTTCAGATATTGTTGAAAATCTTATATTGAGACATTTTCTTTCCTTGCATTCACCAAACAAATTATTTCCATTGAACCCTTTCTTTGTCCTTGTTACAGAATAAGTCTCCTCCACCACCCAATTAATGCTGACCATTATCAAGACTTAGTACACTATAATGGATCTGATTTTCTTTCGTTGTATAGTACTTCTCTCCTGCATTGCAGGCAGATTCTTTACCATCTGAACCACCAGGGAGGCCCCTCTATCCACATACACAGCTTCAGACACTGTCCTGCTAGAAGACACAGAAGTTTGTACCTCCAGCCCAATTTTTTATTTTTTTGAGTCCCTTCACTTATATTAAAATGTCTACTTTCATTTTTACTTAAATGTTTCAAAAACAGTTTAAATCAAACGTGTGCAGAACTATTTCATAATATTCTCATCACAAAACTACTTATTATAATCAGAAACCTGGTCTCCTAGGGTGGCTAATTTTATTTCACGGAAATAGGCTGTAGGTTTTTCTCTGATCTAAGCATTTCAAGTCACATTAATAATCCCAATTCATCTCTACAATGTACATAATCAAGATGTGAGAGGCAAAAGCTCATTTCTATTATTTCCTTTTAAGGTAGTGTTTTGTTATTAACTTTGTGACTCTGTTTCTTCTTTGGTATGTAATGTAGATATACTAGCATAATTTTGTTGGATTATTTTACCTATTTGTCACAGATTCCTTGATAAATGTCAATGAATGGTTTAGGTATTAGACATATATTGATCTAAAATTTTACTATAATTTGGAGGACTGGAGACCTACATAAAAATCCTTCTTAACATCATATGGAATGTAGAAAAAATTATCAGGTTACTCTTTTTTTTAAAGTTCTTGTTGTTGTTCCTGGACTGTTTGCACTGGGAAAAATAGAACTAAAGCACTTTAGATTATAAGTATTTAGACCTCTCACTCAGTTTTGAGTCACATGTTGAGTATTAAGTGTGACTTAGAGTATTAAGTTCACACTGCTTACCTGGAAAAAACACAGATAAACTATGAATTAAATACTGTTACCACTATTTAACTGTTGCTTATTCTATAATTTTTAGGATTATAGTTTCCATAGGAAATAATATAAAAGGGTGACTATATTAGAAACTAGACTTACTATATATTAATTCTTTTCAAACTTACAGAACAATAGATAGTAGTTACTGGTAATGCTGCTAACTTATGCATCTGATGTTCTTACTTTTACTAGTCTTTACTTTCTACTGGTGATTGAATTATCAACTCATCTGAACTTACTGTCTTCTCAACTTTAAGTTTAAAATAAAAAGGAAATTTATTTTATGTAATATTAACAACAAAATTTATTTTGTGATGTTCTGTTGTTGCTCAAGAATTTAAGACATTCTTAGAAAGTTGTAGAAGTGGAATATATTTCCCCTACATATTAATTCTTCTTTCTGTCTTTTTTCATTGTTTTGTGACCCACATTGTATAAATTCATTACTAACAAAATAGAAGCAAGCATGCCATTAAAATTAAGGTCTAGCACGATGTATCTTATACTTTAGAGTTTCTCCAGTGAGGAAAGCTGTCAACCTTCTCTTTAATTCTAATTCTTCTATGAAAGATTATGGTAATTACAGAATTCCTGGCCTGGCATTTATGTTGCCATTCATGGTGATGGATGTACATTAATCAAGTTGTCAACTCCAAAACATATAAACAATATTTTATTATATATTTGTTTTAACTATCAATTATTTCTTCTGCAGCAATGTATAACATACAAATATTGTTCTCCAAATTATTTGTCCTGAATAGTACAAAGTCATTTGTCTTTCAATCATAGCATTAATTTGAAATAGGAATGAATATGAATTTTCTGTGCAAATTAAAGAAATTTATAAAGAAATTTATAAATTGTTTGCTCTATGATATGGGCTTCCCAGGTAGCGTTACTGTTTAAGAATCTGCCTGTTGATGCAGGAGACATAAGAGATATCTCCTGGGTTTGATCCCTGGGTCAGGCGTATCCCCTGAAGAAGAGGATGGCCACCCACTCCAGCATGCTTGCCTAGAGAATCCCATGGACAGAGGAACCTGATGGGCTACTGTCCATATGGTCACAAAGAGTCTGACACAACTGAAGTGACTTAGCACACTTATGTGCACATGCTATGATGTAGATTCCTCCTAAATATCTTCTTTCAGCTCTGAAGTGAAGCACAGAGAAAGTTGCTGCTAGGAGCCAGGGGCAATGTTTATTGACCACTCTGCTTTGGGAACTGGCAGCCTTCCACTGTGTCGAATTTTCTGATGATTTTTTTTTTTCCCCCAAAAGTTAACCTCTCTGACTCTCTGCATTAAAGCTATTAGTACTGATTGTATTGACTATACTGCTCTGCTGCTGTGCTGAATCTCGATTCATAGAGAATTACTGATTATTCAAAACCATTACAGAGATTTATTCCAGGAGAGTGGCATGGGAGTAGCAAATTCAACAGAAAGTGTGGGTTTCTAACTTTACAATGTCTTTTTACTGCTGTTGTAAGTATCAGCAAGAGTATAGGATTTTTGTATTTTTATCTAAACCCTTCCAAACTCCTTCTAATTGGTTTCATGGCTATATTCTCACATCATTTTAGGACATTTTGTACATGACTTCCAAGTTAAACTATCTACTTTGGCAGTTTAATTGTATTAATTCCTCAGCATTAGCTCTGACCATGACCTCTTTTCTGGGTTTATGGATTAAAGAATGTCAGTTAGAAGTTAGTATAGAGTTTAGCCAAGACAGATCACAGTTGAGATGTACCAGAATATTAAATGACTTATCTGAAGTTACCTAGCTCAAAAGTGAGAGATTAAAATTGTAACTTACCAAAAACATTACTATAATCATGTGAATAATCATCTTTAAGGCAATAATATTTTCACCTTTCCATTCTGCCTTAAACTACTGAATAAATGGCATTTGTTTAGTCCTCAACTCCATCTGATACCTTTCTCTATCTAAACTAGTCTTTTAGTCTAATAGGACATTTCTAATCATGTCATATTCTTCATTTTATCCTTTTATTCTCTGGTCATCTATTGATGGTTTTCTACCTTATGCTTCACAGAACACCAACTTCAGTGCCTAAACAATTCTGTTTCTGCCGTAACTATTTACAGGTTATGTGGATAGGTGAGCAAAGATTTTTAATACTTCCTTAAAATATATAACTTGAGCAGAACCATTAGTATGAGCACACAGTAACCTTCTATTCTGACTCAATCCCAAGTATTCTAGGACTAGTAGAAAGTATAATATTTGTATAATACATTCCATGTGCTGTGTAAATTATTTCTTTTCCTTGGGGATTACTGGATTAAATTTCTTATCCAATCAAGTTTGAATACAAGGGTTAACTATGAAGTAGGTAGAATTATAAGGTGTCCTTATTAATTATTTTCTATAAATTTTTAGTCTTAGAATAAAAATGAAGCTGACATTATGGGCGTATTTAAAGGAGAAGGAAAGACTGATGAACCAAAGAGTATTTGTGAAACATTTCCTCAGCTTAGAAATAGTATCATTTAATGTCTACATGAGGCCTGTTTTAACTGGCAATAATTAAATTTCTGTGAGGGATAAACTATAAAATCAATTTTGATGTTTATTTATATTGGCTTAAGAAGTGAAATACATCAAGTATTACTGTTCTGAAATAGCCAACTTAGGAAAATGACTTTCTGTGCCTAGAATACAAAAGTAGTGTTCTCTGATCTATCCTAAATTATTTTCACAAAAAGCAAAATTGAAATTTTCCAAATAAGTTCTGAAATATAATCAGTGTTGTTAATAGCTGCAGCTGCTGATGCTAAGTCACTTGAGTCGTGTCCGACTCTGTGTGACCCCATGGACTGCAGCCTACCAGGCTTCTCCGTCCATGGGATTCTCCAGGCAAGAACACTGGAGCGGGTTGCCATTTCCTTCTCCAATGCATGAAAGTGGAAAGTGAAAGCAAAGTCGCTCAGTCGTGTCTGACTCTTAGCGACCCCATGGACTGCAGCCTACCAGGCTCCTCCATCCATGGGATTTTCCAGGCAACATTACTGGAATGGGTTGCCATTGCCTTATCCCTGTTAATAGCTAAATACATAAAATAAATATAGCAAGTTTTCTAATTTACTATTAGAGATATGAATTCAAATTTAACAGGAAGATACCTGAAATCTTTAAAGGCAATGCTAATTTGTACATTGTGTTCTGTAGATAATTTAAAATTAATTGGAAATAGTAATAATTCAATATAGAGTAAAATATTTTATATCACAGATAAAGCTCAGAAATAAGAACCATTATAGATTTCCTCCACATCCTGTCCAACCATAGCCCTCCAGAAATTGTCATCTTTTCATTATCAGATAATCTTACTTCAGTTGCCTAATTTAAAACATAAGGGTAATAATTCCATTTTTGTCTCAGGATTTAACGACTAGAAAAATAGATTTGTTAGAGATCTTTGTTAACTTTAAAACCATTGGGTTTTTTTTGGTTAAATTATGCCTACTAAGGAAACTGTATTAAACTATTTTTTGATATTCTATTTTATTGTCAAACAGTTAAAAACTAATTTTAAAAAGAAGACAGACTTTTAAAAAATAGATTAATTTGTTTATTTAATTATTTATTCCTTTTTTAAATTTTTTTAAATTTTATTTTTTTTTAATTTTATTTTATTTTTAAACTTTACATAACTGTATTAGTTTTGCCAAATATCAAAATGAATCCGCCACAGGTATACATGTGTTCCCCATCCTGAACCCTCCTCCCTCCTCCCTCCCCATACCATACATTATTTATTCCTTATTGCCAGATACTTTTCATCAAATATTTTTGGACAAACATAACGATATCTTTTTCAACAAAACATTTAAATCTTCATTTTATTTCTTATGATGCTGGGAAAGACTGAGGGCAAAAAGAGAACATGGAGGGAACAGAGGATGAGATGGTTGGATGGCATCACTGACTCAATGGACATGAGTTTGAACAAACTCATGGAGATAATAAAGGACAGGGAAGCCTGGCCTGCTGCAGTCCATGGGGTAGCAAAGAGTCAGACACAACTTAGCCACTGATCAAACATAAATATTGCTTCCATCTTTTAGTGGAACAGCAATGGAAGAGTCTCTACTTTTCAACATTCTTTTATTTATAAGTAGTTATTTTGAAGGAATTTCCATAGTGGGAAGGCATGTTTTATGCTCCTCCTTGTTCATAAGACACAAAAGAAAGTGGCAGGAGGAAAAGAAAAAAATGACAGTATATCATCAGTATAATCAAGTCAAATAAACCCAAACAAGACAAAAATGTAAGGGAAATATAATTTATGTTGATCTTAATTCTTTCATACTCAGAAAAAATACAATTCTCTGAATCACAGATAAATATGCACCAAATTTGAAAATAAATCATCTTCCATGAGTTTTTTCTTTTTAACAGCACCATACATTTTTACTTTTAGCAATTTTATATAAATACTTTTACTTAAGATATATACTGTCCTTGTAGTTTTCAAAGCACTGATTTTTTGGAACCAGATTGCTAAAGTTGAAATCTGAGTTGTATTACTTACATTTTTTTTTTAATTTGAAAGTACTAATAAGAACAATGCATTTCCATCTAAATGTGAAGGTAATTGAATGTAAAATGCATATGCATACACACAAGTAAGTATCACGCAAATGTGTCTTGTTTGTAGTAGTGCCTGGTACATGGTAAGTACTATAAAATATGTTACTGTTTTTGATATTTCTACCAACTGGGATATTTTACTTAGAAAATGTAAAAGTAATACATTGTTTAAATTTTAAAACATACCTTCTTATATGCTTATGGTTAAGAATGTTACATTTCATTAATTAAAAGTGATAACTTAGGTTTGGATATATAAATTTAAAATAGGTTTATATAAGCAACAGTATTTTTGCTTAGACATAGCAGTATCACACACTTTTGAATTCACACAGTTAATATAAAGCTGTCAGTTCATAATGACATAACTATTATGATGCCTTATTGTCCTGATATTATTTTGTTGCTAGAATTGCTTTCATTTTCATATGACACAACTCTGACTTCAAGATAGAATAATTTTAGTTTTTTTGATTATTCTAAAAGTAAATCCTAAGATGCTATTGGCATTTTAATTAACTTTTCTGAATAGTAATACAAGGTTTATGATTTTCTCCAGAAACTACATAATCAATCACAATTTTTCTTACAGTGTATAATATACAAATGAAATTCTAGTACTATTATTAGAGAACTATGCATAGTGACACTATCTTTGAATATATAGATTTCTAAGTCCATCAAATGTTGTTTTTTTTTTTTGAAAATGAAGCCTTCTTTCTTTTTCCTCCTAATTACATGGCTAATGTGTACACAGAGATAGAGATTAAAACTTAGAAATATGGATCAGGTCAGAGATAGAAACCTGCATATATACAGTACCAAAAACCAGATAACATGTCTTATTTTACTTCCCATATTGTTTATATTAAATCTCTTTGGGATCATTATTCGATAAGTCTACTTTAATGAAAGTGCCATGATTCTAAAAATCTTTAGATAATCAATATTATTTTTTAAATAATTTATCTGTAAAAACTTAAAAAGTGACTGGCACATTATAGGCAATCATTTTTAAAATAAATATTATAAAATATTACAAATTAACCTCCCAGCATGTATATTCTGGTGGTCAAATCATAAAAAACATAGGAACTCTGAATATTATGATATTAAATATCAAATGATGTAAAATGTTAAAGACATAGGAGGTCACGTTGAGGAGAGTGAGAAATAGTCTATGTGAGCGAGGCTTTCTGGCAATTTCTAAATGCTTCCATGATGGAGTACCAAAAAACCAAGTGACTTAAAGCAAAAGAAATGTATTGACTCATTGTTCGGTAATCTAGATTCCAAAATCAAGATGTCAGCAAGGCTATGTTCCCTCTAGCTTTCTTGAGATGTGACGAACATACAACATTTTGTAAGTTTAAGGTATATAAGTGATGATTTGATAGACATGTATATTGCAAAGTGACTGCCAAAATTAGGTTAGTTACTACATCCATTACTTCATACAATTTACAATTTTTTTCTGTGGGATGAGAACTTTTAAGATTTAATCTCACAGCAACTTTCAGGTACTAATAAACTTCAGTATTGTTAACTGTAACCACTCTGTTATACATTAGCTGCAGTACCTTGACATCCTGATGCAAAGAGCCAACTCACTAGAAAATACCTTGATTCTGGGAAATATTAAATGCAGGAAGAAAAGGGGACAACAGAGGATGAGATGGTTGAGTGGCATCACTGACTCAATAGACATGAGTTTAAACAAGCTCCAGGAGATGGTGAAGGACAGGGAAGCCTGGCCTGCAGCAGTCCATGAGGTTGCAGATTCAGACACGACTGAGTGACTGAACAACAACATCTTCCTAGAACTTATTCATCTTTTTAAAAAACTCATTTATATTTAATTGAAGGATACTTGATTTACAATATTGTATTGGTTTCTGCCATACATCAACAGGAATTAGATATACACATGTCTCCTGCCTCTAGAACATCCCTCCCACATCCCACCCCATCCCACGCCTCTAGGTTATCACAGAACACCTGATTTGAGCTCCGTGCATTATACAACAAATTCTCACTGGAAACATCTGCTGGATCATGGAAAAAGCAAGAGAGTGCCAGAAAAACATCTATTTCTGCTTTATTGACTATGCCAAAGCCTTTGACAGTATGGATCACAATAAACTGTGGAAAATTCTGAAAGAGATGGGAATACCAGACCACCTGATCTGCCTCTTGAGAAATTTGTATGCGGGTCAGGAAGAAACAGTTAGAACTGGACATGGAACAACAGACTGGTTCCAAATAGGAAAAGGATTCCATCAAGGCTGTATATTGTCACCCTGCTTATTTAACTTCTATGCAGAGTACATCATGAGAAACGCTGGACTGGAAGAAGCACAAGCTGGAATCCAGATTGCCGGGAGAAATATCAATAACCTCAGATATGCAGATGACACCACCCTTATGGCAGAAAATGAAGAGGAACTCAAAAGCCTCTTGATGACAGTGAAAGTGGAGAGTGAAAACGTTGGCTTAAAGCTCAACATTTAGAAAATGAAAATCATGGCATCCGGTCCCATCACTTCATGGGAAATAGATGGGGAAACAGTGGAAACAGTGTCAGACTTTATTTTTGGGGGCTCCAAAATCACTGCAGATGGTGACTGCAGCCATGAAATTAAAATACACTTACTCCTTGGAAGGAAAGTTATGACCAACCTAGATAGCATACTGAAAAGCGGAGACATTACTTTGCCAACAAAGGTCTGTCTAGTCAAGGCTATGGTTTTTCCAGTGGTCATGTATGGATGTGAGAGTTGGACTGTGAAGAAGGCTGAGTGCTGAAGAATTGATGCTTTTGAACTGTGGTGTTGGAGAAGACTCTTGAGAGTCCCTTGGACTGCAAGGAGATCCAACCAGTCCATTCTGAAGGACATCCGCCCTGGGATTTCTTGGGAAAGAATGATGCTAAAGCTGAAACTCCAGTATTTTGGCCACCTCATGCGAAGAGTTGACTCATTGGAAAAGACTGTGATGCTGGGAGGGATTGGGGGCAGGAGGAGAAGGGGACGACAGAGGATGAGATGGCTGGATGGCATCACTGACTCGATGGACGTGAGTCTGAGTGAACTCAGGGAGATGGTGATGGACAGGGAGGCCTGGCGTGCTGTGATTCATGGGGTCCTAAAGAGTCGGACACAACTGAGAAACTGAACTGAATTCAACTGAATATTCCATTGTATATAGATACCACAGCTTCTTTATCCATAATCTGTCAATGGCCATCTATGTTGCTTCCATGTCTAGCTATTGTTAATTGTGCTGCAATGAATATCGGGATACATGTGTTTGTTTTTTTTTTTTATTATGGTTTTCTCAGAGTATATTCCCAGTAGTGGAATTGTTGTGTCACATGGTATTTTGATACTTTTTTTTTTTTTTAAGAAATCATCATGCTGTCTTCCATAGTGGCTATAGCAATTTACATTCCCACCAGCAGTGCAAGAGAGTTACCAATGAGATATAACCTCACACTGGTCAGAATGGTCATCAGTTCAGTTCAGTCACTCAGTTGTGTCTGACTTTTTGCAACCCAATGAACTGTGGTACACCAGGCCTCCCTGTCCATCACCACCTCTCAGAGTCCACCCTAACCCCTGTCCATTGAGTCAGTGATGCCATCCAACCATGTCATCCTCTGTCATCCCATTTTCCTCCTGCCCTCAATCTTTCCCAGCATCAGGGTCTTTTCCAATGAGTCAGCTCTTCAAATCAGGTAGCCAAAATATTGGAGTTCCAGCTTCAACATCACTCCTTCCAATGAACACCCAGGACTGATCTCCTTTAGGATGAACTGGTTGGACCTCCTTGCGGTCCAAGGGACTCTCAAGAGCCTTCTCCAACGCCACAGTTCAAAAGCATCAATTCTTCGGTGCTCAGCTTTCTTCACAGTCCAACTCTCACATCCATACATGACAACTGGAAAAACCATAGCCTTGACTAGACGGACCTTTGTTGATAAATAATGTCTCTGCTTTTTAATATGCTGTATCAGTTCAGTTCAGTTCAGTCCCTCAGTCGTGTCCGACTCTTTGCAACCCCATGAATCACAGCACTCCAGGCCTCCCTGTCTATTACCAACTCCCGGAGTTCACTCAGACTCACATCCATCGAGTCAGTGATTCCATCCAGCCATCTCATCCTCTGTCGCCCCGTTCTCCTCCTGTCCGCAATCCCTCCCAGCATCACAGTCTTTCTCAATGAGTCAACTCTTCGCATGAGGTGGTCAAAGTACTGGAGTTTCAGCCATAGCATCATTCCTTCCAAAGAACACCCAGGGCTGATCTCCTTTAGAATGGACTGGTTGGATTTCCTTGCAGTCCAAGGGACTCTCAAGAGTCTTCTCCAACACCACAGTTCACAAGCATCAATTCTTCAGCGCTCAGCTTTCTTACCAGTCCAACTCTCACATCCATACACGACCACAGGAAAAACTATAGCCTTGGCTAGACGGACCTTTGTTGGCAAAATAACGTCACTGCTTTTCAATATGATACCTAGGTTGGTCATAACGTTCCTTCCAAGAAGTAAGCATCTTTTAATTTCATGGCTGCAGTCACCATCTATAGTGATTTTAGAGCCCCAAAAAATAAAGTCTGACACTGTTGCCAATGTTTCCCTATCTATTTCCCATGAAGTGATGGGACCAGATGCCATGATCTTCATTTTCTGAATGTTGAGTTTTAAGCCAACTTTTTCACTCTCCTCTTTCACTTTCATCAAGAGGCTTTTGAGTTCCTCTTCACTTTCTGCCATAAGGGTGGTGTCATCTGCATATCTGAGGTTATTGATATTTCTCCCAACAATCTTGATTCCAGCTTGTGCTTCTTCCAGCCCAGCATTTCTCATAATGTACTCTGCATATAAGTTAAACAAGCAACGTGACAATATACAGCCTTGAAATACTCCTTTTCCTATTTGGAACCAGTCTGTTGTCTAGGTTGGTCATAACTTACCTTCCAAGGAGTAAGTGTCTTTTAATTTCATGGCTGCAGTCACCATCTGCAGTGATTTTGGAGCCCAGAAAAATAAAGTCAGTGACTGTTTCCACTGTTTCCCCATCTATTTGCCATGAAGTGATAGGATCAGATGCCATGATCTTCGTTTTCTGACTGTTGAGCTTTAAGCCAACTTTTTCACTCTCCTCTTTCACTTTCATCAAGAGGCTCTTTAGTTCTTCAGAATGGTTATCAGTAGAACTTATTCATCTTACAGTTGAAAGTACATACTCTTTGATCACCTTAATCCATCTCTCACAAGTGCTGACCCCTGGTAACCAACATTCTACTTTGTTTCTATGAGATCCTTTGATTCAAGTTCCTCATAAGTAAAATTATAGGGTGTTTGTCTTTCTCCATATGTCTTACTTAATTTAGTTAAATGCACTCAACTCTCATGCATGTTTTCACTAATGGCAAAATTTTCATTTTTATGACTGAACAATATTTAATTTTATATACATGTATTCCTTATCTATTCATCTGCCTAAAGATCCAACCAGTCCATTCTGAAGGAGATCAGCCCTGGGATTTCTTTGTAAGGAGTGATTCTAAAGCTGAAACTCCAGTACTTTGGCCACCTCATGCGAAGAGTTGACTCATTGGATAAGACTGTGATGCTGGGAGGGATTGGGGGCAGGAGGAGAAGGGGATGACAGAGGATGAGATGGCTGGATGGCATCACTGACTTGATGGACGTGAGTCTGAGTGGACTCTGGGAGTTGGTGATGGACAGGGAGGCCTGGCGTGCTGTGATTCATGGGGTCGAAAAGAGTTGGACACAACTGAGCGACTGAACTGAACTGAAAGATACTTTGTCCATGTCTTGATTATTGTAAATAATATTGCAATGAACCTTGGAGTGCAGATATCTCTTCAAGATATTATTTTGAGATGCTCCTTAAGATATATACTCAGAAGTGTGATTTTTGGATATTATGCAAGTTCTATTTTTAATTTTTTGAAAAACTTCCATTATGCTTCCCATAGTGTTTGTATGAATTTACATCCTCACCAACAGTGCACAAGGGTTCCAATTTCTCCACATCCTGGTAAACCCTTATTAACTCTCTCTCTTTTTTTTTTTTTTTTTTTTTGTAAAGAGACATCACTGGTTAATGGATATTTAATTGGGGAGTTTACATGTCTGAAGCAAGGTTCTGGTGCAACATCCCATCATGTGTGGCAGATGGTGGGCAGGACATGGCAGCAGTCTGCTCTAACGTGTGTCTTTTGACATGACAATTCTTACATTTGTGGTGGTTATCTCGTTGTGGATATGATTTACATTCCCCTGATGATTTGCAAGGTTGAGCACATTTTTTTGTACCTGTTGGCCAAGTCCTCAGATTCATGTATCTGACTCTGCAAGAGAATCAGATCAGGCTGGACCCAGGTCACACGGTATTCCCAGCTCTAGAGTTGGGTCTTCAGGTGCCAGACTTCTTACCAGAGGTATGGGTAGGCATGATTCTTGATAGATCCTCAGATAGAGGAGACTGCTGCTGGGGGCAGACCACAGCTGTGATCATGTCTACAGAAAGTGGGTTTGGGAGTCGTGAATAATGGATGTGGCTGCTACTGGGTCTCTGAGCAGGCTTCTTGCAAATCCCTGGCCATGAAGGACTGCATCTGGTAACCTGACAGTGTAGGTGGGGAGCCATGTAGCAGGGTCACTTCAGGATCTGTGGTCAGGTCTGTGGTCAATGGTATCTATTACCAGAGATATGAATAGGTGCGATTATTTTTGTGTCCCTTGGTGGGTGGGGTTGTTGCACACTGCAGTCTAGTGGGATTGGAGCCAAGTCTCTAAGGTCATGGGGCTGCTTCTGATCTATAGGTAGGACTATTTTGTAAAGCCTGCCACAATGTCACAGGCTTCCTTCTTTAAAGCCTGTCTCCTTGTTCCTAGGCTTCCCCAGCGTTTGTGAAATTCATTTCTGGATCCCAAAGCTCACACCAAGGCACTATTGTTCACAAATGGCTACCAAATTATTGTTTAAGCAGATAAACACAAGTTGGCGATCTTGATCCAGGGATGGTTGAATCCAAGGATGTGAAACCCACAGATAAGAAGAGCCAACTGAACTAGACCACTTATATAAGGGATTTAAGCTTCTTTGGATTTTGGCATCTGTGTCCAATAACCAGTCCCCTTCAGATCCCAAGGGAGGATTATATTCTGCCATTTTACTAACATCACTCCCAAAGAAGTGTATTTTCATGTACTCAGAATATGTACTTGAATTTTGAAGTTAATCGTTATCGATTTTTCTAAAGAAAGTATGCTGTTGCTACTGTTCAGCCGCTAAGTCATGTCTGACTCTTTGCTACCTCACAGACTGTAGCACGCCAGCCTCCATGGGGTTCTCCAGGCAAGAATACTGGAGTGGCCATTCCCTTCTTCAGGGATCTTACTGGACCAGGAATGGAACCTGTGTCCCCTGCATTGCCTGGCAGATTCTTTACCATTGAGCCACCAGGGAAGACCAAAGAAAGTATAGAACACTTTAGAAAACACATTAATAGCCTCCAGAATTCCCGTATCTTCCAGAGAGCCTCTGTATTTTCCTCTCATTAAGTTGAAAATAATAGTACTCAGATTTTATCTTGAATTTGTCACTATTTAGACTGAATGAACATGCCCAAATACATTCGTTATTAACATATAAAAATTTCCTAGCTCTTTCTCTTATTATATTAATTTGCATTTAGATTGATGGGCCTTTGAGAGCAATGAGGGCAAACTATTCTCATAAGTAACTAATTTACTACACATCACTTGCAATGAAGTTATACCTGCAGAAAGATGGCTTCATCTGTCTGTACTGTTTGTTCTTTGTGTCATCATCAAGAAGAAATGACACTTTGTTCTTTTACATAATTAATATATTCTACTAAGTATAAAGTATACTATTTAACATCTCAGTGAAAAAGATAAGCATTATATTAAGACTTTGATTTTACCCATAATCTAATATCCTAAACTACTTTATGGCTTTCTAAAATACTGACTAAATAAATGTCATTTGAATAATACATTTATGATAAGAGGAGTGTAAACAAAAGTAGTGAAGCAGGGCAAACTTACCCACCTAAGGGATCAATGTAATTGGTTTACTTGAACCTCTGTTGTTATTTTGATTTACAAAGTAAAATAGGATGAAACATTGACATTAAAACCTTTCAGTTATTGAACCCATAATCATCATCTTGTAGAAATTTTTGTATTATCATCAGGGATAATTTATAATTTCTGTGGGAAGTACACAAAACACCAAAGGATTATGCAGCAATGGCATTTGGTACAATGAATGCATAAACACATTTCATGCTGCTTTTTTTTTTTTTCTTTAAGACTACTGTTAATGATGGGCACAAAACATTAAGCATAACTCAGCGAAGCAATTCTGCAAGGTGCTGGAATTGCACACACCAGATGTGTAGCCTTCTGGTGATGAAGCTTAATTCAAAGCTATAATTTAGAGTAGTAATAAGTATACATAACAATTCTATCTCTTTGTACATACCCTAGAGTCATTTCCACATACATGCACAAATTAACATGGAGAAGGATAATAATTGAGAAATTTTTGCAAAACCAAAATGAAATTATAAAATAGCATAAATGTATATGTATTAGGAACTGGTATAATAATATATTGTACAGTCTATTAAATATTTTATATAACAAATAACTATAAAGTTAGTCATAATATTAATTAATCAAGACAGCATTGAGTGAGAAACCATTAAGAAACAGGAAAATAATTGGTACTACTTATATGAATTTAGGACTTCCCAGGTGGGTCAGTAGTAAAGAATCCGCCTGCCATGCACAAGATGCAGGACACCTGGGTTCGATCCCTGGGTGGGGAAGATTCCCTGAAGGGGGGCATGACAACGCACTCCAATATTCTTGCCTGGAGAATCCCATGGACAGAGGAGCCTGGTGGGCTATAGTCCATAGGGTTGCAACAGTCGGACACGACTGAAGCAACTGAGCACACACATGTATTTAAGGGCCTCCCTGGTGGCTCAAAGGGTAAAGAATCTGCCTGCAATGAGGGAGACCTGGGTTAGATCCCTCAGATGGCAAGATCCCCTGGAGTGGGGCATGACAACCCACTCCAGTATTCTTGCCTGGAGAATCCCCATGGACAGAGGATCCTCGCAGACTACAGTGCACAGGGTGGCAGAGTCAGACACGACTGAGTGACTAAGCACACACAGCACATATAAATTTAAGAAGTACATGTATAAATTATTTATGTGTAAAAATTATAATTGTTTATATAGGTCATAATGATCAAATATTAGCAATTTAGTGGTGTTCAACCTCATATATTTAATGTATACATTTGGACATGCTTGCAAAGTATTTTATTAATATTTTTTAATTTAAATTTATTTATTTTAATTAGAGGCTAATTACTTTACAATATTGTATTGGTTTTGCCACACATCAACATGAATCCGCCAACACTGCATGACGTAGTAAAAGTGAACTTTAAAATTTATCTCCTGACATATCATTCTCCAATTTCAACCTCAGTAATAAGTATTCTGATTGGGGTGCATATTCATTTTAAAATATTTTGCAGAGGTTCAGGATTGGGAACACATGCAAAGTATTTTAAAATGCCAGGCCTCCCTGTCCATCACCAACTCCCGGAGTTCACTCAGACTCACGTCCATCGAGTCAGTGATGCCATCCAGCCATCTCATCCTCTGTCGCCCCCTTCTCCTCCTGCCCCCAATCCCTCCCAGCATCAGAGTCTTTTCCAATGAGTCAACTCTTCGCATGAGGTGGCCAAAGTACTGGAGTTTCAGTTTTAGCATCATTCCTTCCAAAGAACACCCAGGGCTGATTTCCTTCAGAATGGACTGGTTGAATTTCCTTGCAGTCCAAGAGACTCTCAAGAGTCTTCTCCAACACCACAGTTCAAAAGCATTAATTCTTTGGTGCTCAGCTTTCTTCACAGTCCAACTCTCACATCCATACATGACCACTAATATTCCCTTAATAAAAAATTGAAGAGTTTGGCATATGTCCAATGGAAACCCACTCACTTCTATCATAAATGTAGAATGAAATACCACCTTCAATCAAATCAAAATATGTTAAAAGCTCACTCCTGCAAACTTACAAAGGACAAATGAGTTTCAAATTTCTGCATCAATGGTTATGGGCAAACTATTAAACTACATTTAAAGCACATATTTGAGTTGCTAATTCTCTTTTTTTAATATAAATTTATTTATTTTAACTGGAGGTTAATTAATTTACAATATTGTATTAGTTTTGCCATACATCAACATGAATCCACTACAGGTATACATGTGTTCCTCATCCCGAACCCCCTCCCTCCTCCTTCCCTGTACCATCCCTCTGGGTCGTCCCAGTGCACCAGCCCCAAGCAACCAGTATCATTCTCATTAACACAAATGCATACAGGTTAAGTCAAACAACCTTTATTATTCCTGAGTTCTGAATAAGAATCTTTAAAATCTTAAAATATTAATAGTGATATACAATGGAAATAATAACTAAAAACAATAAAATCTCCTTTTTGTTGGAAAAGATAGTAATAACAAATAGAAACACTTTGGCATAAAAATGAGAAAAATACAGGATTTGGCAAAGACATGGGAAATAAAATTGAACTAAAAACCTAGGAAAGCATTCAATATACAACATACATGTCTTCAAAACATATCTGATATGAATTATCAGTTTTAGCTATACAAAGTAACCCACAAGAAGCAAAACAAAACACACATAGAAAAGATATATTCAACAATCAGTCCAGATCAACTGCCTTACAACATAATTACAATTTACAATAAACCTAAGTTTGTGAATCAAATATGATAAAGATATCTCATTTTCAGGAATATAAATCAATTTTTAGCTTCCTTTTCAGTAAATTTTATACTTTTGAAAGGACTTTTATTTTAGCAATTAATCATTCAATTGATTTTTTGAAATGTGAAAGTCACACATAGAGAGTGGCTTCCATAGTGAACAGGAAAGTTTCTAGGAATCTGGCTTTAAAAGGTGTTTGTTTTCTCAATTCTCTAAGGACAATCTGGTTCAATAAGTTCCACTTTCAAATTTATTTCCTGTCTAATTCAATCTCATTTCAGCAGCCTAACCCATTTACAACATCTAACGGCTCCCTTTGTATTTTTAGCACCATCCAAATGGCGTTTGTAAATATTTCCCTGTTACTATAATCAGGTTAGATAAATCCCAACTCTCAGTCCAGCCTCAGCCCAATACACATGTCCTCCAAATCAAACTACCACTCCCTGTCATTGTATGTTAGTACACTTGTGAACTAAAAATTGTGAATTAATCGTCTTCCATTTCCAACCAATATGCACTGGTTTTGTAAGAAAGATCCTATGAACTGTCAGAGCAAATAAAAGCATTTTTACAAGCATTAATCTTTCTTCCAAAGAACTTGGCCCTCTGGACAGACGTCAGCTTATTGCTCCTGACTACATACCTGTTTGGTAGAGAAATGAGAAAAAAATCACAATCGAAACCCAAGGAGGAATTGGAGTTGAATTGTCTCTCTCTCCACCAGCCTAATTCTAAGGGAACTGCTCCGGCTGCTGCTAAGTTGCTTCAGTCGTGTCTGACTCTGTGCGACCCCATAAACGGCAGCCCATCAGGTTCCCCCTTCCCTGGGATTCTCCAGACAAGAATACTGGAGTGGGTTGCCATTTCCTCCTCCAATGCATGAAAGTGAAAAGTTAAAGGGAAGTCAATCATTTGATTTCCACTCTTAGCGACCCCATGGACTGCAGCTCACCAGGCTCCTCCGTCCATGGGATTTTCCAGGCAACAGTACTGGAGTGGGGTGCCATTGCCTTCTCCTCTAAGGGAACAGGGAAGTATTATCTTTTAACCATTGGAAAAGGAGTCTTGCTTCACATTTTCTTTCAGTTCCTGTGCTCAGGAAAGAAAATCAGTTTTCTGTGAACCCAATCTCCTCCTCATTCTTCTAAGAGAGATGGTTGAAGGATAAAACCTGAATGCCAGCTAAACAGAAATGAGCAGTTCAGATGTCACTCCAGCTCCAGCACAAAGAGATCAGGGCATGAATTTAAGGGTTCTGGACAGCTAGTTTGAGGGGCTCGTTCTTTAAAACTTCTATCACCTTCCTTTGCTTTTTTAAGTAGAGTCCTTATTCTAAAACCCCAGATTTTCCTTTTGGTAGGAAACAGATTCTTTCATCAAAAGTTCAATGGTAGATTGACAGATGAGAGGGGGATCTTGGTCCAGGGACTGAACTACAGCTCCTGCAGTGTATATGCACCATTCCTATGGGCTTCTCCAACGCATGTGGCTATAAGAGCCCTAGAGACCTTTGTGTCAGGCCATCTCTGACCTCTGAGTACATCCAACAAAAAGAGATTTGAATAGTCTGCTAGGAGAATAAAGTCAGAAGTCTTGTTCACCCCCTTGGTGCCAGGGCCTTCCACATAATTTTTTAAGTTAATTTTCCTGTTAATAAATTGAGGTTTAAGATTTTTTTATGCATCATTTTATGTGTATGCTTCCATGTAGATGACTGTGTTTCTCAGTATTTCAATATTGAAAAATTAATAAATTACATACAGGTTTGAAATATATCAATAATGCTTTTAGCATTATGGAATATCATAATTTTATGGTATTGTATGCTTAACCTAAACAGAAATTTATTCATGTAAATTTTTGTCAGTGATAAGATATTCATATGCAGTGTAGTAAGACAATTTAATCATATACAGTGTGGTGCATATCTGTCATGTTTCCAGCCACCCAATATATTGAATATCCTTAGCTATAATTGGAAAATTTCCAGCACTACAGTCTTGCACATCATAGTAAAATTCAGAAATAGAAATTCCTTGAATCATTGTAACTAGTACACAAACTTGGAAAATAATATTCTTAAATCAGAAACACTACAAACTTAAGTCTGGAAATAAACAAGGGTGGTAAGAGGTTTCCTGACATTTGTTTTGGATGATGGTCAAATTATCAGATACTGATAGTAGCAGGAACTACAGTCTGATGTTCTGTTGATTTCAAGATTGAGTATGTGACAAAGAAATAGTTTCAATTGTGAAACTACAGTTGGTGTTATCTTTGGCTCATTTTCAATATATGTCCTTAGGCACAGTTCCTGAAAATTGTTTTCTATTCCTCATAACAGTTATCTGAACTACCTAATTTTTTTTTAGTGAGTCTACTTTTGCTTATTCAAAAGAGTCATCGTCTGTTGCTTGCAGCTCAGACTTATAGTTGAAACAGAAAAATCTCATATCCATCATAGAATTAAGTTTGTTATAAGTTATCAGTGACAGACATTGGATAGTATACTGTAATTGGTTCTTTCTTTTTTCTCCAAGAATGTCCTAAGTTATCCAGAAGACTAAGATCACTGCATTGATTTGAATGCTCACAAGCTGACAGAGCCAAAAAGTTCTTTATTTTTCCTAGTCTTTTTCTGTGGGGTCACATGTGGATTGTTACAGACATAGCCATTAAAACAAATTTCCTACAGTAAAAGGGGTTTTAAAAAAATAATGCAAAGGGCAATGGGAGACAAGCATATTATAGTCACAAAACTTTAGCAGAATTTTCCAGTAGACTTGTCCTTGTACTTAATAGGTTCAGTCATGGGGCCACAATAATTGTAACATAGGCCAATGACTTTAGTTTTCTAGCTGAGTGCATTGCCGCATTAAATTAAACTGGGATCTGTTCTAAAGAAGAATCTAGCTTGAATATACAATTCAGGATCATATTCAGATAATAGCAAGTCCTCTAGCTATTTTTATACAAAAATTAATACAGAGAGTTAGATATTTATGATAATCACCAAAATTAGAGGAATGGTTTTAATCTTTGTTTCTAGGAATGACTTTTAAACAACATTTATTTCAACAGAGCTAACCCAGCAAAGGATATGCCATTTCTGTTTCAGCCAGAAAACTGCTAACCTAACTGCGGACCCCTGAAATACACTGCTAATTATCTTAGAATCCAGATGTCACTGCTGTGAATACAGGGTCTGGATTTACACTGCTCAAGCTCCACTGAATGTCTCTCATAGATTTTCCACCATCTTGCTGTAACGGTCCTGAATTCAGATTTCATGTGGAAACAAGTGTGATAGAACCAAAGTAATAATCACAAAAGCTATCTGAAGAGAAGCTTAGAAAATATGATTTTTAACTTTTCAGCTGGTGGTTCAGATGGTAAAAAATCGGCCTGCAATGTGAAGACCCAGGTTTGATCCCTAGGTTGGGACGATCCCCTGGAAAAGGGATGGCCTACCCACTCCAGTTTTCTTGCCTGGAGAATTCAATGGACAGAGAGGCCTGGCAGGCTACAATCCATGAGGCCACAAAGAATTGCACACGACTGATTGAATAAGACTCCACTTTTCAATATAGGAAGAGTGCCACAAAAAAACATTGAGGGATATGTATGGACATGTCTGTTATAACTCTGTAAAATAAAATTACATTTCAATAAGTCTTTTTACTTTCCATTCAATTACATTTTGCAGAAGATCAGATCACATTATCACTCCTTGAATTCACAGTGACTTGATATAACGGATAACCTAGCAAACAATCTGCTTTCTCTGTTTCCAAGACCTTCCAATGTAGTTCATTCTTCTGTTATAAAGCCATGCCTAGGCTACCACCAAATTCTTCTGATTAACCGTCTCTTTTCTTACTTCTTCCAAATACATCCATTGTACCATTTAACTAGAGAGGAGGAAAAAAAGGTAACTGTTTAATATTTAATTTTACTTTTCTGCTTCTAATACTCCAGGGATCCCTTGACATTATAAGAATAACTTGAAGTTCTCAACTGAGCATATGAGGTGCTGCTAAACTCTCTCTTACCATCATCCTTTGCTTTATCTCTGACAACTCTGTAGAACACATTAGGTTCTAATCCTAGACATCTTGCAGAGGTTTTCCAAATCCATAAATTTACTTTTGCAGTGTACTCTATCTATCTCATATTCTCCCTTGCTACTTTCTTTTCACCTCTTAATATACAGCTGTGCTATCATTCTACTAGATATCTACCCTTACATAAGATACCTGGAAACAAGAGATGCCTGGAGTAACAGGCAAATATGGCCTCGGAGGACAAAACAAAGCAGGTCAAAGGCTAACAGAGTTTTGCCAAGAAAATGCGCTGATCAAAGCAAACACTCTCTTCCAACAACACAACAGAAGACTCTACACATGGACATCACCAGATGGTCAATACCAAAATGAGATTGATTTTATTCTATGCAGCCAAAGATGGAGAAGCTCTATACAGTTAACAAAAACAAGACCAGGAGCTGACTGTGGCTCACACCATGAACTCCTTATTGCCAAATTCAGACTTACATTGAAGAAAGCAAGGAAAACCACTAGACCATTCAGGTATGACCTAAATCAAATCCCTTATGATTATACAGTGGAAGTGAAAAGTAGATTCAAAGGATTAGATCTGATACACAGAGTCCCTGAAGAGTTATGGACAGATGTTCGTAATATTGTACAGGAGGCAGTGATCAAAGACATCCCCAAGGAAAAGAAATGCAAAAATGCAAAATGGTTGTCTGCAGAAGCCTTACAAATAGCTGAGAAAAGAAAAGAAGCTAAAGGCAAAGGAGAAAAGGAAAGATATTCTTGAATTCAGAATTACAAAGAATAGCAAGGAGAGATAAGAAAGCCTTCTTCAGAGATCAATGCAAAGAAATGGAGGAAAACAATAGAATGGGAAAAACTAGAGATCTCTTCAAGAAAATTAGAGATACCAAGGGAACATTTCATGCAAGATGGGCACAATAAAGGACAGAAATGATATGGACCTGACAGACGCAGAAGATATTTTGAAGAGATAACAAGAATATACAGAAGAACTATACAAAAAAGATCTTCATGACCCAGACAACCATTATGATGTGATGACTCACCTATAGCCAGACATCCTGAAATGCAAAGTCAAGTGGACCTTAGGAAGCATCACTATGAACAAAGCCAGTGAAGGTGATGGAATCCCAGTTGAGCTATTTCAAATCCTGAAAGATGATGCTGTGAAAGTGCTGCATTCAATATGCCAGCAAATCTGGAAAACTCAGCAGTGGCCACAGAACTGGAAAAGTTTAGTTTTCATTCCAATCCCAAAGAAAGGCAATGACAAAGAATGTTCTAACTACCACACAATTGCACTCGTTTCACACACTAACAAAGTAATGCTCAAAAGTCTCCAAATCAGGCTTCAACAGCATGTGAACTCAGAACTTTCAAATGTTCAAGCTAGATTTCAAAAGAGGCAAAGGAACCAGAGATCAAATTCCCAACATTGGCAAATTATCTGCAACATCATCAAAAAAGCAAGAGAGTTCCAGAAAAACATCTACTTTTGCGTTATTGACTACACCAAAGCCTTTGACTCTGTGAATCACAGAAAACTGGAAGACTCTTAGAGATGGGAATATGAGACCACCTGACCTCCTCCTGAGAAATCTGTATGCAGGTCAGGAAGCATCAGTTCAAACTAGACATGGAAAACAAACTGGTTGCCAATCAGGAAAGGAGTAAGTCAAGGCTGTATATTGTCACCCCGCTTATTTAACTTATATGCAGAGTACATCATATGAAATGCCAGCCTGGATTAAGCACAAGCTGGAATCAAAATTGCCCAGAGAAATATCAATAATCTCAGATCTGCAGATGACCCCACTCTTATGGCAGAAAGCCAAGAAGAACTAAAGAGCCTCCAGATGAAAGTGAAAAAGGAGAGTGAGAAATCTGGCTTAAAGCTCAACATTTAGAAAACGAAGATCATGGCACCTTGTCCTATAACTTCATGCCAAATAGATGAAGACACAGTGGAAATGGTGAGAGACTCTATTTTTTGGGCTCCAAAATCACTGCAGATGGTGACTGCAGCCATTAAATTAAAAGATGCTTGCTTCCTGGAAGAAAAACTATGACCAACCTAGACAGCATATAAAAAAGCAGAGACATTACTTTACCAAACAAAGGTCCATCTTGTCAAAGCTATGGTTTTTCCAGTATTCATGTATGGATGTGAGAGTTGAACTATAAAGAAAGCTGAATGCCAAAGAATTGATGCTTTTGAACTGTGGTGTTGAGGAAGACTCTTGAGAGTCCCTTAGACTTAATGGAGATCCAACCAGTTAATCCTAAAGGAAGTCAGTCCTAAATATTCTTCAGAAGGACTGATGCTGAAGCTCCAATACTTGGGCCACCTGATTCGAAGTACTGACTCATTGGAAAAGACCCTGATTCTGGGAAAGTTTGAAGGTGGGAGGAGAAGGGGAGGACAGAGGATTAGATGGTTTGATTGCATCACCAACTCAATGCACATGAGTTTGAGTAGGCTCTGGGAGTTGGTGGTAGACAAGGAAGCCTGGAGTGCTGCAGTCCATGGGATCACAAAGAGTGGGACGTGCCTGAGTGACTGAACTGACTGGCTGACATGATATTCTCTCACTTTTCTCTCTTCGCTTCTCCTTAAAAACATTTCCCAGTAGTCTTTACCTATATTTATCACAGTAGCTGACACATTTTATTTTAATTATCTTGTGGGAAACTTGTCTTTCTTATGACATTCTGAGTTAATTGTAGAACAGATTTATGTTCACTTATATGTTGCTAACACATTATTCAGTTGCTGAATACTTGCAAGTCATCAATAAATGTTTATGAGAGAAGACAAAGTCAAATGATAAAGACTACTCTCTTATTCCTAACTACTAAATATTCTTAACTACTGATATTATGAAACATTAGTTAAATAAGCTAAATATGCTTTAATTTCTTGTATTTATAATGTACTTTTTATTGAACTGGCCAAAACATTCATTCAGGTTTTTCTTAAAATAGTTTGGAAAGCTGGAACAAACATTTCGGCCTACTCAATATGATTTCAGTGACAGACAATGCTGAATAACTTTTTTTTGTTTTAATAATCAAAAGCTTGGACATGTTCAGGACAAATTTTAAACCTGATTTCACAACTAGAATGTTTTAAATGCTAGTTATATTCTATGAAATTAGCATAGTCTTATGAGACTTAAAAGTGATGTATAATTACCTTCAAATAGATTACAATTTATTTATTTGTATCTTTTTGTCTTAATATTAAAATTATAAGCCTTATCTGTTTTCTTTAAAGCAAAATTAATGTAACTTATTATTTATTTAAAGTTTATAATAAATAATAAATGAGGAAGTATGCCCTCCTGTGTGATTAGTTACACTCTTTGTCAGATTTCTATAATTAATTATCTCACAACAATTACTTGTCTTCATTAATTAAGAATATACTTTCTCTCCATTTCTGAATTCAGTTAAAAATAAAATGAAGTGTAACACCCACATGGACTCAAGACTGCTAAATTGTCTTTTAGAGTGTCCTCTAACAAAAAAGTACCTGCTCAGAAGTTATTTAGTGTACTCTGATGTTACTTTGATTCATGACTTTGAGGACTGATCTTTAAAAAATTGATCTGATAAATTGCCTTCACAATAGTGGGAATTTGTTTTAAAGTCCACTAATAAGATACGTGTGTTAGTCGCTCAGTCATGTCTGACTGTGACGCCATGAATTCTAGGCCTTCAGGCTCCTCTGTCCATGAAATTCTCCTGGCAAGAATACTGGAGCAGGTTGCCATTTCCTGCTCCAGTAAGATATCCCAATATGAAATTATTTCAAGTAGGGCAATAATCAAAGATTGTCATTTGAATACCATTTAAATTTTTCTCCGAAGGAGAACCAGGTCCACATTTTTGGCAAAGCGTAGGGGTAACTGTCCCTTAGGCTTTTTTTTTTTTTTAATTATTTAATTTATTTTAATTGAAGGCTAGTTACTTTACAATATTGTAGTGGGTTTTGCCATACATTGACATGAATCAGCCATCGGTGTACATGTGTTCCCTAAGACATTCATATGGTCCTGTGGCTTTTCCGTATTGGGTTGTTTTTCCTGAGCATTAGAATTCTGGGCTCTGAAGTCTGGGGTAAAATCCCAGTATAAATGTAATTGAGTTTTTAAAGGTTTCTCTAAAGTTAAACAGGGATTTTAAATGAAGAATTTCAAGTCTGCCTGGTTATAAATAAAATATGTCCTTTAATATTGGAACCAAGCACTTTTTACTCTTGTAAGCAGAAGGAAAAAAAAAAATCATCATTGGAGAAAAAAGAAATATGACTGATAAGTCAAAATAGTTTTCATCCTTGTTTTGATTTTTTGTTACTAGAAGTCAAAGTCCTTATGATAATACTTCTGCTTTTCTTTTATCACTGGGGTCAGGGAAATTAGATGGGAACAAGATTGCTGCTGCTGCTGCTGCTCCTAAGTCGCCTCAGTCGTGTCTGACTCTGTGCGACCCCATAGACGGCAGCCCACCAGGCTCCCCAATCCCTGGGATTTTCCAGGCAAGAACACTGGAGTGGATTGCCATTGCCTTCTCCTGGGAACCAGATTAAAGTATCTTAAATAGGAAATGTTTTCAATTATTGAACTCTAAATGAGTTGGTAGAAGGAAAAAACATGTATACACATACATACACATACGTATAAAGATAAGTTATAAACACCCATGTATACATAATAGTTACTGTTATCATCATCCCTTATCTTATGTAATAGATGCATTCAAATATTAATATCAGCCGGATATGATCACTGAAGAAATAGGAAATAACATTCTAAACATCAAGTAAAGTACATGTAACAGCAGAGAAATACTGATTATGTTTATGACTAAAGGAAGAATATAGAATTTTTGAAAGAATAAATAGCTTTATAGGAAGAATTTACGGAAAATTAGGGTATATGGTCATCATAGCTATAATTCTTATGTAATTAATTTATATTTAAGGTAACGATTAAAGGTATCAGAAATCTCATACTGTGCCAATTTTAAGGTATAAAATTATTTTGAATTTTTAAAAATTAGGAATATTACTGAGCATTGGTTTCTGTTGTGTAGGAACAATCATATCAGTACAAAGAATGACCTCTATACTTGCATAGAATTTACCTTACATAAAATATATGGGCTCAAATCTGTGTCAAGATGTCATTTCTCCATTAACATGAAAGAATGCATATGCTGTAAGAATATAATTAAAAATTATCTTGCTGTTCTCTTATATATTCAGTGAGGATTTCTTATTTATGTTCCAATAATAAGTACACAGATTTATTACTCAAAATGTCATAAAAACAATCTCATGAGTATCAACTTGCTTTGCTAGTACTGTTACTATATTTAGATTGTATTGTGCAATTCAAATAAGACTATTATATAACAATACTATCCTCTGAAGAGAGAATGGCAACCTACTTCAGTATCCTTGCCTGAAAAATCCCATGGATAGAGGAGCCTGGTGGGTTACATTCCATGGGGTTGCAAAGTTGGACACAACTGAGCAACGAACACATACCAATACTACTATTATTATTTAAAGAGAAGGATGAATAATGTTAGTATTTGTAGTTCACTATAATACTTGAATTTTTCTAAATTTTTACATGTATTATCTTTAATATAAGCATTAAATGTCATAATGTCATTAGGTTTGATTATAATATCTGAGAGAGAAAAAGATATATAATTATAGAACAATGCCACAAAAATATCTCATATTTTTAATCCTGTAGTTAGTCAACCAATTTGTTCATAACCACTATTTATATCTACTGTTGAATAAGGGAAATAAAACATAAAAATATATATCCTCAGTTAATCAAACCTGTAAAGTGATATATTTTATCATTTCTTAGTGCCAACAAATGTCTGTACAACAAATAAATTTTCCCCTGCATCAGTTTTTCAGCTCAGTTCATCACAGAAATATAGTTGACACTAACAATGCTATGTACTGATGGACATTTTGTTGGAATTTTTGAAAAGTATATTTCAGAGTAAAAGTAAATTTACTGTTTTTCTATATGTTGACGAAAGGGAAAAGAACTCGATGAAACAAAACTCATCTGTCAAATTTTACTATGAAATCTAATAAATTTTCTAAAAATATCTCTGTGAAGAATGAATACACATGAAATATTTGCACAGTTTAATTTAGTCTGTTAATATGAAAACAATATTAAACATAATATAAATAATTAAAAATGTGCATACAAATTTTGAAAATAAACGGATAAATTTGAGGTATACAGGTAAAAATTAAGCTGAAAATAGTTGAATTAATTAAAATACATAATGAATTTATCTGTGTATTTCCATTTTTTAAAGTAGTAGCTCAGCAAAAATTAATCTTTACAGTCACAATACATCATTTTACAGATAATTGGATTAATTTTTCTCACTAAATTTTCTGATAATAAGAATCAGGTAAGAATTAGTTCTGAAGTTTAATGTAGTTTCAGGTAGTCTGAAATTATATTTTCATATAATCAATTGGTCTTTATTTATTTTGCCTCTATAAATTTACTATTCATACTATTTTATACTGGTATGTACAGTTGATGGTTTATATAACTTTTTACTCCTTCACCTGAAAGTTTAAGTATAATAATTATGAATAAAACTGCTATTTGCAGTACTAGTTTCATACAGAAAACAGTTCCATCTCTTGCTGCTTTTCAGTGACAATATTTAAAGTGTTATGTCCTATTTTATTTGGTATAGTTTTAGATTTGATTCATTACAATTATTCAGATAATGTTTATATGACATTCTTGACCAAATCCTATGATAACACTCATGAAGGAATTGCAGACCATTATTCTGTTACCTTCTGTATGGGTGAAGTAAGATAAATGGGATAATGGCAAGGATATATAAATCCTCAATAAAAAATATTTAGGTGGAGCTGTTCCATTATTTCTTGCAAATCCTTCCTAGCTAAAACTCAAAAAGCCTCAAATATTCTGCTTGCTTTCACAATTATGTTTTATATCTGCAGCTTTCTTATCTTTGTGTTAATGAGAAAATGTACTACTAGCCGACAATGCCTCCTTATAGGCAAAATTTAGTTAAGTTTGTAATCATTTTAGAATTTTATTCAGCTACTGTTCCAATGTAAATTGAGCCTTGATATCTATACTACTGAAAATAATTTTTAAAAAAGAAAATGTAGAGTAAAAAGAAGATAGAAGGGGAAAAATGGAAGCAGTGACAGATTTTATTTTCTTGGACTCCAAAATCACTGCAGGCAGTAACTGCACCCATGAAATTAAAAGTAGCTTGTTCCTTGAAAGGAAAGCTTTCATTTGCTAATGATAATATCTTAATTAGAAAATCAACACACTTAATAAACAATTAAACAAATAAAAGAACTTGCCAAATTTCCAAATAAAGCATGCATTTACAAATATCAGTAACATATCTTTAACCAAATAGAAAATTTAATAGTAAAGATACACCAGTAAATATCAATAAGAACCCTAAGTACATAGTAATAAACATAGGCAAGAATACAGAAGACTTTTTTTTATATAAAAATAAGTTTAAATTCTAAAATAAAAGCATTATGATCTGGATTAATAGAGGAATACTCTAAAGGCTTAATACAAATGAGAAAACATATTACCAGAAACATATTCTACATGGAGAAAGGGCATTTATTTGGTACGACGCCCGTCTAGTCTTCCTGACTCATTTAAAAGTGTGGAAGAGAATGAGGAACTGTGAACTATCTGTTGAGGAAAAAGTTCCAAGACACAGGCTCAGTAAAAGACTGAGAATTAATCAAAATCTTATGGAATACTACTCTACAGTGTCCTGACTGCCATATCAACAATGCTCAATTATATATATGGAAGATTCTAGGTAGTGCAGCTCAAAAAAAACAGTGGAGGCAAAAACAAGGATTTAGATGAATTTGAAGCCAATGACAGCATCTTTAGCAAATATTAAAGAAATCCCAATGTCTAGTTATATAAATATAAAATCTGATATTAAAACGTTTTTAACCGGAGGACAGAGGTTCGTGACATTGTACAGGAGACAGGGATCAAGACCATCTCCATGGAAAAGAAATGCAAAAAAGCAAAATGGCTGTCTGGGGAGGCCTTACAAATAGCTGTGAAAAGAAGAGAAGCAAAAAGCAAAGGAAAAAAGGAAAGATATAAGCATCTGAATGCAGAGTTCCAAAGAATAGCAAGGAGAGATAAGAAAGCCTTCCTAAGCGATCAATGTAAAGAAATAGAGGAAAACAATAGAATGGGAAAGACTAGATCTCTTCAAGAAAATTAGAGATACCAAGGGAACATTTCATGCAACAATGGGCTCAATAAAGGACAGAAATGGTATGGACCTAACAGAAGCAGAAGATATTAAGAAGAGGTGGCAAGAATACACAGAAGAACTGTACAAAAAAGAGCTTCATGACCAAGATAATCACGATGGTATGATTACTCACCTAGAGCCAGACATCCTGGGATGTGAAGTCAAGTGGGCTTTAGAAAGCATCACTATGAACAAAAAGCTAGTGGATGTGATGGAATTCCAGTTGAGCTATTTCAAATTCTGAAAGATGATGCTGTGAAAGTGCTGCACTCAATATGCCAGCAAATTTTGAAAACTCAGCAGTGACCACAGGATTGGAAAAGGTCAGTTTTCATTCCAATCCCAAAGAAAGGCAATGCCAAAGAATGCTCAAACTACTGCACAATTGCACTCATCTCACACGCTAGTAAAGTAATGCTCAAAATTCTTCAAGCCAGGCCTCAGTAATACGTGAATCATGAACTTCTAGATGTTCAAGCTGGTTTTAGAAAGGGCAGAGGAACCAGAGATCAAATTGCCAACATCCGCTGGATCATGGAGAAAGGAAGAGAGTTCCAGAAAAAGATCTATTTCTGCTTTATTGACTATGCCAAAGCCTTTGACTGTGTGGACCACAATAAACTGTGGAAAATTCTGAAAGAGATGGGAATTCCAGACCACCTGGCTTGCCTCTTGAGAAACCTATATGGAGGTCAGGAGGCAACAGTTAGAACTGGACATGGAACAACAGACTGGTTCCAAATAGAAAAAGGAGTATGTCAAGGCTGTATATTGTCACCCTGCTTATTTAACTTATATGCAGAGTACATCATGAGAAATGCTGGGCTGGAGGAAGCACAGGCTGGAATCAAGACTGCCAGGAGAAATATCAATAACCTCAGATATGCAGATGACACCACCCTTATGGCAGAAAGTGAAGAGAAACTAAAAAGCCTCTTGATGAAAGTGAAAGAGGAGAGTGAAAAAGTTGGCTTAAAGCTCAACATTCAGAAAACTAAGATCATGGCATCTGTTCCCATCACTTCATGACAAATAGATGGGCTTCAGTGGAAACAATGGCTGACTGTTTCTTTGGGCTTCAAAATCACTGCAGATGGTGACTTCAGGCATGAACTTAAAAGATGCTTACTCTTTGGAAGCAAAGTTATGACCAAACTAGATAGCACATTGAAAAGCAGAGATATTACTTTGCCAACAAAGGTCCATCTAGTCAAGGCTATGATTTTGCAGTGGTCATGTAAGGATATGAGAGTTGTACTGTGAAGAAAGCTGAGCACCGAAGAATTGATGCTTTTGAACTGTGGTGTTGGAGAAGACTCTTGAGATTCCCTTGGACTGCAAGAAGATCCAACCAGTCCGTCTTAAAGCAGATTAGTCCTGAGTGTTTACTGGAAGGACTGATGTTGAAGCTGAAACTCCAGTACTTTGGCCAGCTGGTGCAAAGAGCTGACTCATTTGTAAAGACCCTGATGCAGGGAAAGATTGAGAGCAGGAGGAGAAGGGGATGGCAGAGGATGAGATGGTTGGATGGCATCACTGACTCAGTGCACATGAGTTTGGGTAAACTCTGGGAGTTGATGATAGATAGGGAGGCCTGGCATGCTTCGGTTCATGGGTGGCAAACTGTTGGACACGACTGAGTGACTGAACTGAATTGAATGCTAATAAAAAGAATAGAAAGTAGGCAAGAACATATGGTTAATATAAGCAGAGAGATATAATCTATAAGCAACAGTAGAAGATCATGATAAAAATTTTGAGTACAACAATACTGTAATAGAAATAGGACTGCCTTTGATGGATGCATCAGTAGACTGAATATGGCCAAGAAAAGTATCAGGGAGCTTGCAGATCCTTCAATAGAAACTTCCCAAATGACATGCCAAGGGAAGTGAGGGGATAAAAAATGCTAAACAGAATACTTAAGAACTGTGGGACAATTTTAAGAGGTTTTTAAACTTTTATTTGAAATACAGGAGGATAAGGACGAGGAAATGTAGAAGAAAAAATACTTGAAGAAGTAATGGCTGAGAACCTTCCAAAATTAATGACAGACTGTAAACCTGGATTAGGATTCTCAGGAATATGGAGTAGAATCATTAAAAAATTAAATACACTGAGACATATTCAAATTGTAGAAAGACAGTGACAAAGAGAAAAACATTAAAATAAGTCATGAAAAATAAGCATTTTACCCAGAAAATAATAAAGGTACAGATTACAGTGGATTGTTCATCAGAAATCCTAAAAGTAAAAGAGAGGAGACAGTGAAATATTAAAGTGTTGAAATAAAATACCACTAACCCAGAATTCCACGTCCAATAGAAAAATGCCCAGCTACAGAAACTTTCATTCATTACTAATGGGAATGAAAGCAATATAGCCACTTTAGAGAGAGTTTTGCAGTTTCTTACAAAAGCAAACATAGTTTACCATATAATCACACTTCTACAGGTTTACACAGAATATTGTAAGAGTTTGTGTCCATATGAAAACCTGAACATGAATGATTGCAGTAGCATTATTCAGTTTCCCAAACTCTCCCAAACTTGAAATAATCAAGATGTCCTTTCACAGGTAAATGAATAAATGATGGCATATCTCCACACAGAATATTATTTAGCGATTAAAATAAAAGTGAAAATGAAAGTTGCTCAATCATGTCCAACTCTTTGTGAGCCCATGGACTATAACCTGCCAGGCTCCTCTGTCCAAGGAATTCTCCAGGCAAAAATACTGGAGTGGGTAACCATTTCCTTCTTCATGGGATCTTCCTGACCCAGGGAACAAACCCAGGTCTCCCTCATTGCATGCAGATTATTTATCATCTGAGCCACTTAACCATTTGAGTCATAAGAGAAATCCAGGCTAAAAGAAATGAACTATCAATATGTGGAACAACATGAATGAATCGTAAATGCATACTGTCGAGTAAAGGAAACTGAACTGGAAAGTCTACATGATGCAAGATTCTAATTATACATTATTATGAAAAACTCAAAACTATAGAGATGGTGTTTGCCAATGTATAAGGTGAGGTTGTCAATAGGGAAGGTTCAGTGGATAAAACATTGGAATATTTTAGGGTGGTGAAACTCTTATTATAATACTATTAGAATGGATACATTACAATATGAATCTATCAAATCCCATGGAATTTTAAAGAATATAAAGCATAAAGTTTAAACCATAAGCAATTAAAATTAAAAAAAAAAAAAAAAACAGAAGTCAAGAGAATCCCAGGATAAAACATAGAATTATAAAAAAATCTACTTGAGTTACAAACATAGGGAACCTCATTGAAGGGGGTATGGGGGCAAGATAAATGCCAAACAACTTCAGAAATGAGTAGTTTTCAAGTTAATGCCAAAAGATATTGTAGAGAAGCACTATATTCTAGTAGATAATTTATTTACTGTGAGAATGGGGGAGTTAATTCTGATACAGCTCTATATGTATACTAAAACTGGAGAAACACGTTAATTGATGGTGGATGGTGGGAGTGAGCTTTCTCAGTGTTGTAGTGGCAAGTCCTAGTGGATTAGATTTGAAGACATCATTATGAACTCATGTTTGGTTCAATATAGATAGGAAGGTGACATATGCAAGTATTGGTAGATATAAGTATATGCATCTGCTAGGATAGAAACATGTATTTTCTTGCTCTGTCAGCAGAAAGTTCCCAGGAGCATTGGCAGTCCAGTATTAATGTACACATACGGTACCCAGATCTTGGTTTCTAATTCTATTCTTCAATAAAAAGATCCATATCTCCTTGGTAAAGTGCTTGTTTCAAGGACTGATGCAGGAAATAAAAAAGAGGACATTGTGGTTGCAAAAAGTCAGATGTGACTTCGCAAATGAACAACAACAACAAAAGCAAACAATGGAGGTATGTATAAAAGACAGAGGAGCCAACTTAAAGAGCTGCCACTTTTCAGAGTTTGAACTATATGATAGAAAAAAAAAAGATAAACACTAGTATTAGATTATTATCCAAAGTGTAAGATACATATACTTTAGTCCATACTGACATAAATAAGTGATAGTATCAGTAAATGTATAGGGAAAAGAGACAAATACCCTAAGCAGGAGAATTCCAAACATTTTATGCAAATAATCCTCATTTAAGAGGGTGGAGAATAACTTCTGTCTCCCTAAGTGTGAAGTGCATATAATGAATTTCTTACAAAGGGTACAGTATGAAAAGCGGAGTTGGAGGGGAGAGTAACTTTACAGTGAAGAAGCCTAACAAACACTGCTACAGTTAGGGAATAAAGATTAATGTCAATAGTATCAAGTCACACTGTAAATTCCCCCACGACTCAGCTGATAAAGAACGCGCCTGTCAATGCATGAGATGCAAGAGATGTGGGTTTAATCCCTAGGTTTGGAAGATCTGCTGGAGAGGGAATTGGCAACCCATTCCAGTATTCTTGCTTGGAAAAATCCCAGGGACAGTGGAGCACACAAACCACACACACACACACACACACACTGTAAATATGTATCCTTGTCTAAATGTAACTATTTTTTTCAAGTTGCTCTGTCATTTGCATTAAGAAAAACTTCCTTTGGAGTTTTCACCACAGTACTATAGTTACATTAGTTCCATATCTGTTGAGTAAAATAATACAACAAACTATTATGAAAAAATGGTGGTGGTTTAGTCGCTTAACTGTGTCCAACTCTTGCAATCTCATGGACTGTAGCTCACCAGTTTCCTGTGTCCATGGGATTTTCCAGGCCAGAATACTGGTGTGCATTGCCATATCATTCTCCAGGGAATCTTCCTGACCTAGGGTTGGAACCCATGTCTCCTTCATTGCAGTCAGATTCGTCACCACTGAGCCACCAGGGAAACCCTATGTAAAAATAATAAATTTGTATTCTAGAGATATTCTTGAGATTTCATAAAAACCAATCCCATCATTAATTCAAAACTTATGTATGAATTTCAGGTTTATTAAAATATAGTTCTAATATGGCATTCTCTCCCTTTAAACATAGGTTAATAAAGAACGAATATATTAAGTATTAACTGCAGCACATTTGGTTAGGTAAGTTTAATTACATATAGTTATTCTTAAGGTATCAAAGATAATGGGCTTCCCTGGTGGCTCAGAGAGTAAACTGTCTGCCTGCAATGCAGGAGACCCGGGTTCAATTCCTAGGTCAGGAAGATCCCCTGGAGAAGGAAATCGCAACCCACTCCAGTACCCTTGCCTGGAAAATCCCATGGATGGAGAAGCCTGGTAGGCTACAGTCCATGGGGTCACAAACAGTCGGACATGACTGAGTGACTTCACTTACTTCATTCTTAAGGTAACAAAGAGAATAGCATTTGTATTACAAAGCATGTATATATGGACTAATCAAGATGGATGTTAATAGGTAGAAATAAGCAGAGAAGGCATTAACCAGATTAAGGTAAGCTTTAAACATTAATAGTTAGAGTAGCATGATATTCAGGAATGGAAATAAAGATCCATTCCTTTATTAGGAATGGAAATATTATTAGGGATAGAATGGAAAATCCAGGACTAGGAGTAAGCCATGGTGGAACTTTCAGTTCAGTTCATTCGCTCAGCTGTGTCCAACTCTTTGCAACACCATGGTCTGCAGCACACAAGGCCTCACTGTCAATCACCAACGCCTGGAGTTTACCCAAACTCATCTGCATTGAGTGGGTGATGCCATCCAACCATCTCATCCTCTGTCATCCCCTTCTCCTCCCTCCTTCAATCTTTCCCAGCATCAGGGTCTTTTCCAATGAGTCAACTCTTCGCATTATGTGGCCAAAGTATTGGAGTTTCAGCTTCAATATCAGTCCTTCCAATGAGCACTCAGGACTGATCTCCTTTAGGATGGACTGGTTGGATCTCCTTGCAGTCCAGGGGACTCTCAAGAGTCTTCTGCAACATCACAGTTCAAAAGCATCAATTCTTCAGTGCTCAGCTTTCTTTATAGTCCAACTCTCACATCCATACATGACAAGGAATGCTAATCCAATGTAGAAAAGACAGAACATTCACTAAAGTGTAATGTGATGACTTGATTAACCTTTTGCAAAAAATAACAACTATATTCATATCCCATGTTGCTCATTGGGATGAAATCTAATGTATTGCATATTTAATTGGCAAAATCAAAAGTAGTAAAATGAAATATATGAGAATTCCCCTATTACTCCATCTTTTTAGATGGAGATTTTAATAGATTTTTATAAAATTTGATGACTAAAAATATAGGGTCTTTGCATATTAGAAAAAAGAAAGTAAACATTTTTTAAACATTGAATAGGCAAATGTAGATTGCTCTGGGGAACAGGAGGGATCTAGGAAATGATGTAAGGGCTGCAAGATTTAATTTTGCACTCACTGATCACTTTGGATTTCCTTTTCATATGTTTATTTTGCTTTGTTGTTGTTTAGTCACAAAGTCATGTCCTACTCCATTGCGAGCCCATGGACTGTAGCCCATCATGCTCCTCTGTCCATGGAATTTCCCAAACAAGAATACTGGAGTGGGTTGACATTTCCTTCTCCAGGGGATCTTCCCAACCCAGGGATAGAACACACATGTCTTGCATTGGCAGGCAGGTTCTTTACCGCTGGGCCACCAGGGAAGCCCTTATTTTGCTTTATGACAGTAAAATTTCACATTGTATAAAGGCTGTGTGGAAACCACATAGAATGCAATGATCAAGATAAATAATTATAGAAAATTACAATTTATATTTTGGAATCAACAAGATTATTTGTTTATTCCTATATTTCCATCTAGATAATTTTTTAAAACAAGACAAGGCATGTAGACCTTAATTCATTTGTGTACCCTCTCCTTTTAGTTAATGGCTGCCAGTAGCTGAATTAAGAAAATTTCCAAAGTTTCCAAGATTAGTAAGAAAACAAATGTGATGATTTATCTGTTTTCCAGTTTTGATAGATAAATAAAAAGTTAATGTTGTCTTTATTTCCTCTCTATTTTATCATCAGCAGACATTGTGATATACTATGTATATTGACTAGATCTTCCTGTAAATTCTAAAATAAGGAGACTCCAATATAGCTTATTCAATTTTAGTGAAGAACACATCAAAATGTATTATATTTTTGTAATATTTCAACATAGAATTAATTATAAACTATACATGATTATTTTGATGCATTATTTTTGACTTATTTATTGTTATATAGTTTTAAAAAGCAATATCATGAAAAATTCATATTTTCTGCACATAGTCACTAATTTTAAAATGCTAATTTTATAAAAATAAATTATAAATTTCATTTTAATATACTTCATGCAATTTAAAATGGCATGCTATCATTTGTGGGAGGAAAGTAGCAAATTCCTGAGTTTCACTGCAGGCGCAAATAAAGTTTGCAACTGTGCCCCGTTCTATGATGATTTGTTAAGGTCTTCTGCATTTAAAAACTGAATCTCATCTGGTTTAAGGTTAAGCAGACTAGGGTTTAAATTTACAACAGGGAAAGCTTGGTTTCATAGACCAATTGTAAGAGTCCATGTGAGTTATAGTTGAGAGAACTTCATTCTAAATTATAAACATTCATCTATTTCCCTTTTCTAGCTTTTTATTTTGTTCTTTTTAAAAATAAAAACTCAGTGATATTCTTGCAGAAAAGCTAGAAAAGGAAACTCACAGCCATAAAGGAGAAGATTTGAGCTGTTGGCAAATGGTTAAGCTAAAATGAAGTAAATGTGAAGTGGAATTTGCATTCTAGTCATTGGTGTGGTATATAATCATGTACTGTATGCAGTTAAATGAGTCTGTTGTCTGGCTGCAATGAATATCTACATCCATCCTAACAGTTAATGAGGAATAAATGACTTATTATCCACAAATGGCTGTGTCTAAATAGCTCTGCAACAAAAACAGAATATTAAAAAGTGTAACCAAAATAGATCTTAAATGATAATGAACGTACTTAGACTATTAATTAATTTTTAAAGCATCATAAGTTTCAATGCTTTAGGATAAAATCAGCACTAGAACAAGTTCAAGCACAATGACAAATTCAAAGTGTGAGTTTTATTTTTTTTTAATTTTATTTTATTTTTAAACTTTACATAATTGTATTAGTTTTGCCAAATATCAAAGTGTGAGTTTTAAATTAAACTTGAATGCATATGTATGGTTTAATGTGTATGCATGTGTATACATGTATATATGTATATATTGACCCCCCACACACACACACATATATATGCACACAAGTACATACATAGATACCCTCATATTTTTTTAAAACTGTATTTTATAAGACGTCTTTCCTATCATGAAAATGATAACACATGGGTTAAACTTACCTACTCAAAAGTGCTACATTCATGTTTAATACATTCGTTTATAGTTTACAAATCAATTTTTTAAAAAGAGAATGTCTTATTAAAACTATTTTTCTGTATGTCTGAAGAATTCATATAGTTTTGAAATAAAGAGATTATTTTTTGTGAAAGCTAAACCATCATATTTTAGAATATAATTTTTAAAAAGAACTTACAACTTTATACTTTTCTCACAATAGTTCACTATAATATTTTACTCAACTAATATGAAATAAATTTTTAAAAGCAACTTTATCCATATTGCTTTGTGGTCAAAAATTCAAAGCTGTAAATGACAAGGGAGCAACTTCTGAAAATGGCTGAGTTCAGGCATTGTGTAAATCACCCCCAAAATTCAGAAAAGCTATTTATTATTTTATCACCTCAATAGCTTGTAATTTATCTATTCCCTTAATTTAACTTCAACAAGATCCCAAGTACCTTTATCATTAGCACAGGAAACTGCAGTCATTTCAAAATGACCCAGCAATGCTCCTGAACTCAACCCATATTGCTGCATGCTTGCTCAGTCATGGCTGACTCTGCAACCCATGGACTGTAGCCAGACAGGCTCCTCTATCCATGGAATTTTCAGGAAAGTATACTGGAGTGGTTTGCCATTTCCTTCTCCACCAGATCTTCCAGACCCAGGGACTGAACTCACCTCTCCTGCGTCTCCAGCATTGGCAAGCAGATTGTTTACCATAGAGCCACCAGAGAAATTCATATTCTTGTCCTTCAAATCCATTTCTCTCCCTGAAGGCAATCTATAAAAATATCATATCTGAGTGTGTCACCCCCCACCACCCATTACCCCTTATTCAAGTATTCCCGTTGCTTTCAACCATGGACCAATTCTCTTACCCCTTCCTTCTTCGGCAGTGGTCTCCTCTTTGCTCTTTCTATCATTGACTGACAGTACTTTGAAAATATTCTTTTACTGAAACATGCCCCATATCTAGGGGGATTTTTTTCATATTCTATTATACTCATTTTCATTTTTTCTGAATCATCAGCTTTCCAAGGAAAATTATGCTGAACTTACAGATCATTCCAATTCCCCCTATATGCTTCTGTACATAACCTACACATCTCTCCAGATGAATTTTCCAGAGCTCTAATTTTCCCTATATTTGCAAGCATGAAGCAAAGTATATACTAAAATAAAATAAGGGCAACTTTATGTGAATGAGAAATTATGACTTGATCACAGCATTGTGTAGACACAGTATTAGCATTATATTTCAATCACTTCTTGCCAGACTTAATAGAAACACAATGAATTAATGAATGCTGTTTGAACACTTCAGCAAGTATTTCTAAGGTTTGCAGATTGTCTTAGTTTTCTGTCACCTATTCCTGGAAAGGATAGCAGTATTCAAAGATAGAATATCTATATCAGAAATACATGTTTTAAATTTTTGGTGATTTATTTCACAAGTAAATGAAAAATATCAGAGATATAGAAACGTGTCTTGAATTTTTAGACATTTCAGAATTTTCAGTAGCTGAACGCTTTCAAAATTACATTTGAACACAAATTTGGCCAACAGTTAATGTTTGGGTTCAGTTCAAAGTGATCTCATTCTTATTTTGCCAAGTATCCATATTTCAAGGAATCTTCAGTTTGATGAAAGTATGACTTAGTCTTTGTGGATAAGTTCACATTGATTCTGTCCCTGCTCAGTGCTAAGACCATTCAGGAAAATACCAAGGACATATTCCTATGTAGATGCAATTAATCATCACAGGGAAATACATGTGAAACTATAGAGAGTAAGGACTTCCCTAACAGCTCATCAGTAAAGAATCTGCTTGTCAATGCAGGAAAAACAGTTTCAATCCCTGGGTTGGGAAGATTCCCTGGAGGAGGAAATAGCAACTCATTCCAGATTTCTTGCTTGGGTAATCCCATGGACAAAGGAGCCTTGCAAAAGACTTGGACCCACTTAGTGACTAAACAACAACATAAAGAGCAAAGGAAACATGAATTCGTATAATTAAGCATGAAGGAAAATTTGCCATTTTTATTTGAATTTTTTAGATGGTAATTTTTTACTATCATACCATGATTATCATACAAATTGTTACAGTAGAATAATATAACCTAGAAACAACATTTTTAATTTATACCTTATTTTGAAAAATGTCAAAAATACAAATTCATATGAAATAAGTTCAAACTTAAAATGAAAGTGTGGTTCCTTTAGTAAATTGATTTCCCATGCAAACTATCTTTATTTGTATCTTCATGAAAATTTAAGAAAGCAACACTGAAATTATTTTTTTATGAGAGAAATGATTGAAATATTTAATACTCTAGCAGACATAATGTATTTAGATATAATTAGCCCAAATGACAAGAATATAAGAATCTTATGGGTTAAACAATGCTAGAGAGGAAGTGAATGTGCAAGCACATAGTGCTCATGACATATTTTTCTGTATTTTCTAATAACAGCTATTGATAGGCATGGACTTGAAGCAGTGATCATCATATAAGAATATTTGTTATCTGTCCAAAGTTTTTGATTCTGAAAGTTTTCAAGTTTGGTTGACTTTATATTTTTAAAAATTAAAAAGGGGGCTTCTGTCTTGTCTCAGTGGTGAAGAATCTCCCTGCCAGTACAAAAGACACAGGTTCAACTCTGGTTTGGGAAGATCCCACAGCTAAGCCCATGCACCATAACTACTGAGACTGTGCTCCAGAGCCCAGGAGCCTCAAGCATTGAGCCCACATGATACGACTACTGAGGCCTGCTTGCCCTAGAACCTGTGCTCTATGAGAAGCCCCCATGATAAGAAGCCCACACACCGCAAATGGAGAGTAGACTTGCTTACTGCAACTAGAGTAAAGCCCACACAGCAATGAAGACCCAGCACAACCAAAAATAAATAAATACAATTATTAAAAAAAAACTAAAACACATTTAAAAATTAAATTATTCCTAGGAATATCTGGAAAGTATAATAGATTGTGCAACTAAACGTTCTCATTTGGCTACAAAATAAAACATTAAAATAGAAATGGTAATCTAGGACTAATGGGAAACTCAAGTCAGGGATGTGTTAAGAAACACTTTACAAGGCTTTTTAAAATCATGCCTTGTTGATATAGCTAATGATAAGATGTTGATTTTCCACCAAGGATGTGAAATTCTTTGTAGATATTATTTGTGGTTCTACTTTGTTTTATTCTAACACTCACCATTTGCTAAAACAATTTTCTAAATAACAGAGAATATCCTACACCCTGACAGTTAAGCGACAGCTTCCCTTGTAGCTCATTGGTAAAGAATCCACCTGAAATGCAGGAGGCCACGGTTTGATTCCTGGGTCAGGAAGACCCCTTGGGAAAGGATAAGCCACACACTCTGGTATTCTTGGGTTTCCCTGGTGGCTCAGATGGTAAAGAATTCATCTAGAATGAGGGAGACCTAGGTTTGATTCCTGGGTGGGGAAGATCCCTACAGGAGGGCAATGGCAACCCACTCCAGTATTCTTGCCTGGAGAATCCCCATGGATAGAAGTGCAAGGCAGGCTATAGTCTATGAACTTTAGCCTATCAGACTCCACTGTCCATGGGATTTTCCAGGCAGGAATACTGGAGTGGGTTGCCATTTTCTAGAAACAACTTGCCTATATACGTATTTAAACTAGCATAGTATCTAGAATCTAAGCTTATTAATATTGTCTAATATGTGTTATATTCTTTGCAGCCAAAGATGTAGAAGCTCTATACAGTCAGCAAAAACAAGACCAGGTGCAGATGGACTGTGGCTCAGATCATGAATTCCTTATTGCAAAATTCAGATTTAAACTCAAGAAAGTAGGGAAAACCTACTGGTTTTCAGGTGTGACCATTCAGGTGTGACCTAAATCAAATCCTTCTCTCTCTCTCTCTCTCTCTCTCTCTCTCTCTCTCTCTCTCTCTCTCCCCACACACACATACTATATATAGACTATACAGTGGAAGTGACAAATTGATTCAAGGGATTAGATCTAATAGATAAAGTGCCTGATGAACTATGGATGGAGGTTCGTGGCATTGTAAAGGAGACTGGGATCAAGACCATCCCCAAGAAAAAGAAATGCAAAAAGGCAAAATGGTTGTCTAAGGATACCTTACAAATAGTTGTGAATCAATGAAGAGAAAGGCAAAGGAGAAAAGGAAAGATATACCCATTTGAATGCAGAATTCCAAAGAAGAGTAATGAGAAATAAGAAAACCTTCCCCAGTAATGAATACAAAGAAATAGAGGAAAACAATAGAATGGGAAAGACTAGAGATCCCTTCAAGAACATTGCAGACACCAAGGGAATGTTTCATGCAAAGATGGGCACAATAAAGGGAAGAAAAGGTATGGACCTGAAAGAAGCAGAAGATATTAGAAGAGGTGGCAGGGATACACAGAAGAATTATACAAAAAAGATCTTCATGACCCAGATAACCACAATGGTATGATCACTCACCTAGAGCCAGACATCCAGGAATGCAAAGTCAAATGGACCTTAGGAAGCATCACTTCAGACAATGCTAGTGGAGGTGATGGGAATTCAGATGAGCTATTTCAAATCCTAAAAGATGATGTTGTGAAAGTGCTGCACTCAATATGCCAACAAATCTGGAAAATTCAGCAGTGGCCACAGGACTAGAAAAGATGAGTTTTCATTCCAATCCCAAAGAAGGGCAATGCCAAAGAATGTTCAAACTACCACACAATTGCACTCACCTCATGCACTAGTAAAGTAATGCTCAAAATTCTCCAAGCCAGGCTTCAAGAGTATATGAACTGTGAACTTCCAGATGTTCAAACTGGTTTTAGAAAAGGCAGAGGAACCAGAAATCAAATTGCCAACATCCATTTGATCACAAAAAAAGCAAGAGAGTTACAGAAAAACATGTACTTCTTCTTTATTGACTACTCCAAATCCTTTGACTATGTGGATCACAACAAACTCTGGAAAAGTCTTAAAGAGATGGGAATACCCGACCACCTGACCTGCCTCCTGAGAAATCTGTATGCAGGTCAAGAAGCAACAGTTAGAACCAGACATGGAACAACAAACTGGTTCCAAATCGGAAGGATATGTCATGGCTGTATATTGTCACCCTGCTTATTCAACTTATATGCAGAGTACATCATGGGAAATGCTGGGCTGGATGAAGCACAAGCTGGAATCAAGATTTCCAGGAGAAATATCAATGACCTCAGATACACAGATGATACCACCCTTATGACAGAGGGTGAAGAAGAACTAAAGAGCCTCTTGATGAAAGTGAAAGACAAGAGTTAAAAAGTTGGCTTAAAACTCAACATTCAGAAAACTACAATCATGGCATCGGTCAAATCTCTTCACGACAAACAGATAGGGAAACAATGTAAACAGTGACAACTTTATTTTGGGGGCTTCAAAATCACTGCAGATGGTCACTGCAGCCATGAAATTAAAAGACACTTGCTCCTTGGAAGAAAAGCTGTGACCAACCTAGAGAGCATATTTAAAATCAGAGACATTACTTGCCAAAAAAGTTCCATCTAGGCAAACCTATAGTATTTACAGTAGTCATGTATGGATGTGAAAGCTGGACCATAAAGAAAGCTAAGTGCCGAAGAATTGATGTTTTTAAACTGTGGTGTTGGAGAAGACTCTTGAGAGTCCCTTGGACTGCAAGGAGATCCAACCAGTCAATCCTAAAGCAAATCAGTCCTGAATATTCATTGGAAGGTCTGAGGCTGAAGCTTCAATATTTTGGCCACCCGATATGAAGAACTGACACATTAGAAAAGACCCTTATGCTGGGAAAGGTTAAAGGCAGGAAGAGAAGGGGTCAACAGATAATGAGATGGTTGGATGACATCACCGACTGGATGGATATGCGTTTAGCTAGCTCCCAGAAAGTGTGATGGACAGGGAAACCTGGTGTGCTGCTGTCTACGGGGTCACAAAGAGTAGGACATGGCTGAGAGACTGAACTAACTAACTAATAGATGTTCAAACAAATAACAGAAAAGAGAGTTATATTAAACTCATTTTCTTTATAATAATAACAATTTGAAAAGAAATAAACATAGATTTCAAATTTCTATCACATTAAGTATTGTTGAAGAGAATGAGAAGAAAACCCACACCACATGTGTTCTTAATGTGATGTTCTAAGGCTCACTTGCACTTCACACATACATGAAATATGTCACATGTTGACCACCATAATTCCCACAGAATGATATTTGTGAATTTACATGTTAAACTTTTGTTAGAATTATTACTAAATTATAATTTCAGTTCAGTTCAGGCGCTCAGTCGTGTCTGACTCTTTGCGACCCCATGAATTGCAGCACACCAGGCATCCCTGTTTATCACCAACTCCTGGAGCTCACTCAGATTCACGTTGATTGAGTCAGTGATGCCATCCAATCATCTCATCCTCTGTGGTCCCTTTCTTCTCCTGCCCCCAATCCCTCCCAGCATCAGAGTCTTTTACAATGAGTCAACTCTTCACATGAGGTGGCCAAAATACTGGAGTTTCAGCTTGAGCATCATTCCTTCCAAAGAAATCCCAGGGCTGATCTCCTTCAGAATGGACTGGTTGGATCTCCTTACAGTCCAAGGGACTCTCAAGAGTCTTCTCCAACACCACAGTGCAAAATCATCAATTCTTCGGCCCTCAGCTTTCTTCACAGTCCAACTCTCACATCCATACATGACCACTGGAAAAACCATAGCCTTGACTAGACAGACCTTTGTGGCAAAGTAATGCCTCTGCTTTTGAATATGCTATCCAGGTTGGTCATAACTTTTCTTCCAAGGAGTAAGCATCTTTTAATTTCATGGCTGAAATCACCATCTGCAGTGATTTTGAAGCCCCCCAAAAATAAAGTCTGACACTGTTTCCACTGTTTCCCCATCTATTTCCCATGAAGTGATGGGACCGGATGCCATGATCTTCGTTTTCTGAATGCTGAGTTTTAAGCCAACTTTTTCACTCTCCTCTTTCACTTTCATCAAGAGGCTTTTGAGTTCCTCTTCACTTTCTGCCCTAAGGGTGGTGTCTTCTGCATATCTGAGGTTATTGATATTTCTCCTGGCAATCTTGATTCCAGCTTGTGCTTCTTCCAGCCCAGCATTTCTCATGATGTACTCTGCATATAAGTTAAATAAGCAGGGTGACAATATTTAGGCAAGGCAAAAAAAAAAAAAAAAAAAAAAAGGTTAAGTAAATTAATGTTTGTTAAAATTTACCTAGGAAAAGATATGTGAAGCAGAGTACATCATTTGTGGATTTTGATCAATTATTCTATATAATTTTTATAAAAATATTAAAAATTTAGATTAAAATTTTAAGATGAATTAAGGTTTTTCCCATAATGCTTTCAATTTAAAAAAGCTGTTTATAAGTTTATGTAGGTTATAATCAATTATAAATGATTTTTAACAATAGATATTAAAATAAGTCATTTAAAAGTAAGAACACTTCTCTTCAAAATTGTTTATTGCTTGATATAGTATAATGATTCTAATTTTATAAAAACAATATAAATATCAAAAGTTATAGATATCTGTTTGGGTACCTGGATCCTAAAGCAGTAAAAACCATGAAGGAAAATGTTGTATGAACATATTTCATTTATTCAAACCAAAACCAAACAATAACAAAAACTGTAAAACTTGTCCCAACTTCATTATCTAGCCCATCTGTCAAATTTCAAATAATTTGACATTGAATCCTTAATTACTTTGACAAAAATGCATGATTTAACACAACTTTTTACCATATCTTGGCAACTAGAGAAAATTGTCTTGCGGAGGAAAGCCCTAAAATTTTCAAGGTCATTTGTGCATTTGCAAGATGGACATTTTTCCCGTGGCAGTGCATAACTGCTTGAAGGTAGTGAAATTAATACCTAAAGCAGTTAATTCTGTGGAATAGAATAGCTTTACTGTACTTCTTTCTAGTATTTAGTTGGCAGTTAAATGTTGAGTTTCAGGTTTGATTAGGTTTTATATTTAAGTATATCAGTTTATCAATTAGTCAGTTTACATGCAATCTTCTATGAATATATATGTTTTTCGACCTTGTACTTTAGTCACTTCACATATATATTGCTGAAGCTTACCAAGTTTCTGGTTACTTCTTTGTGGATATTTAAGTATATTAATTTTTTAAAAATAATGTTATAAAACAATGAGAGATATCACAACATAGCAGGAATTGGGCACTGCATCTAGACTTCATGTTATGAGTCCTAGAGCAACAAATGAGGTTCTACAAATACATTCTATAAATTCTACAAATAATATTTTTCTTTTTTTTTGCTTTAGTTTCCTAATCTCCAAAGAGGTGCTACTTTGACAATACAATTGCATGCTTTAAACATATGAAAATGCATGGCATATATAAATACTCAATATGTATTTATTTTTTCTTTTTACTGAAAAACTAAAGCTGTTTCTAAACATCTATATACTTTTGCATTAATTATTTTTATCATTAGTATTGATATCATTTTAATGACTATGTAAAAACCATACACTTTAGCTTCTTTTTTGTAAAGCATAGAGTTTTCTTCATTGCTCAAATATGTTGCTTTCCATTTATTGCACTGTATTCTCAAAATGGTTCTAAATTCATTACATATTTTTTAATATGAACAATAAATCAAGTATTAAAAGGATTATGACTCTGAAAGAAAGCACTTGGGGATACTTTTTTGAATCTATACTGGTTTTGAAGCTTTCTTATTTTTGTGCAATTTTTATTTATATTGACAGGGGGATTTCAGTGACAGCAGACACTATTCACATTAAATTAGGAAATATTTAATATGAAGTAGGAACATCTTATATTTTAGTCACAGCTGGGAGGTAGTATTAAATAATATTTATTTCCTAAAAATTGTGAGGATGGATGTTATATCTTCAACATTATTTCTAACATTTATCATTGTTTTAATATGATACATACAAAACAGATTTTTCAGTCTTGTCCTTAGGCATCTGTCTGCTCACTTGAAGGACACCAATTATATTTGTATATATCACCTATTTTAATGACATCACTAAGGAGTCCATGGTGGCTCAGTGGTAAAGAATCCTCCTGCCAAGGAAGGAAATGCAGGTTGAATCCTGGGTGGGGAAAATATGCTAGAGAAGGAAATGGCAATCCACTCCAGTATTCTTGCCTGGGAAATCCCATAGACAGAGGAGCCTGCCCAGCTAGAGTCCATGAGATTGCAAAGAGTTGGACATGACTGAGTGACTAAACAATCAATAGCAAGAACGAGTCCATATACTTTCGGAAAAGTTTCCAAAGTATTAACAGTTACTGTAAATAGTAGATATAATCAATTATTTACATCTCCAAAGTAAGTTTTAACAAATTCATTTTTTCTATGTGTAGCTATTTTGTATATCTAAACCCTAAGAACTAGTTTAAAAGATTATCTTCTTTTGTATGGCTTTATTTAACTATAACACAATCTAATAGTGTGTTAAATGAAAATCATTGGGAGTGGTAAGAAAGTTAATAAGTAAAGATATTCTTCCTCTATATTATTTTTTTATTAAATCTGTAAAAATTTATTAATTTTAAATTTAAATTTATTTATTTTAATTGGAGGCTAATTACTTTACAATATTGTATTGGTTTTGTATTTTTGACGGATAAATCTTTGAAGATATACAAAGATTGATAGATATCTCTGTATGTCTATATGTAATACTAAAGCATAACATGAATTAGGAAATGTGTGAGATGATAAATGCATTACTGCTTTTTGACTGGTAAATTTTGATATCCTAAAGCTTACTGAAGCTCACTAAGAGAGATTTAATGAAGTCTTTTTGTACCAGGGAAACTGATGATTCTGGCAATGAACTTGTTTGGGACATACTATCTGATCCCACCACTTAGATGCTTTTATCTGATGCCTACTTCTCTTCTGATGTCACACTAAAGAAGACTGCATGTATCTAGCACTTTTTTTTTTCAATGTAAGTTTATTTCCAAAGAAGAGTTCCCAGAGTAGATGTAAAAGAAAACTGAAACATTTGTGTACAACACCATATAACTCTCAGAAGTGGACCGAGCTGTGATGAATCTTTTGGAATTGTTTTCTTGACAGTTACATCAAGAAGATTAGTGTATCTCCCATACTCCTTTTCTAACTTCTTGAGGAACCAATTCTCTCTTTGAGGATCAGGATACCAAAGATACATGGCTTAGAGATTAACATTAAAATGCAAATACAACATGAACTTATCTATTCAATCGTATTTATTTTCATGTCACTTCTCCCTCTTTCTTCTCCACTCCTCCCCTATTCATCATACTGTGTCAAAACACACAGAATGATCTACAATTTTTCTAAAACCTCACATAGGTCCACAACTTGCTTTTTATTTTTTTATTTTTTTTTTTGAATTTTAGAATGTTTATTATTGATAATCTTAAGACATTTTCACAGTTTCATGATTGACAATAATAAAATGTTTAACAACCATATATTAATTATCAGAGACTTTAGTTAGTTAGTTCAGTCGCTCAGTCATGTCCGACTCTTTGCGACCCCATGAATTGCAGCACGCCAGGCCTCCCTGTCCATTAAGTTTAACACTCCTTCCAGGAAATACTTTAGCCCCAATTTGGTGTATCCTGTGTTCATCTTGTCTTTACAATAAAATAATGGTTAATTTATTCTCAAAATATCAGTGGTTTAGATTATAGCTATATTTATCTAATTATTTGAAAAATAATAATGTCTGTTAGAAAAAACACAAAATTCCAAGACTCTACAGTCTATATGGTTTAGATAACACTCTCTAGAGTAAAGAATTTATGATGGAGTGAAAATTCCCCAGATCTTAAGAAGTATTAATAATATATATGTTTAGGAACATTCTCCTTAATTACTCCTCCAGAAGTGCCTTTGCCCAGGACCTTCTCAGAGTGACCTCCTCTTCATACAGTACACATGATGTTTTTGAAACAGAATATCTGTGTTACTTAAAACAACAACAAGACTGTAATGATGCCAGAACTAGCAAGCATTATTTATTATATGAACAGATTCCTGTCCAATTGCAAAAGGAGAATAAACTTTGGAAATTCAGTGTGTGTAGGTAATCTATAGTCTGAAATACAGTCTAGCAAACAGAGATGGCTACATGAGAATACAGATGGAGTAAAAATTGAGCTAATCATTTTGAGTTAAATAAATGAGATCTAAGATTCTTTTACTAAGAATGTGAAAGATCCTCCCACAATAAAAGTAAACATTATTCCATTATTCCAAAGACTCTTTTATATCAGAAAAATAAACAAGAAGAAGTATTGTGTTATATTGCTAAAGATAGTCTTATTACATAAAAGGTGTTTGTTAAAATGGAGGGTATTATTAGCCAGTTGGTTAAGGAAAAATATCATGGTAAAAATAATCTGAATGCACTGCATGCACAGTGGTACTTTGAATACACCTTGACAGCAATTTTCAGTTGAAGAGACACACTATATAACATACAAACCAAATTTAATGTCAAAGTCTTCTGTGGCTCTTTAAGTTAAAGGTTGTACAGAAATGGTAGTATATGGAGATCAACAAGATACACTCGCCTAGATAAACAATTCAAAATGTCCATGTGTATCATGGTTGAAGTAACCATGAGCTTCTTCAAGTACCAGAAATAAAATAATCCAATAGCATTGGCTTTAAAATAACTTGAAAGATCAATATTCATATTTATTGCATAAAATCACTTTTAAGAACTCTGACATGCCTAATTCGCATCAGATACTTCTTGATGCATACTTCCTTTTATTGAGAAATCTCTTTACTTTTTGTTTCTTTATGCTCTAAGCAACTATCACTCATTTAAACCTTTTAAAGCAAGAAGAGAATTCTTAGGTCATCTCTACTGTGTTGCTTTTCAAAGGAAGTATGTAAAGAGGACAAGTGTTTTCACTGAATGATTGAGTATTTGTCTATTAGGTATATCTTTCACACCAGGCACTTGCATACATATTACATAACATCGTTTGAGAAGCTAAATGAGCCTAATTTTATTATTTCATTAGGAATCTCTCATTGGCACCTCAGGGACTTAGCTTATCAAAAAATAATTTTTAAATTATAACAAGTAAATTTGAGTGCTTAAAAATGAGCTGTCAGCTTGATTAAAATAAAAAAAAATACAAGAAGTTTTACTTTCAACGTCTCTATTAGATAAACAGTTTTCACTTAAGACTGACTTTAAATTCTCTGAATAAAACATCAAAGAATATTTTGAATCAGTTTGGTTCAACTGTAAGTTTTCAAGCATCATTTATAAAATTATTAGATTTCATACTTTGTAGACTAATAAAGAAGAGCAGATGGTGATAATATGAGCCAAACATTATATAAAGGTGGCTTTTTGCATAATTGTGCATTTTGAGTTTCTTGGAAAATAAAGCAGTATAATCACATTGCATTCAATTTTAATATTTTTTCATTAATTTATTAAATTCAAGCAATTTACAGTATACTAAACACACAAACATTATTGTTGAGTAAAAAAAAAAAAAAGATTACTTAAAGCAAAATGATACCAGAGGAAGTGAAATAGAGTCACTTAAATGTGTCTGCTTTAACACAAATTTAGGCTTTATTGTTTTTAATGAAATTAATCACACATTATAATTAATGAATATTAATGACAAATATAAGCATCATACCACCATCAAATTATTCAGTGAAAAAAGCAATGAATCATTCATGCTTAATTACTCTTTTTTACAGCTTTATTAAGGTATAATTGTTCTACACAGAGCTACACATATTTAACATATACAACTTGATGAGTTTAGACATATGCATATACCCGTGATACCATGCTCAATTACTCTTAAAGACTCGGTATATGCAAATTATGAGTTTTACAAGCAAAAATTGAAGGTCATAAATTTCTCTACATGTAACAAACAACAAACAATGCAAAAAGCTAGCCCTGAGTATAACCCACTAGCTATTTTATCAGTAATTGATGAACTAGGAAGATTAGAATAATAATGCAACTAAGGCAAATTCATTTTTCTCTATTGGTGTTGGGTGTTCCTCAATAGGCAAACAATCTGATTGAATCTTTTTTTTTCATCTTTCACATAATTCTATAATTTTCCATTTAAAAATAAAGTTTAAGGAGCATATTTAGGGTAAGAAGCTGAATAAAACTGAAAAGATAAACGATAAGTGTTATCAAGGCAAAGAAACAGAACATGCATTTGTGTTAGTATGTGGCTGTTGTAAACTTCAAACTGGGATATGTTCTGAGTGTCACTACCATATAAGCATTAAATCAGTGTCACTTGCAAAATGCATAAACATATGACAGTTTGAATTTATAATGTTTATGGAAGAAATCATTTTTAATGTATACTATAAAACTTGAAATACTCAGGAGCTGAGTGAATAAGTCTGTTGCTACTTACAATTTTCATCTATTCGTCCCATTACTTTTCTTTTAAAGGGATCTTTTTCAGCTACTGTTGCAAACTCTCAAGTTGAACTGTTGTATTTTAATAGTATTATATGCCACTAGTGTGGTTATGATCTTTATTTATATAAAAACCAAATATTTAGTTTTAAAAAAAGATATTTATTTTTACCCCAAACCCATGACTTGGCACTTAAATATTACTGTCACCCTGCTTATTTATAATAACTTATTGCAAGTACATCATGAGAAATGCCAGGTTGAAGGAATCACATTCTGGAATCAAGATTGCCAAGAGAAATATCAACAGCTTCAGATATGCAGATAATACCACCCTAAAGGCAGAAAGTGAAGAGGAACTAAAGAACCTCTGAGGAGGGTGCAAGAAGAGAGTGAAAAAGCTGGGTTAAAACTCAACATCCAAAATCTAAGACCACAGCATCTGATCCCATCACTTCATGATAACTAGAAGGGGAAAAAGTGGAAGCACTGACATTTTGTTTTCTTGAGCTCCAAAATCACTGTGGATAGTGACAAGCAACAATGAAATCAAAAGATGCTTGCTCCTATAAAGAAAAGCTATGACAAAGCTAGACAGCATATTAAAAAGCAGGAACATTAATTTGTTGACAAAGGTCCATATAGTCAATTCTATGGTTTTTCCAGTAGCTATGTATGGATGTGAGAGTTGGACCATAAAGAAGGCTAAGTGCCAAAGAATTGATGCTTTCATATTGTGGTGCAGGAGAAGACTCTTGAGAATCCCTTGTACAGCAAAGAGATCAAACCAGTTAATTCTAAAGGAAATCAACCCTGAATATTCATCAGAAGGACTGAGGCTGAAGCTGAAGTTCATATGCTTTGGCCTTCTGATGGAAAGAATTGGCTCATTGGAAAAGACCCTGATGCTGGCAAAGACTGAAGGCAAAAGGAGAAGGGGGCTGCTGAGGAAGACATGGTTTGATAGCATCATTGACTCATTGGACGTGAATTTAAGCAAACTCCAGGAGATACAGAAGGACAGGGGAGCCTAGTATGCTGTAGTTCATGGGGTCACAAAGAGTTGAACACAACTTAGAGACTGAATAATAAGTACATGGTCAGTACAATCAGTGGTCATGGAACATAAATGAACCTCAGAGCAAGTTGTATTTTGTTTCCCTGTTGAATTCAGAATAAAAACTATATAATTTTAATTATGGAAAAATAAGGAATGATATATTTCTTGCACACTTAAATTTGTTACTGAAATAAGTATCTGCTACTCTTGATTACATTAGATTTAAATAAGCAAAGATACTGCATATCTAATTTGAAGATAAGTTTGTTATCAAGTAAATATACTACAGACACAATTAATCAAATGCTGACTCCCTGAATTTTACTACTAGATTAAATTAAGATTTATTTACATATGAATTGTAGTAAAACTTATAGTCTATCCTAATATTGACTTGGTTCCTTAAAACACATAATTGGATTATCTGAGCTGTGTACTTACCTCTGATCTTGAAATGCTCTCATTCCAAAGTGTATGTGTGGATTTATCCTGTAAACTATGGTGGTACCAGGTTGTTGCTGCTGCTGCTGCTAAGTCACTTCAGTCTTTTCCGACTCTATGTGACCCCATAGATGGCAGCCCACCAGGCTCCCCAGTCCCTGGAATTCTCCAGGCAAGCACACTGGAGTGCGTTGCCATTTCCTTCTCCAATGCATGAAAGTGAAAAGTGAAAGTGAAGTCTCTCAGTCGTGTCTGACTCTCAGCAACTCCACGGACTGCAGCCTACCAGGCTCCTCCACCCATGGGATTTTTCCAGGCAAGAGTACTGGAGTGGGTTGCCATTGCCTTCTCCGGCACCAGGTTACTGGTTATCATAATAATTCATTCAGGAGAGCGATCTTTTAAAATGTTTTGGGTCTCAAGTCAATTTTCAGTTCAGTTCAGTAGCTCAGTCGTGCCTGACTCTTTGTGACCCTATGGACTGCAGCACACCAGGCTTCCCTGTCCATCACCAACTCCTGGAGCTTGCTCAAACTCATATCCATCAAATTAGTGATGCCATCCAACCATCTCATCCTTTGTCATCTTCTTCTCCTCCTTCCTTTAATCTTTCCCAGCTTCAGGGTCTCTTCCAATAAGTCAGTTCTTCCCACATGGCCAAGTCAATTTTAGAGCCCTCCAAGAATGAGATGGATAAAAAGAAGTGGCCCTAGTCTGTCAGCAGCTTTACCACTACTGAACAAGCTGCAGCAAATGAGATACAACTGGCAAATGGTAAATAGGATAGAAATCATTAAGAGCTTAAAAATTAGCTTATTTTGATTTATCTCAGTTAACATAGATGACAGAAATAAATGTCCGTGTCTATAGTCATTTGAGTATGTAAATTTTCCTTCATTTGTAAACATTTTATCATACCTATTTGCTAAAATGTCATTTTAGATATAACCTAGTAAATACAAATATTTAATAATATAATGATTACCAATTTTCATAAGCTTATAATTGTTTCATGTAATTAATCATTGTTGCATTTATCTTCTCAGTGTTCAATATTTCTGGTAGTAATTGTACTTATTGAAAGAATAATATTGCACTTGTTTTCAGATATACTGAAGTGTGTTTCATAGTATTATTAACCTGCCTTTCACCTAGTTACTTTCATTCATATTTAATCCTTATTTAAATCCTTAATTAAATATTTTAAATAAAACCATACCATTGATCTAATTTAACATACTAGATAATCAAAATAATAGCAAAGTTTTACTTTATGCAAAAATGAGATATTTGTTTAGTATGGAGATTCTTCAAAAGACCAAAAAAAACTGAGATATAGTCTAGTAATTCCACTCCTGGGTACATACTCCCCAAAAAGAAAAACGCTAATTAGAAAAGATACATGCACCCCAATGTACACTGAAGTGTTATTTATAGTAATTTACACTAAAAGACTGGAGAAGGCAATGGCAAGCCACTCCAGTACTCTTGCCTGGAAAAATCCCATGGATGGAGGAGCCTGGAAGGCTGCAGTCCATAGGGTCACTGAGGGTAAGACATGACTGAGCGACTTCACTTTCACTCTCATGCATTGGAGAAGGAAATGGCAACTCACTCCAGTGTTCTTGCTTGGAGAATCCCAAGGACTGGGGAGTCTGGTGGGTTACCCTCTATGGGGTTGCACAGAGTCGGACACGACTGAAGCGACTTAGCAGCAGTAGCACACTAAAAGACAAATATAGTAGAAGCCCAAGTGACTATCAATAGAAGAGTGAAAATATAGATATGGCACATACATATATATATATATATGTATATATTTATGTATTAATAGTGCTCAGTGGCTCAGTCATGTTCAGCTCTTTGCAACCCCATGGGCTGTAACCCACCAGGTTCCTCTGTCTGTGGGATTCTCCAGGCAAGAATACAGGAATGGGTTGCCATTTCCTTCTCCAGGGGATCTTCCCGACCCAGGGATCAGACCCAGGTCTCCCACATTGGCAGATGCTTTAAACTCTGAGCCACCAGGGAAGCTCCTTATATACATACTCAGTTCAGTTCAGTCGCACAGTCGTGTCTGACTCTTTGCAACTCCATGAATCTCAGCACGCCAGGCCTCCCTGGCCAACACCAACTCCTGGAGTTCACCCAAACTCATGTGCATCGAGTCTGTGATGCCGTCCTGCCATCTCATCCTCTGTTGTCCCCTTCTCCTCCTGCCCCCAATCCCTCCCAGCATCAGGGTCTTTTCCAATGAGTCAACTGTTTGCATGAGGTGGCCAAAGTACTGGAGTTTCAGCCTTAGCATCAGTCCTTCTAATGAACACCCAGGACTGACCTCCTTTAGGATGGACTGGTTGGATCTTCTTGCAGTCCAAGGGACTCTCAAGAGTCTTCTCCAACAATACAGTTCAAAAGCATCAATTCTTTGGCACTCAGCTTTCTTCACTGTCCAACTCTCACAGCCATACATGACCACTGGAAAAAACATAGCCTTGACTAGATGAACCTTTTTTGGCAAAGTTATATCTTTGCTTTTTAATATGCTATCTAGGTTGGTCATAACATTCCTTCCAAGGAGTAAGTGTCTTTTAATTTCATGGCTAAAATCACCATCTGCAGTGATTTTGGAGCCCCCAAAATAAAGTCTGACACGTTTCCACTGTTTCCCAATCTATTTCTCATGAAGTGATGGGACCAGATGCCATGATCTTCATTTTCTGAATGTTGAGCTTTAAGCCCACTTTTTCACTCTCCTCTTTCACTTTCATCAAGAGGCTTTTTAGTTCCTCTTCACTTTCTGCCATAAGGTTGGTGTCATTTGCATATCTGAGGTTATTGATATTTCTTCCAGCAGTCTTGATTCCAGCTTGTGCTTCATCCAGCCCAGCATTTCTCATGATGTACTCTGCATAGAAGCTAAATAAGCAGGATGACAATATACAGCCTTGATATACTCCTTTTCCTATTTGGAACCAGTCTGTTGTTCCATGAGCAGTTCTAACTGTGGCTTCCTGACCTACTTATAGGTTTCTCAAGAGGCAGGTCAGTATTCCCATGTCTTTCAGAATTTTCCACAGTTTATTGTGATCCACACAGCCAAAGGCTTTGACATAGTCAATAAAGCAGAAATAGATCTTTTTTTGGTACTCTCTTCCTTTTTCCATGATCCAGTGGATGTTGGCAATTTGATCTCTGGTTCCTCTGCCCTTTCTAAATCCAGTTTGAACATGTGGAAGTTCACAGTTCATGTATTGCTGAAGCCTGGCTTGGAGAATTTTGAGCATTACTTTACTAGCGTGTCAGATGAGTGCAGTTGTACAGTAGTTTGAGCATTCTTTAGCATTTCCTTTCTTTGGGATTGGAATGAAAACTGACCTTTTCCAGTCCTGTGGCCACTGCTGAGTTTTCCAAATTTGCTGGCCTATTGAGTGCAGCATTTTCACAGCATCATCTTTCAGAATTTGAAATAGCTCAACTGGAACTCCATCACCTCCACCAGCTTTGTTCGTAGTGATGTTTTTACTATGTCATAAAAAAAGAATGAGCTTCTACCATTTGCAACAACATGAATAGGCTTGTAGGGTACTATGCTTAGTGAAATAAATCAGACAGAGAAAGACATATACTGAATGCTATCACTCACATGTAGAATATGAAAGAAAGACAAAAAATAAATATAAGAAAACTGAAAGAGACTCACAGATATAGAGAACAAATTAGTGGATATCAACAGGAAGAGAAAAGGGAGAAGGACAAAACAGGGTTCCTGGCTTAGGAAATACAAACTACTATGTATAAGATAAACAAAATACATGGATACATTGTAGAACATGTGATATATATATTCAATATTTTATGATAACTTTAACTAGAGCACAAATTATAAAAATATTGAATCAATTTGGACAAATCATTAACCCAGTATTTATGAATATAACATTTATGCATTATGCTTTATCCATTTTATTTAAAATGGATAGTTTTTATTCTATTAACAATAATAATATGAGGGAAAGCAGTATGAATGTCTACATGCCTTCTCCATTTTTACCTTGTCACTCTACACCCTCCTGCCTAACATCTGCCTATAACAATTTCCCTGGGGTAAGGAAATGCTTTTGTTAATTTATACGTAAAAGAAGCATTGTCTAGTAAGGAAGATGTTTGAAAATGTCAGCCACCAAGGACTTTTGTTTAATATTCCATAGTATTTTTTCTGCTTTGCAAATATTTATTCATGAATTTTTGTAACTAAAATATTTTGTTTATATATTTCTCCTAAGTCTCTGTCTAATAAATTTTCTTCTAAACTATAAATTCAGGCCTCTTTAAATAGCCTTAATTGATAAGATCCTCAACTTATTGTTGTACATAATATGATTTTGATAAACAGCAAATAAAACTGAAAACATACATGCTTGCAGTTATACATCAAATATGTGGTGAAAGTCAATGCAATTAATCGATATAGCTCATTAATTGTAGGTTGGTACAATCAAGATGTTTTGTTACATATGTGTATTGAGGTGGATAAAGACATCATTCTGAATTCAAACAATGTACTGACTAATTATTTAAAGTATTTATATTACAAAGAAGATTTTTATTTTGAAATAATATTAGATTTTAAAGCCTCAGTAGATACTACTGATTCTATTCAGTTATTTACTTATAATGAGTGTTTGTTAATTATATTTTGAATTAATCAGAATACATACAAATATTTCACTTGGAATAATAGTTAAGAAGAGCAACGCCCTCCAAAGAAGTTCTTGTCATAATCCCTCAAACTTGTGAATATGTTACTTCCCATGAAAAAATGGACTTTACAGATGTAATTAAGTAAAGAATCTTGAAATGAGAAAAGTCTCCTAGTATGTAAGAGGAAGGCAGAAAGTTCAGAGTCTTACTGTACATGTAATCAAAGAAGCAGAGGTTAGTGAGATGAGCTGTAAAGATGGAGAGAGGGACCATGAGCCAAGGAATTCAGGCAGCCTCTAAAACCTAAAAATAGAAAAGAGGTGAATTTTCCCCTAGTCTCCAGAAACAATTCAGCCTTGCTGTTTGTACTGGAAAGTACCTCTATTCTACATCTGTAAGATAATAAATTCGTGTTGTTCTGAGACACTAAGTTTGTGATAATCTGTTTGGGGAGGAAGAGTAAACTAAAACAACATCCTTATTGACACTGTAGCAGGTCAGCGTTTCAAAAGTGTTCCTTTTTAGATTTATCAAAATCTCTGGCCTCCCTGCTTTTCTCTAAGGCAAAACTCTTAATATCCCCTCCCACTTCAGTGCCTACTCCAGAGTTCCGTTGTGTTTTGGCCATGAAATATACTCTACTGTGTCTTCTTAGCTATCTCTTGTCACATTCGAGATGTTAAAGTAATTATTTTCACAGATAAAATATATTATCTTACAACCAAGACTTAATTTGCTATTTTTTTCCAGAAGCCTTTAGAGTTTTATTTCCCTCACCAAATTTATTCATTCTTCAAAATCTATCCCAGTAGTTTAAGCAATCTCTATTAATTTTAACAGGACCCTCTCTTTGAGGGTCCATTAACTGCTGTTAACTCTTTAGTACAGTAGCTAATACAATAACAAACACAAATTTTCTTTTACATGTGAACTGAAATCATTTTAAGCTAATTATTATATGTATATAAAGTAGTAAAGAATAAAGTTATCATTCTTTATGCAATAAACATATTTGCAGAAATGTTTCCAATAGCTTTTCATGAATTACTCTAGCAAAAAATAAAGAAAATAAAATAATAACATGAGCATATTTATTTAATAACTATTTAACATGCTCTGGCAACTCTACAGCCATGAAATGAAAAGACACTTACTCCTTGGAAGGAAATCTATGACCAGCCTAGACAACCTATTAAAAAGCAGAGATATCACCTTGCTGACAAAGGTCTGTATACTCAAAGCTATTGCTTTTCCAGTATCATGTACCGTTGTGAAAATTTGACCGTAAAGAAGGCCAAGCACCAAATAATTAATTGATGCTTTCTAATTGGGGTGCTGGAGGAGATTCTTGAGAGTCCCTTGAACAGCAAATAGTCAAATCGGTCAATCTAAGGGAAATCAATCCTAAATATTCATTGCAAGGACTGTTGCTGAATCTGAAGCTCTAGTACTTTGGCTACCTGATGTGAAGAGCTGACTCATTGGAAAAGACCCTGATGCTGGGAAAGACTGAAGGCAAAAGAAGAAGGGGCTGGCAGAAGATGAGATGGATAGATAGCATCACTGACTCAGTGGACATGAATTTGAGTAAACTTTCAGAAATAATGCAGGATAGACTCCACATATGGAGTATAAGGGATCTCAAAGAGTCAGACACAACGTAGCAACTGGACAACAACCATGTATCAGGTCAAAATTATTTCCCTAAAAGTAAGAATAATTGCTTAGTCTTGTTTTCTCAAAGTTCCTAAAGAATACATAGTGGAGTTTACCATAGGCTACATCCCAATGGATTGAATATGAACACAAACATAAAAATCCAGCTGTGCTCTAATTGTCAGTCATTAAAGAGATTTGAAAAAAAAAAATGAGCCTATTTTTCTCATTATTTTTATTGGATTGTAAATTACTGTTCATTTTTTTGAAATGTTATTTTTTTAGTGTACAAATCATTTATTACTCTTTTTATTTATTTTTTAATTTATGTATTTTAATTAGAGGCTAATTACTTTGCAATATTGTATTGGTTTTGCCAAATAAATAAATAGCTTTATGTTTTCTCAGTTTTAATTTCTAATACAGTAAATATTCACCTATATAACTCATCAAAATGAAAGTCCTTTGGAATTCTCAGTAATTTTTAAGAATTCAAAGGGGGCCTGAGATCAAAGTTGTTGACACATGTCAAAGCATACACATTACACAAATGGAATTAATCCTAGATGCACATGTCCCGGGGAACATTTAAAAAACACTGATGTATAGTCTCCATCCACAAAACTTCAGTTATGCTTTGAATATACTCATATTCAATTATATTTTTCTTGTTTTTCTAAAGCAGATGTGCTTGGTGGTGCTCCTAGATGCTAACCATAATGAAAGCAGATAAACATGTTTTTGTGCATCTTCCATTTTCTTCACAGCCATGCAGACAATATTTACAGAAACATTCAAAATATAAAATGTGGGGTAGAAGGATTTGCAGGAAAAATTGAATGTGGAAGAAGATACAGAGTTTAAAAAATGATTCTGAGCAAGAATAACAACAAAATGATAATAACAACAAAAGTGGTAAGAAAGTTAGAGGAAATAGAGAACCATAACTGTATTCAGCACTCCTTCTCCTGAAATCATGGAGAAGACTGCATAATGACTTAATATTTTTTTATGGATAATGATTGGTGGACTGAATAAATTTTAACAAGATTCAGGACTCCTCTCTGGTAATCTCTGTGATGTTTATAAAACAGAAAAATCATGAGATAATATTATCCATGTTGTTATCTGAGGATTCATGCCACTTGAAAATGAAATGCAAAAGTCAGCTTTAAAGTATAGTTGAATCTTGTATGGATAATTAAAAAACTAAATAAATGAGCTAACCAAACAAGTATATATTTGGAATATTTATTATATCATATATATTATTAATTTACCCTGTTAGGTATACATTAATTACCCTTTTAGAATGTTCTGGTAATATTTATATTTAAGTTGAACTCACATTCTTTTCCTTAAAAGAAAGGCAGATACTTTTCTAAAATAATATTTTGCTAAAAATTATTGTCTGAATATCAAATACCATAACATCCCTCCCTGTTGGAAAACTTGAATTTCAGATGTGAATAAAAATAGAAAAGTGGTAAAACTCTAATACCTCTTGGTATTTTACTAGATTAACTTTAAATCACAAGGGATATCTTAAAATCTCAGGTCTTATTTTATGTATCATCTTTACTATTATCAAAGTTAGTATTGTCAGTGCAAATTTATATTTGGGTAATGTGTCTTTTTTTCATAATGGGGATCATGAAAAAATAAATATGAAAAATTATTTAAATCACCAGCCTATCTCCTCATAAAAGATATATATGCAATGCAATGTTTATATTTTTAACAGTCATTTAAAAATATTTGAGATACTGTTGAACTTAAAGATTAATGAAACTAGTAGAGAGTTCCTTTCAACACTTCTTAGACACTCTCTTTATTTTAAAGATTAAACATTTGATGCTTTCAAATCGTTGTGCTGGAGAAGACTCTTGAAAGTCCCCTGGACTGCAAGAAAATCAAACCAGTGAGTCCTAAAGGAAATCAACCCTAAATATGCATTGGAAGGACAGAGCTGAAGCTGAAGCTCCAATACTTTGGCCACCTGATGCAAAGAGCTGACACACTGGAAAAGACCCTGATGCTGGGAAAGATTGAAGGCAGGAGGAGAAGAAGGTGGCACAGGATGAGATGGTTGGAGGGTATCACCAACTAAATGGACATGAACTTGGGCAAACTCCAGGAGATGGTAAAGGACTGGGAGGCCTGGCATGGTACAGTCCAAGGGGTTGCAAAGAGCCTAACATGACTCAGCAACTGAGCAACAGCAAAACATTTATGAAATTTAAGAAATCATCCTTAACACAATATTATTGACTAAAATTATAACTTATTGAGATTTATCACACTTATGCTAACATCCTTTAAGAAAAAGAAAACCACTTCATTGAGGTTTGATTGACATGTGAAAAACTGTATATATTGAATAGCTATAACTTCATGAGTTTGAAAATAAGTACATACCTGTGAAACCATTCACCATCATCAAGTTCATAGCTATCATCTCTCAAAGTTTCCTCCATCCCTGTTGTTACTATTATTATGTGTGTGTGTGTGTGTGTGTGTGTGTGTGTGTGTGTGTGAGAGAGAGAGAGAGAGAGAGAGAAAGAACTGGTTCTACGTTACCTCTAAAAAGAGTTATCATCAAGAATACCTCCGTGAGGTTGCTTGGATTTCTCAAAGCCTGGTGATTTGGTTCCAAGTTTGAGAATCCTGAGAGAGAAGCAGGGAAAGCTACCTTATCTTTTGGCATCAGAAATCATATTCTATCACTTATGGTATTGTTCAATAGGAAGGTACATATATTCTGCCATTTGTTCATAAAGTAGCAAAGTTCTAAAAAGAACACAGGAAACCAGAGATATTGTTATTTCTACATACCTTACCTTCCAGAAATAATTTCAAGCAAGATTCATAAAATTATACAAGACTGCAGGAAATGGCAACCCACTCCAGTGTTCTTGCCTGGACAATCCCAGGGATGGGGGAGCCTGGTGGGCTGCCATCGATGGGGTCGCACAGAGTCGGAAACGACTGAAGCAACTTAGCAGCAGAAGAAACAAAAGGGCTTATCTGGTGTCTCAGTGGTAAAGAATCAACCAGCCACAGCAAGAGAAGCGGATTTTATCCCTGGGTCAGAAAGATCCCCTGGAGGAGGAAATGGCAACACACTCCGGTATTCTTGCCTAGAAATTTCCATGGATAGAAGAGCCTAGAGGGCTACAGTCCATGGGGTCACAAAGAGTCAGATACATGCCTGAGAATGCACGCGATGGCAGCAATACCTACACAACAAATAACACAACATGGTCTTTTGTCAAATGAAACATTCTCATTAATGATTCTTAGAATATTTACAATTATACCCTCTTTCTCTATAATTACTATATGCTTATCCTCATATTTTACTCTCCTCACATGTCATATATTTATCTTCATTATTATCTATACTTCCTAGTAGAAAACAAGCTTCATAAAGGAAATAGTTTCTGTTTGGTTGGTTCCTTATTTTATACATGATTCTTAAACAGTGAGCCAGAACTACTTTTAACTGGATTAATTAACTCATGCATTTTGGCTACTACTTGTAAGCTTGAACTATATTTATAACAAAGAAATAAACTTTTTAATTACTGTTAGTTGCATTTTGAACTTTAGCTTGCTTTTTATTTATAGACTAAAAATTCAGCATATGTTTCTCTATGCCTTCAATTTCAAAACTTTATTCTATTTACAACAAAACTCAAAGAAATATTTTTTGAGCTTGCCAAAGAAGCTACTGTTTTCTCTAATGAATCCAGGTGTTTAGTTTAAGTGACTTTCATTAGATCACTCCTGGGATAAGCATCAAATTGTCATCATCAAACATATTTTAATACCAAAGATTTTAAATTTTTCTTGCAAGTTTAAATTGTATTTGTGATACTTGCTAAACTTTAAAATATGTATTTTGTGATTTCTCTCTCATTAAACATTTAAAATATATTCATATATTTATTCTTAACCATTTTGTAGACAGAAGAATGCTTAAATAATAAATGAAACTAGGCTTTGTGAAGATGCCAAATATTAAATGGAAACATTTCTACAGTGTTCCTATTTCAGTAGAAGGTTTGGCAAATGACTACCTATGGTCCAATCCAGTCTGCCACCTGTTTTTGTTAATGATGTTTTTCTGGCTCACAGCCAGACCCATTAGTTTCTGTATTGTCTATGGCTGCTTTCTTTGAGTCATCGCAGCAAAGACACATGGCCTTCAATGTGCTAGTAGATGATGATGGTTAAACTATGAGAAACTGAAAGAAGTAAAACTCTAAAACTACCTTGAAATTTCTAGAACATTAAGGCCAGTTGTCACAAACCATATTTGCAAATCAATTCCTGAGAGAAGTCAACATGCTTTAACAGTAAAGCTGAGCATCAGCATGAAGATTGGGATACATAATGAACCAAGAGTAGATCTGAATGCTCTACCAACACTGAAATATGCAAATACAGTAAAAATAGATTGTAAGAGCAAAAAAAAAATAGGGAACTATCAAGCTGCTATTATATAGCCATTATTTTGTGTCACGTTTGGTATTTCCCAAGGAACATAAGCATGTACTACTTAAATGTCTTGCCAACATCAACCCCAACCTTTTTTTTCAGTTTCTTAGGAAAGTATGCTAATGCTTAAAAGCATTACATGTCTAATAAAGAGGTCTACTGAGTACTATATTCATTCTCTTTTTTTAAGGTTTTTTTAGCACTCAGATTTACCATCGAAGAAAGAAAAATAACAATCCTGGTAGTGTTTGCTAAAGCAAACTTATTTGGATGATTTTTCATTTATAATAGTGGGACGAAGAGGGAGACTCACAAAATGATGCAAACCAAAATTTGGAATTACTGTACAATTGACTTCAGTAAAGTATGTAGTATATAACCCCAGGGGAAAATAGAAGGGTGTGAGAGGCTCAGAGTATCAAAATATTACCCGATAAGCAGATTACCTTCACTTTACAACAATCGCTATAAAATGTAATACCTTAAGCCAATGACAGTCCTTTATTAACTGGAGGATCTACAATTTTGGCAGGAGTTTCTGGGGAAAGTCAGCAACATGACGTCTCTTGGGACAGTGATGGGATATAGAATTATTTGAACTCTCATGCCACCACATGTTGGATGGTTTGATGTTAGGTCTTCATCAAAAATACTTACATGTGACTGTTTGGGTTTCTCAAAGCCTGGTGACTTGGTTCCAAAAGTGAGCATTCTGAGAGACAACAAGGAAAAGGTACCTTGTCTTTTAGTCTCTGAAATCATGTTTTATCACTTATGCCAAAGTTCAGTAGGAAGGTACATATGTTATGCCATTTGATAGCAAAGTAGCAAAGTTCTAAAGAGAACACAGGAAACTGGAGATATTGTAGTGACAATTTTTGGAAAATATAATCTGTCATATGAGGGTGAAGCATTATCTTAAGTTGAATCCATATTACCACGTGTCTATAAATATTGTTGACATAATTAAATATGCTTAGCTCTGTAATGCATCTTGTAAAACATAATGCTTGAAAAAAAGAATAGGAAAGAAAAAAGCCATACAAGAGTATGGATCTAGGCATCAAATTAATTGCTTTTACTTAATGCTGGTATTCAATACCAAAAAAAAAGTCACTGAAAAATAAAATGACTCAGAGAGTTTAATTGCTGATTTTCATATACCTAGTAAATAGTTGTTACAAAGGTGAGAGAGATTGTTGAGTAGCTGCTGCTGCTGCTGCTAAGTCGCCTCAGTCGTGTCTGACCCTGTGTGACCCCATAGATGGCAGCCTACCAGTTTCCCCCATCCCTGGGATTCTCTAGGCAAGAATACTGCAGTGGGTTGCCATTTCCTTCTCCAATGCATGAAAGTGAAAAGTCAAAGTGAAGTTGCTCAGTCGTGTCTGTTGAGTAGCAGGGTAAGGAATTATGGTATACAAATTTTTTTTTAGTTGGTGAGGATACACTCAGTATTTGCAGATGGTTCCTTCAAAGGTGTGTCTAGTAGTACTGGTACATGCTTCCCTAGTCTTCAGTTCTCAGTGAAAAATCCTACATGCCAAAGGTATTGCTTGACTGAGGTCACATAAGATCATCACTTGTGCTTTATGATGAGTGTTTTATAAAATGAACATAGGAGATGTGATGGGGAAACAATTGACGATGCTTGTTAATTTCTTGTATGGAATGGTAGTCACAGCGACCTCATGAACAAAATGAAGAACAGGGGCCGGATTTATGGGAATTAACTATGGTAGAATTTGATATACTCTAATGATTTGTAGTTAGAAATAAAACCCAAAAAGATGTCCTTTTCAATATAGGGGACTGAAATGCAAAAGTAGGAAGTCTGGAAACGCCTGGAGTAACAGGCAAATTTGTCCTTGGAATATGGAATGAAGCAGAACAAAGGCTAATAGAATTTTGCCAAGAGAACGCACTGGTCATAGCTAACACCCTCTTCCAACAACACAAGAGAAGACTCTACACATGGACATCACCAGATGGTCAACACTGAAATCAGATTGATTATATTCTTTACAGCCAAAGATGAGAAGCTCTACACAGTCAGCAAAAATAAGACTGGGAGCTGACTGTGGCTCAGATCATGAGATCCTTATTGTCCTTATTGCCAAATTCAGACTTAAATTGAAGAACGTAGGAAAAACCACTAGACCATTCAGGTATGACCTAAATCAAATCCCTTATGATTATACAGTGGAAGTGATAAATAGATTTAAGGGACTAGATCTGATAGATAGAGTGCCTGATGAACTATGGGCAGAAGTTTGTTACATTGTACAGGAGACAGGGATCAAGATCATCCCCATGGAAATGAAATGCAAAAAAGCAAAATGGCTGCCTGGGGAGGCCTTACAAATAGCTGTGAAAAGAAGAGAAGTGAAAAGCAAAGGAGAAAAGGAAAGATATAAGCATCTGAATGCAGAGTTCCAAAGAATAACAAGGAGAGATAAGAAAGCCTTCCTCGGAGATCAATACAAAGAAATAGAGGAAAAAAACCGAATGGGAAAGACTAGAGATCTCTTCAAGAAAATTAGAGATACCAAGGGATCATTTCATGCAAAGATGGGCTCGATAAAGGACAGAAATCGTATGGACCTCACAGAAGCAGAAGATATTAAGAAGAGGTGGCAAGAATAAACAGAAGAACTGTACAAAAAAGATCTTCATGACCAAGATAATCACGATGGTATAATCACTCACCTAGAGCCAGACATCCTGGAATGTGAAGTCAAGTGGGCCTTAGGAAGCATCACTATGAACAAAGCTAGTGGAGGTGATGGAATTCTAGTTGAGCTATTTCAAATCCTGAAAGATGATGCTGTGAAAGTGCTGCACTCAATATGAAAGTGGTGCACTCAAAATGCCAGCCAATTTGTAAAACTCAGCAGTGGCCACAGGACTGGAAAAGGTCAGTTTTCATTTCAACCCCAAAGAAAAGCAATGCCAAAGAATGCTCAAACTACCGCACAATTGCACTCATCTCATACTCGAGTAAAGTAATGCTCAAAAATCTCCAAGCCAGGATTCAGCAAAAAGTGAACCATGAACATGCAGATGTTCAAGCTGGCTTTAGAAAAGGCTGAGGAACAGGAGATCAAATTGCCAACATCTGCTGGATCATGGCAAAAGCAAGAGAGTTCCAGAAAAACATCTATTTATGCTTTATTGACTATGCCAAAGCCTTTGACTGAGTGGATTACAATAAACTGTGGGAAATTCTGAAAGAGATGGGAATACCAGACCATCTGACCTGCCTCTTGAGAAACCTATATGCAGGGTAGGAAGCAACAACTAGGACTGGACATGGAACAACAGACTGGTTCCAAATAGGAAAAGGACTATATCAAGGCTGTATATTGTCACCCTGCTTATTTAACTTATATGCAGAGTACATCATGAGAAATGCTGGGCTGGAGGAAGCACAAGCTGGAATCAAGATTGCTGGGAGAAATATCAATAACCTCAGATATGTAGATGATACCACCATTATGGCAGAAGGTGAAGAGGAGCCAAAAAGCCTCTTGATGAAAGTGAAAGTGGAGAGTGAAAAAGTTGGCTTAAAGCTCAACATTCAGAAAACGATCATGACATCTAGTCCCATAACTTCGGGGAAATAGATGGGAAACAGTCAGACTTTATTTGTTTGGGCTCCAAAATCACTGCAGATGGTGACTGCAGCCATAAAATTAAAAGACACTTACTCCTTGGAAGAAAAGTTATGACCAACCTAGATAGCATATTGAAAAGCAGAGAGATTACTTTGCCAACAAAGGTCCGTCTAGTCAAGGCTATGGTTTTTCCAGTGGTCTTGTATGTATATGAGATTTGGACTGTGAAGAAAGCTGAGCACCGAAGAATTGATGCTTTTGAACTGTGATGCTGGAGAAGACTCTTGAGAGTCCCTTAGACTGCAAGGAGATCCAACCAGTCCATTCTAAAGGAGATCAGCCCTGGGTGTTCTTTGGAGGGAATGATGCTAAAGCTGAAATTCCAGTACTTTGGCCACCTCATGCGAAGAGTTGACTCATTGGAAAAGACTCTGATGCTGGGAGGGATTGGGGACAGGAGGAAAAGGGGATGACAGAGGATGAGATGGCTGTATGGCATCACTGAGTCAATGGACATGAGTCTGAGTGAACTCCGGGAAATGGTGATGGACTTTGGAGGCCTGGTGTGCTGCGATTCACATGGTCACAAAGAGTCGGACATGACTGAGTGACTGAACTGAACTGAATTTAACTGAATGATTTGTAGTAGAGCTTGGAAATGAGGTTGGCCTAAGTAATAGCACATGCTTAGAATGTGAAGTACCAAGAATGTGTGGGATCACCCTTGTGTTAATTCACATCATCAGCTTCTCAGTTCCACCAAGAAAGAATATGTCTGTCTTATTCCAGATGCTCCAGTTAACTCTACCAGAAGCCTAGTCATGTAGAACTAATTTTGATCAATACCATAATCTGACATATGTCACAGGCTATCTTTTTTTTTTCCATGGTAGTGTCCTGATCAAGTCCTTGAACATATCTGAAATCTAGGGATTCTAACATCACAAAAAATTAAAATAGAATGCTTTTCCAAGGAAACCAGTAAGATCATGAAGAAATTTAAAAATAAACAGATTGTTGGAAAATAAAAATACACTGTTGAGTGTCTGAGTAGGAAGGAGTGAAGGAAGATATTGACTTTTTTTTTTAAATTTTATTTTATTTTTAAACTTTACATAATTGTATTCGTTTTGCCAAATATCAAAATGAATCCGCCACAGGTATACATGTGTTCCCTATCCTGAACCCTCCTCCCTCCTCCCTCCCCATACCATCCCTCTGGGTCGTCCCAGTGCACCAGCCCCAAGTATCCAGTATCGTGCATTGAACCTGGACTGGCAACTCATTTCATACATGATATTTTACATGTTTCAATGCCATTCTCCCAAATCTTCCCACCCTCTCCCTTGACTTTTATGAACATGGAAGTCAAGTTTATTATCTATTTTTGGAGCCAACTTTTTTGATTATGCTGCATATTCTTAAATCAATATTATTTCCAGAATTATAAGACACACAAATTTGAGGAAGGGAGGTCTTTGCTCTTGTATAGTAAATTCTAAAAAAAAAAAAAAAAAAAAAATTGAACTATTTTTCTGGACATATAAAAAAATTATATACCATCAACAATGCTTTTTTTTTTTTTTTTCTGAGAACACTGAAAGGGATATTTCTAGGTGTGAATATAAATTAAATATATACTGAATTATAAATAGTTGAAATAACATAAAACATGGCTAGATAAATGTAGGGAAACAGTATTACTGCAATGACATGTTCTTGTTTGAATGATCTTTTACAGTTGAATTATAAGTACAGTAAAACTGATGTATTGACAGACTTTTAACTCCATTTGTGCTCTGGGCAGTACATATTAAAGTATTTGTTCTACTTTCTTTTCAATGTCATGCTCATTATCCTTTTTAACTAAAAGGATATTTATGTATTTGTAAAAAGTTTTGTTTACCTAGGTTTATGAATTGCTAATTTTGATAGATAGGGAACTGAGAACTGATTCAATTGTGCAAGTATTCAGAATTTTTATTAGGGTGCCAGGTATAATAAACTGTATGCCTATATTCTTTGATCTGTTTCTGAGGACGAAATGGTTTTAAAAAAAGGAACTGTCACTAAATATTTCACTTTGTCTCCATGGATCTCAGTGAAATCAAATCATGTAATAAAGGTTGAAACTTCATCTAGCAGCATAATATGCTCCTGTCACATTTTATTAACATGACAAGATTTAAACCATAATTCACTTGTGCAGGTTTGTTTCTCATTATTCATAGCTATTCTTTTGTCCTTAAGGTTTCTAGCTCAGAAATGATATTCGAAATTTAGGACAGTATGTAAAGCTCTGACTATTGTACCGAGGATGTATTTTGTTTGTGGCTGAATAATTTATATTTATACGAAAAGATTTTCCATTTCTTTCAAATGCTGATTTTTGAACATATATATTTACATGTATATGTATATAATTTATGTATATTTGACATCTGGAAACAAAGTCAAATGACATTATTTAACACTGTTATTTATTTTACCTTAGAATAATGAGTATTAAAAATATAAACTTATTATAATAATGACAATTTAATAGTCTATTTAAATGCTATATTTAAATTTCCCCAAGAATATCCAAAATAGTTAAGTTCTTGGTTCAAACTATTTGGGGATTAGCACACACATTTCCATGAAAAAATCCAATAAATGAAATTTCCTAAATGAAATAAATAAATGTTATTGTTTTTATTAAGAAAATAAAAATGATCTCATTGGAATGACAACTTGACTATGAATTTCCTATAAAAATATAAATAAAATATGTTAAAGAAAACCATGTAAAAAAACAGTAAGGTGTGATCAATCTTGAGATACAAAATTATTTTAAAAGTTCAGATATCAAAGCCATGTAATAATACCATATGACTAAATTGCTGAACAATGAAATAAAATTTAGTAAGCATGAGAAATAGACTTAAATGTGTGTAGAAACCTGGAAAACAATATTTCATCCCACATCAGTGGTCAGCAATGTAGTAGGTTCTAAATATTTTATAAAAATTCTATTAGAAATAAGAAGTCAGTTAGTAATGCCATGCAAGATTAATATATCTTTTATAAAAAAACTATGAATAAAGTTTATTTTTTAACCTTCTTTCTAATCTTTATAACCTGTAATCATTTTTCTCATGCAACAGCTAAGGTCTTCACTTCAATGTTGTATAAAATCAATAAGAATAGATATCTTTGTTTTGTTCCTAAGCTCAAGAGATATCATTCAGTCTTTAGTGTTAAATATAATCTTAGTTTTTAATTTTTTTTAATTTTTATTTTTTATGTTAAAAAAGTCCCCTTCTTTTTCTAATATACCAATAATTGAGAATTTCAAATTTCACATAATTTTTCTGCATGCTGTTAAAAGCCTTTTTATATTATGAATTACCACAAATAATTATTGAATACTAAATCCTATATTGCTTGAATGAACAACACTTAATCACAACATATTTTAATCTTTATATTTACAGCGTTCAGTGCCAGCTCTGTAATTTGTGGCACGTTGTGCAAAATGATAACATTGGACCTCTCATTCAGAAAAGCAGGAAAAGAACCCCTTTCAAGGACCTAAATTATATAGCTGTTCCCTTTCTTCTGCCTCTCTTTTAATATAAGTATTATAGTGCTCTTTTCTTTAACACTTACTGCTGTTTTACTTAAAGAAAACTAATCTTTTAAATTAGAATGACTATGATCATTTATACTTACATTGTGCAGTATCAGTTTAAATATATATATATGAGCATGCATGAAATCACTAAAATTACACACATTTTGTTTTGTGACTCATATGTATATATGCATTTCATTCTTAGGAAAAAAAAAATGGAAACACTGTATAAACCTAACTCAACGATGGCTTATTCAACTTTTGATATTATACATACTATCAAAACACTCTACTTTTACTTACCAATGGGTATGAGTGGACTTGAAAAGAGAAAAAATTATGGGTAGCTTTATTTTTTCCTTTACTTTTATGTAATGTTATTCAGCATTGGGCTTCTCTGGTGGTTCAAACAGTAAGGAATCTGCCTGCAACGTGGGAGACCCAGTTTCCATCTCTGGGTTGGGAAGATCCCCTGGAGAAGGGAATGGCTGCCCACTCCAGTATACTTGCCTGGAGAATTCCATGGACAGAGGAGCCTGGCAGGCTATACAGCCCATAGGGTCGCAAGGGGTCAGACATGACTGAGCAACTAACACTTTCACTTTCATTTAGCCTTAGTGGTTGATCAGTACAAAGGATTGCACCTAGAAAGTGCAGTCTCTAGGGACTACAGGTGACATAGATTATCAGTGAGTTATTGATGAAATGAGCACAGAATCCCCATGGACCCCCAGTACAATGTAGTTCAGCAAGAATCAAAAGTGAACACAAGGTATGCTACCATAATACTATAACTTGTATTTGCTTTGACTCTCACTAAACTACCATGCATTGTAGATTTCCCAGAATCCTGTGCTCATCAGGTATATAAATAGGACATCAAGTAACTTGGACATGTGTACTGTGTGTATTTACTCTACTCACTTGCATGTACAATGGTCTTCTTATTTTGCTGGCAAAACAAAATTTCAAAGATGAAATTATTAAGAATTTTTCAGATTGACATCAGAACATTGAATGAAACAGAGGCCAGATAAACACTGGGTTTTGAGCAACTGCAGGAGTCATAGGCCCAAAAAGCTGGCCTGATTACATGTATTACATTTACGTTCCTGTTTTGCAAGGAATATTATGTTAAAAAGAGAAAACAAACATTTAAATATTTTGTTACTATAAGCACAATTTTTTAAAAAATATAAATGTATCTTATTCTAGTTATGTTTCTTCAGTAACATAATACATATTTTTAATGCTTTTTATGACTGTGTGTGGATCACAACAATCAGTGGAAAATTCTTAAACAAACGGGAATATCAGAGAACTTTACAGCCTCCTGAGAAACCTGTATGTAGGTCAAGAAGCAATGATTAGAACTGGACATGGAACAATGGACTAGATCAAAATTGAGAAATGAGTGTGTCAAGGCAGTGTATTTTCTCTCTGCTTATTTAACTTGTATGCAGAATACATCAAGGGAAATGTTGGGCTGGAACAAGCACAAGTTGGAATCAAGATTGCCAGGAGAAATAACAACAGCCTTAGATATGCAGATGATACCACCCTTAGGGCATAAAATGAAGAGGAACTAAAGAGCCTCTTGATGAAAGTGAAAGCAGAGAGTGAAAAAGTTGGCTGAACACTAAAACATTCACAAAAGGAAGACCAGGGTATATAGTCCCTTAATGGCAAGGTGATGGGAAAGCATGGAAACTGTCAGAGAGTTTATTTTCATGGGCTCCTAAATCACTGCAGATGGTGACTGCAGCTATGAAATTAAAAAGCACTTACTCCTTGGAAAGAAAGTTATGACCAACCTAGATGGCATATTAAAAAGCAGAGACTTACTTTGCTGGCAAAGGTCTGTATGGTCGAAGCTATGGTTTTTCCAGCAGTCTTGCGTGGATGTGAGAGTTGGACCATAAAGAAGTTCAGTTCAGTTGCTCAGTTGTGTCTGACTCTTTGCAACCCCATGAACTGCAGCACCCCAGGTCTCTCTGTCCATCACCATCTGCTGGAGTCTACCCAAACCCATGTCCATTGAGTCGGTGATGCCATCCAACCATCTCATCCTCTGTCATCTCCTTCTCCTCCTGCCCTCAATCTTTCCCAGCATCAGGGTCTTTTCAAATGTATCAGCTCTTCACATCAGGTGGCCAAAGTATTGGACTTTCAGATTCAACATCAGTCCTTCCAATGAACGCCCAGGACTGATCGGCTTTAGGATGGATTAATTGGATCTCCATTGAGTCCAGGGGACTCTCAAAAGTCTTCTCCAACACCACAGTTCAAATGCATCAATTCTTAAACACTCAGCTCTCTTTATAGTCCAACTCTCACATTCATACATGACTACTGGAAAAACCATAGCCTTGACTAGATAGACCTTTTTGGACAAAGTAATGTGTCTGCTTTTTAATATGCTGTCCAGGTTGGTCATAACTTTCCTCCCAAGGAGTAAGCGTCTTTTAATTTCATGACTGCAATCACCATCTGCAGTGATTTTAGAGCCCCAAAAAATAAAATCAGCCACTGTTTCCACTGTATCCCCATCTATTTGCCATGAAGTGATGGGACCGGATGCCATGATCTTAGTTTTCTGAATGTTGAGCTTTAAGCCAACTTTTTCACTCTCCTCTTTCAATTTCATCAAGAGGCTCTTTAGTTTTTCTTCACTTTCTGCCATAAGGGTGGTATCATCTGCATATGTGAAGTTATTGATAATTATTCTGGCAATCTTGATTCCAGCTTGTGCTTCCTCCAGCCCAGAATTTCTCATGATGTATTCTGCATATAAGTTAAATCAGCAGGGTGACAATATGCAGCCTTCACGTACTCCTTTTCCTATTTGGAACCAGTCTGTTGTTCCATGTCCAGTTCTAACTGTTGCGTCCTGACTTGCATACAGGTTTCTCAAGAGGCAGGTCAGGTGGTCTGGTATTCCCATCTCTTTCAGAATTTTCCACAGTTTATTGTGATCCACACAGTCAAAGGCTTTGGCATAGTCAATAAAGCAGAAAGAGATGTTTTTCTGGAACTCTTGCTTTTTCCATGATCCAACGGATGTTGGCAATTTGATCTCTGGTTCCTCTGCCTTTTCTAAAACCAGCTTGAACATCAGGAAGTTCACGGTTCATGTATTACTGAAGCCTGACTTGGAGAAATTTGAGCATTACTTTACTAACATGTGAGATGAGTGCCATTGTGCAGCAGTTTGAGCATTCTTTAGTATTGACTTTCTTTGGGATTGGAATGAAAACTGCCCTTTTCCAGTCCTGTGACCACTGCTGAGTTTTCCAAATTTGTTGGCATATTGAATGCAGCACTTTCACAGCATCATCTTTTAGGATTTGAAATAGCTCAACTGGAATTCCATCACCTCCACTAGCTTTGTTCGTAGTGATGCTTCCTAAGACCCACTTGACCTCACATTCCAGGATGTCTGGCTCTAGGTGAGTGTGAATGATCACACCATCATGATTATCTGGATCATGAAGGTCCTTTTTGTACAGTTTTTCTGTGTATTCTTGCCACCTCTTCTTAATATCTTCTGCTTCTGCTAGGTCCATACTACTTCTGTCCTTTATTGAGCCCATCTTTGCATGAAATGTTCCCTTGGTATCTCTAATTTTCTTGAAGAGATCTCTAGTCTTCCCCATTCTGTTGTTTTCCTCTATTTCTTTGCACTGGTCACCGAGGAACGCTTTTTTGTCTGTCCTTGCTATTCTTTGGAACTCTGCATTCAAATGTGTATATCTTTCCTTTTCTCCTTTGCTTTTCACTTCTCTTCTTTTCACTGCTATTTTTAAGGCCTCCTCAGAGAGCCATTTTGCTTTTTTGCATTTCTTTTTCTTGGGGATGGTCTTGATTCCTGTCTCCTGTACCATGTCACAAACTTCCATCCATAGTTTATTAGGCACTCTATCAGATCTAGTCCCTTAAATCTGTTTCTCATTTCTATTGTATAGTCATAAGGGATTTGATATAGGTCATACCTGAATGGTATAGTGGTTTTCTCCAAGAAGTCTGAGTGCCAAAGAATTATGCTTTTGAACTGTGGTGCTGGAGAAGCCTCTTGAGAGTCTCTTGGAGAGCAAGATCAAACCAGTCAATCCTAAGGGAAATCCTGAATATTCTTTGGAAAGCCTGATGCTGAAGCTGAAACTCCAATAATATGGCCACCTGATGTGAAGAACTGATTCATTGGGAAAGACCCTGTGGCTGGGAAAGATTGGAGGCAGGTGGAGAAGGGGATGGCAGAGGATGAGAGAGCTGGGTGGCATCACTGACTCAATGCACATGAGTTTGTGCACACTCCAGGATATAGTGGAGGACAGGGAAGCCCGATGTGCTTCATAGGCTTGCAAATTATTGAACATGAATGAGGGACTGAACAACACAATGCATTTTAACATTGACTTTTCTCATTTGAACATCACCAGGGAATCACAGTCTTTTGCAGACTCAACATTTGCAATCAGTATTATTACAGCTTATAATATTGTTAAAACTGACATTTTCAAATATTGCATAAAGAGAGTTACAAGCTATCTCTTTATACTACATATATATTTTACAGCACCCATGTATTTAAAACAGCAGTGTTACCAGATCCAACATGACATTTTCCTTACATCCTAGGGCCATGAAAATCAGTTACATTCATGGTTTCTTAGACGACAGTAGTAAGATGTAATAAAAATTCTGGTGATGAACAGAGAGTGAGTAGAAAGTAAGGACACTCTGATATTCTTCAGTCCCATATAATATGGACAAATTTGGATGAAATGTTTTATAAAAGATATGGATTCACATTGATTATTCCAATTAAAGATGTAAATGTAGTGACTTTTTTCCCCCCCTCAGAGAATATGTTTCTCTAAAACTAAACTTTCACTAAAACTTTCTAAAAGAGTTATGTTCAAAGAGATACATTTTCAAAATTCCCAGACAGGGCAGATGATTAGCTCTTCATTTTCTTAATATTTAATGAAAAAACCTATAATTCTTACTTCTTCACTTCTTTTTATTACCTCTCCCTGAGTGTAGAAGGAGGCTTCCCAGGTGGCAGAGGGGTCAAGAATCTGCCGGCTAATGCATCAGGCAAAAGAGATGTGAGTTCGAACCCTGGGTCAGGAAGATCCCGTGGAGGAGGAAATGACAAGCCACTCCAGTATTCTTGCCTGGAGAATTCCATGGACAGAGGACCTGGTGGGCTACAGTCCATGGAGTCACATAGCATCAGACACAACTGGGCACACACACACACAAAGTGTAGAAAATCAGATCTTGCATACAGAGTTTTTATTTTTATCCATTTATAATTTTATTTTTACATAATAGGTTGTCTTCAATTTTCGAATATTATTTAAAATGTTTGTATTCTACTGTGACCTGAATTGCAAATGAGTCCTTGTTTACATTTAGTAACAAGTTTACATTTAGTCCTTGCTTATGGCTCAGGCAGTAAAGAATCTGCCTGCAATGCAAGAGACTGGGATTTAATTCCTGCATGGGGAAGATTCCCTGGAGAAAGGAATGGTGACCCTCTCCAGTATTCTTGCCTGAAAAATCACATGGACAGAGGAGCCTGGCAGGCTACAAATCCATGGGGTCACAAAAAGTCAGACATGACTGAACAACTAATGCACTTTTTTCTAATAGTAAATAGTAATCTTATTCAGAGGACAGGCAAAATTACAAAGAACATTTTAACTTATTTTAATGCCAGATTGACTAGAAACCAATCTCTTGCAATCCTATAGCCCTATGAGGAAATAATGGAGAAGGAAATGGCAACCCACATCAGTACTCTTGCCTGGAAAATTCCACAGGCAGAGGAGCCTGGTAGGCTCCAGTCCATGGGATTGCAAAGAGTCGGCAACTTCACTTTCTTACTTTTCTTTCTTATGGGGAAATAAATCTTTTGATTATTATACAAAGAAAAAGAGGGATCCCTTTCTAATTCCTGACTTGATGACAAACATAACTTCAGTTACTACGTGCTAAATCGCTTCAGTCCTGTCCCATTCTTTATGACCCTATTGACTGTAACCTGCCAGGCTCATCTGTTCATGGTGTTCTCCAGATAAGAATACTGGAGTGGGTAACCATGTCCTTCTCCAAGGGATCTTCCCCATCCAGAGATCCAACCCCCATCTCTTATGTCTCCTGCATTGGCAGGTGGGGTTTTTAACACTAGTACCACCTATAGTTTAAAAATGTACTACATAACCAGGCAGTTGGCCACTTTTCACTTTCTCCAGAGAGATCCTAGAGGCAATGCTGAATCTCTAACTCCTGCACAAAAGTAGATTTTCCTGGTCAGCAGCTTCAAGACTATCTTTTACTAAGCAGTCATTCATATTATTTTACAGCGGCTGTGATGTGGAAGTCTGCCAAAAACAGGGCAATAAAAAGGAAAGACAATTATCTAAAGAACCATAGCAACAATATGCACTTGTGACAAGAGGGAGGAAAATGACTGGATGCTTGTCTCAAATAAAGAGATAACATTGTAAATTCAAGGGGAGAAGTGGTAATATATTGTTTTATATCTTATATATATGCACCATAAAGTGAAAATAGTGTGATACTAGGGAATGGAAATTTGTAAGAAGTCAGCTTCAAACATTTTAAGATAGCCTTTTAAAATTGGTGATATCTTCTTGCAAGGACAAGCCTTACATACTAGATATATATAAGAACAGAAGATTTAATCCCTCAGTAATATCATAATCCTGGAATAATGTCTTTTTGTATTCCCACATTTGCATAATTGAGAGAGATGATCTTACCTAGGTGAACTGGATCCAAGTATGGTGGAGGAGATTGGCATTCTAATCACCCCTCATTGGCAGGCATCTCTCTTAAAAAATATTTTATTTTATATTGAAATATAGCTGATCAGCAATGCTGTGATAGTTTCTGGTGAACAGTGAAAGGGCTATGCTCTACATATGCATGTATCCATTCTCCCCCAGGCTCCCCTCCCATCCAGGCTGCCACATAACATTGAACAGAGTTCCCTGTGCTATACAGTAGGTCTGTATTGGTTATCCACTTTAAACATAGCAGTGCGTACATGTAGATCCCAAACTCCCTAACTACCCTTTCACCTCATCCTTCCCCTCCAGGTAGGCATCTCTCTTAATTTTGATAATTTATGGATACTTCTTTTCCTTTAAAATTATTAGGAGTTTGTAGAGAAATTCTGAGAGGCTCTATGAATATATGATCCCATTGTGGAAGACATTATATTTTCCACAGATTGAAGAAACAGTATCTCTGGTTCCACATGCTTTCTTTACACAGTGCCCTAGCCATTCTTTCATCAATAGGTACAGCTTTGACAAATAAACTATGGTGATGGTGACACTGTGTGACTTTCAAAACCACATCATAAAGGATGACCCAGCTTTTCCCTAGTTTTCTGGAACATGCTCACTCAGAGTACTGAGCTACAATGTAAGACGCCATCTTGCTGTGAGGACTCCAAGCAAAAGGGAGACTATGTTTGGGGATTTTTTTTTTCATACACTGTACGTATGCTCTATTTTGGATGAAAGTAAAAATCAATGCTTATTTTTTAAAAGATACTTGAGGTTTTCTGTAAAGGTAGTAACTCAAAGAATTCAAGAGAAGGCTGCAAGCACAAGTAAGGGGACAGTGACTATTGGGTCTTAAGAACTGGAACTATATTCCACAATCTTGTCTGGACAAAGTTACTAGAGTAAATGTTCATGTATAGGTCTTTGTTGTTGTTGTTGTTCTAGCAGTATCGAATTCTAGAGATTTTGGTTTAATTTTGATGATGTGTGTGAATGTATATTTCACATTTGTAACTTTCTGTTAGTGGAGGGAAAGGTTGAGTGAAAGGAAGGGAAGGGAAGAGAGGAGGAAAAAGAAATAAAAAGGAAGAAATGGAAGGAAAAAAATAAAAACCTAGGGATACAGGGAGATATAATCCTATACTATATGCCCACTCAACATTTGAAAACAAAGGAAGCGAATATTCTTAAAAACATCTGGATTTATCTTCAAAGAAATAAATTATTAAAATAAGCAAAAATAAATAAATAAATAAAATAAAATAAAATAAGCTCCCCTTAAATTAAAAAAAAATTACATGGGAAATAGGACACTCATGTTTAGACACAATTAATCTAAGATGAAATTGCATGTAGTAAACATACTTAATTTCTAATTACAAGTAAATAGCATGCTAAGAATTTTTTTAAATAGAAATTATTAGTTAAAAACAGTCATCTATTTCCAGATATTTTTCTGTAAAGTTATTGACCAACCTAGATAGCATATTGAAAAGCAGAGACACTACTTTGCCAACAAAGGTCCGTCTAGTCAAGGCTATGCTTTTTCCAGTGATCATGTATGGATGTGAGAGTTGGACTGTGAAGAAAGCTGAGCACCGAAGAATTGGTGCTTTTGAACTGTGGTGTTGGAGAAGATTCTTGAGAGTCCCTTGGGCTGCAAGGAGATCCAACCAGTCCATTCTGAAGGAGATCAGCCCTGGGATTTCTTTGGAAGGAATGATGCTAAAGCTGAAACTTCAGTACTTTGGCCAGCTCATGCGAAGAGTTGACTCATTGGAAAAGACTCTAATGCTGGGAAGGATTGGGAGCAGGAGGAAAAGGGGACGACAGAGGATGAGATGGTTGGATGGCATCACTGACTCGATGGATGTGAGTCTGAGTGAACTCCGTGAGTTGGTGATGGACAGGGAGGCCTGGAGTGCTGCAATTCATGGGGTCGAAAAGAGTTGGACACGACTGAGCGATTGAGCTGAACTGAACTAATGTTTTAGATTTACCAAAACTAAATATTTTTTCCTTGATTTTCTTCTTATTTTGTATATATAATTTTATTTTTAATCCTGGTACTGTATTTGTTTGTACTGAATACTTTTCTCCATGGTTTGTTCTTGAAGGGATCAAGGAAAACTCTTTGACATGTCATAGTCATTTTATTGCCTCAAACAATTGCATTACAATTTCAATTCAATGGCATTCTAAAAAGCACTCATCATAAGTAATCTAACTTTTTAATCTTTTTTTTTGTATTCTGCTATAGTCTAGGGGAAAAAAAGAAGCTTGCTGTTCTTGAAAATGTAGACAAATTTATGCCAAAAACAAACCAAACAGGAAAATTTGAGAAAGAGAAAGAAAAGTAGAACAACTTCCTTCATTTATGTTTTTCCAGTTTTGTTGGGACACAGTTGATATAAAACACCTATAAGGTTAAAGTGTACAATGTCTTAATACACGTGTATTAAAAATAATCACCAACACAGCAAATACTTCCATCACATCACATAATTACCATTTCTTTTTTGGTAATAACATTAAACATCTGCTCTCTTACCAAATTTCGAGTATATACTACTTTTGTTTAGCATAATCACCCTGTTGTATATTGTGCGTGCTGAACCATGTCCAGCTGTTTGAGGCCTCATGAACTGTAGCCTGCCAGGCTCCTCAGTCCATGGAATGTTCCAGGCAAGAATACTGGAATGGCTTGCCACTTCCTACTTCAGGGGATCCTTCCAACCTTGTGATTGAACCCTTGTCTCTTGAGTCTCTTGCATTGGCAGGCAGATTCTTTACCCCTAGCACTTTCTGGGAAATCCTGTTGTACATTAGATCCTTATAACTTATCTTCTAACTGGAAGATTGTGCCTTTGACCAACATACTGTCTTTCCTCCTCTTCTCAGCCCCTGGTAATCACCATTCAACTCTTTGTTTCTGACTTTTGCTTTTGTTTTTTTTTTTTTTGATTGTGATAATGATACATTTATTGAAAGTTTTACAGTTTCATATTCTGGTCCTGGATGACTTATGTATAACATTTTTTTTTTTTTTACTTTACAATATTGTATTGGTTTTGCCATACATCAACATGCATCCACCACGGGTGAACATGTGTTCCCCATCCTGAACCCCATTCCCACCTCCCTCCCCATACCATCCCTCTGGGTCATCCCAGTGCACCAGCCCCAAGCTTCCTGTATCCTGCATCAAACCTGGACTGGCGATTTGTTTCTTATATGATATTATACATGTTTTAATACCATTCAAAATTCCAGACATAAGTGATATCATACAGTATTTGTTTTTCTCTGATTTACTTCACTTATCCTAATGCCCTCAAGGCCCATTCATATAGTCAGTCACCTGGTAGGACATCCTTGTTTTGCACTGCTGACTGGTATTTTATTGTATTTGTAAACCACAGTTTCTTTATCAATTTTTCTATTGATGGACACTTAGATTACCCATATCTTAGATATGTGAATAATGCTGCAATGAACATGGGAGTGCAGATATCTCTTCAAGATCCTGTTTTCATTTCCACTGCATATACAATCAGATTGCTAGATAATATGGTAGATCTGTTTTTAATTTTTCGAGAAAACTCTCTACAGTTTTCCATAGCAGCTGTAATAGTTTACATTCCCATGAAAAATGCACAGAACATTCTTCATATTCTTGCCAGCACTTGTTATTTCTTGTTTTTTTGTTTTGTTTTTTGAGAATAGTTATTCTAACAGGTGTAATGTGATATCTCATTGTGGTTTTGATTTGCTTGTCCTTGATGGCTAGAAATGTGGAGCCCTTTTCATGTACCTCTTGGTTATCTGCGTATCTTCTGTGGGAAAATGTCTGTATAGATTATTTGCATTGTAAGCATTTGTCCTTGTCTTTCTGATCACTTTTCCACAAAGAAATTTTTATTCTTGCTTTTGAGTGTCAGAATAAGGAGGTCAAAATTCATTTCCTTCTAATTTGAATGCCAGAAATGGTAGACAATTTTTTATAATCACCTGCTTCCATAATTATATAATTGTTTCATTCAAAAGATAATATCAGCTTACTTATATTTTAATATGCTTAAATTTTATAGTTTATATTTTATCAAAATTTTTATTAAATTATGTTAAAAATTAAGGAAGTTATTAAAACTATAAACCCATCATTAATATTTTTATTAATATCTTTTAGAACTTATAAATTTATTTAATCAGTATTTATGTTTCTATAAATTTTAAATTCATATTTACTGAATTATTTGATATTCATAACTTCATAAATTATGGAACAAGCATTAATAATTCACTATAGTCATATATATTATTTAAATTATGTTAAATATTTCTGTTTTATATAACATAAAATATGTTTTAATTACAAATAACAGTTATCTGCTTATATTTATATACCCTAATAATTGCTTATTGATTTTCTCAAAACATTTTCATTTGCATGCAAATATATGTCTAATATATGTCTAATAAATGCATGTGCATAAGTATATGCATATGTATTGATACTTAAAAATAAATGAAATACTCTATTATATTTTGTAATTTTGAATCTTTCCTCACCTTACAATCACTTTTCAGTATCATAGATATCTAATTTATTATCTTATTACAGAAAAGAGACAGACACGACTGAGCAACTAAGCAAATGTACAGAATAATATTTTATTGAGAGTAGATTGGATAAATAAATCTCCAAATAAATCTTCATTCTGAGAAACAACTAATTTGTCTCTAAATTTTTGCCACCAAAAATTCTTTTTTGAAATTTATTTGAGTATTTCTATGGGGTAAATTAATAGAATTACCAGATCAAAGTCTATATACATTGGGCTTCCTTGATAGTACAATTGATAAAGAATTTACCTGCAATTCAGGAGATCCCAGTTAGATTCCTGGGTTGGGAAGATCCACTGGAGAACGGATAGCTGCCCACTCCAGTATTCTTGGACTTCCCAGGTGGCTCAGCTAGTAAAGAATCCCCCTGCAATGTGGGAGCCCTGGGTTTGATTCCTGGGTTGGGAAGATCCCTTGGAGAAGGGATAGACTACCCACTCCAGTATTCTGGCCTGGAGAATTTCATTGACTGTACAGTCCATGTGGTTACAGAGTTGGACATGACTGAATGACTGTCACTTCACTTGCAGTAATTCTGTTCACTTGTTTTGCACTAGATTTAAGAATGTCTGATTCTCAGAAATATGTTTTTCATAATGCAATGATAGGTAAAATATTATAAACTATCAATCCTTCAAGCATATCTTGTGAAACAAAACAGAATCTGTGACAGAATGTTAAGTAGGAGTCTTTGTCTTCTGGTGTTTCAACCGAGGACAGCTAGTTGAAAAAAGTGATGCCATATGTCCCTGCCCCCTCCAGTTTTAATATAAGTAATTAAACTATTTATGAAGACTCTCCAAAGTGATTTTACCACCATTAAGTCATTTTCAAACTCAATATAAAGGAATTGAGAAATGAATAAGCAAGGTATTTTCTTCAATATAGTTGTCAAGATCCTTCTGATAGTATAACCTTATGCAAAGAGTGGAGTTTGCTTCCCACAACTATAAATACAGTGAAGAAGGTGTCTCTTGACCATTGACACTTGACTGCTACTAAGTCACTTCAGTCGTGTCTGACTCTGTGCAAACCCAAAGACGGCAGCCCACCAGGCTCCCCCGCCCCTGGGATTCTCCAGGCAAGAACACTGGAGTGGGTTGCCATTTCCTTCTCCAATGCATGAAAGTGAAAAGTCAAAGTGAAGTCGCTCAGTCGTGTCCGACCCTCAAGGACCCCATGGACTGCAGCCTACCAGGCTCCTCCATCCATGGGATTTTCCAGGAAAGAGTACTGGAATGGGGTGTCATTGCCTTCTCCGCTTGACTATGTGATCACTATGACCAACTGACCACAGGAATGCATGACCACACTGCCACATCCACCACTGACTTCAGGGACATAAACTCTGAAACCTTACAACTGACAAGTGACAACTGCCTGGAGCTAATGTAGAAGAGTAGGAGAGAGAGGACTGGATTGGGATCTGTCTTTTCATGCTTTTCAGCACAAGGATGCTTGTGTTTTCCCAGTGACAAAGCAAATTTTTGGAAATTCATTGGATTGAGTAAATTTTAAAGGCAGCAAGTCTCAATGGCTTGCCTGAAACTGCAAGATTACTGCTCAGAAGTCTCAATGGGATAAGCTGCTGGAAATGGGGTAAAGGAGTATTGACAATAAGAATTGCCATCTGCAGGAGATATATCAGTCTTGAGCACTGCCAGAGGTTGATCTCATAGATTTGAATCAACCAATCCCTGGTGGCTCGGAGGTTAAAGCATCTGCTTCCAATGAGGGAGACCCAGGTTTGATCCCTGGGTTGGGAAGATCCCCTGGAGAAGGAAATGATAATCCACTCCAGTATTCTTGCCTGGAAGAATCCCATGGACGGAGAAGCCTGGTAGGCTACAGTCCACAGCGTCTCAAAGAGTTGGACACGACTGAGCGACTTCACCTTCACCTTCACCTTCATGAGCACCAAAAGCTTCATGGGTGACCGGACCAACCTTATACTCCCTGAAGCCAGAACTGAAGTAAGCTGTCCTCCCCAACCCCTTTATTTCTCTCTTTGCTTTCAAAATAACTATCCTGGCCCCAACACAAGAAGCCATAAAAGCAATTATTGAGATCAGGAGAATGTGGAATTTCAAAGAGAAAAGAAGCCAGATATAAATTCTACCTTCTCCACTATAGACTTCTCATTCATAGTGAGAATTATAAGATTTTGGAACCACTAATATATTACATTTTTAAACAAGGCAACTAATTTATATTTATAGCAGTTTTGTCTAGTTTTAATGTATATTCCCAAATGTAATTGATGGATTAACAAGGGGAATATAAATTTGGCTGTTATAAAAAATTGGCAAGCATTTACAATGTGCTTAGATGTGTTCATATTGTGGTGAACATTGAAAATCACATGGTCCCATCTGCCATTTTCCCTTTCCAAGTAGGTCATATCCAATGATAGGTTCTTATGGGGTATAAAGACCTGAAGATTTCAGCTCAACTACAGAAAAAGTTGCAAGGACATTCTCAATTTAAAGTTCCCTCAAGTATTTGGCTGAAACTGTTGCCCTGCCACTACCTTGCAGTTGAAGTACTCCTTTGGCTCATTGTTACCTCCCCCCACTTCATTACACAGATGTTGATGCTAAGAATCCTGAACATATCATGCCAGCTAAATTGTGTCCAACAGTTTGCCAGCAGAAACACCCAACAATCATGCAATATTTTTTTTAATGTTAAACCAATCTCTAATATGAGAATATTAATAATCCCATTTTAAAATCAGGAAATGTGAAGTGCATATATTTTCAAATATGTACATACACATACATAGTGAGGATGCAGTAAACATATAAATTGAATGCTTTCAAAGAATTTAGAGATACAATTGAAGAAATTTTAAAAGTCCTCTATGTCCTCATAGGACATAGCAGACCTATGAAGAAAGACAGCACATTTAGACTTTTTATTTTTTAAATAAAATATATGGCTAGAGATCACTTCAAGAAAATTTGAGATACCAAGGGAATATTTCTTGCAAAGGTGGGTACAATACAGGACAGAAATGGTATGGATATAACAGAAGCAGAAGGTATTAAGAAGAGGTGGCAAAAATACACAGAAGAATTATACAAAAAGATCTCAATGACTCAGATAACCACGATGATGTGATCACTCACCTAGAGCCAGATATCCTGCAGTGTGAAGTCAAGTGGGCCTTAGGAAGCATCACTACAAACAAAGCTAGTGGAGGTGAAGGAATTCCAGCTGAGCTATTGCAAATCCTAAAAGACGATGCTGTGAAAGTGCTGCATTCAATAAGCCAGCAAATTTGGAAGACTCAGCAGTGGCCACAGGACTGGAAAAGGTCAGCTTTTTATTCAATCCCAAAGAATGACAATGCCAAAGGTTGTTCAAACTGTGCCACAATTGCATTCATTTCATGTTAGCAAGATAATAATCAAAATCCTTCAACCTAGGGTTCAACATCCTTTGGATCATTGAAAAAGCAAAAGAATTCCAGAAAAACATCTACTTCTGCTTTATTGACTATGTAATGCCTATGACTGTGTAGATTACAACAAACTAGAAAATTCTGAGATAGGAAAACCAGACGACCTGACCGGCCTTCTGAGAAATCTGCATGCGGGTCAAGAAGTAACAGAGTTAGAACTGGACATGGAACAGCAGACTGGTTCAAAATTAGGAAAGGAGTACATCAAGTCTGTATATTGCCACCCTTCTTATTTAACTTATATGCAGGGTACATCATGCAAAATGCCAGGCTGGATGAAGCACAAACTGGAATCAAGATTGCCAGGAGAAATATCAACAACCTGAGATATGTAGATGAAATCACTCTTATGGAAGAAAGCAAAGAGGAATTAAAAGACCTCTTGCTAAAGGTTAAAGAGGAGAGTGAAAAAGCTGACTTAAAACTCAAGATTCAAAAAACTAAGATCACAGCATCTGGTCCTATCACTTCATGGGAAATGGATGGGAAAAGAATGACAGGCCTTATTTTCATGGACTCCAAAAACACTACAGATGGTAACTGCAGCCATGAAACAAAAAGATGCTTGTGCCTTGGAAGAAAAGGTACAACAAACCTAGACAGTGCATTAAAAAGCAGAGACACTACTATGCTGGTAAAAATTGGTATAGTCAAATCTAGAGTTTTTCCAGTAGTCATGTACAGATATGAGAGTTGGACTGTAAAGAAGACTGAGTGCCGAAGAATTGATTTTAAACCAGAGTTCCATAAAATCCAGAAACCCCAGTGATTCAACACAACAAAAGACTATTTGTTGATCTGCCAAAGTCTGCTGACTCTTTGGAGATTCATGGATCCAGTTCTTGTGTACTTCATAGCACCATCATGCAATGATGTGGCTTCCAACACACATTAGCATGGAAATAGAAAGAAAAGTATAGCTCAACTCAAGAGTTATGGATATCATTCTTTTCTGAAGCTCTTTAGGATGACTTAGTCTCTACCTAAATTCAAGTAGTCTGAGAAGCATAGCTTCCTGTGCTTCCTAAAAAGTGAGGCACACAGATATTGATGAACAATGAAGATGTCTACAATCCTAAATCTAGATTAACTTTATATCTAAAATGGCTATCTACTGTTACTCCTAGTATGAGTCCGGCAGTCACATTCCAGCCAATACAACACTAGAATATGAATAAATTCAGTTCAGCCACTCAGTTGTGTCCAATTGACACAACTTCCCTGTCCATCATCAACTCCAGGAGTTTATTCAAGCTCATGTCCATCGAGTCAGTGATGCCATCCAACCATCTCATCCTCTGTCATCCCCTTCTTCTCCTGCCTTCAATCTTTCCCAGCATCAGGATCTTTTCCAATGAGTTATTTCTTTGTATTAAGTGGCTAAAGTATTGGAGTATCAGTCCTTCCAATGAATATTCCTGACTGATTTCCTTTAGGATGGACAGGTTGGATCTCCTTGCTGTCCAAGAGACTCTCAAGAGTCTACAAAACAACAGTTCAAAAGCATCAATTCTTCATGATTCAGCTTTCTTTATGGTCCAGCTCTCACGTCCATACATGACTACTGGAAAAACCAAAGTTTTGACTAGACGGAACTTTGTTAGCAAAGTAATATCTCTGCTTTTTACTATGCTGTCTAAGTTTGGTCATAACTTTTCCTTCAAGGAGCAAACCTCTTTTAATTTCATGGCTGCAGTCACCATCTGCAGTGATTTTGGAACCCCCCCCAAATAAAATCTGCCATTGTTTCCATTGTTTCCCCATCTATTTCCATGAAGTGATGGGACCAGAAGCCATGATCTTAATTTTTTGAATGTCGAGTTTAAGCCGAGTTTAAGAGTCACTCTCCTCTTTCAGTTTCATCAAGAGGCTCTTTAGTTCTTCTTTGTTTTCTGCCATAAGTGGTGTTATCTACATATCTGAAGTTATTGATATTTTTCCCAGCAAACTTGATTTCAGCTTGTGTTTCATCCAGTCCAGCATTTCCCATGATGTACTCTGCATCTAAGTTAAATAAGCTGGATGACAATATACAGCCCTGACATACTCCTTTCCTGATTTGGAACCAGTCTGTTGTTCCATGTCCAGTTCTGTTTCTTCTTGACCTGCATACAAATTTCCCAGAAAAACTATACAAAAAAAGATCTTCATGATCCAGATAATCACAATTGTGTGATCACTCACCTAGAGCCAGACATCCTGGAATGTGAAGTCAAATGGGCCTTAGGAAGCATCACTATGAGCAAAGCTAGTGGAGGTGATGGAATTCCAATTGAGCTATTTCAAATCCTAAAAGATGATGCTGTGGAAGTGCTGCACTCAATATGCCAGCAAATTTGGAAAACTCATCAGTGGCCACAGGACTGGAAAAGGTCACTTTTCATTCCAGCCCCAAAGAAAGACAATGCCAAAGAAGCTCAAACTACTGCACAATTGCACTCATCTCACATGCTAGCAAAGTATTGCTCATAATTCTCCAAGCCAGACTTCAACAGTATGTGAACAGTGAACCTCCTGATGTTTAAGCTGGATTTATAAAATGCAGGTGGACCAGAGATCAAATTGACAACATCTGTTGTATCATAAAAAAAGAGAGTTGCAGGCAAACATCTACTTGTGCTTTACTGACTTTGCCAAAGCCTTGATGTTATGGATCACAACAAACTATGGAAAATTCTTAAAGAATACGAATACATCATTCTATATTCTCCAGTTCTCACTAATAAAAATGCTGTTTTTGTAGCTGCAAATCCAGAACACTCACTATTATGGCTTACATTTTTCTTTTCTATTGGTATTCTAGGTATGTTTTCTGGGTTCCTAGAATTGTTAGCTCTGAATGAAATTGTTGTAAAGAACAAGCTCTTGTTGAATAGTGACAGACTTTATTTTCTTGAGCTCCAAAATCACTGCATATGGTGACTATAGCCATGAAAGTAAAAGGCACTTGCTCCTTGGAAGTAAAGCTATAACCAACACAGAGAGTATATTAAAAAGCAGAGATATATTTTGCCGACAAATGTCTGTCTAGTCAAAGCTATGGTTTTTCCAGTAGTCATATCTGGATATGAGAGTTGGACTATAAAGAAAGCCGATCACCAAAGAATTGAGGCTTTGGAACTGTGGTGTTGGAGAATACTCTTGAGAGTCCCTTAGCTGCAAGGAGATCCAACCAGTCAATCCTAAAGGAAATCAGTCCTGAATATTCATTGGAAGGATTGATGCTGAAGCTGAAGCTCCAATACTTTGGCCACCTGATGGGGAGAACTGACTCACTGGAAAAGACCCTGATGCTGGGAAAGATTGAAGGGAGGAGGAGAAGCGGATGACAAGGGATAAGATGGTTGGATGGCATCACTGTCTAGAAGGACATGGATTTGAGCAAGCTCCAGAAGTTGATGGTGGACAGGGAAGCCTGGTGTGCTGCAGTCCATGGGGTTGCAAAGAGTTGGACACTACTGAGCAACTGAACTGAACTGAAAGTATCATTTCCATTGAGTAGATCTTATGAAGCATCTCTCCATATTGATTATTTATTAGTAATCTTTAGAAAATCCCAGTTTCGTGAAACTAAATAGAATATGTGTATAGTGAGTTCTCAATAGCTCTTTGCTTAAGAATTAAATATTACATTGTCTCTTGAAATTACAGTTAAAATTGCAGAACATATGTTCCCTTTCCAGAAACTGGTTTGTTTTTCAATGATTTTATAACTGCAATTGTGCATCTCAACAATTAGAAGTAGTTACCATTTGGAATAATAAAACCTTTGATTATGCAATTTACAGAATTTAAGTGCTGCTTTCAGTGTAAGACTATAAACATATATCAACTATATCCAAAGTCAAGGCATTGAAATTATAGGAATAAAGAAATCCATTTAAAATATATACTGTCAGTTTTTCCTGTGTTTTCTTTTTTTTATTTTATTTTATTTTATTTTTTTCTTAAAAACATATTTCTTACTAAAGCTACTTCCCTCATAGCTCAGTTGGTAAAGAACCTGCATGCAATGTAGGAGACCCCAGTTTGATTCCTGGATTGTTAAGATCTGCTGGAGAAGGGATAAGCTACCCACCCACTCCAGTTTTCCTGGGCTTCCTTTGCGGATCAGCTGGTAAAAAATCCACCTTTAATGCGGGAGACCTGGGTTCAGTCTCTCGGTTGGGATGACCCCCTGAAGAAAGGAAAGGCTACCCTCTCCAGGATTCTGGCCTGAGGAATAGAGACTATTCAGTCCATTGGGTCGCAAAGAGTCGGGCACGATTGAACGACTTTCACTTTCACTTTACTAAAGCTGCAGGTTTACAGAGGAAACAATCTTTGTTTACATGATAATATTAATTATACATTTTATGCAGCAAAATATTTGAAAATTGAAAGAACCCTACATTAAGAATCAAATATTAATAGCTGCTTTTTTTCCTTGATTTAAGCTCCTCTTAATGTTCAATGATTATCTAGAATAAATTTATTAAATTTATGTACCACATACATGGATTAAAATGACTGATTTATAAGATCACTTCCTATTTTAAATAGGTCAATTGTATAATTTCAACAAACCTTATGTCTAGCTTTATTGTAAGAGTCAGAGACCAAGCTGAAACTTTCCTTATGGGTCAGAAGTTGCCTTGGGCACATATGTTATATACCAGCAATTCTGTTATTGACTCAGCTATAGATCATCTTGATTTGGCATGAAAAGGAACCACTTCATCTTTTCTGCTCCAGTTCCTTCAGTTGAGGATCGAAAAATGTTTCTATCCAATTGTCTTATAGAGAAGACATTCATGTCATGCTGTTAGTTCTAATCACCTATAGAAAAAATTTGGCCAGCAATACATGGCTTCCTGTTTCCCAACTGTGTTTTCCAACTTTTCCTTCTATTAAAGTACACTTGAGGTAAAATTTATAAGTAGCAGAAACCTTATGATGAAAAAAACTGATGCTAATATAATGGAGGTTACAAAGATATACCTGGATAAGATTAAGGAAGAAGATAGGCAGTAATGGATAATGATGTTATTGAAGCAAATGGCTAGGACACCAAAAGAGTCAGAGGCTAGACTGAGGTTCAGAGAAGAGTCTGATGGTAAACAGTAAATAAAACTTCAAAGTTTAAGTGTGTTTTAGGTACCTTTTACTACTCCCCAAGAATATTAAAGAAATACTAAGCATATATGAATTGGTTTTCATTCAAAGCCATATGTTATAAGATGCTATTATTATAATTGTGGGTCAAAATGTATATACTTTATACACATTTTGAGTATCAAATTAATAATGCCACTCAAAAATGGTGATATGTAGTTCCTCAAAGCCTTCAACATTTATATTGACCCACATGTATTGATACTGAGGGCTTCCCTGATGGATCAGTGGTAAAGAATCCACCTGTAATACAGGAGACATAGGAGATGTGGGTTCACTCGTTGAATTAGTAAGATCCCCTGGAGGAGGAAATGGCAACCCATTCCAGTATCCTTGCCTGAAAAATCCCATAGACAGAGGAATCTGGTGGGCTACAATTCATGGGGTAGCTGAGAGTTGGACAGGACTGAGAGACTGAGCATGCATACATTGATACTGATGTTCTATTATTAAGGAAAGTCAGCACAAGTTTTAGTGTTTATTAAGCTTTTGAAGTATGATTTGTATCACTTTAAACTGCATTACTCCCTTTAGATGAGACCCAACCTGGGCTATAGTTTTTCCAGTAGTTATGTATGGATGTGAGAGTTGGACTGTGAAGAGGGCTGAGCACCGAAGAATTGATGCTTTTGAACTGTGGTGTTGGAGAAGACTCTTGAGAGTCCCTTGGACTGCAAGGAGATCCAACCAGTCCATTCTGAAGGAGATCAGCCCTGGGTGTTCTTTGGAAGGAATGATGCTAAAGCTGAAACTCCAGTACTTTGGCCACCTCCTGCGAAGAGTTGACTCATTGGAAAAGACTCTGATGCTGGGAGGGATTGGGAGCAGGAGGAAGAGGAGACGAAAGACGATGAGATGGCTGGATGGCATCACCCACTCGATGGACGTGTGTTTGGGTTAACTCCGGGAGATGGTGATGGGCAGGGAGGCCTGGCATGCTGCAATTCATGGGGTCGCAAAGAGTTTGACACGACTGAGTGACTGAACTGAACTGAACTGAACCTGGGCTTCCCTGATAGCTCAGTTGGTAAAGAATCTGCCTACAATGCAGAAGACACCAGTTTGATTCCTGGGTTGGGAAGATTCACTGGAGAAGGAAAAGGCTACCCACTCTAGTATACTGGCCTGGAGAATTCCATGAACTATATAGTCCATGGGGTTGCAAAGAGTAGGACACAACTGAATGACTTTCACTTGACTGTATGTACAATTAGCTATAAGGCAGTGGTTGCAACCTGGCTATATATATATATATATATATATATATATATACTTCAGTGTCACTATGGATGGAGTAGAAAATGGCAACCCACTTCAGTATTCTTGTCTGGAAAATTCCGTGGACAAAGGAGGCTGGTGGGCTACAGTCCATGTGGTCACAAAGAGTTGGACACAACTGAGCGACTAGGTATCCAGGTATGCCAATATGGAAATGCACTCCCACTGGGAAACAAAAATGTTATAAAGACAACTAGTGAAATTACAAGGAAACATCAAATGAATTGGTTTTTTTCTCACTGCAAAGGAAGACAAGCTAGGATAGTGGAACAGGATATTTCAATGAGATGAAACAGGGCATTGCTACAACTGGGTACATGGTAAAGAAGGAAAAGATCTAAATTTCAATTTCAGGTGTCTTCACATCAAATTTTTATGTCTCATAACATCTGGCTATCAATTACTACTCTAGTAGTAATTAAAATAGCAATAACTCAGTTTTCCCTTCCTAGTCTTTGTTGATACACACTGATATAAAGTGAATCCAAAGAGTAAGTCCTACTCACATGACAGCTCTTTAATTAGGTTATAATATGTATGAATGGCCTACAAAAGGCACTAAGAAAATAAAATTTTATGCAGTACATTAAAGATTGTAGGTGACACCAATGTACAATGGTAGACATTTTCCCTAGATTCATTATTGTACTATACACTATAATTTTATTTTGAAAAAAATCATAAAATTATGAAATTTTGAGAGCAAAAAGGAAGAATATTACAAAGAATATATATGTTTACCCAGTTCATTAGTATTTTACCCATTTATACATGCACTTTATCATGTGTTCTTTCAATCTCTCTCTCTCTCTCACACCTCCACATGCATGCATGCACACACATACACACAAGTACACAAAAATGTTTTTTGAACAACTTGAATATTGAAGATTCTGTGGCCCTCTAACCTTAAAATATAAGTATGTGTTTTCTAACTACAGGAAAATTTACACTAAAGTTATCAACCTCAGTACATTTACAAGTAATATTTTATCTAATTTATTAACACTTTCTGTCATGCAATTCTATTTGAATCATTATTCTTTATAGCATTTTTCTTCAATTATTGACTTCAGTCTAAAATTCTGTATTGCAAAGTGTCCTACAATGTATATGGAAATAAATGGAAGTTTGAAACTCAATGTGAAATACTCAAATGTTTGGATGTAGAAAGAACTTGCTCTTGCTTCTGTATAAAGTTTTCCAACAGCATCAGTGTTTGTGTAAGGACATTCAGGTGCACTGAATCTTAGCAGAATTTGGGGCAGAATTCAGTGAAGTGGAATGTGATTAAATACAACTCTATTATGTTTTACCCCTAATATCTATCGAGGATAACAGGAAAACAAACAGGAAAAATGAGGTAACATGATATCTAAATCTTGGATTTCTCCCAATGCTATACTTGTCTTCTCAACAAATGTGTTGATGAATCTTCATATAAAATGCATGCATATTAATTAATCCATTAATTTATTTAGCAAATATTCAATAAATATTTACTTTTTTTTTATTGAAAGGCTGGGAAGAAACAGATGAGCTCACAGGGAAGCTCCCTGCTGAGAGTAATAGAAGATGAGATCAGAAAAGGCAGAAACCGTATCGTAAGGATGTTGTAAGTCTTGATTAGGAGTTTGAAATATATTATAAGTATAATAATAAGTTATTAAAGGTTTGGGTCAGTACATTGACATATTTTAGAAGTATAATCTGGATATTGTTTTAAAAATAGGTTATTGAGTTTTTGGTAGATTGACTGTAATGTTGACTCCAATTTTCCAACTTTTCCACCACACTTTCTGAATCCCCTTATTATATCTACATTCCTTGCAATGTGTCTTTGCAACAACTCTCATCATTTCTGCCTCTCCATCTCTTAAATCTGTCTTGGACTAGCCACATTTTGGTCAGGAGATTGTGACAGGAGTGTGGCATTTCAGATCTGAGTCTAAGTCTCAAAGGCATTGACACTTCTGTTCTCTCACTTGGATCATCATGAAAAGATGCCCAGGCAAGGCTGTTGCATGAGAAGAAACATGAAATAGAGCCAGTCATCTGAGCTGAGGTTATCGTACATAAGCCAAACACAGTGACTGCCAGACATGTGAGTGTGCCTAAGCCAAGCCCAGGACTGCTCTGCCAATCCAAGTCAAGACCATCAGAAACATCTAGCTCTTCCATAGAGGTATGAGCAATCACAAACCATTCTTTCTGTAAGCCACCAGGTTAAGGGGTAGACTATTTCTCATTAATAGCTCTGTTTAACAGGGAAACAGTATGATCAAGGATAGTTAGAAATCTCTTATGGCAATGGAGGTCAATGAGGATTTTGGCCTGGATAAATGGTCTAATGCTAAAAATGGGGAAAACAACACATTTGGTATATATTTTGGAGATGAATTCAAGAGGACTACTAAACGGTTTGACTATGATGGTGTCAAAGATTACTAAAGGTCATCCAAGACTCCATTTCTATTTTTTTCTTCAAAGAATAAACTCAGGTTTGGTATTTTTATAATCTTGATATTAGCTTCCAATGCTCTGCTGATGATCAGTTTTTAATATTTTGATTTGAAAATATACTTTTAACTAAAACCTTTGACCTGTGTTATAAAAAGGGAAGACACATTTTCTACTCATTAATATAATTGTTGGCCTAACATTTGTGACAATTTGAATTATCCAAAGGAAATAATTCTAGAAAAATAGTGTTTAATAAAGGTTTACTTAGGAAAAAAGTATGTATTGTTTATTTTACTTTAAATTTGGAATGCAGATTATTTTTTTACCTCTCAGTTTATATTAGCTTTGAAAATAAAATATTGATAAATGTTTAAATGGGTGTTTAAATAAAGATACTTTCTTATAGTTTCAATGTGCAATGCTGTAGTGTTAAAGGCATATTGCAAGCAATAACTTACACAGTTTCAACTGCCTTTAACTGTCAAGACTCTTACTTTTTAAGGCTTTTTTGTATTAAGAAAGCACAATTACCATTTCATTTTTTTTTCTTACTGATGAATGCAACAGGGGAAATTATTCTGTGTGTAAAGTTTTTGTGTGTTGTTAAAGCTTTACAGAATGTCATTCATATAAAACACAAACTTTCACAAAGTAGAATAAAACATGACTATGCTTTTTTCAATGCTTTGAAGAATAAAGGATTTCAATGACCTATTTAATTATAAATTAATCATAACAATGATACAACATTTTACTTTAATGTTTATGATGATAAATTTGAGGCACTAACCTAATGGGAGTGTGGAGCATCTAGGTATTTGATTAAGCAGTATTTTGACTGCTTGGGAGAGTATTTCTGGATGAGATTATTCTTGGTCAACTGAGAAAATCAGATCATCCTCCCCAAAGTGGGTGAATCACAGCCAATCCATTCAAGGCCTAAAATGAACAAAACCTGGAATGGGAGAATTAACTCTCTCTTCCTGTCTTTGAGCTGGCATATTGGTCTTCTCTTACCTTCAGACTAGAATTTATATCATTAATTTTCTTGTTTTTAAGTCTTTGCACTCAAATTTGAAGGATATCATTTCTTTCTTAGCTTAAGTAAGGGGAATCATGAATACCAGAAATGCCTTCACTCATTCATTCAGCAAAATAGACAAAAGGTCTGTTAGATGCCAGGCAATATTATATTCACTATGGATCAAAACATTTGAGAAAAAAAAAAAAAAACTTCCTTCATGAAGTTTATGTTTTATTGAAGAAAGTGAGTTAAAAATAATTAGTAAAATTGATATGTTATATGGTCATATATATGCAATAGACAAACAGCAAAAGAAGGCATATTCTTTTGGGAATGTGGCATTTGAAAGAAAAACTTGGAAGAAGTACATAAATGAACAATGTACATATTGGGAAAAGGGTCCTTTAGATCAACAACAGAGCAGAATTATAGCCCCTAAGAGAAGCATATATCTACAGTGCATCAGTTCAGTTCAGTCGCTCAGTCGTGTCCGACTCTTTACAATTCCTGAATCGCAGCACACCAGGACTCCCTGTCCATCACCAACTCCTGGAGTTTACCCAAACTCATGTCCATTGAGTCCGTGATGCCATCCAGACATCTCATCCTCTGTCGTCCCCTTCTCCTCCTGCCCCCAATCCCTTCCAGCATCAGGACCTTTTCCAATGACTCAACTCTTCTCATAAGATGGGCAAAGCATTGGAGTTTCAGCTTCAACATCAGTCCTTCCAATGAACACGCAGGACTGATCTCCTTTAGGATGAACTGGTTGGACCTCCTTGCAGTCCAAGGGACTCTCAAGAGTCTTCTCCAACACCACAGTTCAAAAGCATCAATTGTTCAGTGCTCAGCCTTCTTCACAGTCCAATTCTCACATCCATACATGACCACTAGAAAAATCATAGCCTTGACTAGATGGACCTTTGTTGGCAAAGTAATGTCTCTGCTTTTGAATATGCTATCTAGATTGTTCATAACTTTCCTTCCAAGGAGTAAGTGTCTTTTAATTTCATGGCTGCAGTCACCATATGCAGTGATTTTGGAGGCCCCCAAAATAAAGTCTGACACTGTTTCCACTGTTTCCCCATCTATTTCCCATGAAGTGAGGGAAGAACTATTAAGTAATGTATTATGCATTATAGATCATTTTAAGACTTTTGCTTTTTACCATGAAAGGAATAGACTAGAGGATTTTGAATAGTGATTAGCATAATCTGACCTCTGTTTTAACAATATCCTTCTAGCTATTGGGTTAGCAATAAGTAAAAGGGAATACATGTAAAAGCAGGGAGACTGCCTATTACAACCATCCAATAGAATGATAATAATGGCTTGTATTTACTGTTAGTCAGAGGATGTGTAAGTAGTAGTTGGATTTTGTATATTTTGAAAGTAAAAACAAGGGACTTTTTTGGTTACGAAATACAATGGTGTGTGACTGTATTTCAATGATTTCAAATTGTCTATAACGGCAAGGTGAGCTTGCCATTTACTTTGATCAGAAAGGCTTCAGAAAGGTCAGGTTTTCCGAATAATATGAAAAAATTTTGATATAATTTTGAGATGACTAAGAAGCTAACAGGAGACGTAGAGAAGTTAATAGATATATCATTTGGGAGCTTATGAGAGTTCTGAATGGAACTCTAGAATATATATTTGAAATTTTTCTATGAACACATGGTACACCAAGGCTATAAATTAGATGAGATTGAAAAGGCTGTAGTTCAGATAGAAAAGATAAATTTTAGAAATAAAACTTTTTTCTAAAAAAAATTTAGAAATAATGTTCTGAAATCTAAGTTTGTATATATATATATATATATATATATATATATATAGAGAGAGAGAGAGAGAGAGAGAGAGAAAGTAAAAATGAGCAAATATGAGAAATGACTAATATATTTTGCAACAAGTAGAACATTAGAATGCTTACTAAGGGAATACTGCGAGAGTAAAAGTCTATTTGGAATGGGTTCAAAGTGTATAGGGTGAGGAAAAGTTGAGTATAGGCAATACGTTTTCAAGAAATTTAATTCTAAATAGAAGATAAAAAGTGTGCAGTATTGGAGGAGAAAGTGACATAAAGTTTAATGAGGTGGCAGCTTTTCATTAAGAAATGGGACTGATTAAATAGAAAAGGACAGAATTCACAGTCCAGACATAGTGTGGGCAGTGGATAAATTTTTCTTAACAAGAGGAAGAATGTTCCTTTGCCTGGAGCAAAGTCCATTCTTTCTAAGTTCAAGGAATATGGAAAGCTTTAAAGTAACTTGAAAAATTAAAGAAAAATGGCACTTGGGAAATACAGTATGTTTACCAGGCATCTGTTGTGATCCCTTTCAGGTATTAGGTGCTCCTGGAATCTACCATAATTTCTAGTCTCCTGTTTATCTCATTATATCCCAGGAATGAGGAGAGCTGGTAGGGACTGGTGACACAGATGGTGAGGTGTTAGTCGCTCAGTAGCGTCCAATTTTTCATGACCCTTTGGACTGTAGCCCACCAGGCTCCTCTGTCCATGGAATTCTCCAAGCAAGAATATTGAAGTGGGTTGTTGCCATTTCCTTCTCCATGGGATCTTCTCAACTCAGGGATCTAACCAAGTCTTCTGCATTGCAGGCAGGTTTTTTACCACTGAGTCACCAGGGAAGCCTGGTGACATAGATACAGCAATGCTTTTTGGTTTATGGCTTTTTAGAATAGGACATAGTAAGAGGACTAAACTTTGTTTGTACTGGGTTCTTTTCATTCTACTTGTTCCTCACAGAGTGGAATGGGAATTGAAGTTGTTTTCCAATAGGAATATTAAATTAAGTTCCTTTCCCTACACTTCGTATGTGTTGTTTCAACTCACAGAAGTCAATTGGCACAAGGACTGGAGAATTTACCTGAAGAATATTTAAGGAAGAATCCTAAACAAGATCAAAATACAGGAAAGGCATCAAAAACTATTTCTTAGTTCATTTTTATTATTATCAGCAAATAATACATTTTTGTGTTAGTCTTTTAAAAGGCTACAAAGGAAGCCTGATTGTTCGTTTTTGCATTGTCTTACATTCAGTCCAGAAAAAAGAAAAGGTGATGACATGATCTAGCCTAAATTAATACTGGCATTTTGATGCAAACCATCATCATAATAAAGGTAATTAGCTCCCTAATCATTCTATACCTCTCATAGATGGTATTTGAAAGCCTTTTGGATGTGGTGACTGCAAGTAGAAATAATTTTTGTCTTCATAGGCTTCTTGGAGAAACAGCCTTTCAATATGCTCTCTTATCAGTGTTTTGACAGAAAACAAAATTTCAGTATCATGCGTGGTCAAATTTTATATACATTTTATTTGTTTCAGGGTCTTTTGTTAATTAATGATTTGATGATACTCAATTAGTCTCTTTTGCCCAGAACTCAAGTTTAGGTACAGAGGTAAGAATCTTTTGAAGTAGCATTAACCATTTTATTTCCCCTTAATGACACCATGATCTTAGTTGAAAAATTTACTGATTCTAATCAAGAATAGGTTACTGAGGTACCAATGGACTATACTGCTACTTAAGCCAGTTTTTAATTATTGCTTCTTATTTTTAACGGTAGGCTTTTTCTTCTTTATCTTCATTTCTCATCTTTATTTACCCCTGCTTGTTTTGCTTACTTCATTATCCTTAGGAATATTCAATTATAAATTGTATAACTCTATAAAATATTTTCTTAATTTCTTAGGAAAATTAACTGACACCTGCAATGTGCATATAGTGTGAATTTAAATTCACACCTTTGAAGGAAAATAGAAAAAAAAAAAAGAGCAATTGTATTTTGATTTTGTGCTACACTTTTTTTTTTTTTAATTTTCGTGTAGAAAATTCAAATAGAAGTGCAAGGACAACAAACTGTCAAGTTCAAACAAAATTTTATACCTTGAGATAAAAACAAGAGGCACAAAAAACAACATAGATCTTCTCAACAGAAGGTCTCCTGTTGCTCTTGTTATAGATGGTAATACTATATTACCATCTATATGGTCCAAAGGTCCTATGAATTAATTACTTTCTTGACACATTGTTGGGAACCAATTGCCAGCCTTCTCACTTACAGAAAGCCTTTGAGGTTTGGGAAAATAAAAAGCATACTACATTTTATCTTCATTTTTAATCTTTCAAGCATCTCTAAAACAAAATTTGTTTTTAACTTACATTATTTTACTTGGTACACTATGAAATTTGAGATTTTTTGCTGGCATTATGTCTCATTATTAAAGAACTTGAATACATTTCTTCTTAATCTCTGTCTTATAGCTAAAACCACAATCATATTTCTACATTTCTAAAATAAAATCTCAGTTTCAGTCCTGATTAAAACATCACTATTTTTGTTCAAAGAATCACCAAAATGTCACAGTTTCACTCCTAAGTTATTATGTTAACCATCATATTATATTGACTTCTATGATCAAAACTATTTCTATATTTTATTTTTATTATGGGTATTATATTCAATCTTTGATTCCCATTGCCAACTCAGACTAGCAAATTTTCAGGCATTCTGGGTGACTTTGAGATCACATTAATCACCTATTTGAATCTTAACATTCACCCAAACAATGTCTGAATTCCAATATATTTTCACAGAAAAAGATAAAATGATCTTATGGAAATCCAGCATAAGCACTATTTTGTTACAGACAGTTTTTGAATAAGTGAGAATTAAGAGTACAAATATTCTGTAATATAATTTAGAGATGACTGGAGTAACATAATCAGAAAACATACAACTAGATCATAAGGAATAGCTTTCTTAGAAATAAAACCACCACACAATCTAGTTACTCTGGATTAGTAAGGGACATTCCTAACTCATCTTCCTCGTTGAGCACAAATTAATGAACCCATGACTATCATGCAAAGATGGGCTCGATAAAGGACAGAAATGGTATGGACCTAAAAGAAGCAGAAGATATTAAGAAGATCAGATCAGATCAGATCAGTTGCTCAGTCGTGTCCAACACTTTGCGGCCACATGAATCACAGCACACCAGGCCTCCCTGTCCAACAGCAACTCCCGGAGTTGACTCAGACTCATGCCCATCCAGTCAGTGATGCCATCCAGCCATCTCATCCTCTGTCGTCCCCTTCTCCTCTTGACCCCAAACCCTCCCAGCATCAGAGTCTTTTCCAATGAGTAAACTCTTTGCATGAGGTGGCCAATTACTGGAGTTTCAGCTTTAGCATCATTCCTTCCAGAGAAATCCCAGAGCTGATCTCTTTCAGAATGGACTGGTTGGATCTCCTTGCAGTCCAAGGGACTCTCAAGAGTCTTCTCCAACACCACAGTTCAAAAGCATCAATTCTTCAGCGCTCAGCCTTCTTCACAGTCCAACTCTCACATCCATACATGACCACAGGAAAAACCATAGCCTTGACTAGACAAACCTTTGTTGGCAAAGTAATGTCTCTGCTTTTGAATATGCTATCTAGATTGGTCAAAACTTTTCTTCCAAGGAGTAAGCGTCTTTTAATTTCATGGCTGAAGTCACCATCTGCAGTGATTTTGGAGCCCAGAAAAATAAAGTCTGACACTGTTTCCTCATCTATTTCCCATGAAGTGATGGGACCGGATGCCATGATCTTCGTATTCTGAATGTTGAGCTTTAAGCCAACTTTTTCACTCTCCACTTTCACCTTCATTAAGAGGATTTTTATTTCCTCTTCACTTTCTGCCATAAGGGTGGTGTCATCTGCATATCTGAGGTTATTGATATTTCTCCCAGCAATCTTGGTTCCAGCTTGTGTTTCTTCCAGTCCAGCGTTTCTCATGATGTACTCTGCTTATGAGTTAAATAAACAGGGTGACAATATACAGCCTTGACGTACTCAGTCTGTTGTTCCATGTCCAGTTCTAACTGTTGCTTCCTGACCTGCATACAAATTTCTCAAGAGGCAGATCAGGTGGTCTGGGATTCCCATCTCTTTCAGAATTTTCCACAGTGGATTGTGATCCACACAGTCAAAGGCTTTGGCATAGTCAATAAAGCAGAAATAGATGTTTTTCTGGAACTCTTTTGCGTTTTCCATGATCCAGCGGATGTTGGCAATTTGATCTCTGGTTCCTCTGCCTTTTCTATAACTAGCTTGAACATCAGGAAGTTCACGGTTCACATATTGCTGAAGCATGGCTTGGAGAATTTTGAGCATTCCTTTACTAGCGTGTGAGATGAGTGCAATTGTGCAGTAGTTTGAGCATTCTTTGGCATTGCCTTTCTTTGGGATTGGAATGAAAACTGACCTTTTCCAGTCCTTTGGCCACTGCTGAGTTTTCCAAATTTGCTGGCATATTGAGTGCAGCACTTTCACAGCATTATCTTTCAGGATTTGGAATAGCTCAACTGGAATTCTATCACCTCCACTAGCTTTGTTAGTAGCTTTCTAAGGCCCACTTGACTTCACATTCCAGGATGTCTGGCTCTAGGTCAGTGATCACACCATCGTGATTATCTGGGTCGTGAAGATCTTTTTTGTATGGTTCTTCTGTGTATTCTTGCCCTCCTTTCTTAATATCTTCTGCTTCTGTTAGGTCCATATGATTTCTGTCCTTTATCGAGCCCATCTTTGCATGAAATGTTCTTTTGGTATCTCTAATTTTCTTGAAAAGATCTCTAGCCTTTCCCATTCTGTTTTTTCCTCTATTTCTGTGCATTGATCACTAAAGAAGGCTTTCTTATCTCTTCTTGCTATTCTTTGGAACTCTGTATTCAGATGTGTATATCTTTCCTTTTCTCCTTTGCCTTTCACTTCTCTTCTTTTCATGGCTATTTGTAAGTCCTCCCCAGACAGCCATTTTGCTTTTTTGCATTTCTTTCCCATGGGTATGGTCTTGATCCCTGTCTCCTGTACAATGTCACGAACCTCATTCCATAGTTCATCAGGCACTCTATTTTTTCAGATCTAGGCCCTTAAATCTATTTTTCACTTCCACTATATAATCATAAGGGACTTGATTTAGGTCATACCTGAATGGTCTAGTGGATTTCCCTACTTTCTTCCATTTAAGTCTGAATTTGGCAATAAGGAGTTCATGGTGTGAGCCACAGTCAGCTCCTGGTCTTGTTTTTGCTGACTGTATAGAGCTTCTCCAACTTTGGCTGCGAAGAATATAATCAATCTGATTTCGGTGTTGACCATCTAGTGATGTCCATGTATAGAGTCTTCTATTGTGTTGTTGGAAGAGGGTGTTTGTTATGACCAGTGCATCTTCTTGGCAAAACTCTATTAGTCTTTGCCCTGAGTCATTCTGTATTCCAAGGCCAAATTTGCCTGTTACTCTAGGTGTTTCTTGACTTCCTACTTTTGCATCCCAGTCCCCCATAATGAAAAGGATATCTTTTTTGGGTGTTAGTTCTAAAAGGTCTTGTAGGTCTTCATAGAACCGTTCAACTTCAGCTTCTTCAGCATTTCTGGTTGGGGCATAGACTTGGATTACTGTGATATTGAATGGTTTGCCTTGGAAAGGAACAGAGGTCATTCTGTCATTTTTGAGACTGCATCCAAGTACTGCATTTCGGACTCTTTAGTTGACCATGATGGCCACTCCATTTCTTATGAGGGATTCCTGCCCTCAGTAGTAGATGTGATGGTCATCTGAGTTAAATTCACCCATTCCAGTCCATTTCAGTTCTCTGATTTCTAGAATTTCGACTTTCACTCTTGCCATCTCTTCTTTGACCACTTCCAATTTGCCTTGATTCATGGACCTGACATTTCAGGTTCCATTAAGAAGAGGTGGCAAGAATGTACAGAAGAAGTATACAAAAAAGATCTTCACCACCCAGATAATCACAATGGTGTATCACTGACCTAGAGTCAGACATCCTGGGAGTCAAGTGGGCTTTAGAAAGCATCACTATGAACAAAGCTAGTGGAGGTGATGGAATTCCAATTGAGCTATTCCAAATCCTGAAAGATGATGCTGTGAAAGTGCTGCCCTCAATATGCCAGCAAATTTGGAAAACTCAGCAGTGGCCAAAGGACTGGAAAAGGTCAGTTTTCATTCCAATCCCAAAGAAAGGCAATGCCAAAGAATGCTCAAACTACTGCACAATTGCATGCATCTCACACGCTAGTAAAGTGTTGCACAAAATTCTCCAAGCCAGGCTTCAGCAATATGTGAACCGTGAACTTCCTGATGTTCAAGCTGGTTTTGGAAAAGGCAGAGGAACCAGAGATCAAATTGCAACATCTGCTGGATCATGGGAAAAGCAAGAGAGTTCCAGGAAAATATCTATTTCTGCTTTATTGACTATGCCAAAGCCTTTGACTGTGTGGATCACAATCAACTGTGGAAAATTCTGAAAGAGATGGGAATACCAAAACACCTGACCTGCCTCTTGAAAAATCTGTATGCAGGTCAGGAAGCAACAGTTAGAACTGGACATGGAACAACAGACTGGTTCCAAATAGGAAAAGGATTACGTCAAGGCTGTATATTGTCACCCTGCTTATTTAACTTATATGCAGCGTACATCATGAGAAACGCTGGACTGGAAGACACATAAGCTGGAATCAAGATTGTCAATAACCTCAGATATGCAGATAACACCACCCTTATGGTAGAAAGTGAAGAGGAACTAAAAAGCCTCTTGATGAAAATGAAAGTGGAGACTGAAAAAGTTGGCTTAGAGCTCAACATTCAGAAAACGAAGATCATGGCATCTGGTCCCATCATTTCCTGGGAAATAGATGGGGAAACAGTGGAAACAGTGTCAGACTTTATTTTGGGGGGCTCCAAAATCACTGCAGATGGTGACTTCAGCCATGAAATTAAAAGACGCTTACTCCTTTGAAGGAAAATTATGACCAACCTAGATAGCATATTCAAAAGCAGAGACATTACTTTGCCAACAAAGGTTTGTCTAGTCAAGGCTATGTTTTTTCCGGTGGTCATGTATGGATGTGAGAGTTGGACTGTGAAGAAGGCTGAGCGCTGAAGAATTGATGCTTTTGAACTGTGGTGTTGGGAAGATTCGATAGTCCCTTGGACTGCAAGGAGATCCAACCAGTCCATTCTGAAAGAGATCAGCCCTGGGATTTCTTTGGAAGGAATGATGCTAAATCTGAAACTCCAGTACTTTGGCCACCTCATGCGAAGAGTTGACTCATTGGAAAAGACTCTGATGCTGGGAGGGATTGGGAGCAGGAGGAGAAGGGCACGACAGAGGATGAGATGGCTGGATGGCATCACTGACTCGATGGATGTGAGTCTAAGTGAACTCCGGGAGTTGGTGATGGACAGGGAGGCCTGGTGTGCTGTGATTCATGGGGCACAAGGAGTGGGACACAACTGAGCGACTGAACTGAACTGATCTGATGACTTAGTGAGATTCTTGGTTTCTGTAATGTTATATGGTAACAACATCACAATACAAGAGGACGAGCTTTCAAGTTGGTCTTCTCCTGTTTTCCACAGCTGGATTCAGGGCTTCAGTTCAAGAATCTCATGTGGTAATAGGGAAGGAAACTGAAAATTTTGGAAGCATCTAAGAATGTAATATAAATAGTAGCAGTCTTTTACCCATAATTAGCTATAGTGATTCCTTAAATCTGATTGTCTTCAAGTTACTTCTGTTCAGATTCCACTGTTCACAAAACATTAGATATCACTAGGGTAACACATTTATAGAAGAGAGAGAAAGCTAGAGGCAGAGTTGGAGTTGAGTTAACTCCCTGCAGAACATCACTTATGTTTTTTTCGGGTTTCCCTGGTGGCTCAGAAGCAAAGGATCCAACTGCAATACAGGAGAACTGGGTTCGATTCATGAGTCATGAAGATCTCTTAGAGAGGAAATGGCTACCCACTTCAGTATTCTTGCCTGGAAAATCCCATGGACAGAGAAACCTGGAAGGCTACAGTCCAGGTTGTCCCAAAGGTCAGACAATGTTTTCTTCAACTATGTCTTTCATGTCCTCAACTTTGTCTCTTCCTTTATTTTTTTTTCTTTTATGTTAGTATTTTTATTTTATTTTATAATTTTACAATATTGTATTGGTTTTCCCATATATCAACATGAATCTGCCACAGGTATACACGTATTCCCCATCCTGAACCCTCCTCCTTCCTCCCTCCCCGTACCATCCCTCTGGGTCATCCCAGTGCACCAGCCCTAAGCATCCAGTATCGTGCATCAAACCTGGACTGGCGACTCATTTCATATATGATATTATACATGTTTCAATGCCATTCCCCCAAATCATCCCACCCTCTCCTCTCCCACAGAGTACAAAAGACTGTTCTATACATCAGTGCCTCTTTTGCTGTCTCGTATACAGGGTTATTGTTACCATCTTTCTAAATTCCATATATATGCGTTAGTATATTGTATTGATGTTTTTCTTTCTGGTGTCTCTTCCCTTAGACTTTTAACTCTCCATTGCCTTTTCCATTACTCTCCAAACATGACTAATGAATTTTTATTACCAAAAAATACTCGAATCTTCTAAAATTGAGAGTTTCTATTTGCTCCAGGAAAGTGGAGACCATCTGATTTAAATCCCTCTATGTGACCTCTAACGGAGAAGGCAATGGCACCCTACTCCAGTACTCTTGCCTGGAAAATCCCATGGACAAAGGAGCCTGGTGGGCTGCAGTCCATGGGGTCACTAAGAGTCGGAAACAACTGAGTGACCTCATTTTCACGCATTGGAGATGGAAATGGCAACCCATTCCAGTGTTCTTGCCTGGAGAATCCCAGGCATGTGGGAGCCTGGTGGGCTGCTGTCTATGGGGTCTCATAGAGTCAGACACGACTGAAGCGACTTAGCAGCAGCAGCAGCATGTGACCTCTAAAATAAATAAAATGTAAGATCAACAAGACATAGAAATATAATCAAACACTATCCAAGCCTTCTCCATTTCTGGGATACAGGGGATACCCTGAATTTCAAATTACTCATAAGCATGAAAGTACATGCCAAATTCCCAAAGAAACACCACTGGACCTTTTGCCATTTTTGTAAGTCTGTGGATATTGAGAGTAGAGGAAGATAGTCTTTAAAGGTCAGTGAAAAAGAAGATAGTGGAGAAGACTTAAATACAACAGGCAAAGCTACTTTCAGAAAAAAATAAATTCAACTTTAAGTGCAAAAATTTTGAAAACATGTCAGGAACTTGATAGTTCACAGACCTAGCAAAGAGGGTGTTGGAAAAGCCCAGAGGTGGCAGCATTGGGAAAACAATTACTTTTGGAAGAAAAGAAGATGGAGAACTGGAGTTGTTCCCTTTAAACATGACAATGAGTAGCAAAGATGCAGGGTTCTGCAAATTGAAAGAGATCTAGAGAACATATCAACTCTTTCCCTATCCCGATGGATATCACCCAAAAGACTTTATCCATTAAAAATGAACAAACAAATACAAACTGCACCTCGCTATGCCGACTGAATTAAACAAGGAGACCTTAGGACTTAATTGTGTCCTGTAAGCCATGTTTCAAAAACGCACTGAGAAATCAATACATAGAGAATGCTAGATGCAACTGTCTTATGAAGATAGCATTCAATTATTGTATACATGCAATTTGTCTACCACTCCCATTCCCAAGCATCTTAACCATTATAAAGTATACAATCCAAAGGCATTTAAACTTTCATAGCATTGGACAACCATCACCTCTGTCCAGTTTCAATACATGGACTTTTAAATGTACTCTTTCTCTCCAGCCTTCATCATTATGCTTCCTATCTTTAGAGAGTTCCTCTTTTCTCCCCAGAGCTCTCACTTCAGTACTCCATTAACGGAGCTGAACCAATTTGATAGCAACACAGGGAAAAAAAAATTCCTTGGATTTTATTTTAATCACTCTTGAATATGTAGGTAATAGGTAGCAAACAACTTATACCATGTAAACGTGACAAACTAGATATTTGAAGAATAAAGAAGATTAAAACCATTATAAAGATATAAAAAGATAAAGCAGCTAAACATTCTAAATACCATAAGCATCAAATACATAACAAAGTTTCATACAATGAGAAAGAAATTTATTAAATATAATATATAAGCACAGAAATTTAAAAATAAAATAATGTGGCAGTCACTATATAATATACTAAGCATATAAAAATATCTGAGTTTTACTCACTAATAAAAAAATCCTAATTATTGGAAAAAAAATCCTTCATATTGAATCATAAAGTAATACTCTTTTCTCTGAAGAGACTCATTTATAAATAAATGATTAGAAGTTGAAAATAAAAGGATGGCCAAGGACCCATACACACATACAGGGAAAAGGAAATATCAATAGAATAAAACTATGAATAAAATAGAAGTTGTAATATTACAATATAAAAGTACAATTCTGACCAACAAACAGTAGCAAGAAAACTTTTTTAGTGATAAAAGGCAAAAAATATGAACATCTGTTATTGTAATATTACAATAAACACCTATGAAAGAGTAATTTGTATAATAGAAATTATACAGAAATAAATTTCTGAAAAGCACTAAAAATAGAACACATTAACACACTGCACTCAGATAAAAATAGGACACATTGACAAAGAATAACTACAATTTTAAAAGATTTAACAACATAATCAGTAGGGTAGACTTTATAAATATTTAAGTTACAATCTATAATACACTCTTAAAAAACTTTCAAGTAAAGTTGAGCAGATGGAAAGCCATTCCTTCCTCTTAGTCAGCATATCTCAACCTCTTCAATGTGTCAGTTGTCTTTAAATAAATTTAAAAAGTAATGTGATTGCATTAAAATTAGCAACATATTTATTTTGATGATAAAGAAAGTCTTACTCAATTTAAGGAATAAACTTTACAAGAATCTGTAGGAAAACACTGAAGTGAAAGTGTAACCAGCCCTTGAGATATTTCAACATACTATAATTTAACTATTTTTTTAAGACTGCAGTATTGACACATAAATAGGCTAACTGATGGTAAAAGATAAAAGATCCAGAAATAGGCTAAAAACGTATGAAAATTAGTATTTGTGAAAGATGGTATCTTAAATTACTAATGAAAATGTGAACTTTTAACTAAATTCCCTTGGGATAAAAGGAGAGTGACATGAAGAAACCAGATCAATTCCTCAAATAATACAAAATAATAAGCTTTATATTATTCATAAATATAAATGTAAAATGTAATCAAATGAGCATTAAAAGAAAACATTTAAAGCATTAAAGAAATCTGGAGATTCCTCTGTGACATTGGTGTAAAAGACTGTCTAATTAGCTAAAATTCCAGAGGCAGTAATGAAAAATATTAATAAATCTGACTAAAATATATATGGAAAAACAGAGTTACCAAAAAAAATTAGATTTAAAGAATAAATTCTTAATAAATAGAAGGCTTTTAAAAATTGATGAAAAAAGACCAAAAGCATAAGAGTAAAACAGATGAAAGCTATGAGAACACATTCTACAAAAAAAAATGTACAAAATGGCTCTTATATGATGTATAGAAACTATGCAAATCTAGTTAAATAAAATAAATTAATATTTAAATACACACTGAATACAATTCCTTAATCATCATATTGCCCCAAATTTCAATATTTACATTTCCTGTTATTTATTTTGCAACATTATTCCTACTAGATTTAAGAGTATGCCTCCTTCAGGGATTTTTTTGCTATTGTTTCACTGAGTTTTTGTATTTTTTAAATGCAGATTTTCCCATGCTATACAGCATCGTTACTTATAGAATTTACCATGAACTTTTCTATAAAAAATCTGATTAGAAAATTTCCATAAAAAACATGCAGCAAGAAAGTTTCCTAATGCATTGAATTGTCAACATGAAAGCTGTGTATATTTTTAATGAAGCTATTGGGAAACGGCACTCACATGGGTTCCTGGAAGGAGACAAAAAACACCCAGTCTCTAGAGAGATGACTTCAGTGCATCTAAAAGCCTTATGTTTTTGCAGTTCACACAGCAATTCTAATTCAGAAAATTTACTTTGGAAATACACTTCTAATATTATGAAAATGCTTATACCGAAAGCTATGTTCTGAAAATAACTACAAAATATTGGGAACTTGGAAAACATTCCACATTTTGTATGAGAGATTTTATGTCTATCTATCTTCATTGCAAAAACAATAAACCAGATACTAATGAAATTAGTAATTAATAGGGGTAGAGTGGCATGTGATGAAAGTGAAGTGAAAGTTGCTCAGCCGTGTCCTACTCTTTGCAACACCATGGACTGAACAGTCCATGAAATTCTCCTGGCCAGAATACTGGAGTGTATATCCATTCCCTTATCCAGGGACCTTCCCAATCCAGGAACTGAAACCAGGTCTCCCACATTGCAGGTGTGTTCTTCACAGTCTGAGCCAGCATGGAAGCCATGTGATAGAAGAATCCCCCTGAAAGAAGCAAATTGGGCAAAAGGACATTTCAGTTGAAAAATGCGGTCAGATGTAACAAAATTATTTTCTCCAACTGAAATCTGGACATAGTTCAGTTCAGTACAGTACAGTCATTCAGTCATGTCTGAATCTTTGCAAGTCCATAGACTGCAGCACGCCAGGCTTCCCTGTCCATCACCAACTCCTGGAGCTTGCTCAAACTCATGTCCACTGAGTCGGTGATGCTGTCCAAACCATCTCATCCACTGTCATCCCCTTCTCCTGCCTTGAATCTTTCCCAGCATCCAAGTATTTTCCAAAGAGACAGTTCTTCATATCAGGTGGCCAAAGTATTGGAGCTTCAGCTTCAGCATCAGTCCCCCCAGTGAATACTCAGGACTGATTTCCTTTAGGATTGACTGGTTGGGCCTCCTTGCACCTAAGGGACTCTCAAGAGTCTTCTCCAACACCATAGTTCAAAAGCATCAGTTCTTTGGTGATCAGCTTTCTTTATAGTCCAACTTTCACATCCATACATGACTACTGGAAAAACCATAGCTATTACTAGACAGAACTTTGCTGGCAATGTCTCTGCTTTTTAATATGCTGTCCTAGTTGGTCATAGCTTTTTTTCCAAGGAGCAATTCTTTTAATTATGACTTTTAATTATGTCTTTTAATTTCATGGCTGCAGTCACCATCTACAGTGATTTTGGAGCCCAAGAAAATAAAGTTTGTCACTGTTTAACAAAGCTTATTCTTTACAACAAGTTGAATCAGAGCAAACAATTCTAGGACCCCACAGAATATACCTAGAATACTAATGGATAATAAAAATGTAGACCATAATAGTGAGTGTTTTGGACCTGTAGCCACAAAAATAGTATTTTCTTGTAGTGAGAATTGGAGAATTTAGAATGATGTATTCACATTCTAGTCTTGCATTGTCTGGAATGTCATTGCCTGACTCATTACTGAGAGTCACAGTAGATAGCCATTTTAGATATAAGGTTAATCTGGATTTAGGATTGTAGACATCAGTGTACATCAGTAGCTGTGTGCCTCACTTTTTCAGAAGCACAGGAAGCTATGCTTCTCAGACCTCTTAAATTTCAGTAGAGACTAGTTCATCCTAAAGAGCTTCAGAAAAGAATCGTATGCATGGCTTCTGGGCTGAGCTATGCTTTTATTTCTCTTACCATGCTAATGTGTGTTGGAAACCACATTGTTACATGTTGGTGCTGTACAATACAAATGGACTGGATCCATGAATCTCCAAAGAGTAAGCAGACTTTGACAGATCAACAAATAGCCATTTGTGGAGTTTCTGGATTTTATGGAACCTCTAGTTTAAAATCAATTATCCGGTACTCTGGCTTCTTTATGGTCCAACTCTCATATCTGTACATGACTACTAGAAAAACCATACCTTTGACTACACAGATTTTTGCCAGTAAAGTAGTGTCTCTACATTTTAATGCACTGTCTAGGTTTGTTGTAGTTTTTCTTCCAAGACACAAGCACCTTTTTATTTTATGGGTACAGTCACCATCTGCAGTGATTTTGGAGCCCAAGAAAACAAGGTCTCTCACTGTTTCCCTACCTATTTGGCATGAAGTGATAGGACCAGATGGCATAATCTTAGTTTTTTTGAATCTTGAGTTTTAAGCCAGCTTTTTCACTCTCTTCTTTCACCTTCATCAAGAGGCTCTTTAGTTCCTCTTTGTTTTCTTCCATAAGAGTGGTGTCATCTGCAAATTGGAAGTTATTGATATTTCTCCCAGAACTCTTGATTCCAGCTCTTACTTCAACCAGCCCTGTATTTTGCATGATGTAAGCTGCATTTAAGTTAAATAGGCAGGGTGACAGTATAAAGCCTTGACATACTCCTTTCCCAATTTGGAATGAGTCTGTTGTTCCACATTCAGCTCTAATTATTGTTTCTTGACCTGCATACAGATTTCTCAGGAGGCAGGTAAGGTGGTCTGGTATTCCCATCTCTTTAAGAATTTTCCACAGTTTGTTGTTGTTATCCACAGAGTCAAAGGCTTTGATGTAATCAATAAAGCCGAAGTAGGTATTTTTCTGGAATTCTCTTAATTTTTTGATGCTCCAGCAGATGTCGGCAATGTGATCTCTGGATCCTCTGCCTTTTCTAAATCCAGCTTGAACATATGGAAGTTCACAGTTGAAGCCTGGCTTGGAGAATTTTGAGCATTACTTTGGCAGTGAGATATGTCAATTGTGCAGTAGTTTGAACATTCTTTGGCATTGCCTTTCTTTGGGATTTGAAGAAAACTGACCTTTTCCAGCCCTGTAGCCACTGCTGAGTTTTCCAGATTTGCTGGCATACTAAATGCAGCACTTTCACAGCAATTCTTAGAGTATTTGAAATAGCTCAACTGGAATTCCATCACCTCCACTAGTTTTATTCATAGTGATGCTTCCTAAGGCCCACTTGACCTCACATTTCAGGATGTCTGGCTCTGGGTGAGCGATCACACCGTCATGGTTACCTGGGTCATGAAGATCTTTTTTGTACAGTTCTTCTGTGTATTCTTGCCACCTCTTCTTAACAGCTTCTGCTTCTGTCAGGTCCATACCATTTCTGTCCTTTATTGTGCACATCTTTGCATGAAATGTTCCCTTGGTATCTCTAATTTTCTTGAAGAGATCTCTAGTCTTTCCCACTCCATTGCTTTTCTCTATGTCTTTGCACTGATCACTGAGGAAGACATTCTTATCTCTTTGCTGTCCTTTGGAATTCTGCATTCAAATAGTACTGGACATAATACTTTTCACTATATGTACTCCCAGGTAAAACACAAACACCCATATGAACAAACACAAGAGAGCACATATCTACTGAATACTTGGCATTCTTTTTAGTAGTGATAGGCATTTAGACATTTTTGAAACATTATCCTTTAATTTTTAGGATTCAGCAATTGAAAGTAGCTCTTTTGCCCCTTCCTGCTTTTCCCATTTTTGTCTCCTTCTTTATATGACAGAAATTAAGACAATATTAGAAAGCAATTATCCTCCCATTAAAAATAAATTAGTTTATTTTAAAAAAGCAAAATAAAATAAAATGACAAAAAACCCTCATTTATAGGAATGAGATCACTAAAACAATTGAAACTAATTCCTGACTTACGCTCTTCTGAATAAATACACACCATGCATTGTCTAATCTGCTGATTCTTTTACCAGATAAAAAGAAGCAAGAATGAAGAATTGAGTAATTAAAGAATGATTAGCTCTCTACCCTCCAAAGCCCCCTACAGGAATCCTACAGGATACTGCAATGATCCTAAGGATCATAGAGGGAAGGTAACATCTGAAGACAGAGTCACCCAATCTGCACACGACGGAGAATGTGCTGCCTGGATGATTCACTGAGATTCTTCTTGCATTCTTTTCCTTTAAAAATTGTTATGGTTGAGCAGCATCTTCCAAACTGGTCTCTGGAAACAAGTCCACCATCTACCCAGATTACTGGTTTTTCTTCTCATTTTATTTTTCAACTTTACAATATTGTATTGGTTTTGTCATATATGAACATGAATCCACCACAGGTATACATGTGTTCCCCATCCTGATCCCTCCTCCCTCCTCCCTCCCCACACCATCCCTCTGGGTCGTCCCAGTGCACCAGCCCCAAGCATCCAGTATCATGCATCAAACCTGGACTAGTGACTCGTTTCATATATGATATTATACATGTTTTAATGCCATTCTCTCAAATCATCCCACCCTCTCCCTCTCCCACAGAGTCCAAAAGATTGTTCTATACATCAGTGTCTCTTTTGTTGTCTCGTATACAGGGTTATTGTTACCATCTTTCTAATTTCCATATAAATGCATTAGTATACTGTATTGGTGTTTTTCTTTCTGGCTTACTTCACTCTGTATAATAGGCTCCAGTTTCATCCATCTCATTAGAACTGATTCAAATGTATTCTTTTTAATGGCTGAGTAATATTCCATTGTGTATATGTATCACAGCTTTCTTATCCATTCATCTGCTGATGGACAACTATGTTGCTTCCATGTTCTCCCTATCAAGCTACCAATGGTATTCTTCACAGAGCTAGAACAAATAATTTCAAAATTTGTATGGAAATACAAAAAACCTTGAATAGCCAAAGCTATCTTGAGAAAGAAGAATGGAACTGGAGGAATCAACCTGCCTGACTTCAGGCTCTACTACAAAGCCACAGTCATCAAGACAGTATGGTACTAGCACAAAGACAGAAATATAGATCAATGGAACAAAATAGAAAGCCCAGAGATAAACCCACGCACCTATGGACACCTTATCTTTGACAAAGGAGGCAAGAATATACAAAGGATTAAAGACAATCTCTTTAACAAGTGGTGCTGGGAAAACTGGTCAACCACTTGTGAAAGAATGAAACTAGAACACTTTCTAACACCATACACAAAAATAAAATCAAAATGGGTTAAATATCTAAACGTAAGACCAGAAACTATAAAACTCCTAGAGGAGAACATAGGCAAAACACTCTCCGACATACATCACAGCAGGATCCTCTATGACCCACCTCCCAGAATATTGGTTTTTCTGATTAAAGTATCTTTCCCTTCTACTGACAGTTTCCTCTCGGATTATTTATTAAATTTTATTAAATTTGTAGTTTCCAAGTACATAAGATCCTGAGATCACTTTATAGTCTACCCCTTATGTTGGCCCCTTTAAATATAGCTTTGTGCTACTTTGGCACATAAAACCATTGCTTTCTCTAAATGTCACCTAAGTTCTGTAATTCGCTCTAGTTCCTATAATTTCTATTGTTTTTCTCTGTTGAGTGAGACATCCATTGTTTTTCTGATGTACTGTCTCCTTTGTTGGATCAGTCAAGAAACCTGAATTTGTCCATGCCAGGAATTCAGCTGTGCTAGGAAAGAGCTGAGCTGCCTCATTGTTGGAGTACCAATAGATGCAATTTTGAATAAAGAAAATGAAATTAACAGTGGACAAAGAAGCTTGTAATCACTTATCATGGTAGTGCTGCTGCTGCTGCTGCTAAATCACGTCAGTCGTGTCCAACTCTGTGCGACCCCATAGACGGCAGCCCACCAGGCTTCCCCGTCCCTGAGATTCTCCTGGCAAGAACACTGGAGTGGGTTGTCATTTCCTTCTCCAATGCATGAAAGTGAAAAATGAAAGTGAAGTCACTCAGTCGTGTCTGACTCCTAGCGACCCCATGGACTGCAGCCTACCAGGATCCTCTGTCCATGGGATTTTCCAGGCAAGAGTACTGGAGTGGGATGCCATTGCCTTCTCCGTCTCCAGTGCATGAAACTGAAAAGTAAAAGTGAAGTCACTCAGTCGTGCCTGACTCTTCATGACCCCATGGATTGTAGCCTACCAGGCTTCTCCGTCCATGGAATTTTCCAGGCAAGAGTACTGGAGTGGGTTGCCATTTCCTTCTCCTATCATGGTGGTATATGAGGCCAAACCCAGAGAGGGCCCCAAACTTTCTGATATTTATTTTTTTTTTTTCCTATGAAACAATGGCCTGGTGAGTCAGGTGGATCATAACGAGGTGGTGTTTGTCTCACTGACAAGGGATCTCCAAACAAAAGTCTCTGGCCCTTGAATGGACCCTGGCTTAAGAGAAGGGACATGGGAGCATGCCAAGAGCAGAGAAGCACTGGGTACTAAGTTACAGTGGCTTGGCAACCCACTCCAGTATTCTTGCCTGGAGAATCCCAGGGATGGAGGAACCTGGTGGGCTGCCGTCTATGGGGTCGCCCAGAGTCGGACACGACTGAAGCGACTTAGCAGCAGCAGCAGCAGTGTGTTTTCAAAGTTTCCTTTTCCTTTCAAAGTTTCCACCCCATTCCAGACCTTACAGGATTGAGTGAATAACTCTGCCCATGGCCTCAGAAAAAACTACCTAGAAATAGAGCCGTCTGTATTAGAAATGCAAACATGCAAATAACATGATCAATCAGAGGTGTCTGTGTCCTTGACTGAATCTCACTTCAAAGGCTATGAGACAAATTTGAAATGGGGAGGGCAACTTTCCTGGTGAGGTTTGCCAAGTAAAGCATTTGTAACAACCTATAGGCCTCCCAAGTGGCCCTAGTGGCAGAGAACCTGCTTCCTAATGCAGGAGACGTTAACAGACAAGGGCTCAACCCCTGGGTCAACAAGGTCCCCTGAAGGAGGGCATGGCAACCCACTCCAGTATTTTTGAGAATATACTGGAGAATCCCATGGATAGAGGACCCTGGCAGGCTACAGTCCACAGGGTTTCAAAGAGTCAGACATGACTGAAGCAACTTAGCATAGCCCTCATGTTGAGCCTGAAATATCACCAACAGTTTTTATATTTTTTTAATTGGAGGATAATTGCTTTACAATGTTGTGTTGGTTTCTGCCCTATAACATGAATCAGTAATAAGCATATTTATATATGTACAAACACATATATCCCCTTCCTCTTGACCCTCCCTCCTGCCCCTCTCTCATCCATCCTTCTAGGTCATCACAGACTGCCATGCTGGGCTCCCTGTGTTATATAGCAGCTTTCCACTGGTTATCTGTTTTACACATGGCAATGTATATTATTACATATATGTGGAATCTAGAAAAATAGTACAGGTGAACCTATTTTCAGGACAGGAATAGAGACACAGATGTAGGAAACAGACTTCTAGACACAGTGTGGGAAGGAGAGGGTGGGACAAATTGAGAGAGTAGCGTTTATATAACCAATCATTTTTTCTAAGATTGGAGGATAATTGCTTTACGATATTTTTTTTTTTTGTCTCTGCCATACATCAGCATGAATCTTTCACATGCATCACAGCAAGATCCTTTCTGATCCACCTCTTAGAGTAATGGAAATAAAAACAAAAATAAACAAATGGGACTTAATTAAACTTAAAAGCTTTTGCACAGAAAAGGAAACAATAAACATGATTAAAAGAGAACCTTCAGAATGTGAGAAACGAATTGACATTGAAATAACTGTCAAAGGATTAATCAATCTCCAGAATATATAAGCAGCTTATATAGCTCAACAACATGAAAACAAAGAGCCCAATCAAAAGATGAGTGGAATACCTAAGCAGACATTTTCCAAAGATATACAGATGGTGAATAAGCAAATGAAAAGATGTTCAACATTGCTCATTACTAGAGAAATGAAAGTCAAAACTACAATGAGCTATCACCTTTCATCAGTCAGAATCTACCAACAATAAATCCTGGAGAGAGTGTGGAGAAAAGGGAACCCTCTTGCATTGTTGGTGGAAACGTAAATTGATGCAGCCAATATGGGGAACAGTTGTTGGAAGAGGGTGTTTGCTATGACCAGTGTATTCTCTTGGAAAAACTCTGTCAGCCTTTGCCCTGCTTCATTTTGTACTCCAAAGCCAAACTCGCCTGTTACTCCAGGTATCTTGAATTCCTACTTTTGCATTCCAGTCATCTGTGATGAAAAGAATATTTTTTTTTTCTGTTAGTTCTAGAAGGTTTTGTAGGTCATCATAGAACCATTCAACTTCAGACTGTTCAGAGTTAGTGGTTGGTGCATAGACTTGGATCACTGTGATATTGAATGGTTTGTCTTAGAATTGAACAGTGATCATTCCATCATTTTTGAGATTGCACCCAAGAACTTCATTTTAGATTCTTTTGTTGACTATGAAGGCAACTAGATTTCTTCTAAGGGATTCTTGCCCACAGTAGTAGATATAATGATCATCTAAATTCAATTCACCCATTCCAGTTCATTTTAGTTCACTGATTCCTAAAATGTCAGTGTTCACATTTGCCATCTCCTGTTTGACCACTTCCAATTTACCTTGATTCATGGACCTAATATTCCAAGTTCCAATGCAATACTGCTCTTTACATCATTGGACTTTACTTCAATCATTAGTCACAACAACACTTGGGCTTTGATTTTGCTTTGGCTCCACCTCTTCATTCTTTCTGGAGTTATTTCTCAGCAGCATATGGGCACCTACCAACCTGGGGAATTCATCTTTCAATGTCATATCTTTTTTGATTTTTCATACTGTTTCATACCCTCTTCCAGCAACACAAGAGATGACTCTATATGTAGACATCATCAAATGGTCAATATCAAAATCAGATTGATTATATTCTTTGCAGCCGAAGATGGAGAAGCTTCTACAGGAGCTTATACAGTAAGAAAAATAAGACTGGGAGCTGACTGCGGCTCAGATCATGAACTCCTTATTGCAAAATTCAAATGTAAACTGAAGAAAGTAGGGAAAACAATGAGATAATTCAGGTATTACCTAAATCAAATTCCTTACAATTACACAGTAGAAGTGGCAAATATTTTCAAGGAATTAGATCTGATAGATAGAGTACCTGGAGCACTATCTGAGGTTCATGACTTTGTACAGGAGGCAGTGATCAAGACCATCCCCAAGAAGAAGAAATGCAAAAAGGCAAAATGGTAGTCTGAGGAGTCCTTAGAAATAGCTGAAAAAAGAAGAGAAGTGAAAGGCAAAAGAGAAAAGGAAAAATATACCCATCTGAACACAGAGTTCCAAAGAATAGCAAGGAGAGATAAGACAGCATTCCTTAGTGATCAGTGCAAAGAAATAGAGGAAAGCAATAGAATGGGAAAGCCTAGAGATCTCATCAGGAAAATTAATGCTATCAAGGGAATATTTCATACAAAGATGAGCATAATAAAGGACAGAAATGGTATGGATATAACAGAAGCAGATGATATTAAACAGTGGCAAGAATACACAGAATAACTGTACAAAAAAGATTTCCATGACTCAGAGTCATGGAAATAAGTCACACTATGGTGTGATCACTCACCTAGAGCCAGACATCCTGGAATGCAGTTAAGTGGGCCTTACGCATCATCACTGGGAACAAAGCTAGTGGAGATGATAGAAATTCATTTGAGCTACCTCAAATCCTAAAAGATGATGCCGTTCAAGTGTTACACTCAATATGTCAGCAAATTCCGAGGATTCAGCAGTGGCCACAGGAATGGAAAACATCAGTTTTCATTCCAATCCAAAAGAAAGGCAATGCCAAAGAATGTTCAAACTTCCGCACAACTGCACTCCTCTCAAAGGCTAGCAAAGTAATGCTCAAAATTCTTCAAGCAAAGCTTCAACAGTACATGAGCCAAGAAATGCCAGATGTTTAGCTGGATTTAAAAAGGCAAAGGAACCAAAAATCAAATTGCCAACATCCATTGGATCATTGAAAAAGCAAGAGAATACCTGAAAAAAAACATCTATTTCCGCTTTATTGACTATGCCAAAGCCTCGACTATGTGGATGAGAACAAATTGCAGAAAATTCTTAGAGAGTTGGGAATACCACAACAACACCTTATCTGCCTCCTGAATAATCTGTATGCAAGTCAAGAAACAACAATTAGAATAGACATGGAACAAATGACTGGCTTCAAATTGGAAAGAAGTGTGTCAAGGCTGTATATTGTCTTCCTGCCTAGTTAACTTATATTCAGAGTACATCATGCAAAATGCTGGGCTGGATGAAGCACAAGCTGGAATCACGATTGCCAGGAGAAATATCAATAACCTCAGATATGCAGATGACACCACCATTATGGAAGAAAACAAAGAGGAAAGAAAGAGCCTCTTGATGAAGGTGAAAGAGGAGAGTGAAAAAACTGGGTTTAAACTCAAAATTCAAAAAACTAAGATCATGACATCCGGTCCCATCTCTTCATGGCAAGCAGATGAGGAAACAGTGACAAATTTTATTTTCTTGGGCTCCAAAATCGCTGAAGATGGTGACTGCAGCCATGAAAATAAAAGACACTTGCTTTTAGAAGAAAAGCTATGATAAACCTAGACATCATTTTAAAAAGCAGAGACATTACTTTGTTGCCAAAATCCATTTAATCAAATCTATGGTTTTCCCAGTAGTCATGTATGGATGTGAGAGTTGGACCATAAAGAAAGCTGAGCACCAAAGAATTGCTGCTTTTGAACTGTGATATTGGGGAAGACTTTTGAGAGTCCCTTGGATTGCAAGGAGATCCAACCAGTCCATCCTAAAGGAAATCAGTCCTTTACTGATTTCCAATACTTTGTCCACGTGATGTGAAGAACTGACTCACTGGAAAAACCCTGATGCTGGGAAAGATTAAATACAGGAAGAGAAGGGAATGACAGAGGATGAGATGGTTGTATGACACCACCAATTTGGTGGATATGAATTTGAGCAAGATCTGGGAGTTGGTGATGGACAGGGAAGCCTGCTGTGCTACAGTCCATGGCATCCCAAAGATTCAGACACTGCTGAGTGACTGAGCTGAACCAAACTGATGGGGAACAGTTTGGAAATTCCTTAATAGACTAGGAATACAACTACCATGTGACCCAACAATCCCCCCAATAGGCTTTTAGCAAGGAGCTGTATTTCTCAAACAAGAAATTTGTCCCTTACATTCTTATCTCTCTTCTCTTAGGGCATAGATATGAATACACACACACACTCATAATGCACACACATTCATACACACACATACACAATTATACATCTAAGCAAAAGCAGTTCATGAAGGATATAGATTGTGAAAAAGTCAGCTTTCATGTTTGTTTATTTACACATTCCTGTTTTGTCTATTAAGCTGATATAAGCATATTAGAATAATAGTGATATAAATAAGAAATAATGATAGAATCGGTAAAAAAATATTTGTTTAAAATAATGATGACATTAACTAATAAAACTCCACAAAAGACAATAGGATTGCACACTATCTCTGAAATTATAAGAACCTGCTTAATAAGGGACATTTGTTTAAGCGAATTTAGAATAATTGAAGAAACAAGTGTACTTTAAAAATAAGACTCCATTTGTCAAAGGAAAGACAAATGCAATTTGTCTACATATTTTTGAGTACAGAAGAATGCTTTTCAACAGTCTGCATACTTTAGGGTTGTTAACAAAAACACATTTAGGAACATAAAATGCATTTAAGAGTGGATAGATTCCATTTAAATTATTTTTTCAATAACACTCCAACTTCCAGAATTGAAATATGTGCACCTACACCTCATTTTCTATGTGCATAATATCTTCCCCAAAAACAAAACAGAGAAATACGGATTGCAAAATTCATATTAAAATGTTTTAATATCTTGTAGAACCAAATATGTATAAGCTTTCTATTGATTTGTCATATAAGATAAAGGGAATTTCTGCTTAAACCTTACATATATGTGCAAATTGTTGACTGCAGCAGGACCCTAAGTCTACTTAAGTCTAAATTACTTTCTCTGGAAAAACTAGGCCTGATTTTACACTCCCAAAATATGCTACTATAATGACCAATCTCAAAAGAGACATTCAAATCACCTTCAGGAACTAATCAAATTCTGCTTTTATGAAACAAACAATTTAGAATAAAATTCCTCCTTCCTATATTATAACTACTTCTCAGAAGGCACATTCAGAAATATTTGCTCTATCTATTCTAGCATGGCTCTCTCATCCTAATAGATATAAACTTGGCCTTAATTTATATTAATATTTCATCCTTGAATATTTTTCAACATTTTCCTTAAAAAACTATGATTTCCAATTAATTTCACAAGTTTTCTACAACAAAACACTAAATGAATCATAATTTTAAAATCTTTTTTGCATACATTTAATATTCTTGTTTTGGGGAATTAAATCCTTCTTCCCATCCTATTTTTACTTATTTTGTGTTTCTTCTTGTAAGGCATATCTAAGGCTTTCTCTACATAATCTCAAGTCATTAGATCATTCTTTCCTTCATCCTATGTTAGACAAGGAGCAAGTAACATGGGGTTGATAATCCAATCTTTCTCTTTAGGAATTTTAATCTGGGGTATTTCTTAAGCCATCATGTAGGGAAGTTAGGAAAGTGAGTTAAATTTGGCACATGATCAGAAAATACATGAAACCCCACTTCATGTGGATGCACTGATCCTATTTAGCTAGCTGATTTTATTGTAGTTGCTACTGCCTGTATCTCTAGAATTTTCTTGGTTCATTTTCCATTCCCCCACCCTCATTTTCAAAAAGGCATTTCAACATACTTTCAATTGCTTTAATTAATTCTCTCTAGGCTTTTAAAAAATATTTGAGAACACTTTTTATCACTTATAATCCATAATCCTGCCTGGAAGATGGATTGCTATTAAACAGTGAACTGTAGGCAAGAGAACTGTAAGAAAATATGGGGATTTAGAAATAACTAAATGGCTCAGACAAGGCAGAAGGCTATAAAAACATATTATTATGATGCTTAGATGTTAAATTAGCTGACCATGGCACACAGGGGTAAAAGAAATTTTAACTTATTGCCTGTGATCATTTGGAACCAAGTGTTCACTAAGGAAAAATTTTGCAGAGTGCATTGTAGGAAGAATTTGAGAGTTCTGTGACAGTGTTTTGCAAGTGAGAGAAAACTTAAGAACAAACACATACAAACACCCATTTTAGATTTCTTATCTTAAATCAAGAGCTAAACACAGATGTATTATGTGGCCGTGAGAAACAAATTCAGTGTTTCTAACCTCTTCAGGAGTGAGATATCTGGAAGTCACACTCAGACTTTGGCATTGTAGGTTGTCAAATTAGAACTTCTACTGGTTAATCCAAACCTGGTTTTAATACACAGAGTCTAAGAAAATAAAGATAAAAGAAATGCCTTGGCATAATTATGAGTGATGTTTCTCAATAATTTTCAGTTCATGTCAAAAAATATTAGTACTTATTTGATACATATCTCTGAAAGACCAATCCAGTGCTCAGGCACTTCCTTGATATACAAGGACTAGAAGAATCAAACTATACACACACTTGTATAAGAAGTATCTGTAAGCATGCTCAGTCACTCAGTGGTATCAAACTCTTTGTGAACCATGGATTGTAGTCTACCAGGCTTCTCTGTCCCTGGGATTTCTCAGGGAAGAATACTGGAGTGGGGTGCCATTTCCTTTTCCAGGGGATCTTCCCCACCTGAGGATGAAATTCTCATCTCCTGCATCTCCTGAATTGGTAGGTGGATTCTTTAAAAGGATGCCAAATCCTGTGTTAAGGGAAAGATATATAAATATTTGGGAAGTTGGAAATGACAGATCATATTTTCCAGGCTCAAATACCCATAATTGTGATTTTAAAGATAGTATAGAAAAGATAATCAATGCCAAAATTTGATGCATATTTTCATTGAGGTAAATTTCAACATCCATGGAAATATCTTGCTGGCAGATTTCTTTGCTGGAGAATCTAGAGGGTATTTCAATAATTACAATGGATCTGTGGTAGTAATATAAACATTTCTCATGGTTATGTGGTCATGGCTTTCCTTGGAATAACACATTAGCATGTAAGTAAATTTGTATGTCTCTCTTTTTTTTTAATTTAATTTAATTTTATTTTTAAACTTTACATAATTGTATTAGTTTTGCCAAATATCAAAATGAATCTTTGAAAATCTAATAATCAATCAATCAATTCAAGACTAGTAACCAAATGTTATGATTGAACAAAAGATAGAGAATTGTGATTTTCTCCTCTAGCCATCTCAGAGTCAAATCAGAGATATAAAGCTTGAGGAATAAAATATATTATTCTGTCAATACATTTGCTGCTCCTCTCTAATTAACACCAGGCCTATATGGTGTCTCTCACCTGTCTCTTCCTGTAGAAGAGTATTGAGGTTTGTGCTTAGTCACTCAGTCATGTTTAACTCTTTTCAACCCCAAGGACTGTCACCCACCAGGATTCTGTTGATCAGAATTCTCCAAGCAAGAATAGGAGTAGGTTGCCATGCCTTACTCTAGGACATATGTTGTTCAGTCACTCAGTCATGTCCAACTCTGTGTGACACCATGGAATGCAACTCACCAGGCTTCCCTGTCATTCACTATCTCCTGAAATTTTCACAAACTCATGTCCATTGAGTCAGTGATACCACCCAGCTGTCTCATCCTCTGTAGTCCCTTTCTCCTTCTGCCCTCAGTCTTTCTCTCCATTAAGGTTTTTCCCAAAAAGTTAGCTGTTCACATCAGGTGGCCAAAGTATTGGAACTTCAGCTTCAACATCAGTTCTTCCAATGAATATTCAGAGCTGAATTCCATTAGGATTGAATGGTTTGATCTCCTTGCTGTCCAAGGGAGTCTCAAGAGTCTTCTCCAGCACCACAGTTTGAAAGTATCCAGTTTTCATTGCTTGTTATGTGTGCACTCAGTCATGTCTGACTCTTTGCGACCCCATGGACTGTATCTAGCCAGGTTGCTCTGTCCATGGGATTTTCCAGGCACGAATACTGGAGTGGGTTGCCATTCTCTTGGTGCTCAGCCTTCTTTATGGTCCAACTCATACATGCATATATGACTACTGGAAAAACTGTAGCTTTGACTATATGGACCTTTGTCGGCAAAGTGATATCTCTGCTTTTTAATACTCTGTCTAGTTTTGTCATAGCTTTTCTTCCAAGGAGCAAGTGTCTTTTAATTTCACGGCTGCAGTCATCATCCATAGTGGTTTTGGAGCCCAGAAAAACAAAGTCTGTCACTATTCCCACTTTTCCCCCATTTGTATTCCAGGGAGTGTTGGGACCAGATGCCCTGATCTTTACTTTCTGAATGTTGAGTTTAAAGCCAACTTTTCACTCTCCTCTTTCACCTTCATCAAGAGGCTCTTTAGTTCCTCTTTGCTTTCTGCATTAGGGTAGTAATCATCTGTATATCTGAGGTTGTTGATATTTTTTCCAACTATCTTGATTCCTGCTTGGAATCCAGCTGAAGCTTGATTCCAGCTTCAACCAGCCAAGGATTTCACATGATGTACTGTGAATATCAGTTAAATAAGCAGGATGACAATATACAGCCTTGATGTACGCATTTCCCAATTTTGAACCAATCCGTTATCCCATGCCCAGTTATAACTCTTGCTTCTTGACCTGCATACAGGTTTCTCAGGAGGCAGGTAAGGTTGTCTGGTATTCCCATCTGTGTGTGTGTGTTAGTAGTGTCCGACTCTTCATGATCCCATGGACTGTAGCCTGCCAGGCTCCTCTGTCCATGGAATTCTCCATGTAAGAATATTGAACTCAATTGCCATTTCCTTCTCTGGGAATCTTTCTAAGTCAGGGATCAAACCAGGGTCACCTGCAAGGCAGGCAGATTCTTTACCATCCGAGCCACCAGGAAAGTCCATTCCCATATCTAACAGAAGTGATATTTTCCATTGCCAAGTAAAAGGTACAGAAGTCATTAGGACTATGGCTCTCTTCTCCAAGCCCTAAAAATGGCATGTTCCCAACATGAGTTGTATCTTTAAGATATATCCCCAAAATGAAGAAAATAGATGAAGCAGAAACATAGCCAATGTGTAATATGAGAAAAATAAATTTTAGTTGTGACTATTGCTTAGCATTTGGATTTTTATGTTGATATAGCATAACCTAGTAAAGTCTGATGAATTCAGAAAGTTCAGGTATATTTGAGAAAGAAATATTCAGTAACAACTTAGACAATATTGATGGGTATATTTAACTAAAAGGATCTCTGGCAATGTCATTAAAATATATACTGAAGAATAAAAAACACAAAATTCTGGAATTCTTACATAGTAGCTGTAAATTATCATTAATTTCCAGAACCCTACAATATCATTGCAGCCCCAAAATTTAAAAGGAGACATTGCATTCTGATGACTAATACTATGTTGATCTCAGTCATATTAACGGTTACCCCAAGAGAAGCCAAAGGCCATTTTGATGGGTTCCCTAATTTCTGAGTACAAAATTAGAATATTCTGGGGAATAAGTCATCAAGATCTGTTCTCTTTTTCTCTGCTTCAGTCCAAAAGTCAGGGAAGTTAGGAAGATAATCCATTGAGGAAGTGACTGAGTTCCTATATGAAGAATGAGCAGGACTTTTGAAGTGAGAAGGTCAGGGAGCATCTCTCATCAGAGTACAGGAAAGAAAAGTAAAAGGACATATCCATTCTTGAAGAAATCACTCATTAAGGAATTTAGAATAGAAACTGGGAAAGCAATAATTTCTAGACATTGAAACAAAGACAGTGCTACTAGAACAGGGAAAGAAAATTGTTTTGTGAAATGGGAGAAGGACCTGTGACTTAGCATTAAGACTATGACTTTATGCTAACAATTGTAAGTATGATTGGATATATTTTAGCAATGTGATGAGACTTCATTTTGTGGTTGTCATTTTGATTTGGATATTTAGAATAGGTCAGTCAGTCGGAAGTAAAGAGGAAATGGTTAGACTCCTTTCTATTCCCAGACAATTACATTTCCTAGACATTTGTAACAGCATACCTGAGAAATGATATGGAGTAGGGAAAAGTGAACAGAGATATATAAAGAGGTACTAAGCATAAAAATAAGAGAAATTTGTATATTGATTGGGTAAGAAAAATAAAGCTAAATAATGTAAAAAGCAAAATTTTAATTGCTGGATGAAATACTTGGGATCTTTATCATATACATGTGCACTTACAAACTCACACACACATGCATACACACACAAAGACCCATTAATTTTTCCTAAAAGTTTCCATTTTGTTATCCTGCAAACAATTCTACTTTTCCCATATTTTATAAATCATTTTTGTATTTTCTGAAATCAATTTTCTAACTTCTTACTCAGTTTTAATCATTTAATTAATATAAACACAATAACAAAATGCTAAGGAAGCAAATTAATAAATTTTCACACACACACATACAAAGCACATGCATTAACCAGCAACCTAATCAATAAACAGAACATTAACTGAAATCCAGAATGCCCTGAGGTCACCTTTCATTCACAAGCCACTGCCTGAAAGGTAACTGCTATTCTGATTCCCAACAGGCTAGATTAGTCTTGCTGTTTTTTTTTTTTTGTTTTTTTGTTTTTTAATTTGTATATGTGGCAAGAATAACAGTGTGCTAGATTTTAAATTAGTTTTTTATGTTGTTTATTTTACATCATTTGTAGTTTTTAAGTTTAGCACAGGTAAGTTAAATCATTCCATCCTACAACATTTTGGTTCATGTTATTGTAGGCATACAACTGATTATTTTATTTGAGAATAGCAACTGAAAAGAGAGTGAGAGTAGAATACAAAGAAAATGAAAGGCCTGTGCTAAATGCAAAATTGTACAGGTAAGGAAGAGAAGTCTGAGGGTAGATTAGGTATTTTTGTACTGTCTGAATACTCAATTGCTGGCTTTTACATTAAAATTCTAATTATTTTTAATAATGTGTGTGCATGCTGAATTGCTTCATTGTGTACAACTCTGTGCAACTCTATGGACTGTAGACCTCCAGGCCCCTCTGTTTGTGGGATTTCCCAGGCAAGAAAATTGAAATGGGTTGCCATGCCCTCTTCCAGGGTATCTTCTGCACCCAGAGTTTGAACCCATGTCTCCTGTGTCTCCTTCATTGCAGGTGGATTTTTTTACCCAATGAACCACTGGAGACTGTCACTAAATAATGACAGTTCATGGTGACATTCACTTTAGTTTTAATTACTGCTACAAATAATTTATTATAACATCAAAGGAAAACTTTAACATTTATTGCTTTGCCAATAGCTGTTTTAAATTCTTTAATGAGTGATTTCCTCAAGATTGGATAACTAGGTGTTCAGATTAGAATTCTAGCATTAAAGGATGATTTCAGATTCTTAGTGCAAGAATCTGAAAACTTCTTAAACAAAATACTTGATAAAGAACCAGTGTAGGTACTATCTTCAAAAGTTCAGGAAGTATATCTGGGAAGGATTTTTATATTCTACTCTTAAATTTAGAGGGAAGAATATATTTAAATTATTATATATTTTAGCTAATCCAAACCCCTGGATATTTTTAATTGACCCTTAAAACCATTTCTAATATTTGCTATGCTGATTAAAACAGGTTTATCCAACTTAAAACTTGTTTTATCCAGTATACTACATTTAAAAAGTGCTGATAATTGAATGAAATATGGCTAACAGGAGGATAGTTAATATCCCAATCTACAACATGCTTTGTCTCTTATAAAGCAAGCTAAATGTCTTCAAATTGTGCTTTTTTGATAGAATTTGTTATCTCATCACATTTAGAATTAAAGTAACTGGCATATATGTCTTAAGCCTTTCACATTGACTTTACTCAACTCTATGATATATATTGTCTTTTAAAAAAGTACCATTATTGATGAGAATAATATATATTTAAGATTGTGTCATTAAAATATAAAATATTTTTTTAGTTTAATTTTATTTAAAGAAAAATTCACTTGAATCTTTCAAGCCTGAAGTTCCAATAAAACACAGGAATCATTATATTTATACTATTTTATGAAATTAAAATTATTCCTTAGCTGTCATACCCAGCAGTAGAAATTCATAGAGCTAATACACATTACTGAAGTGAGATTTAATTAGAGCTGTTTTAAACTGCAAAAAGCTCATAATTTGCAAAGAGAAATTGGTTGAAGAGAATACAGTATTATTAAATTTTAGATTATGAATGTATATTGATTTTGAAATGCAGTTTTTGGCAATTTTAACAGAGCCAATCGAAACTTTAAAACAATATTTTGAGAAAACATTACTTTGGAAGAATAATGGAAATATCTATAATGTTCATTCATCCTTTGTCTCAGTAGAAGTATCATTCAGTAATTTCATGAAGTGAAAATAATATATCTCCATCACTTTTTTTCAGCTGAAGTTCATTGCTTTTAAACTTTCCTGCCAAGAATCATTGTTACAGTTGTGCATTTAAATGTTACCTGCCATAGGCCAGTGGTGGGTAACAGCCACACCTTAGGAGATAATGTGACATGCAATTCCTATAAATAAAGAAAAAAAAAGTTAAGTAAAAAGGATGATGCTTTCAAAGTAAAAAAATATGTACCATGTTGAAAATGACTGCCTTTGGCACTTTCATAATATGGCTATATTTCTTAGGATTTTACATCTATAGATATCCTTATTCAGTATTTTACTCTTTCCAAATCAGAGAGATTATTTCTGGGAGACTTATTTCTTTCATTTCTTATGTCATAAATTTGATCATTGCATAAAATGTAGATTTTTGCATCATCCCTCCCCTGCCCATTTATTCAAACTTGCCTAGTGCTGCACTCTAGGCTCAGTTGACTGCTTGCTATCCCACAAGCAAACTAACTTCTGTTCTACTTTAGTGCTTTTGCATGTGCTTCTATGGCTTCTTGAAGGCAATGGCACCCCACTCCAGTACTCTTGCCTGGAAAATCCTATGAATGGAAGAGCCTGGTGGGCTGTGGTCCATGGGTTGGCGAAGAGTCTGACATGATCGAGTGAGTTCGCTTTCACTTTTCACTTTTACGTATTGGAGAAGGAAATGGCAACCCACTCCAGTGTTCTTGCCTGGAGAATCCCAGGGACGGCAGACCCTAGTAGGCTGCCGTCTATGGGGTCGCACAGAGTCAGACACGACTGAAGTGACTTAGCAGCAGCAGCAAAAGTACTTTTCTCTCTACTCTTCATGTGACTGAAACCTTCTTATTCTCCACCGTTCAGTTTCAGTGTCACATTCCTAGTGAGGCAATTAGTTAACAACGTATCCCAGCCAGTTCCCTGGCTGCCAGACTCTGAAGGCCCCTTATATTTTGTTATTCTGGATGATAAAGGCCTGATTGCTTCAGTGTGTGCATTAATATTTATATCACAAACTTTGCTTTTATACCTATAGACATAGATGTATATAAACACAAATCTGCCTACTTGTTTATAGCCTATGCCCTAATTTTTATTGATTTACATATTCTTTATTATTCAATATTTTATTGCATCAGTAGTAAATATGAAGCTTGCCACATAGAATGCAAATAATATTCTTCTTATCTTTAAATTCTATCCTTTCTAAGAAACTTTAAATAACTACACTCTTGTTATAGTTAGGCTCAAAAGTTAATGGACATGGATTTAGGTGAACTCCGAGAGTTGGTGATGGACAGGGAGGCCTGGCGTGCTGCAATTCATAGGGTCGCAAAGAGTCGGACACGACTGAGCGACTGAACTGAACTGAAAAATCATACATTTCCAAAGATAAACCATTAGTTATTAGAAAAGACACAGTTTGCAAAAAGAACAACTAAATATAAACATTTCCTAAACAGATATGTAAATCTTTATTACTTCCACTCAAAGTATCTTTACCAAAATATACCCACCACTTCCTCATTTCTATTTTCCATTACTCCAACCTTGTTTACTTACTATTCCCTGAATAAAGATGTTTTCTTTTAGCTTGCTTAAATATGGCATTCTCTTTGCCCACAATATCACAATTTCTTCCTCCATGTTATTTATTCTTTTCCTTAATGGCCAGTATTTTCATTATTTTTCCATCTCAGAAGGAACTATTTTTCCTTCCCATAACTCCATATTACATACCTCTCTTTTAGCCTTGGAGAAGGCAATGACACCCCACTCCAGTACTCTTACCTGGAAAATCCCATTGACAGAGGAGCCTGGTAGGCTGCAGTCCATGGGGTCGCTATGAGTCAGACAGGACTGAGTGACTTCATGTTCACTTTTCACTTTCATGCATTGGAGAAGGAAATGACAACCCACTCCAGTGTTCTTGCCTGGAGAATCCCAGGGACGGGGGAGCCTGGTGGGCTGCTGTCTATGGGGTCGCACAGTCAGACACGACTGAAGCAACTTAGCAGCAGCAGCAGGGAAAAAAAGCTTAGAAGTTATCCTTAAGGACTAGTCTCTGAGCACGAACACACATGTTCAGTTAAATTTTCCAATTTACACCTACAAATGTACCTATATTTCACCCTTTTCAATGTAATCTGTTACCAGCTCCCACATTCATGTTGTATTGCAATTAAACACTGCTACCACAACAATATACAAAAGGTTTTCCTTTATTTTCTCATCTTGACCTCCTCAAAATATCTCACCAAAGATGCGAGGCTGAACATCTAAAGTATCAATGTCACAGTGTCAGCCCTTAGGGGAAACACACGCACACACACTTCAGGGCTCTGTATTTTCTTCAAGGTGGAATATGATCTGTTTGATTTGGCAGATCGAACCTATGAGATCTGCTTCTGCAGAACTTTCCCCTTTCTTATCCCTCCATTCCATTTCTCTACTTTAATACTCTAGAATTCTGAACCACTTGATATTCTCTATAACAGGATCCCTCAGAGTGTTGCTACAATTTGGGAGCCCTTCTCCCACTTTCTTTCTTTTCTTAAGTCTCTGCTGCTGCTGTTGTTAAGTTGTTTCAGTCGTGTCCGCCTCTGTGCCACCCCACAGACGGCAGCCCACCAGGCTCCCCGGTCCCTGGGATTCTCCAGGCAAGAACACTGGAGTGGGTTGCCATTTCCTTCTCCAATGCATGAAAGTGAAAAGTGAAAGGGAAGTCGCTCAGTCGTGTCAGACTCTTAGGGACCCCATGGACTGCAGCCCACCAGGCTCCTCTGTCAATGGGATTTTCCAGGCAAGAGTACTGGAGTGGGTGGCCATTGACTTCTCCATTGTACAGCTTGGGCAAGATAAACCTCAATGCTTTGATTTCATTTTCCAGTATATGAGAATGAGAATTGAACCTATGTTAAAGGACTATTGTAAAGACAAAGGGAACCATAATTGACTCAAGGAAAGCATCCAAGCTTCTTTTGTTGTGATTATTATTAGTGTCATGAATATTTATCTCTTGTCCATCTCTCTCTCCAGATTGTCAGCTTCTGGAAGGCAGAATTCCTGACATGTTTATTTTGGTGTCACCACAGGGTAGAATAGGAACAAGCATGTATACCTATTCAAAACTTTGTTTAGTTAAAGAATGAAGGAATGAACATATTGATTATTTGAAAATTTGAAAACTTCTGTCTAGTATAGCAGGTTTTATTTATACATATGGACTCTAATGTTTTGCATATATTAAATCAATATATATTTTAAAACATTATCTAGTGTCTAGATGTCATCTGTGACTTTCAATAGCAACTTCTGGAGACAGTGCCTCAATTTAAAAATAAAAACAATCTTTAAAAATGGAGAATGACAGGCAGTGAAATCTGAAAACAATCCTTACAGACCAGCTTTGACACTGACTGTGGCTCATTTCCATTCTACTCCAGACTTTAAGTATTTTTCTGTGATGCAAGCTCTTATGATGCAAAATAAATTTATTTTTCAAACTTTGAAATACTTAAGGATAACACTGAGATGATGAGGAGGAGGTGGAGTAGCTAAACTAAGAGATTACATTGCATTTGCTATTTACTCATGAAAATGGATGATTTCTTATTTGCATATGGTTTCGCTGACATCCAAAAATGGGAAAGTAGTGGTGGCTGTTTGACAAATTGGCCAATCTAGAGTATTTTTTAAAACTCAGATGTATAGTCTAATAATCTTAAACTTGCTATGGCTTGGAATTTTTCAATGTGTAATTATGCATGTGAATGAGAGAATTGGCTACAGAGGAAAAAAATTGGGAAGGGACATTAACCATAAAACATCATAATTAAATGACTTATATTATGAAGCAGTAAAACAAAATGTTTCCAGAAAACAAACAAGAATCATCGACTGATCATGTTTACTTAAGGAGCTCTTCATTTGAAATATTAATATTTTTTCACATCATATACTCAACAATTTTAACTAAAAGGCAGTTGATTTCTTTGCTTAATGTTTCTGAAGTCTAACTGGAAATAATTATTTAATAAGTAATTTAATGATCCATCTTGTTCTGTTTACTGCACTACATATTGTAGTATCAAATAAGTTAACAGTTGGTACAACTCTAGAATTTTCTTTTCTATTTAGGTACACATTTATAATAATTTAAATTAGTATGAATAGGAAAAATAGAGATCTCTTCAAGAAAATTAGAGAACCCAAGGGAATATTTCATGGAAAGATGGGCTCAATAAAGGACAGAAATGGTATGGACCTAAGAGAAGTAGAAGATATTAAGAAGAGGTGTCAAGAATACACAGAAAACCTGTACAAAAAAAAAAAAAAACTTCATGAACCAGATAATCACAATGGTGTGATTACTCACCTAGGGCCAGACATCCTGGAATGTGAAGTCAAGTGGGCCTTAGGAAGGATCATTATGAACAAAGCTAGTGGAAGTGAAGGAATTCCAGTTGAGCTATTTCAAATCCTAAAAGATGATGCTGTGAAACTGCTGCACTCAATATGCCAGCAAATTTGGAAAACTCAGCAGTGGCCATAGCACTAGAAAAGGTCAGTTTTCATTCCAATCCCAAAGAAAGACAATGCCAAAAAAATGTTCAACTGCTGCACAGCTGCACTAATCTCACACACTAGTAAAGAAATGCTCAAAATTATCCAAGCCAGGCTTCAGCAATACATGAACTGTGAACTTCCAGATGTTCAAGCTGGTTTTAGAAAAGGCAGAGGAACCAGAGATCAAATTGCCAACATCCACTGGATCATGGAAAAAGCAAGAGAGTTCCAGAAAAACATCTATTTCTGCTCTTTATCAGTTATGCCAAAGTCTTTGACTGTGTGGATCACAATCAACTGTGGAAAATTCTGAAAGAGATGGGAATACCAGACCACCTGATCTGCCTCTTGAGAAATTTGTATGCAGGTCAGAAAGCAACAGTTAGAACTGGACATGGAACAACAGACTGGTTCCAAATAGAAAAAGGAGTACGTCAAGGCTGTATAGTGTCACCCTGCTTATTTAACTTATATGCAGAGTACATCATGAGAAACACTGGGCTGGAAGAAGCACAAACTGGAATCAAGATTGCCAGGAGAAATATCAATAACCTCAGATATGCAGATGACACCACCCTTATGGCAGAATGTGAAGAAGAACTAAAGAACCTCTTGATAAAATTGAAAGAGGAGAATGAAAAAGTTGGCTTAAAGCTCAACATTCAGAAAACGAAGATCATGGCATCTGGTCCCATCACTTCATGGCAAATAGATGAGGAAACAGTGGAAACAGTGTCAGACTTTATTTTGGGGGACTCCAAAATCACTGCAGATGGTGACTGCAGTCATGAAATTAGAAGACGCTTACTCCTTGGAAAGAAAGTTATGACCAACCTAGACAGCTTATTAAAAAGCAGAGACATTGCTTTTTCAACAAAGGTCTGTCTAATCAAGGCTATGCTGTTTCCAGTAGTATGTTTCCATGTATGGATGTGAGACTTGGACTTTAAAGAAAGTTGAGGGCCAAATAATCGATGCTTTGAACTGTGGTGTTGGAGAAGACTCTTGAGAGTCCCTTAGACAGCAATGAGACCCAACCAGTCCATCCTAAATGTGACCACTCCTGGGTGTTCATAGGATGGACTGATGTTGAAGTTGAAACTCCAATACTTTGGCCACCTGATGCGAAGAGCTGACTCATTTGAAAGACCCTGATGCTGGGAAAGACTGAAGGCAGGAGGAGAAGGGGATGGCAGAGGATGAGATGGTTGGATGGCATCACCAACTCAATGGACATGAGTTTGGGTAAACTCCAAGAGTTGGTGATGGACAGGGAGACCTGACATCTGTGGTTCATTGTGTTGCAAAGAGTCGAACATGACTGAGCAACTGAACTGAACTGAACTGATATACACATATGTGAATATATATATATATATATATATATATATATTCACACACATGCATATATATGTGTGCATGTCTGTGTCTGCTGCTGCTACTGCTGCTGCTAGGTCACTTCAGTCATGTCCGACTCCGTGTGACTCCAGAGACAGCAGCCCACCAGGCTCCGCCATCCCTGGGATTCTCCAGGAAAGAACACTGGAATGGGTATGTCTGTGTCTATAATACCTTAAATCATAATTTTGTAAAACCCAATTGAATTTTTTAGTCCAAGCCGATTTTTAAGTGACATATTATTCTAAGTAAGAAAGAGAAATTTCTTTTCTCAGATTCAAAATATAGTGATACCAGTGGAGAATTTTAAGTAAGGAGAATCCAAATAACTGCTTTGTTTTGTTTTGTTCTATAGAATATGGAAGAAGGAAGCAATGAAATTCAGTTTAAATTATTTGGAAATTTGTCATATTTGTGGATAAGAGGATCTCTGCTACACCAGCAGAAACATGAAAAGAAGAGGAAATTTTAATTATTAAAGAAGTGCCATGAGAATGGTGGGTTCAAAGACAGTGGCTGAGGAGATGTTTGTTTTTTCTGTGTGTGTGTGTGAAGTTGCTCAGTCGTGTATGACCCTTTGCAATCCCGTGGACTGTAGCCTACCAAGCTCCTCCATCCATGGAATTTTCCAGGCAAGAGTACTGGAGTGGGTTGCCATTTCCTTCTCCAGGGGAATCTTCCTGACCCAAGGATAGAACCCAGGTCTCTTACATTGCAGGCAGAAGCTTTACCATCTGATCCACTAGGGAAACCCCGAGGAGATGTTTTAATTACTAATTTTAAGTGATATTTCTAGAGTCAGAAAGTCTAGGATATACTTATAGAAATCTGTTTATGCTGAACAGTGAAATATCATTGGTGGTATGCAGTTCAAGATACAGCTTGGGTGGCTATATCAATGTCCATCCATATAGATATACCCACATAATTGTCAGGGAATAATGACATGATTTGGAATATAGAAGAAATCTGCAAGTCGGTTCCTACTATTTTCCAAGATTGATAGAGATAAGAGTTTGATATATTAAAAAAAAAAAAGTGTAAGGGAGAAGTTCAGCACATTCCATGACATGTGATCTAAAGCAGTGGTGTTTTATTTTGTGCTGTTTTTCTCACTCTATGTTTGTATAATTGTATGATCAAAAAGGGAAGGAATGGAACCTAGATGTCCATCAGCAGATGAATGGATAAGAAAGCTGTGATACATATACACAATGGAGTATTACTCAGCCATTAAAAAGAATACATTTGAATCAGTTCTAATGAGGTGGATGAAACTGGAGCCTATTATACAGAGTGAAGTAAGCCGGAAAGAAAAACACCAATACAGTATACTAACGTGCATATATGGAATTTAGAAAGAGGGTAACAATAACCCTGTGTACGAGACAGCAAAAGAGACACTGATGTATAGAACAGTCTTATGGACTCTGTGAGAGAGGGAGAGGGTGGGAAGATTTGGGAGAATGGCATTGAAACATGTAAAATATCATGTATGAAACGAGTTACCAGTCCAGGTTCGATGCACGATACTGGATGCTTGGAGCTGGTGCACTGGGACGACCCAGAGGAATGGAATGGGGAGGGAGGAGGGAGGAGGGTTCAGGATGGGGAACACATGTATACCTGTGGCGGATTCATTTTGATATTTGGCAAAACTAATACAATTATGTAAAGTTTAAAAACAAAATAAAATTAAAAAAAAAAAAAAGGGAAGGAATGCCCTGAAATTAACATTAAGGAGCAAGAAGAAACCCTACATAATTTCAACCTCAAGAATTGTGAGAACAAAGCACCTATGTATTGTAATACATACATTCCAATCAATGTAAATTGGAAGTGGTCAAACAGGAGATAGCAAGAATGAACATAAACATTTTAGGAATCAGTGAAATAAAATGGACTGAAATGGGTGAATTAAACTCAATTGCCCATTATATCTACTACTATGTGCAAGAATCCCTTAGATGAAATGGAGTAGGCCTCACAGTCAACAAAAGATTCTGAAATGCAGTTCTTGGGTGCAATCTCAAAAATGACAGAATGATCTCTGTTCATTTCCAAGGCAAACCATACAATATCACAGTGATCCAAGTCTATGCCCCAAACAGTAATCTGAATAAGCTGAAGTTGAATGGTTGGATGAAGACCTACAAGACCTTCTAGAACTAACACCACCAAAAGATGTGCTTTTCAATATAGGAGACAAGAATACAAAAGTAGGAAATCAAGGGATACCTGGAGTAAGAGGCAAATCCAACCTTGGAGTACAAAATGAAGCAGGGAAAAGGCTAACAGAGTTTTGCCAAGAGAACGCACTGGTCATAGCAAACTCCTTCTTCCAACAATACAAAAGAAGGCTCTACAGTTGGACATCACCAGATGGTCAATACTGAAATCAGATTCCTTATATTCTTTGCAGCCAAAGATGGAGACACTTTATACAGTCAGCAAAACAAGACTAGAGGCTGGCTGTGGCTCCAATCATGAACTTCTTAATACAAAATTTTAGACTTACATTGAATAAAGGAGGGAAAACCACTAGATCATTCAGGTATGACCTAAATCAAATCCCTTATGACTATATAGTGGAAGCAACAACTAGAGTCAAGGGCTTAGATCTAACAGACAGAGTGCCTGAAGAACTATGGATGGAGGTTCATGACATTGTACAGGAGGCAGTGATCAAGACCATCACCAAGAAAAAGAAATGCAAAAGGACAAAACGGTTGTCTGAGGAGGTCTTACAAACAGCTGAGAAAAGAAGAGAAACTAAAGGCAAAGGATAAAAGGAAAGATATACTCATTTGAATGCAGAGTTCCAAAGAATAGCAAAGAGAGATAAGAAAGTCTTCCTCAGTGATCAATGCAAAGAAATAGAGGATAATCATAGAATAAGAAAGACTAGAGATAATTTCAAGAAAACTCGAGATGCCAAGAGAATATTTCATGCAAACATGGGCACAATAAAGGACAGAAATGGTATGGACCTGACAGAACCAGAAGATATTAAGAACAGATGACAAGGATACACAGAAAAGCTATACAAAAAAGATCTTCATGACCCAGATAATCACGATGGTGTTATCACTCACCTAGAGCCAGACATTTTGGAATGTGAAGTCAAGTGGGCCTTAGGAAGCATCACTACAAACAAAGCTAGTGGAGGTGAGGGAATTCCAGTTGAGCTATTTCAAATCCTGAAAGATGCTGCTGCTAAAGTGTTGCACTCAATATGCCAGCAAATTTGGAAAACTCAGCAGTGGCCACAGGACCAGAAAAGATCAGTTTTCATTCCAATCCCCAGGAATGGCAATGCCAAAGAATGTTCAACCTACTGTACAATTGTGGTCATCTCACATGTTAGAAAAATAATGCTCAAAATTCTCCAAGCCAAGCTTTAACACTGCGTGCACCATGAAATTTCAGATGTTCAAGTTGGATTTAGAAAAGGCAGAGGGATCGGAGATCAAATTGCCAACATTTGTTGGATCATCAAAAAAAGCAAGAGAGTTCAAAAAAAAAAAAAAAAAAATCTACTTCTGCTTTATTGACTAGACCAAAGACTTTTACTGAGTGGATCACAATAAACTGTGTGAAATTCTAAAGAAATGGGAATATCAGAGACTTTGCTTCCCTTGTGACTCTATGTCCATTTTTTGAAGAGTTTTAATCACAAATGGGTGCTGAATTTTGTCAAAGGCTTTTTCTGCATCTATTGAGATTATCATATGGTTTTTATCTTTCAATTTGTTAATATGGTATATCACATTGATTTATTTGCATATATTGAAAAATACTTGCATCAGTATTGTACTGGACAAAAAATAGAAATATGGACCAATGGAACAAGATAGAAAGCTCAGAAACAAATCCATGCACTATGGGTACCTCATTTTTTACAAATGAAGCACGAATGTATAATGGGGCAAAGACAGTCTCTTCAATAAACAGTGCTGGGAAAACTGGACAGCTACATGTAAAAGAATGAAATTAGAACACTTCTTAACACCATACACAAAGAAAAACTCAAAATGGATTAAACACCTAAATCTAAGACCAGAAACTATAAAACTCTTAGAGGAAAACATAAGCAGATCACTCAATGACATAAATCAAAGCAAGATCCTCTATGACCCACCTCCTAGAGTAACAGAAATAAAAACAAAAGTAAACAAATGGGACCTGATTAAACTTAAAAGCTTTTGCACAGCAAAGGAAACTATAAGCAAGGTGAAAAGACAACCCTCAGAATGGAAGAAAATAATAGTAAATGAAACAACTGACAAAGGATTAATTTCCAAAATACACAAACAGCTCATACAATCCAATACCAGGAAAACAAACAACCCAATCAAAAAGTGGGAAAAAGACCTAAACAAACATTTCTCCAAAGAACACATACAGATGGATAACAAACACATGAAAAGATGCTCAACACCACTCATTATTAGAAAAATGCAAGTCAAAACTACACTGAGATATCACCTCATATTGGTCAGAATGGTCATAATCAAAAAGTCTACAAACAATAAATGTTGGAGAGAGTGTGGGAAAAGCCACTATGGAAGATGGTATGGAGAGTCCTTAAAAAACTAGGAATAAAACCACCATATGACCCAGCAACCCCACTCCTATATACCCTGAGGAAACCAGGGTTGAAAAAGACACATGTAACCCGTTGTTCATTGCAGCACTGTTTACAATAGCTAGAATATGGAAGCAACCTAGATGCCCATCAAAAGATAAATGGATAACGAAATGGTGGTACATATACACAATGGAATATTACTCAGCCATAAAAAGGAATGCATTTGAGTCAGTTCTGATGAGGAGCATGAGCCTAGAATCTGTTATACAGGGTGACGTGAGTCAGAAAGAGAAAGGTAAGTATTGCATTCTAACACACATATATGGAATCTGGAAAAATGGATCTGAAGAACTTATTTACAGGGTAGCAATGGAGAAACAGACATAGAGAATAGACTTATGGACGTGGAGAGAGGGGAGGAGAGGGTGAGATACATGGAAAGAGTAACATGGAAACTTACATTACCATATGTAATATAGCCAGCGAGAATTTGCTGTATGACTCGCTCAGGAAGCTCAAACAAGGGCTCTGTATCAACCATAGGGGTGGGATGGACAGGGAGATAGGAGGGAGGTTCAAAACGGAGAGGATATACATATACTTATGGCTGATTCATGTTGAGGTTTGACATAAAACAACAAAATTCCTTAAAGTAATTATCTTTTAATAAATAAAAACTCAACATTCAGAAAACTAAGATCATGGCATCCAGTCCCATCACTTCATGGCAAATAGATGGGGAAGCAATGGAAACAGTGACAGACTTTTTCTCCTGGGCTCCAAAGTCACTGCTGATGGCGACTGCTGCCATGAAATTAGACGAGTCTTGCTCCTTGGAAGAAAAGCTATGACCAAACTTGATAGCATATTAAAAAGCAGAGACATTACTTTGCCAACAAAAGTCCATCTAGTTAAAGGTATGGTTTTTCCAGTAGTCATGTACGGATGTGAGTGTTGGACTATAAAGAAAGTTGAGTGATGAAGAACTGATGCTTTCAAACTGTGGTGTTGGAGAAGACTCTTGAGTCCCTTCGACTGCAAGGAGATCATACCACTTGTTCATAAAGGAAATCAGCGCTAAATATTCATTGGAAGGACTGATGTTAAAGCTGAAATTCCAATACTTTGGCCACCTGATGTGAAGAACTGACTCACTGGAAAAGATCCTGATGCTGGGAAAGGTTGAAGGCAGGAGGAGAAGGGGATGACAGCGGTTGAGATGGTTGGATGGCATCACTGTCTCAATGGATATGAGTTTGAGGAAACTCCAGGAGTTGGTGATGGACAGGAAGTGTGGGGTGCTGCAACCAATAGGGTCTCAGAGTCAAACATGGGATAAATGGGAGTTGTTATGGATGGAATGAGGGACTGAACTGAACTGAACTGAAATTGCATGAAATTCTACTACATGAAAGAAAAGCAGGAATCCTCATTCTGGTCTTTGCAACAAATTACATTATCAGTTGTCTAAAAGCTGGTATATTTTAGATGAAGGGCAAATTATATTTGCTTTATTTTCCTATGTGATAAAATGTTCATTAAAACACAGAGCTTTCAATTTTTGATTTTGAATATGATGTAACAATATTTAAATCATAATTAAAATAAAAATTGTTGAGCCTAGATCAACTGAAATTTATTAAAAACTAATTCTTATCTACATTACAGATTCCCTTTTTATTCCTTAATAGAATTAATGACTGTTTTATGTTACACCCTTCACAATTGAAACACTTGTACAAAAGTATGTCTCTGTTGAGGGTTATAAATGTCACTGGGGCAAGGGAAATAACCAAATTTTAATGTGATGCAAGACACAAGTTATACCTTAACTGTTTATTTTTGTATTACTCAAGAATAATTATATTGAGGTCATATGGATGACCCAAAAATTACATACAATATAGCACCAACTTCTGAATAGTCTATAATTTAAAGCAAGTGGTGAAAATATACACAGAAACTATAGGTTCCAAGATGGTATAAAGACCAATGTTCTACCAAAGATAGGAAAATAATAATTTCAGAGCACTGAAATTTTAAAAAAATGCCAATTCTTCTTGAATGATATTTAAATGGAGAATATTAGTGGATTCAAAGAGCAGAATTTCAACAGGCAAACTACACAAATGTCTTCTAAGATAGAAGTATCATAACAAGTAAAGATTAAGCACATCCTCTATACTTTACATTGGCTTCAGCATTTAAACCTGGGATAAATGGGACTTGTTACGGATGGAATCATATCTTGAGTGTCCATATAAAATTTTAAGTTATAATGAGTAGTAAACTTAGGACTTCCCTGACAGTCGAACGATTAAGACTCTGCGCTTCCACTGAAGGGGACGTGGGTTCCATCCATGGTTGGGGAACTAGAATAACACATGCCACAAAAAAGCAAGTTAAATAATACTACTTGTTTCCTTTATTTCTTGAAAATTTGTTTTGGTTTCTTTGTTAATTGAGTGTGTGTTGGGATGGTCATAGAAATATTGATCAGAGCCACACACTTGGGTGACAAATAGAAGATAAATATTAATATATCTATTTTGCTTTCAGTTATTTAGTTTCTTGTCTTTAAAATTATGTCTTTTCTCTATTTTTGTCATTTCTATTTTCTATCATGTGACATTCACATATAAAAGATGCAAAATTAATGTATACTAAGAAAATGGTGGATATCCAATGATAAATGTTTTAATGCTGCAATATTAAAATTCTAGTTGAATTTATTCCTTTGCATTTGGTCAACACACTTTAAGAAACAATAATTCAGAATTATGCTTATAATGCAGTAACATTACTGTAGCATATTTATGCAATAGTTTTAAATAATTTTAAAAAACTCTCACGTTATAACTAATTATATGTAATTAGTTATATTACTCATATATAACTCATATATAACTCTCACATATAACTAATTGTATGATTTAAGTATTTTCCCTTAGAATTTTCTAGACTCTTTTTTCTATTACTTTTCTCTCAAGATATATTATCCTTTTTCTTTTTTTCAAACATTTTGGAGATACTGACTCAGAGATGAAAAGGACTAAATGAACAAATTGTCAACTTTGATCAATATTGGCATTTAAGATGTTCCACAGAGACTTATGTGCCACTTATTGACACTCTGCAAGTTCCCAAGATTCAAATATCAGTTTATGACTGGTAATAACCTTACTTAATGTGTACTTTAAATATGACTTTTAATTACATAGTGCAACATAAAATTTTGAACTCTCTGCAAAAAACACTAGAGATTTATTTTCATCCAAGGACAAGTGTTTCCATTCCAAATCCAATGTGCCCCAAGATACTGCATTGTAATATTGAATGTGTATTTATATGGTACATTTGTTAACATGAGTAAGCTAATTCTTATAAAGCAGAGTGTGCATATTTTCCATGAAAAAAAATAGCCATTTATAAAAATGTTAAAGTTATTAACTTTATTAAAATATTATTTTACTTAAAATCATATTATTATCTAAAATGTTTATAATATTTATTATGAAATATATCACACATATAATCTCAAAAAAAGATGTACAAGTCAAAATGTTTTCTTCATAGAGGAAATAGATTATAGATTAATTGCAATTCAAATAGCGGGATAGCATGTATTTATTTTTCATGTATATTGGTCAAGGGAGGTTGGTCAATGATTTACTCATATCTTATTAATGTATAATAGAGAGGTGATCCAGACAATTTTCTGACTCTTGAGCTCATCTCACGCTTATTAGTTGTTTGTATCATTATTGTGCATCTATAAACAGAGATTTCACTGTAGTAGTTTGTTTTATAAATTTGAAAATAAATACAATGAATATTTTAATAGCATTTAATAGAGAAAGCCTTCAGGGATCATAAGAAGTAATCATGTTAACAAGCCTCTTAAAATTTCAAAGTAGTTGAAACAAACATGAACATTTGAATTGTAATATTTCAAACTCATACTTAGTATAAAATCCCAAACTTCTCTGAGCAAAAGTATTTAATTGTTCAGTAACTTATTTCTTGTTTATTGCTAAATAATACTAAATATTTTAAATATATATGCTTGTGTGTGGTGTGTGTTTGTGTATGTGTGTGTGTGTGTGTATCAAATGTGGTGGAATAATAGAGCAGTTCTCCCAGTTTTCAAAAAGAGGAAAATTTAAGAAATTTTCTTAAAATTTCTTGACACATTGAAGAAATTGTGTCACTTTTGTTAGATTCAATCTGCATTTTTGTCAGAATAATTTAATATCACCACATTTCAAGCTGCCATCATGTTTCACCTGTACCGTTACAGTAGCCTCCTAATTTGTCTCCCCGCTTTTGTGTCTTACTCCTACAGCCTATTCTTTATAAGAAAACAAACAGCTCCTTTTTTTAAATGTAAGTATGTTCATTCCAATTCCCTGGTGAAACCCTGTAATGGATTTACCCCCTTTTTAGGACCAAAGACCTTAAGTCTGTTCCCAAATCCAGTGTGTTTTGGTCACTGGCTCTTCTTTCTCTGACCTCATCATCTGTTCACTCAGGCTCCTGGCTGCTCCAGACATTCTGGCCTCTGGCTTTTTCCTTGGTCATGCCAAGAATGCAATTTTTTTAACTGTTGGCTCAGCTCTCTTTCCTTGTATATTTTCTAGCCTTATTTTACAACTTAAGTTCATCCCAAGTATAACCAAAAGGACTTACCAACCTCCCTAAATCAAATTTGAACCTCATTTCACTCTGTATCTTCTCACCCTACTTTATTTTTCTTCAAAGAAATGATCTCCTAGTGATGTATTTATCTTTCTTTGTTAGCTGTTTCCCGTCCATCTCTTTATTTTCATTTACTATGATTTTTGCTGCACTTTTTCAAAAGTTATAACAACTTGAGGGCAATAAGTGGCATTTCAAAAAAAAAATTTGATGCACATTATCATGTGACTAAGTTAAATAATAGGGTTATAATATTAAGCATTTCCCTCTAGTCTTGTCCACATATCTAAAAAAAATGCATTTTAAAAATTTATAAGGAGCACATTAACTTAGAGTTGTAAAGCTATTAGAAAAGATACATTTAAGAGATTCTTAAAAAGGAATTTTTTAGGAAATTACTTCTCCTAATGTCTAGCATTGATGAGTTACTTACACCTTCCAAGATGCATATAGGCATGACTCTAACTAGTATTTATTGCATGTATAAATGGATTCATAGATAGATAGATGAAAAAACTTGATTTTGAACAGATGCATTTTATTTTTTTTTCTCCCTCTCTTTTTATCTCTCTCCCTTTGGTGAGAAGAGGATTTCTGTCCTGGGTTATAAGGTACACATAACACCTGACCTTGGACAGATGAGATTGACAGCTGGTTTAGTCACATATGCTCACAACCAGGGAAAGGAGGACACTATATCACACAAGGCCACATGCAGGCTGCACTAAGAGTGAGTGAACAAGCAAGGCCCTCAGGAGGCAGGGTTTGTAGCAACGAGGAGGGCATTGTGAAAGACTTATTTGAACCAGGCGGCTAGCTGACAGGGAAATGAAGTCAGATACCTAGAAATTAAGCAGTCAATGGGCTTGACTGAGGAGGGTTTGGCTCCAGGACCTTAATCACAGAGAAGAGGAATGGGCATATTCTGGTTAGGCACTTTAAAGCCCTCCAAAATTTCAAGGCAGCACATGATATTGGATATGAATTTCAGACCTTGTACCACATATGTTATGGATAAACAAAAACAGACCTATAACCCAATTCTGGTTTCTGAAACAGAAGCTGGTGAAAGCATCAAATTGGAGTCATTAAAGAGAAGCTGAGGTGGAATAAGATAGAGACACCATTTGTTGAGCCTTTTTGTAAAGCTGGTGAGCTTGAGTTTTATTCAGGCACAAAATAAGAGTTCAGGAGTTTTTCACTAGGACATTTAATTCCAATATGTATACCCAATTTTAGTAGCATCCATAATTGGTAGTGTTATATGACATTTCTAGAAGTTTAAGAGTAAAATTCAAATAATATGTCAATGCACCAATTAAGAATCAGAAAACTGTATTGTGTACTTGAGTTTGGAAAAAGAAACTTAGGGGTTTTCTTTCCACTATTTTATGGATAAAGCAATGATATTATGACCATTTAAATAATCTAATCAGAGTTTGGAGAAGGCAATGGCACCCCACTCCAGTACTCTTGCCTGGAAAATCCCATGGGCTGCAAAGCCTGGTAGGCTGCAGTCCATGGAGTCGCTAGGAGTCGGATACGACTGAGCAACTTCACTTTCACGCATTGGAGAAGGAAATGGCAACCCACTCCAGTGTTCTTGCCTGGAGAATCCCAGGGATGGGGAAGCCTGGTGGGTTGCCGTCTATGAGATCGCACAGAGTCGGACACGACTAAAGCGACTTAGCAGCAGCAGCAGCAGCAATCAGAGTTTATTCACCAAATAAACTCTGGCACAATTCTTTTATTCACCAAATCCGGTAACATTTCTACCAAACCACAATTCATTTGTAGGGGCAATTTGGAAATGTATAATATTCAGTTAACAGAATTTATCAACACTTTTTAAGTATGAACTAAATATATCCAAATATTAGGACAATAAGAAGATATAAAAGTAGGAATAAGTACTCAACTGTGGAAAATTCTGAAAGAGATGGGAATACTAGACCATTTGACCTGCATCTTGAGAAATCTGTATGCAGATCAGGAAGCAATAGTTAGAAATGGACATGGAACAACAGACTGGTTCCAAATAGGAAAAGAAGTACATCAAGGCCGCATACTGTCACCCTGCTTATTTAACTTATATGCAGAGTACATCATGAGAAATCCTGGGCTGGATGAAGCACAAGCTGAAATCAAGATTGCTGGGAGAAATATCAATAACCTCAGATATGCAGATGACACCACTCTTATGGCAGAAAGTGAAGAGGAACTAAAAAGCCTCTTGATGAAGGTGAAAGAAGAGAGTGTAAAAGTTGGCTTAAAGCTCAACATTCAGAAAACTAAGATCATGGCATCTGGTCCCATCACTTCATGGCAAATAGATGGAGAAACAGTGGAAACAGTAGCTGACTTTATTATTATTATTATTTTTTGGAATCCAAAATCACTGCAGATGGTGACTGCAGTTATGACATTAATAGACACTTACTCCTTGGAAGGAAAGTTATGACCAACTTAGACAGCATATTAAAAAGCAGAGACTTTACTTTGTCAACAAAGGTCCATCTAGTAGAGGCTATGGTTTTTCCAGTAGTCATGTTTGGACGTGAGAGTTGGACTATAAAGCAAACTGAGCACCGAAGTATTGATGCTTTTGAACTGTGGGGTTGGAAAAGACTCTTAAGGGGCTTGTGCACTGGGATGACCAAGAGGGATGGTACGGGGAGGGAGGTGGGATGGGGGTTCAGGATGAGGAACACTTGTACACCCATGGCAGATTCATGATGATGTATGGCAAAACCAATACAATATTGTAAAGTAAAAAAAAAAAAATGTTCCTGATAGCCTCTTTATAAAACAATTATTTATAAACTTTACTCTCAATCTATCAAGTACACTAAATAACTTTTCTGTCTGAATAAAACTGAGCAAAAGTTAAAAAAAAAAAAAAAAGAGTCCCTTGGACTGCCAGGAAATCCACTCAGTCAATCCTAAAGGAAATCAGTCCTGAGTGTTCATTGGAAAGACTGATGTTGAAGTGAAACTTCAATATTTTTGGCCACCTGATGTGAAGAGCTGACTCATTTGAAAAGGCCCTGATGCTAGGAAAGATTGAGGGCAGGAGGAGAAGAGGACAACAGAGAATGAGATGGTTGGATGGCATCACCGACTTAATGGACATGGGTTTGGGTGAACTCCAGGAGTTGGTGATGGACAGGGAGGCCTGGAGTGCTGTGGTCCATGGGGTTGCAAAGAGTTGGACATGACTGAGCTACTGAACTGAACTGAACTGAAGTACTAAACTATATGCCTTTAATGAATTTTAAGAATTTGAGATTTTTTTTTCAATGAAAGGAATAGAAAACTGTGATTGGGATAGATATGGGAAATGGCTGGGAGAGAGTTAAAGTAACATATGTGTGGACGCTCAACTAGGGATTATAACATTATATTTGTTAAAGTATACATTTTGTATATTTAAACACCTGACACTCATGCAAATTAAAAAAAAAAAAAAAGAGCCAATGATTTTTACCTGATTAATTAATGAGGGAACCAGAAATAAGTTAAAACCAGTTCAATGAGCATTTGAGGAGCTTGGTCTTCATAAGTAATTTAATAAAGGAATTCTAAACTAAGATTGTGGGGTTAGAGACAAATTGATTAATACCCTAAAGAAAAATAAATGTAATTTTTAAAATGCTGTTTTCTTGAAGTTAAAGGTGAAAAATGGTCCAATCAATACAAAGGCAATTAAAGATGAAAGCCTTATAATGCACTGGAAGAACACTCAGTTATCTCTTTTGCAAATTTTCAATTTCAATATCTTTTTTCTAACACTTTGAATCTTTACAAAAAAACATATAAGATGAATATATTTGAATACATTTATCTTCATTTTACATATAAAAAAAACAAAGTTCAAATATATCTAAGTAATTACACAAAAAAAACTCAAAGTAAATAAGCAGAAAATATTGGATATTAATGAGTCAGTCCTCTTTGCAAATTTATTTTCTTTCCATTGCAATCATTTTCTTCTTAAGCAAGCCCTACATGTTAAACAATCATTAAGCAGAAATGCATTAGAAGGGAAGCAAATATAACATCGGTAGTCTGTTCTTTAACCAATATGTATATAAAGTGAGGTTTTATATGTAAATCTTGAAACAAAAGTATTGATATCTACTCCACTTCCCTCATTCTCATCTGATAATTATTATAATAATAATTTAAAAATTGACAAGCTTCAAACTATCCATCTGCCCCATTTCATCCATCTTATCTATACATATATTCTTGTTTAACTCCAGATACTATAAAAGAACTGCCCCGTACTTCAAACAAAGCTCCTTTCTTTGACCTGTGACCTGTAACGCCCTTTGTCATGTACTCAAAGATATCCATGCAGATATTCTATCTACTCTCTTTCATATTGTTTCTTCCCTTCTTTTTATTCTCATTGTATATAAAGTGAAGTTACTCAGTCGTGTCCGACTCTCTCCACTCTCTGCAACCCCATATATTGATACAGCTTTATCTCCAATTAGTAATCTGTTCCCTTCTTTCTTTAGAGAAAATACTCTATGAAAATAATGTCTTTGTGGCTTGTTCCAGATTTTTTCTTAAGCCTTTGTTGTTGTTGGAGAATTCCACATAGTGAGGTTTCATCCCCTCTCCACTGAAATTGCTCTCACCAGAGTCATAAATAATGTATAAATGGTGAAATATACAATCCTTTTCTGTTTTAATCTTACCTGAAACTCTTGACCTGTTTGGCTCCTAGGATGTAACAGTTTTCTAGCTAAACTCCCATTCACTTGTTTCACTTCTTAGTTTCTATTGCTAATTCTTCCTATCTCCCTGATTTGTTAATTTTAAGATGGCTGCTGCTGCTGCCACTAAGTCACTTCAGTCGTGTCCGACTCTGTGTGACCCCATAGATGGCAGCCCACCAGGCTCCCCTGTCCCTGGGATTCTCCAGGCAAGAACACTGGAGTGGGTTACCATTTCCTTTTCCAATGCATGAAAGTGAAAGTGAAGTCGCTCAGTCGTGTCCGACTCTTAGCAACCCCATGGACTGCAGCCCACCAGGCTCCTCCGTCCATGTGATTTTCCAGGCAAGAGTACTGGTGTGGGGTGCCATTGCCTTATCCTTTAAGAGGGCTGGACACATTCTTATAAGAATGTTAGTAAGCTGATTCAAATTTTATATTTTCAGCCTGAACCTTTCCTGTGAATTTGTCTCATGTATTCAACTGCCTACTCAAGGTACTGGGATCTTCCCTCATAGCTCACTCGGTAAAGAATCTTCCTGCAAGTCAGGAGACCTGGGTTCTGTTCCTGGATTGCAAAGATCCTCTGGAGAAGGAAAAGGCAACCCACTCCAGTATTCTTGCCTGTAGAATCCCAGGGACAGAGGAGCCTGGCAAGCTAGAGTCCTTTGGGTTGTAAGAGTTGGACACGACTCATCGAATAAACCACCACCACTCAAGGTCTGAAATCCCATCTCAGACCAGCAGCTGAAACATGGCAAATCCAAAATGCAGCTCCACATCTTTTCTTCTATCCTGCTTGCCATATCTCCATCTCAATTGATGTCAAGCCTATTCTTTTAGTAGCTCAGCAAAAATTATTGATCATTTTTGATTTTTTCTCTCCTATAATCTACTTAATATACCAGCAAATATTTTTGGTTCTGTTTCTAGAATTTAATCATGTATTATCAATTTCTGTACTAGAATCTTGCCAAAGCTACTATCATATCCCCATTAAACTATTCAATATTATCCCAAAGTATCTCTTTACCTCACTTTTCTTCCCCTGTTAATTTATTCTCCAGAGAGGCAGCCAGAGAACTTCTACATATAAACTGCCATTTCTCTGTTCAAAGCCCTTGACTAAATTTCCATGTCTCTCTGAGTCTTTACAACAGTTGATTAAGTCTTCATATGGACTAGCCTTTTTTAAAAAATTAATTTATTTCTTTTAATTGGAGGCTAATTACTTTAGAATATTGTAATAGTTTTTGCAATACATTGACATGAATCAGTCATGGGTGTACATGTTATCTGGAGTCTGTTTCCCACCTCTCTGACTCTCACTGGTTCCATCGTCCTACCATATCAGTCTTCTGGTATTTACTAGGAAATTTCAAAAATTAACCCAGCTGAAGGGATTAGTACTTGATCTTCTCTTTAATGAAATTTTATGCCCCTAGTTACCTGCATGGTTCACTACCTCACTTAATTTATGTATTTATTCAAATATTTTATCTTTTGGAGGGACCTTGCTTGACAACACTCTGCTTAAAAGAAGCATTTTCATTTCTTATACTTTTTTTTGTGTTTTTTCTCCATTAATTGCTATTCACATCCTATACATTTTAGTCAAAATGTCTTAAAAGCCACTTCTGTCATGTGAATATAAAATGTTTGAATGAAGAAGTTTCCTTTATATTTGCCTCTCCCGTCTCAAACTCCTAGAAGAGTGACTGAGTGCTTAGCATGTCATAGGCATTCAGTACACAAGTGTTCACTAAGTCGGTGAATATTAATAGATGAATAACATCTGAGTTAGGCTTCCCTTGTGGCTCAGATGGTAAAGTGTCTACCTGCAGTGTAGGAGACCTGGGTTTGATCCCTGGGTTGGTAAGATACCCTGGAGAAAGGAAAGGAAACCCACTTCAGTATTCTTGCCTAGAGAATCTCAAGGGCAGAGGAGCCTGGCAGGCTATAGTCTATGGGTTCTCAAAGAGGAGACATGACTGAGAGACTAATGCTTGCATTTTCATGAACCTGAGTCAATAATAACAAATGAGTACTGGATAATTTTCCCTTTTTTATTGACTTGCCATTCCAAATCAATTAGTCTCTCTATGTTTCATAGAGTTTTAATATTGTTCTAACTTTCCAAGATCAGGGTGACAATGGATCTAAAAAAGATGCATACATAATCCTCTACTGCAAATTACTTTCATTATTCTCAATGACATTTATATGCCTAACTATTCTTTAGGCATGAATCTAAAGAATTTTTTCTCTTAAAGAATGTCATTTAAAATACTATCATATGTTGCCTGAGTGATTGATACTACTGGAAAAGCGGGAGAACCTACTATGGATTCTAAAGTTTTTTATTTTCTTTTAAGGAACATGCTTAGGAAGACAGATAATGTGGAATTTTTAAGATGATCTGAAGTATCTAAAGCTTGAGTGATATAAATAATATCTCCAGCTCCAGAGTTAGTTGGAACTTTTACATTCCCATTCATTAAAACGGACAAAAAAAAAAAAATGAAAGCCCCATAATTCTACAGAATGTCAGTACATATTAATCTAGTAGATAAGTGTATTAGACATTTATAGGATTGTGGCCAAAGAACAAAGAAAAGTTGAGAGTAGGAAGTTTGGTAACTCAGAGAAGAGAAGAGTGGCACACAACTTTGTCCAGGAAAAATTTCCAAAGGATAACCAAAGGGATAATAAAATAAAAGGTGATAAGATAGCATAAACAAAATCCAGCTTTCTCACCTGTACCCTATTTTATCTTTTGCTTTTATCTATTTACACAATAATTAATGAAGATGACCATAGAATGTAGGCAAATTATGAAAATATACTACAAAAAGCCAGGATGATGATGATGCCTCTTTCTTAGAAGTCTAGTCTTTGTTTCTATGTTACAAGGAGGTTTATTCTCAGGATTTACATATTCATAGAGTGACCAAAACTTCAGGACTCTGATTGTAGTCACTAGCTTTATGCCCACTTGAAAGAAGGCAGGCATGGAATGGAAAGAGAATGAAGAGAGATGTCTGTCACCTCTAGTCAGCACTCTCCAAGTGCTATCCTACCCATTTCTGCCTTTTTTTTTTCTTTTTAATTCTAAGTATATGATGTCAAATTACAACTATAAGGCTGAGCATATCAGGGCTTAAGTTTTGTGACTGCCTAAATTCTACACATAGCTGAAACTGAAGTCGCTCAGTCGTATCTGACTCTTTGCGAGCCCATGGACTATAGCCCGCCGGGTTCCTCTGTCCATGGGGATTCTCAGGCAAGAATATTGGAGTGGGTTACCATTTCCTTCTCCAGGGAATCTTCCTGACCCAGGGATCAAACCTGGGTCTCCCACATTGCAGGCAGATGCTTTACCGTCTGAACCACCAGGGAAACTCACACATAGCTATAGGCACGTATCTGTGAGATTTAACTCCATCAGACTCTTTGCACAATGTGTACAATTGTGCAATGATACACATTGCAATCTTTGTACAATGTGTACATTCCACTGACAATGTCAGGAAAAATCAACAAGATAACAAGATGCAATCAGTGGGAAACCTAGAACATATAACACTTGTTTTCTTTTCATAAAATGATGAAAATTTATTGAATATTGACAGTCAGAATGTCCAAATACATAGACTTTTATTACTTGCCGTTAACTAGCATGTTGTAAATTCCATAGCTATGAAAGGCTCTGTATGTATTGATGACACCAATCCAATGTCAAAAAAAAGAGAAGGGTCTTTTTAATTTAATCATCTGAGATTTTAACATGGGAAATGATGTTATAAACACAGAGAGTTTGTCCAAATGATGTACCTTGGAAGACTTCCATGTTAAAATGGCTTTTAATATTTCCCTAAAAGGAAGATATAAAAGGTGTTTTGTTTTCACTTTCTTCTATTTCTGTTTTTAACACAGCTCATCTTCAACAGTCTTCTGTGGTTGAATAGATACACTTGAAAGAGTATAACTGGATTATATACTACTATCACTGTTTTAATTAGCAAATTATAATACTGAATATATTACTTTCCAGGAAAGACTACTGATAAATGAGTGCCAGCAACATTCTTGAATTCTCTCCAGTGTTCCAAATCATAAGTACATGGATAGAAAATTTGCAATGTCTAAACCTTGCTATTCAAAGCCTAGGGCTTCCCTAGTGCCTGAGTGGTAAAGAATCCTTCTGCCAGTGAAGGTGATGCAGGTTCAATCCTTGGGTCAGGAAGATTCCCTGGAAATGGAATGGCAAACCACTCCACGGGAGTCCACTAGGAAATTCAAATTCAAAGCACAGTCTATTTTATTAGTTTTCTCTTGCCGCTATAAAAATTATGGTAAACTTACTGACTTAACATGAATTTATTATTTTACCGTTCTGGATGTCAGAAGTCAGAAATGGGTCTCACTGGGCTAAAATCAATATATCAGAGATGCATTCCTTTCTGGAGGTTCTAGAGAAGAATCTATTTCCTTGTTTTCTCCAGGTTCTAGACACTGCTCGCATTCCTTTGCTGATTAACCTTTCCATCTTTAAAGTCAGCAATGGCCACCCCTGTCTTTCTGATGATGCCATCTCTCTCTTGTTCTGACTCTTCTACCTCTCTCTTTCCCATTTAAGGAACTTTTAGTCACATTGTGTCAATATGGATAAATACAAAAAATCTCCTTGATTTATAGCCAGATGAAGTGAAGTGATGTGAAGTCATTCAGTCGTGTCCGACTCTTTGCGACCCCATGGACTGTAGCCTATCAGGCTCTTCCGTCCATGGGATTTTCCAGGCAAGAGTGCTGGAGTGGATTGCCATTTCCTTCTCCAGGGGATCTTCCTAACCCAGGAATTGAACCCAGGTATCCCGCACTGCAGGCAGACGCTTTACTGTCTGAGCCACCAGGGAAGCCATTACCTTGGGAAGTAAGATTTCAACATATAGATTTTGGGGGAATGCAGACATTCTATTTATGATACTTACACAATTTCCATACTGCCAATAAAGTACCATGTCTAAATCCAAATAAAGTCACACCATTTTATTACTTTAAAAATTTCAGACTTCTCATTAACTGGCAGAGAACTTTTCTTCATGTTTTCTCTCCATAATCTACTCCACATACTCCACTTTCCATCCACATCTCTTCTTTTAAGTTAATTTTTATTGGAGTATAGTTGCTTTACAATGTTATATCCGCTTCTGCTGTATAACAAAGTGAATCAGTTATCCCCTCTATTTTAGAATTCCTTTGCATTTTGGTCACCACAGTGTATTGAGTAGAGTTCCCTGAGCTACACAGTACTGTCTCAGAAAGAGCATTTTAGATCTGATTGTTCAAACTGAGGAATTTGATTTTTAATTTACATTTAGCAAAGCAAATGTAAAAAAAAAAGCAAGCTTTTGGAGGATTTGTGCAGGAAAATAACACCATCAGGAAGAAACTTTCAGTTACTTTCTAGAGGAGAAACTGGAAGAAAGAGAGATTGGTGACAAGGAGAGAAGTTAGGAGGGTGGTGAATAACTCTGCTTACAGTAATGACAGGCTTAGTAATTTGGACTAACCATCCCAATGAAGACAACTAAAAATTACTGGATGAAATGTATAAAGAAAGTATCTTTGTTAAGCACTAAGAAACTATGAGACTAAAATCTTCAAGGAGACAAGAATCCAAATAGGAAAGCTCAACACTCAGAGCCGGTTTTTCCTGAGGGCATTAGCTGAATCTAGAAGAAAGAATTATGGAACTGATCTGTGGTTTTGGTGGCCTCATGGGAAAAGAAAATGAAAGTCAAATCCCACAGCTTCAATGAGTAGGTCCGATGAGCTCTGCCACCACTTTGAGCTGATGATTAGCAACTTTAATTCCACTTGCAATCTAAGTTGCCTTTTGCCAAACAACACAACATGTTCATGGATCCCAAGGATTAGTACATGGACATCAATTATTAATATTATAGATAGAATAAACATCAATTTTGAGTTGGCTAGAAATGAAAATTATTGCAACCTATTTAAGCCCTACTCATTCAGAATTTTTTTGAGTAGAGTCCAGGATTCTATATTTTACTAAGATTCTCAAGTCATTTACAATAAGCTTGGGAAATGATGGTTTAGGTTTGTGATCACTGTGGTTTAGTTGCTAAGTTGTGTCTGACTCTTTTGCAACCCCAGGTACTGTAGGCCTCCAGGCTCCTCTGTCCTTGGGATTCTCCAGCCAAGAATATTAGTGTGGGTTGCCATTTCCTCCGCCATGGGATCTTCCAGACCCAGGGAATGAACCCACATCTCCTGCAATGGCAGGTGGATTCTCTTACCTCTAAGGCACCAGGGAAGCCCAATCATTCAGGAGATGCACTTGCTCATTAACAAGTGGCTTTCTTTGTCCAATAAGAATTAACATTCTAAACTAAAGTGCACTGGGATGACCCAGAGGGATGGTGTGGGGAGGGAGGAGGGAGGAGGGTTCAGGATGGGGAAACACATGTATACCTGTGGCGGATTCATTTTGATATTTGGCAAAACTAATACAATTATGTAAAGTTTAAAAAATAAAATAAAATTAAAAAAAATAATAAAATAAATAAAACAGATATTTAATACAGAAAAAAAAATACAGAAAGCCTTTTCACCAGAATTTACTCAAGAATAAAATAAAAATATGCACAAGTAAAAAAAATAAAATAAATAAAGACATTTAATGACAATAGCTTATGCATTTCAGATCTGTGTCCAGCTCTCCTTTCCTCCCTTTTGCGTTACTGAAAAAGTTTACTACCAAATTTTTGAGTTAGCTGCTGTTGCTGTAGCCTCTTTTTTGCCCACCTTCTATTCCATGGTTTGCAAACATTTCATTTCTTTCCTTCTTCTCTTCTTACCCATTTCAGGACCACCACTGGCACTATTCCTACTCTCAAATCAGGACTGCACCATGCCAGTGGCTTTGGAAAATAAATGGTGTCTGAGATTTTTAATCCAGAGTCTGCTTGTTACTATTACCTGTCTGGATATTGGTTTTGTCATTTCAATCTCTACTGCCAGACAGCTGTTCCGTGGTGCATTTTTATGAATTGTAGCTGGGTATATCAATTTTTTTTCATGATGGAAATATAAAAAAGATGAAATCATAATTCAAATTCTGTAAAAGTTTGTTTTAAAAAAATCTGTTATAAAAATTCTATCATTTGTTATATAAAGAGTGATATATAACTACATCAAAGATCACAGTTTTAAAGAAAACTGAAGAAATAAGATTGCCTTCCCTAATTTTCCACTTCCACTCATGTTATCAGTTATTTACTATCTAATTGATTCCATATTAGGAAGCATTATTTTTCTTTGTCATTCATGTAGGTACAGACAGTGATCTGAATCCTTTTTCAAGGTAAATTATTATCTATCTGACATCAGGCAAAATGTTTAGCTACTACAGGAACCTATGAGGCAGAAACCAGGCATATTTATATGAAGCCCTGCCTGTTTCTGAATGATTACTAGATGTCAGGCCAAGTAACATTTGTGTACCTTCCATTGCTGACTGACAAAGAGATCTCCACATTTTCATAAAAGTCCAGAACATTATATTTTGTTTAGCACTCAGTGAAGAAGTATATGTCACAGCCAGTGTGTCTGGACTCCCTACTTGCATTGTGAGATAAACTATGTATATTCAATCCATCTACTATTAATTCATCTGCTATTCCTTCAAGAAATTTGAGGCCTGATGTAATAGCTAATAAAAAAAAATAGAAACATAGTTCAAGGAATATTTCTAGCTTATTTTTCAGAAAAGGAAAAATAATAATGATCTTTAATCAGAGGTTTTCTAACCCAGGAACACAGATCATGGACTACCTTACTTAAAAACAAAGGGAAAAGGGTGAAATCATTTACCCCATCTAATCTCCACTGGCAAAAAAAAAAAAAAAAAAAAAAGGTTGTGTTCTTGTCTTGAATTTTCCTGAATCTACATCAAATTTCTTAAATGTCCTAGCACCTATTTTCTGATATGTAATATAGAATTAAGGTTTATTTCATGCAGTTATTTTGAAAAGAAATAATGTAATAAAACCCATAATAGATTGGTTGACATATAAGTAACTACTCAATAAATTGTAATCACAATGATGCATCATGTCACTACTGTTTTTGCTATTTTATTTTAAATTGCTTTTAATTTAATTTTTAAAATAAAATCTTATTTAAAGTGTAAAACATAATGATCTACTATATATATACAGAGTGAAAACTTTAGTAAAGCTGACTAGCATACAAAATCCCATGGACAGAGGAGCCTGGTAGGCTGCAGTCCATGGGGTTGCTAAGAGTCGGACATGACTGAGCGATTTCACTTTCACTTTTCACTTTCATGCATTGGAGAAGGAAATGGCAACCCACTCCAGTGTCCTTGCTTGCTGAATCCCAGGGACGGGGCAGCATGGTGGGCTGCCGTCTATGGGGTTGCACAGAGTCAGATACAACTGAAGCGACTTAGCAGCAGCAGTAGCAGTAGCAGCATACCCTTTCACATGGTTACATACAATTGGCCAATGGGTATGTGAAAGATGCTCAATATTACTAAAGGGAAATATAAATCAAAACCACAGCAAGACATCAAATCATACTTGCCAGAATGACTATTATCAAAGATAAATTATTAATAAAGATGACAAGTATTGTTCAGGATGTGGAGAAAACAGAACACCAATACACTGTTGGTTGGAATGTAACCTGGTACAACCATTATGAAAAATAGTATGCAGAGCCCTCAAAAAACTAAAAGTTGAACTACCATATGATCCAGCAATCTCTCTTCTGCATATATATATAAATGGAATAAAATCAGTGCTTCAAAGTAATATTTTTTATTGTATTTAAAGTAGAAGTCTATATTTAATTCCATAATTTCTGTCATTTGATCCTCCTTTCTATGGAGATTTAGAAAATGAGATAAAGGAATAATGTGGAGAGATTTAGGAGTGGAAGTCATTGATTTTAACAAATGTATTAATTCCTAATATGCCCATTATTCCTTTCATTTTATTTAAGAACAGGAAAACAAAAGAAAGTTCAAAAAAGAAAAAAACAATGCAATCAGTCTTTTACTTCTGGTTAGACTCTTTAAAGACTTTTCAATATTATTTTTTTCTAAAACATTTTTCCCTTTCCATTCCAATCTGATTCCAACCTCCAGAGCCATCCAACAATTTTTATCACTTCATTCTTGTTTGTTGATTCCACCTTTTCTGTCACCAGCCCTATTTTTACCCCAGAAATCAAACTTCTGAACTGTATTTTGAGTGCTACAAAAGACTGCATGAAATTGTTTAAATATGAAGAACAATTACTTTCTCATGCAGATCATTAGTGATTCAAAACATGTGCTTATTTCAAGGAATTCAATGGCATATACATTTTTAGAAGGTATTCCTTCTCAGTGAGGAGTGCCTATTTCCTTAAAAACACAAAAGTACTAAGAAAACATTGTAAAAGAGACACACTCCAGTATTCTTGCCTGGAGAATCCCCATGGACAGAAGAGCCTGGAAGGCTACAGTCCATGGAGTTGCAAAGAGTTGGATATGACTGAGTGACTAAGCACAGCACAGCAATCTTTTTTTTTTTTTTTAATTTTATTTTATTTTTAAACTTTACATAACTGTATTAGTTTTGCCAAATATCAAAATGAATCCACCACAGGTATACATGTGTTCCCCATCCTGAACCCTCCTCCCTCCTCCCTCCCCATTCCATCCCTCTGGGTCGTCCCAGTGCACCAGTCCCAAGCATCCAGTATCGTGCATCGAACCTGGACTGGCAACTCGTTTCATACATGATATTTTACATGTTTCAATGCCATTCTCCCAAATCTTCCCACCCTCTCCCTCTCCCACAGAGTCCATAAGACTGTTCTATACATCAGTGTCTCTTTTGCTGTCTCGTACACAGGGTTATTGTTACCATCTTTCTAAATTCCATATATATGTGTTAGTATACTGTTTTGGTGTTTTTCTTTCTGGCTTACTTCACTCTGTATAACAGGCTCCAGTTTCATCCACCTCATTAGAACTGATTCAAGCACAGCAATCTTATTTGAACAAGTCTATGTTGTTATATCTAACAGATAATCATGTATTGGTATGTATTTTGCGATCTTGTTTAAGGTATTATGTGACAGTAGTTGGGAACTCCATGGAAAACAGATGGTAATATTCAATCTTGAATTACCCATGGCAGGATATCATGAGATAAATATTTAGAAAAAATAAAAACTAGGAAAGCATGTCTTGATGCAAACCAATGTATTATTAAGTTAATTGTTCAATAAAATCATTTTTCAAAGAACATCATCAACATTAATGTTCTTAAAGCTCTTTGTTGTCCAGTCCTTAAAAATTTAAGAGAAAGTTTCGCAAATTCAAATAAAAAGAGAAAATTGTTTTTTGTCCATTCTATATTCATTCAAAATAAATGGTTGTTGATATATGTCTGTGTGTGTGTGTGTGTGTGTGTGTGTATGTGTGTGTTTGTGTATGTGTGTGAGAGAGAGAGAGACAGAGACAGAGAGAGGTAGAAAGAGCTCTATTGCGACTATAATGCATAATCCATGATGCCTGAGATAATTCGTTCTTGTTCACTTCTCAATCTCACAACCAGAAAGATAACTGGAGTATCTTTAACTAAAAAATTAGGTAATGTTGTTTTTAGTCTTATTTGTAGAAATATATAAGTTATCAGGATTCTAAAGTTAAAAATTATTTTCTGTTTTTGCATTTTGTTTTATGTGCCTGGATATGTTCCAGTGTCTCCTAGTTTGTAGTCTACAGGAACTTGAATAGAATTTGTATCCTACTGTTGTGTGAAAAATGCATAAATCTTAATTATGCTGACTTGGTTTACAGTGATTTTAATCTCTACTATATCCTTCTACTTTTCGTGTATTTATTCTACTAATTTTTGAGAGTTTGATATTGAAACTCCAACTAAAAATCCTAATTTATCTACTTAAAAATAATTGCAACATATAGTGGAACTATATGTAACTTTGTTCTGTATTTTCCAAGTCTCCTGCAAATGTATCATATTTTCATAATTTAAAATATTAAAAGAGAAAAGAAAACTTATTTTCTGACTTAGGTAACACTTAGACAACCAAGAACTTGATAACAATATGTCTAAGTTTCTGCTTCTTTCCTCCTTCTTATACCCTAAAACATATCTGTTCCAATTTCCATTCAATATAACCAGTATTTCTGTAAGTTATAATAGGACTATTAGTCAACCTATTGTAGCCATGGCACTAATATTTAAGTTTAGCTTGAATCACCATCAATATTCTCCCTTTGAGTAGGAGATTTGTTGCTTAAGTTTACACTGATAAAATGATATTTTATAGCCATCATCTGTGAAACATCAATATATTTTCTTATAGGTAAATCTTGTGATTGCATGTTTCTAAATATTTGGAAAGTAAACCATTAAAATAAAGACCATGACTTCCTTTTTCCAGTGTCAGAATGAACTTCTGCATTGCCCATAGCTAGATGTTTAAAGAGGACATTCAAAGCAGTGCTTTTTTGAGATTTTTGTGAAAATTGATTGATATGTCAGGTTCATGTCATATTTCCATAACACTGTACAGTTGCTGGCACAAATTTTATCTTCCATAAACACTTGATAATTGAATGACTTTAATTATTCTCTCATCAGCGTATCATTTGGCACAACCTCTCAGGGTACTGCCACTGTCATACAAAGGGATGAGGAGCAGCAGGATATGGCTGGGGAAAAGAGCCAAATCCAAAAATCTGTTAGGGTAAGAGAGTTCTGGCAGATTCCATTGGTGGGCATACAAGAAATTAATTATGTAGAACCTGAATATGTCTGAAAGTATCAGGAGGGGACTGTCGAGCCAGGCAAGCAAGGAATTCAGTTTAGAAAAGTCAGGGAAGGACAAACAGCTACCACTCTATCTAGGCACACCTCTATTTTAGACTATCTGTGTATTTAGTTTGAGCAATCGTCACTGAAAGGATTTTGACAAGGGAAAAGTAGTCATCAGAAAACTAGAATCAAATGAGGAGTTCATTCAAAAACTATATATTTGGATCTGTCAGATCATACATTTAGGTCTGTACTTTTATGAAGGAAAAAAAGTCACAAGTGACTATTCATATCAATACCAGTCCTGTTACAGAAAATAGTCCAAATGTTTATTGAACTGAAATTTTTAATGAGATTTTATGATATTTTTATATGAGTCATCATATTAAAGATTGTGATGATGATGACACTGACAACAATATTCTATTGTAAACAAGTTCATCTTTAAGGGTTTTCTGTATTAACACAGACCAATGAAATAACAATTAGATGCATTTCAGTGAAAGCATTTCCATTACAGGTTGAAATATGTAGTCCATGTTAGTAGCATCCAGGATAATCTAGTTTAATTCAAAAATGCAGGATGAAAATATATAAAAACAATCTTTTCAAGACATTGGCAGTCAAGCCATGGAGGGCAGTTATCTCTGGGAGATGGAAATCAAGGTGAGTCCTGCAATTGCCCCAGCTTTTATTACCCAGTGACTGCTTCCAAATCACAACAGATTCCTCAAGTAAGGCAATGTCAGAGAGTGTAGGGAGACAAAGACACTTGAGCTTGCAAGGCAGAGTGCCAGAGAAAAGAGATGCAGCGAAAGAAAAGTTCAAAGATCTATACTGGGTCCCCTTAAGTATTCAACAGTACATAGATCAAAGCAGGTATGTGAGGCAATTATCCTGGTCTGGGTAAAGAACCACCCTTAAGAATTAGAGCAGATTTAGTAAAGGTCAGGATCCATGGCCTGTTGGTCAAGTACCCAGAAAGACCCTGCCTCAATAGAAGTGAGTAATTAGCCCTAGACTACTGCCAGTTCTAGTCCCTCCAGACGAACTTTAAAAGTAAGTCTCAAAAGAACCAATTTCCAACTAACTTAACAACCTTTCAGAACAAAGTGCAACAGCATTTATAAGAGCACAAAAATATCCTGCAACTAACAAGGGGCAAAATTCATAATAACTGTGGTGTAATCAAAACTTACCAGACAAGCAAATGAGCAGGAAAATATAACCCCTATGAGGAAAAGGGAAATAAATTGAAACAGATCAAGACTAAAACAGATGTCAAAAATGTTATAACCTTGTTCCACAGATTTAAAAAGTTAAACAAAAGACTGAACGTGTTCAGTGTAGATATGAGATATATAAAACAAATCAAATTGCTGGAGAATAAAATTATAATATTTGAGATGAAACATATACTGTTTGGAATTAACAGCAGATTAGGCAATATAGAAGAAAAGATGGATTATTATGAAGATGTAGCAATAGTAACTAATTCAAAACTACTAACAAAAAGGAGAATGGAAAATAATGAACAGAGAATCAGTTAAAAATAGGATTTCTTCAAAAGCCCTAACATACATGTATAATTGGAATTCTATTTTTTTTGTTGTTTTTTAATTTTATTTTATTTTTAAACTTTACAATATTGTATTAGTCTTGCCAGATATCGAAATGAATCCACCACAGGTATACCTGTGTTCCCCATCCTGAACCCTCCTCCCTCCTCCCTCCCCATATCCTCCCTCTGGGTCATCCCAGTGCACCAGCCCCAAGCATCCAGTATTGTGCATTGAACCTGGACTGGCTACTCGTTTCATAGAGGATCCTGCTGTGATGTATGTCGGAGAGTGTTTTGCCTATGTTCTCCTCTAGGAGTTTTATAGTTTCTGGTCTTACGTTGAGATCTTTAATCCATTTTGAGTTTGTTTTTGTGTATGGTGTTAGAAAGTGCTCTAGTTTCAGTCTTTTACAAGTGGTTGACCAGTTTTCCCGGCACCACTTGTTAAAGAGATTGTCTTTTATCCATTGTAAATTGTTGCCTCCTTTGTCAAAGATAAGGTGTCCATATGTGCGTGGATTTATCTCTGGGCTTTCTATTTTGTTCCATTGATCTATATTTCTGTCTTTGTGCCAGCACCATACTGTCTTGTAAACTGTGGCTTTGTAGTAGAGCCTGAAGTCAGGTAGGTTGATTCCTCCAGTTCCATTCTTTTTTCTCAAGATAGCTTTGGCTATTTGAGGTTTTTTGTATTTCCATACGAATTGTGAAATTATTTGTTCTAGCTCTGTGAAGAATACCATTGGTAGCTTGATAGGGATTGTGTTGAATCTATAAATTGCTTTGGGTAGTATACTCATTTTCACTATATTGAGTCTTCCAATCCATGAACATGGTATATTTCTCCATCTATTAGTGTCCTCTTTGATTTCTTTCACCAGTGTTTTATAGTTTTCTATATATAGGTCTTTAGTTTCTTTAGGTAGATATATTCCTAAGTATTTTATTCTTTCCGTTGCAATGGTGAATGGAATTGTTTCCTTAATTTCTCTTTCTGTTTTCTCATTATTACTGTATAGGAATGCAAGGGATTTCTGTGTGTTAATTTTATATCCTGCAACTTTACTATAATCATTGATTAGTTCTAGTAATTTTCTGGTGGAGTCTTTAGGGTTTTCTATGTTAGAGGATCATGTCATCTGCAAACAGTGAGAGCTTTACTTCTTCTTTTCCAATTTGGATTCCTTTTATTTCTTTTTCTGCTCTGATTGCTGTGGCCAAAACTTCCAAAACTATGTTGAATAGTAATGGTGAAAGTGGGCACCCTTGTCTTGTTCCTGACTTTAGAGGAAATGCTTTCAATTTTTCACCATTGAGGATGATGTTTGCTGTGGGTTTGTCATATAGAAGACAGAGTGGGAAACAGACAAAAATATTTGAGGAAACAATGGTAAAACTAGTCCAAAATTGATCAAAATAATAAACTCACAGATCTAAGACTGGAATGTATCAAGGATATGTTTTTCTTTTTTGGGGTCTGGAGGTAGTAGAAAACAAGAGGGCTTCTGGAGTGCTGGTGAAGTTCTATAAGTTGATTTGGGTGCTTATACAGGTGCATTCGGTTTGCAAAAATTCATTGGCTAGATACTTCTGTACACTATTCAATAGATATATTTACATTCCAATAAAACATTAACATTGAGAAAATAACAGCACACCTTTCATAAGGGCATTTTTCAGTACTTGTGATGCTTGCATTTAATAGCCTATGCTCCCGCAGGCTGTCATAACATACTCACAATGAGTTTGACAAGATGGAGATCAGAAGGACTATTTCATAATATCTACAAATTTGCATGTTTCCTTTTAAGAACCTATGCAAAATATTTCTTCTCTCCATTAAAACTATGTTCATATGCAGGAATAGTGAGTTTAACACATTGTTCAATATTTCTATCTCTCAGCCCTATTAAAATGGTAATGAAGCAAAGCTTCAAATAACTGCCCATTTGATATCCCCCAAACCTGACTTCTGTGATGAAGAAGACGGTTTCGAAGCACAGTGCTTTGCAAGTATTTTCATTTGCATAGGTTAGCTTTCACTTTGTTCAGTATTTCTTTTATTGTGTAGTAGCCACTTGTTTATTTTTGCTTTTTTTGGATTGTGCTTTTTAGTGCCGTATCCATAAAATCTTTGCTAAGATTAATGTTATGAATACTTTGAGTGTTTTCTTCTAGGGGTTAAGTTTCATGTGTTACATTTGAATCTCTACACTATTTTAGTCTATTTTGTATAATATAAGGCATACTTTTATGCCTTTTTTATGGATATACAGTTTTCCCAATGTCATTTGTTGAAGAGACTATCCTTTCCTCATGGTGTAGTATTGGCACACATGTAGATCATCCCATCATTTATATATGGGTTTATGTCTGGGCTGTCTATTCTTTTCTTTCAGTCTATATATCTGTCTTTATGTCCCTACTATATTGTGGCTTCCTTGGTAGCTCAGCTGGTAAAGAATCTGCCTGAAATTCAGGAGATCCTGGCTCAATTCCTGGGTCTGGAAGATCTGCTCAAGAGATAGGTTGCTGCTGCTGCTGCTAAGTTGCTTCAGTCGTGTCTGACTCTGTGAAATCCCATAGATACCCACTCTATTATTCTTCGGTTCAACTGGTAGCTCAGATGGGAAGGAATCTGCCTGTAATGTGGGAGACCTGGGTTCAATCCCTGGGTTGGGGAGATCCCCTCTCTACCCACTCCAGTATTCTGGCCAGTAGAATTCTATGGATGAAGGAGCCTGGCGGGCTACAGTCCATGGGATTGCAGTCATATATGATGGAGCAACTTTCATTATACTGTTTTCATTACTGTAGTTTTGTAATATCTTTTGAAATCAGAAAGTGTGATGATCCAGTTTTGTTCTTTCTCAAGATTATGTTGGTTATTTGGTGTCCTCTTTGGCTCACATGAATTTCAGGGTTGCTTTTCCTCTTTCTTGAAAAAATATATCATTAGTATTTTAATAGGGATTTGATAGAGTTGACCCCCAAATAAGATACTATCCAAGAATATACGACACAGTGAATATGCTCGCTTACATGGTAAAGGAATTTTGTTGATGTAATGAATATTACTAATCAGCAAACTTGAAATAAGATTCTGTTGGTAGACTCAGTAAAATCACACAATCCCTTAATAATAGAGGAAGAGCAGGGAGCAAGAGAGATGAGGCAGAAGAGAGTATCTAAAGATATAAATTATGAGAATTAAAATGTAATAAAGCTAGAAAATATTTTGGCTTTATTAAAGCTGTTTTACTGTCCCCTAATTAATTATCTGTACAGTCCACAAACCCTAAGTTTCAAAGTCCCAATCTTTCAGGTCACAATAGGAAAAAATTGATATTTTTGGTAAGCCTCATTTTTATCTGTATGTAGCTGAATTATCCTCAGTTCTATTGCATTGTAAAAATCTTTCTTCTTTTTATGCCATTCAAATCTCTTCACTATTTGTATATGTTAGTGGAACACCACCATCTTTCCTAAACCACTTCATTTTATTTATTTACTTTAAATAATACTCATTTCATAATTTAAGGTCTTGATTCTCATAAAGGTAAAATTTGTTTTTAATCAATCTCTTAGAATTAAAGTCATATGTGTGTATATATATATATACTTATATGTATATATGTATGTGTACATACATATATATGAATTTTTTGGTTTCTTAATTATTTTCAGATCCCTATAACTAGTATAGAAATGTGTATTTATCATAATTCAGAAAATTGAAATGAAATTAACATAATTCTAATGACCTATAATTATAACAGATATACTATCATATAACTAGATAGAAATAAGGGTATAAAATAATTATTTTCAACCTCATTTATTAAAAGCAAAGCCTGCAACTTTTAAACCTATGTTATTTTATTTAAAATATATGAGGCCAATAAATATATGACTATGTATAACTACATTTTTCATTTTGTTTTGACAGGATATTTTTTACTTTAAGTTCTTAGAAGTAGTGGAATATAATGATGTTTTTTATTTCCCATTGGATGTTTTAAATATTTCCTATATATCTGCTTATATTCAAAACAATCTTTGAGAAATTTATATGCCTTTTTTTTTCCTTGAGGCTCAGATGTAAGACATTTTTATCGTTAGTGGTAAATTGATCTGACAACATGTTTAGCCACATTGTCAACAAGATTAATAATATCTGTTAAAGGAAAATTAAAAACATTCTTTTTCATCTAAAAAGAAAAAGTAAATTACTGCAACAAATACACTAATGCTGTTAATCCATTACATTTATAGATTCCATTATGTAAATTCATTAGATTTTTATCCAACATCATTTGTTCAGAATAAAGCAATCTTCCAGGCCATAAATTGAAGCTTGCTAATGGATTCAGATGTTTATATTTTTTAAACACTGGGAGCAGAAATGCAAATACCGTTGAACCACAGATGACTCAGATCATTCACCCACAAATGAAGATGAAAATTTATCAAACAATGAAACAATGATCAGGTGTAAATAAACATCAGAATTTTTTTTTCCAAAGGAACACTACCATCCAGTATAATCTGTACTCAATGCTAATGAGTAAGAAAGTGTTTAATAATAGTTTGCTGTGTGTTAGTCACTTCCTGATTCCTAATAGTTCCCTAGCTTTTTATGGATGCTGGTAATCTTGGTTCAAATGAAATATCTCAGGTTATCTGCTGACTACTTTTTCTCCTTATTTGTTTTGGTTTTCTAGGATTAATACTTAGGATAATTATAAATGTTATAAAACATTAAAAATATGAGATGAAAGAGAGGGAAAACATTATTTATTTTCATGCTTCAGTCAAATTTCATCAGCTCAATGACTTATGACTCCTACTATCCTTGTTAGAATACTCACCTATCCATTAAATACATAGTATAGTCTCCAAATTCAAGCCTTTAACGTTGGGACCATTTTATTTGTGATGGTAGCGATTTAATGGTCAGTATGATAGTTTAGTATTCAGAGTTATTGACAATGTTGATAATTAAAAGGAACTCCAAATATGTTGCAGTAAGTGTAAAGTTATAATAAAAGTTGCCTTTTTCTCTTGAAGTTGATTATCATAAACAAGGAAGGTATATATTATATTAGAACTACATAGACATGCTCAGAATGCATTAGGTACACACCCAAAGGAGCTCATCTTCCTTTTAATTAGGTGACAAAATAAAACAGATGCTATTATTTTATTGAAAAAAATAAATCTCAATGCTTTATAGAACTTTCACATATTATGTAAGTTAGCAACAGGTCAGAAGCTAAATACACATATAAATTGACCTTTAGTTTTCTAATTTTGTTAAAAAGGTACTTTAACTAAATAGGGATAGAAAAGTAAATATAACTTAAAGGAATATGTTAATGAATAAATATCTAGAGATACACCTATGTTAAATAAATCTAAGCAAATATATGTAGATTTAATTCAGTTCATTAAAATTATAAACCTATTCTTAAAAAGATGCTGTCCTCCTGTCCTCATATGGACACTGTAAAATAAAACAACATAAATAAGAGAAAAAAAAAGAAGTAAAAGGATCACTGCATCAATTCTAAAATTTATGGAAGGATAATGCTTTGCAAGGGGATTCCCTGGTGGCTCAGTGTTAAAGAATATGCCTGCCAATGCAGGAGACACGGATTCAATTCCTGGGTCACAAATATCTCCTGAAGAAGGAAATGGCAAGTCCCTCCAGTATTCTTGCCTGGGAAATCCCATGAACAGAGGGACCTTCAGGGCGACAGTCCATGGTCTCACAGAGTTGGACATGACTTAGTGACAGAACAACAACAATATTTACAAACACAAAGTTTCTGCTAAGCTAGCTTTCCAGGTGGCATCAGTGGTAAAGAATCCACCTGTTAATACAGGAGACGTAAGAGACATGGGTTTGATCCCTGGGTCTGGAAGGTCCTCTGGTGAAGAAAATGGCAACTCTAGTATTCTTACCTGGAGAATCCCATGGATAGAGGAGGCTGGAGGGCTTTAGCCCATGGGATAGCAAAGAGTGAGATACACCTGAAGCAACTTAGCACACACATACCATAGATGGGATGTATTTCAATCTATAAGGAGATCCTGAGGTTCAGTTCACAAGTTCTCTTTTCTACAACTCTTGTAACAAGCTGATTGTCCAGTGATTCCATTTTTGAGGACTTCAGTGTAGTCACACATCTGTACCTTTCCAAGTAGTAATGGACTTCCCTGGTGGCTCAGATGGTAAAGCGTCTGCCTACAATGCGGGAGGCCCAGGTTCAAACCCTGGGTGGGAAAGATCCTCTGGAGAAAGAAATGGCAACCCATTCCAGTATTCTTGCCTGGAAAATCCCATGGACAGAGGAGCCTGGTAGGCTACAGTCCATGGGGTCACAAAGAGTCGAACACAACTAAGCGACTTCACTTTCTAATCGTGGGTAAATTGTTTCACTTTCTATTATGATATTAAAACTCTGTGTGTGTATATATATATGTGTGTGTGTGTGTGTATATATATATATATATATATAATCGGAGAAGGCAATGGCACCCCACTCCAGTACTCTTGCCTGGAAAATCCCATGGATGGAGGAGCCTGGAAGGCTGCAGTCCATGGGGTCGCTGAGGGTCAGACACGACTGAGCGACTTCACTTTCACTTTTCACTTTCATGCATTGGAGAAGGAAATGGCAACCCACTCCAGTGTTCTTGCCTGGAGAATCCTAGGGACGGGAGAGCCTGATGGGCTGCCGTCTATGGGGTCGCACAGACTCAGACACGATTTAAGCAACTTAGCAGTAGCAGCAGCATGTATATATCTATCTATGTATATATGTATATATGTATATATATATATATATATATATATATATATATATATATATATATATATATATATATCTGTGCTGGTTGAATGATCTGAGAAGCAGGCTTCAGGATAATTTAAACATGCAAGGATGTTAGAATTTGGAGAGAACTTCATAAGATTAGGTCAGCCATCTAAATACATGAAATCTGAAAACATAAGAAAAAAAACTAAAAACAGAATAGTTATGAAGTCTATAACTGCTGTGTGCTGGGCAATGTAAGAAATTTCAGCAAGGTTACTACAAAGTCTTTAAACCAAAAACTATCAGAGGTATGCAGACCCAGGAATGGGTCTACAAAAGCCGCCTTGCTGAGTTTAATTAATGCCTGAGAGTTCTCTAAGTGGAAGTGTGGATTTAGTGCAAATGTTGAGGTGGATACCAAAGCATTGCCACCAGGTACCTGGGTCAAATATGCTCACTATGGTTGGGGGCATCTATTAGGTACATTCTGTGACTACATTTCTTCATAGAGTTATAAACTTTAGGGAAACTATTTCACAAAATTACATACAGCAGTTTTATCAGTGTTCGATAAATACTTGCTATTACTTGCAGTGGTTAAATACTTGCCTTTGAGTAGTGAAATAAGCTACGGTTCCTGTGTAGACATGGGACTTAGAAGATTAACAGTATTTAAAATTGCAGTTATAGACTTTCTACCTATTCTGTTTTTATTTTTTTTAAATGTTTTCAGATTTCAGTTGTATTTAGATGGCTGACCTAATCTTATGAAGTTCTCTCCAAATTCTCTCTAACATCCTTGCATGTTTAAATTATCCTGAAGCCTGCTTCTCAGATCATTCAACCAGCATACATATATATATATATATATATACATATATATATATATAATTAGTTTAACACAGTTTTAATACCATAATAGAAAGTGAAACAATTTATCCACGATTAAAAAGTGAAGTCGCTCAGTCATGTTCGACTCTTTGTGACCCCATGGACTGTAGCCTACCAGGCTCCTCTGTCCATGGGATTTTCAAGGCAAGAATACTGGAATGGGTTGCCATTTCCTTCTCCAGAGGACCTTCCATACCCAGGGATCGAACCCGTGTCTCTTACGCCTCCTGTATTAACAGGTGGATCCTTTACTACTAGCCCCACCTGGAAAGCTGCTGCTGCTGCTGCTGCTAAGTCCCTTTAGTCATGTCTGACTCTGTGCGACCCCATAGACGGCAGCCCACCAGGCTCCCCCGTCCCTGGGATTCTCCAGGTAAGAACACTGGAGTGGGTTGCCATTTCCTTCTCCAATGCATGAAAGTGAAAAGTGAAAGTGAAGTCGCTTAGTCGTGTCCGACTCTTGGCGACCCCATGGACTGCAGCCCACCAGGCTCCTCCATCCATGGGATTTTCCAGGCAAGAGTACTAGAGTGGGGTGCCATTGCCTTCTCCGACCTGGAAAGCTAGCTTAGCAGAAACTTTGTGTTTGTAATATTGTTGTTGTTTAGTCGCTAAGTCATATCCAAATCTTTGTACCATCATGGACTGTCGCCCTGAAGGTCCCTCTGTTCATGGGATTTTCCAGGCAAGAATATTGGAGGGACTTGCCAGTTCCTTTTTCAGGGGATATTTGTGACCCAGGAATTGAATCCGTGTCTCCTGCATTGGCAGGCAGATTCTTTACCACTGAGCCACCAGGGAATCCCCTTGTAAAACATTATCCTTCCATAATTTTTAGAACTGATGCAGTGTTCCTTTTACTTCTTTTTTTTTTTCTTTTATTTATGTTATTTTATTTTACAGTGTCCATATGTGGACAGGAAGACAGCATAATGATTTTAGACAAAAGAAAAACAAAAGCACTTGACATTTCTAAGGACATAATTATACTCAAAGGTAGCATTTTATACCTGTTCTATGATACTTCAGTTACAATGAATATTCTATTTCAAATTTAGACCATACTCAAAGAGTGACATTAACAAACTTGAATGAGTGTGGATGAAGATGAGAGAAGTGCTCAGAGATAAGAACAATATGAAAACTTAAAATGGCTTTTCCCTCTGAGCAGAGTTCCTTATTTCTTCTCTCCACCCTGAATTCTTTTCAGTGAGTACTGAAGGTCAGCAGCTGCCTCAGCATATGATTTAATCTTTGTAGAAGTAGATAAGGTGGCAAGTGCCCATGGCAAGTACCAATTTGAAGTTGATTTTATTATACACATTGGCTTTCCAGGTGGCACAGTGGTAAAGAATCTGCCTGCCAACGCAGAAGACACAAAAGACATGGGTTCAATCCCTGGGTCAGCAAGATACTCTGGAGTAAGAAATGGCAACCCATTCCAGTATGCTTGCCTGAAAAATTCCATGGACAAGAACCTAGCAGGGTACAATCTACGGGGTAACAAAGATTCAGACACAACTCAGCATATATGCTTTTTTTTTCATTATACACCATCCCATAATATTCTAGCATTAGTATCTTACTATTTTTTAGTTAGTAAGGTTATATTTTCAGTTATTAACAGATGAGTACATGTTGTTAAACAGTGAAAGTTATGTAAATATATACTAATGAAAATTCATGATAGTAACTTCTGATAATACAGATAGATATTCAACTGCTCCAAGTCAACTACTCTAAATTATCTCTACCAGACTAAGGAAAAAAAACTTTTGTCTATATAACCTATATATATTTTATAATGATCTTCATACTTATATAAATCATATTAGCAAAATAATGATAATAAATAAATTCTGTTCATTTAAGGGAAAAAATGTATTCACAGAGACAGGATGAACCTGTCTATTTTATTGAACACTAAATCATAGAAAAAGTGTTCAGAAATCCTATGCTTCCCTAAGAAGCTGTGTGTGTGTGTGTGTGTGTGTGTTAGATGCTCAGTCATGTCTGACTCTGCAATCCCATGGACTGTAGCCTGCCAGACTACTCTGTCCATAGGATTCTCCAGGCAAGAATACAGGAGTGGGCTGCCATTTCTTTCTCCAGAGGATCTTCCCAAACCAAAGATTGAACCCAGGTCTCCTGCATTGTAGGCAGATTCTTTACAGTCTGAACCATCAGGGAAGCTGCATTGTGTAATTAAAATTTGACTATTCCTTCAAAGCTTCCAGACATTATTGTTTCTTTTTCTCCCCTTTTATCTTTTTTTAAATTCATTTTTTTACTCACAAAGAAATAATTAACCTAATCATGAAAATAAGGTAAAATGACAACTGATTACTTAATATTCTGATGTGTATTTTTATAAGAAATGATAACTCAAAAAGCTTGAAGTTTTGTGGCTCTGCAGAAAAGCTGTCTTTTAGTTAACTTCACTCTTACTTGTGTAGTCTTTCTGTAATGAGTTCTTCAAACACCTATGGACATAATCTACTATAATTAGAGAAAAATTTTAACCTGAACCAAACTGAATGACTTTGGCACTATATATTATTTTGAATCATTGAAGTTTTGAATATGATTTGAAGTTATTTTTCTAAATAGTGTTTGATAGATTATAGCAATTCATTCACCCCTAATTATGATTCAAAATATCACTTCAAAGTTTTTAAATATGTAATTTACATTGAGGGCGTCGGTTTAGTCATTTGACTGCTTTCAGTTTCCTTTTATTTTTCTGAGATAGTTGAAATTATTGGTCATAAACTTCTGTCCTGTAGGCCATGAAAAACCAGATTTATGTGGATTGTGAAAAAAGAAAATAGATACTGTACTAAAGTTGACAGTCATTTTAACTGACACAGACTTAAAAGTTTTTAGTAGTATAAATGGAAAAATGCACAATGTGGTAATGTCAATTTATGAAAGCTTACACTTGTTTGTGTCAAGTGTCTAAGCTTCTGTCTTATATCTTTAGTTTACGTGACTGTTAAGATCCAGTTAATTTTAGAGGTCCCCACTTCTAAGACCTTATCAGGATAGAAACCGTTACCAACAGACTGGAAGAAAATGCAGATAACTGACATTTACACAGTAAATTATTTCAACTATTGCAGTTTCTTTAATCATACACTGTGTGTCTGCCACTTCTAATAACAGCTTGATATCTGGCAGACATTCTGCCTTATCTCTGAATTTCACTGCATGTGTTATCCTTTGTGAATAACTTCTAGTCATTATGTACATTCTTAGATTAATGTTCAATTAGTTTCATTGCTTCCACACACTTCTGTTGCTCAGAACTAACTGACACTGATACCTGGTCTAATCTGACCCCCACATTCCTTCTACTTCTGTAAGTTTCCATAGACGAGGTACCTGCTGCACTTGTTTGTAGAAACTCTTTCTTGATTTAAAATTAAAAACTGAAAGGTTCTCTTTTGTATGGTCATATTGAATGTAATATTGTGTTTCTATTTTCTCTCTGAACTCACTTGCTTTCTCCTAAATTGCACCAATAAAAAATGGAATATTTTTTATTAATGTTTACTTTTAAGTAATGTGTAATATCCCTTCTCCTTAATTTAGAGTTGGAATAAAAACAAGTGTTTATGTGTCTCTTATGACATAACTTTGATTTCTATGAATCTCTGATCTATGAACTAAAATATTCCTTCTATCTCTATTCTATAAAAACTCAACAGAATTTTCTAATCAAATTTAGAAATGTATTTTTTCTTAAAACTACTAAGTGTATTTTTATGTGAAATTTTTAATATATTAATCAGACCCTCCTGAAGTATTTAAATACTATATCAATGTGTTTTTAAAGCACTGTTAGACATTCATCCCTCCTAGATAAAATCTATCTACATTTTTTTTATATGTCAGCTTGTGTTTTCTCTACTTCTTGAGTCTAGTCTACATCTTTAAATTAACAGTCTAGGAATATGAATTTAACAAGAGTTATTTTTAATTTATTATTTAAGCCCCAGCTTCTTGACTTGTGAGTAAAATTAAAAGATCTGCCAGTATTTTACTCTGCTTATTCATTTACACACAATTAAATTTCAAGACATATGAAAGTTGTTCATGATTTATATGTTAACTAGTATTTGTAGTTATAAACTAAAGTTTAAAATCCTATATATACCTATTCTTTCTGTTTCACCCATATTAGCTATTTTGAACTGATTTTTGTTGAATGTGTGTGTGCTCGGTCACTCAGTCTTGTCCAACTCTTTGTGATGCTATGGATTGTTGCCTGCCAGGCTCCTTTCTCCATGGGATTTTCCATGCAAGAAAACTGGGGTGGGTTGCCATTTTCTCCTCCAGCGGATCTTCCTGACCCAGGGGTGGAACCCATGTTTCTTGTATTTCCTGCATTGACAGGTGGATTCTTTACCACTGAGCCACCTGGGCAGCTGAATATTTGTTTAATAGGTTTAGTTAAAAGATAAAATTCTTAGTGGATTAATTATACTAGAAAACTTTAACATTTTTTCTATTTATATCCTGTAAAAACTTGAAATTTAAAGAGAGAAATTTTTATTGGAAAGTAATTTTATCATTAAATCACTATTATGTGAGTGTTACATTATTTTACTTTCTGAAATAACACTTATTACAACTGTATAATGAACTAATGTATGTTTGTACTCAGTTTCTCAGTCCCATCCAACTTTATGCAACCCCATAGACCGTGGCCCACCAGGCTCCTCTGTCCATGGGATTTCTCAGGCAAAAATAATGGAGTGGATTGCCATATCACCTCTAGGGGTATCTTTCTGACTCAGTAATCAAACCCATGTCTTCCTGTGTCTCCTACACTGGCAGGTAGATTCTTTATCACCAAGCCACCTGCTGCTGCTGCTGCTAAGTCACTTCAGTCGTGTCTGACTCTGTGCAACCACATAGACGGCAGCCCACCAGGATCCCCCATCCCTGGGATTCTCCAGGCAAGAACACTGAAGTAGGTTGCCATTTCCTTCTCCAATGCAAGAAAGCGAAAAGTGAAAGTGAAGTCACTCAGTCATGTCTGACTCTTGGGAATCCCATAATGAACTAGTTGTTGTTGCTCAGTTGCTAAGCTGTGTCCAACTCTTTATGACCCCATGAACTGCAGCACACCAGACTTCTCTGTCCTTCACTATCTCTCAGAGTTTGTTCAAAGTCATGTTCATTGAGTCAGTGATGCATCCAACTATCTCATCCTCTATTGCCCCCTTCTCCTCTTGCTAGTAAATTCCATTAGAGGCACATAATCTTAAAGTAAGATATGTTTTTTAAAGTTAATGATATTTAATTCTAAGATGGCTAATGGTTATAAAGAATAGAAAATATTATAATGCTACATAAGTAGAGAATATATAGCCTTCAAACGAACATAAGCATTAGACCCAGAGGGCTTCATTCTCACTGTGGCATATTGGTTTTCCACAAAGAGATAGGAAGTATATAAAGAATAAAGCTGCTGGGAATCTTATACTCTGACAGTCAATCCAGATGCTTTGTGCTCTGAATTTAACTGGAAGTCAATTATTGACAGGAAAATAAATATTTTGATTCAGAAGCTCCATTTAACATTTAAGAAAAAAATAGAAAAAATTAACTGATTTTTAAGGTAACAATTCTAAGGCTGTTCTCTAAAATAAATAGAAGTCTTTTTAAACTATAAATTTGATATTATTAAATAGAAGGGAATTTAAAAATATACTTCATTTGAACGTCTACATATTTATTAATGGAAACTTATTTTATAGAACAGTCTTATGGACTCTGTGGGAGAGGGAGAGGGTGGGAAGATTTGGGAGAATGGCATTGAAACTTGTAAAATATCATGTATGAAACGAGTTGCCAGTCCAGGTTCAATGCACGATACTGGATGCTTGGAGCTGGTGCACTGGGACGACCCAGAGGGATGGAATGGGGAGGGAGGAGGGAGGAGGGTGCAGGATGGGGACCACATGTATACCTGTGGTGGATTCGTTTTGATATTTGGCAAAACTAATACAATTATGTAAAGTTTAAAAATAAAATAAAATTTAAAAAAATTTTAAAAATCATTGCATATATGTGTGTATATGATACATACATTCACTTTTAAAATATTTTTGTAAGATATTATAGATTCCAGGTCATTTGAAGATAGCAAGTCACATTTAAGGGATTTCCTGGTGGCTCAGATGATAAAGAATCCACCTGAAATGCAGGAGAGATGGGTTCAGTTGCTGGGTTGGGTTGGGAAGATCCCCTGGAGAAGGAATTGGCAACCCACTCCAGTATTCTTGCCTGAAGAATCCCATGGTCAGAGGAGTCTAGTGGGTTACAGTCCCTGGGGTGACAAAAGGTTAGACATGACTGAGTGATGAAGCATGCATGCTCCTGGGAAGACACATTTAAAGAAGTCAAAGACAAATTGTTTGATAGCATAGAAACCAGACCTATAGGATCAATATTTATTGGGGGAAATGCAGGGAGCCCAGAGCAATCACAGGTTTTTAAGTATCCAGTTTTCCTTGTCTTCTGAGACTTTTCATTATATCCATGAGGGGACATTTTATGCATTGTAAAGAAAATTTGACTCTTAGGCTGTGGGCATTATTGCTGCAAAACGTTAGAATGTTAGCTACCCCCCACACACACACCTGTGATAAAGCTGGATTAGAATTCAAAATCTTTATCACATATACAATTCTCTTAAGGATCATGAACTCCTTATTGCCAGATTCAGACTTAAATTGAAGAAAGTAGGGAAAACCACTAGACCATTCAAATATGAACTAAATCAAATCCCTTACGATTATACAGTGGAAGTGACAAATAGATTTATGGATAGATAGAGTGCCTGAAGAACTATGGATGGAAGTTCGTGACATCATAGAGGAGGCAGGGATAAGACCATCCCCAAGAAAAAGAAATGCAAAAAGGCAGAATGGTTGTCTAAGGAGGCTTTACAAATAGCTGAGAAAAGAAGAAAAGCTAAAGGCAAAGAAAAAAGGAAGGATATATCCGTCTGAATGCAGAGTTCCAAAGAATAGCAAGGAGAGAGAAGAAAGCTTTTCTCAGTGATCAAAGCAAAAAAATAGAGAAAAATAGAATGGGAAAAACTAGAAATTTCTTCAAGAAAGTTAGAGATACCAAGGGAAAACTTCATGCAAAGAAGGGCACAATAAAGGATAGAAATGGTTTGGACCTAAAAGAAGCAGAAGATATTAAGAAGAGGTTGCAAGAACACACAGAAGAACAATACAAAAAAGATCTTCATAACCCAGATAACCATGATCGTGTGATCACTCACTTAGAGCCAGATATCCTGGAATGTGAAGTCAAGCAGGCCTTAGGAAGCATCACAAGAACAAAGCTAATGGAAGTGATGGAATTCCAGTTGAGCTATTTCAAATCCTAAAAGATGATGCTGTGAAAGTGCTATACTCAATATGCCATCAAATTTGAAAAACTCAGCAGTGGCCACAGGAATGGAAAAGGTCAGTCGTCATTCCAATTTCAAAGAAAGGCAATGCCAAAGAATGTTCAAACTACCACACAATTGTGCTCATCTCACATGCTAGCAAAATAATGCTCAAAATTCTCCAATTCAGGTTTCACAGTACATGAACTGTGACCTTCCAGCTGTTCAAGCTGGATTTAGAAAAAACAGAGCAAGAAAGTTCCAGAAAAAGTATCTATTTCTGCTTTATTGACTATGCCAAAGCCTTTGACTGTGTGGATCACAATAAACTGTGGAAAATTCTGAAAGAGTTGGGCATACCAGACCACCTGACCTGCCTCTTGAGAAATCTATATGCAGGTCAGGAAGCAGAAGTTAGAACCGAACATGGAATAACACACTGGTTCCAAATAGGAAAAGGAGAATGTCAAGGCTGTATATTGTCACTGTGCTTATTTAACTTCTATGCAGAGTACATCATGAGAAACGCTGGACTGGAAGAAACACAAGCTGGAATCAAGATTGCCAGGAGAAATATCAATAACCTCAGATATGCAGATGACACCACCCTTATGGCAGAAAGTGAAGAGGAACTAAAAAGCTTCTTGATGAAAGTGGAGAGTGAAAAAGTTGGCTTAAAACTCAACATTCAGAAAACGAAGATCATAGCATCTGGTCCCATCACTTCATGGGAAATAGATGGGGAAACAATGGAAACAGTGTCAGACTTTATTTTGGGGGGCTCCAAAATCACTGCAGATGGTGACTGCAGCCAGGAAATTAAAAGATACTTAGTCTTTGGAAGAAAAGTTATGAGCAACCTAGATAGCATATTGAAAAGCAGAGACATTATTTGCCAACAAAGGTCCGTCTAGTCAAGGCTATGGTTTTTCCAGTGGTCATGTGTCTATGTGAGAGTTGGACTGTGAAGAAAGCTGAGCGCCGAAGAATTGATGCTTTTGAACTGTGGTATTGGAGAAGACTCTTGAGAGTCCCTTGGACTTCAAGAAGATCCAACCAGTCCATTCTGAAGGAGATCAGCCTTAGGATTTCTTTGGAAGGAATGATGCTAAAGCTGAAACTCCAGTACTTTGGTGACCTCATGCAAAGAGTTGACTCATTGGAAAAGACTCTGATGCTTGGAAGGATTGGGGGCAGGAGGAGAAGGTGACGACAGAGGATGAGATGGCTGGATGGCATCACCGACTCGATGGACATGAGTTTGGGTGAACTCCGGGTGTTGGTCATGAACAGCGAGGCCTGGCGTGTGCGATTCACGGGGTCGCGAAGAGTTGGACACGTCTGAGCGACTGAGCAGTAGCAGCAGAGCTGATTAATGAAAAAAAAATATGACCACAAGGGGGCAATACCAAACACTTTCTTGGGTGATTCTGCAATCAGTTTGCATGAAGTTCCAGGTGTCCCTAGTGATAAAAAAAATCTGCTTGCCAATGCAACAGACACAAGAGAGGTGGGTTCAATCCCTGGGTCAGGAAGATTCCCTGAAAGAGGGTATGGAAACCCACTCCAGTATTCTTCCCTGGAGAATCTCATGGACAGAGGAGTCTGGTGACAGTGTATAGAATCACAAAGAGTAGGAACACTACTGAAGTTGATTTAGCATGCATATACCTCATAGCACCAGACTGTCCAGAAGGGACTGAAGGGGCTACCATCTAGAAGGTGAAGGTATTGAATTTCAAAAATGCACAACATGAAAGTTGCGAGTTAAGTTTTATTGGGGGCAAAAGGAGGACTGCAGCCCAGGAGCCAGCACCTCAGATAGCTCTGAGAAACTACTCCAAAAAGGTGTATGTCTGGGGAGAGGGGTAGTTCAATATATGTGATTTTGGTGAAAGGGGAGTTCATGCAATCAAAAGCCTTTGCAAAATTTTCTGCTAGTTATGAGGAGCTGATGTCACCATGAAGGGATTCAATGTTTTTCTAGATATGTGGATGCAAAGACTGAGCTCATAAAATCAGGTCCTGAAAATATGTATCTGAAGACATGTTCTGCCAGTTTTCCCAGAGCACAGAGATTCTCATTTCTACTCTCCAGCCTTAACTACTTTCACTATCAGTTGAAGGTCAGCAGCTGCAGCAGCACATGATTGAATCCTTGTAGAGGTGGATAGCAAGTGTCTATGGTAAGTAATGGTGTGTAGTTGGCAAGAATAAGGAATTTTGTGACTGAGTTTTCCTAAAAGAGAGACAATTCTTCTTTCCATCACTATTCTTTCTTCCTTTTTTAAGTTAAAAATCAGAGACATCACTTTGCTGACAAAGATCTGTATAGACAACTCTATGGTTTTTCCAGTAGTCATGTACAGATGTGAGAGTATGACTGTAAAGAAGGCTGAGTTCTAAAGAATTGATTCTTTCAAATTGTAGTGCTGGAGAAGACTCTTGAGAGTCCCTTGGGCAGCAAGGAGATCAAATCAGTGAATTCTAAAGAAAATCAAAGGAAATCAGCCCTGAATATTCATTGGAAGGGTTGATGCTGAAGTTGAAGCTCCAACACTTTGGCCCACCTGATGCAAAGAGCTGACTCATTAGAAAAGACCCTGATGCTTGGAAAGACTGAGGGAAGGGGGAAAACGGGGCAACAGAGGATGAGATGATTAGATGGCATCACCAACTCAATGAACATGAGTTTGAGCAAATTCCAGGAGATGGTGAAGGATAGATAATGCTGGAGTGCTGCAGTCTATGGGGTTGTAAAGAGTCAGGCATGACTTAGGTACTGAATAACAGCAAGCTTTCTTCAAACACTGTTAATAAATTAAATGAATTTATACATAAATTTCCAAATTATCCATTTATAAATCTATTTACCAAATATAACTTCTGCTTTTTGAATATTGAATATCAGGTCCTTTGCTTGATGTAGGTAAGTGATTGTGAAAACAAAATTGTATTTTCCACAGGCTTCTGCACATGGCAAAAATATTTTGTGTGAGATAAATTGTGATTTTTCTATATGAGACAGATATAAAGATATATAGATACATTCTCAGATGATTCTTCCAAGTTTCAATATAGGACATTAACTTTATGAGTAAAGGGGGCAGGGAGTTTTGTATCTAATATGTGTGAAGATTGTTTGGTAGAAATATTTCTGAACTTAGTTCACTTCATTTCAGTCACTCAGTCGTGTCCGACTCTTTGCCACCCAATGGACTGTAGCACATCAGGTTCCCTGTCCAACACCAACTCTTGGAGCTTGCTCAAACTCATGTCCATCGAGTCAGTGATGTCTGAGCTTCAAGTTCTTTGATGCAGATTTTGTTAAATTAATTAAAGAGGCAGCCATTAGAACAATGCACCTCTAATGCTGTGGACACCTATATAGGCAAACCAAAATCTAAGCCTATAAGTCTGTCAAAGTTATGAATTACAAATGAGACTTTAAGCTATGGACAATCAATGATTATCTTAATTAATTCCACCTTATATTTATATAATTTATCCCTGTGTTATTGGTGGAGGGCTCTTAAACAGTTCCAGCTTGGCACTACCTGATTCAAATTTGCCTAGCTCAAATAATCTCTTAACATTTTAATATGCTTCAGTTTTCGATGCTGTTCTTTGTTGCTCAGCCAGGTCTGACTCTTTGCAACCCTATGGACTGTAACCTGCTAGACTCCTAGTCCATGGAATTCTCTAGGCAAGAATATAGGAGTCGGTTGCCATGCCCTCCTCCAGGGAAACTTCCTAACCCAAGGAAAGAACCCATGTCTCCCATATTGCAGGTGAATTCTTTACCATCTAAGCCACAAGGGAAGACCAAGAATACTGGAGTGGGTAGCCTATACCTTCTCCAGGGAAACTTCCAAACCCAAGAATCAAAACAGTGTCTCCTGCATTGCAGGTGGATTCTTTATCAACTGAGTTGCCCAGGAAACCCACACTCCAGTTTAGCTTTTAACAATTCCAAATCAAGTTCACACACAAACAAAAAATTTAATTTTTTTAGGAAATACTGAGAATACACAATGTAATAAATCACAGGATATTTGCTAATGAGTAGAAGCTTAAAAGAGATGAGAATATTTATAATTTGAGGTATTAAATTTAGAAGTTCCAGAAATGTGTTTATAGGGCTTATATTGCCTTCTATAGCCTTAAGTATCCATTTAATGTGCTTTGCATAGCCTGTATACAGGTGACTGCTTTCAGTTCAGCTCAATAGCTCAGTCATGTCTGACTCTTTGCAGCTCCATGGGCTGGAGCACTCCAGTCTTCCCTGTCCATCACCAGCTCCCAGATCTTGCTCAGACTCATGTCCATTGAGTTGGTGATGTTATCCAACCACCTCATCCTATGTTGCCCCTTATAATCCTGCCTTCAATCTTGTCCAGTATCACGGACTTTCCCATTGAATCAGTTCTTCACATCAGGTAGCCAAAGTATTGGGGCTTCAGCTTCAGCATCAGTCCTTCCAATGAATATTCAGATCTGATTTCCTTTACAATTGAGTTGTGTGATCTCCTTTCTGTCCAGGGGATTCTCAAGAGTCTTCTCCAACGCCACAGTTCAAAAGCATCAGTTCTTCAGTGCTCAGCTTTCTTTATGATGATCTTTATGATGATCTGTTATTTACATCTGTTTAAGAATTTGCCACAGATTGTTGTAATCCACACAGTCAAAGGCTTTTCATAGTCAATTAAGCAGAAGTAAATGTTTTTTGTTTTTTGTTTTTTGTTTTTTTCTGGAATTCTCTTGATTTTTCTGTGGTCCAGCAGATGTTGGCAATTTAATCTGGTTCCTCTGCCTTTTCTAAATCCAGGTTGATAATCTGAAGTTCTCAGTTCATCTACTATTGAAGCCTGGCTTGCTGAATTTTAAGCATTATTTTCCTAGTGTGTGAGATTAGTGCAATTGTGCATGTAGTTTGAACAATTTTTGGCATTAGCTTTCTTTGGGATTGGAATGAAAACTGACCTTTTCCAGTCCTGTGGCCACTGCTGAGTTTTCCAAATTTGCTGTCATATGGAGTGCAACACTTTCACAGCATCATCTTTTAGGATTTGAAATAGCTCAACTGGAATTCTGTCAGTTCCACTAGCTTCGTTCATAGTGATGCTTCCTAAGGCCCACTTGACTTCACATTCCAGGGTGTCTGGCTCTAGGTGAGTGATCACACGATCATGGTTAGCTGGGTCATGAAGATCTTTTTTTTTGGTAGTTCTTCTATGTATTCTTGCCACGTCTTCTTAATATCTTCTCTTTCTTTAGGCCCATACAGTTTCTGTCCTTTATTGTGCTCATCTTTGCATGAAACGTTCCCTTGGTATCTCTAATTTTCTTGAAAACATCTCTAGTCTTGCTCATTCTATTGTTTCCCTCTATTTCTTTGCATTGATCACTTAGGAAAGCTTTGTTCCTTCTCCTTGGTATTCTTTGGAACACTGCATTTGGATGGATATATCTTTCTTTTTCTCCTTTCCCTTTCACTTCTCTTCTTTTCTCAACTATTTGTAAGGCCTCCTCAGAAACCCATTTTGCCCTTTTGGCGTTTCTTCTTCTTGGAGATGTTTTTGGTAACAACCTCTTGTACAATGTTATAAACCTTTGTCCATGGTTCTTCCTGCACTCTGTCTATCAGATTTAATCCCTTTAATTACTTGTCACTTCCATTTGATTCATGTCACACCTGAATGGCCTACTGGCTTTCCCTAGTTTCTTCAATTCGAGTCTGAATTTTACAATTATAAGTTTATGATATGAGCCTCAGGTGTTCCTCATTTTGTTTTTGCTGAAAGTATAGAGCTTCTCCATCTCTGGTTGCAAAGAATATGATCGCTCTGATTTTAGTATTTACCTTATGGTGATGTCCATGTGTAGAGTTGTCTCTCATGTTGTGGGAAGACTGTGTTTGCTATGCCAGTGTGCTCTCTTTGCAATACTCTGTTAGCCTTTGCCATGCTTCATTTTGTACTCCATGGCCAAACTTGCCGTTACTCTAGGTATCTCTTGACTTTCTACTTTTGCATTCCAGTCACCTATAATGAAAAGACATATTTGTGTGTGTGTGTGTGTGTGTGTGTTAGTTCTAGAAGGTCTTGTTGGTCTTCATAGAACTGTTCAACTTCAGCTTCTTTGGCATTAGTGGTTGGGGCATAGACTTGAATTACTTTGCTAGAGAATGTTTTGCCTTGGAAATGATGAGAGATCATTCTATCTTTTTTGAGATAGCACTGAAGTACTGCATTTCAGACTGTTTTGTTGACTATGAGGGCTACTACATTTATTCTAAGGGATTCTTACAGTAGTAGATGTAATGGTCATCTGAATTAAATTTGCCCATTCCAGTACATTTTAGTTCACTGATTCCTAAAATGTCAATGTTCACTCTTGTCATCTCCTGTTTGACTGCTTCCAATTTACCTTGTTTTATGGACCTAACATTATAGGTTCCACGGGAATATTGTTCTTTACAACATTGGAGTTTATTTCTATCACCGGTCACATCCACAACTGGGCATTGTTTTCACTTTGGCTCAGCATCTTTATTCTTTTGAGAGTTATTTCTCCACTCTTCTCCAGTAGCATATTGGACACCTACTGACCTGGGATTTCATCTTTCAGTGTCATATCTTTTTGCCTTTTCATACTGTTCATTGGGTTTTCAAGGCAAGAATATTGAAGTGGTTTGTCATTTCCTTCTCCAGTGGACCATGTTTTGTCAGAACCCTTCACCATGATCCATCCAATCGGGTGGCCCTACATGGCATGGCTCCTACTTTCATTGAGTTAGACAACACTGTGTTCCAAGCAATCAGTTTCCTTAGTTTTCAGTAATTGTGGTTTCCATTGTGTCTGCCCTCTGATGGGTAAGGATAAGAGGCTTATGGAAGCTTCCATATGGGAGGGACTAGCTGTGGGGAATTTGCTTCTTACTCTGATGGGCCTTGGTATACAGAATGAAGCAGGGCAAAGATTAATAGAGTTTTGCCAAGAAAATGCACTGGTCATAGCAAGCACCCTCTTCCAACAACACAAGAGAAGACTCTACACATGGACATCACCAGATGGTCAACACCAAAATCAGATTGATTATATTCTTTGCAGCCAAAGATGGAGAAGCTGTATACAGTCAACGAAAACAAGACCAGGAGCTGACTGTGGCCCAGATCATGAACACCTTATTGCCAAATTCAGACTTAAATTGAAGAAAGTAGGGAAAACCACTAGACCATTCAGGTATGACCTAAATCTTCCTGTGCCTCTCACGGCTGGGAGACTGTAAACAATCCTATGCATTGCTGTAGGAGTCCAGATAAACTTGTCAGGAGAGTTAGAGAGCCATCTGAGGGGTTTGGATTTAAACACTCCTATTATTCCCAGGAACTTTATTAACTGAAGCTGTAATTTAACTCCTTTTCAGGGAGAGTGAGATGGTGTGGGGGACAGCCCCTGTAAAGTCAGAGATGAGAGCACAAAGCAGTAAAGTAGGCAGACTCTGGTTTTGGTAGGTAGATGCTCAAGAGTATCCAGGGGGACTCCTGAGGCTAGATCCCACCTTTGCGTATGCCGAGCCTCCTTTCTCATGACCTTTGACACGGGCGGAGTTCCTAACGCTGGCTCCTGACACTAAATCAAATCCCTTATGATTATACAATAGAAGTGAGAAATAGATTTAAGGGACTAGATCTGATAGATAGAGTGCCTGATGAACTATGTACGGAGGTTCATGAAAGTGTGCAGGAGACAGGGATCAAGACCATCCCCATGGAAAAGAAATGCAAAAAAGCAAAATGGCTGTCTGACTAGGGCTTACAAACAGCTGTGAAAAGAAGAGAAGTGAAAAGTAAAGGAGAAAAGGAAATATATAAGCATCTGAATGTAGAGTTCCAAAGAATAGCAAGAAGAGATAAGAAAGCCTTCTTCAGTGATCAATGCAAAGAAATAGAGGAAAACAACAGAATGTGAAAGACTAGAGATCTCTTCAAGAAAATTAGAGATATCAAGGGAACATTTCATGCAAAGATGGGCTCGATAAAGGACAGAAATGGTATGGACCTAACAGAAGCAGTAGATATTAAGAGGTGGCAGGAATACACAGAAGAACTGTACAAAAAAGATCTTCATTACCAAGATAATCACAATGGTGTGATCACTGACCTAGAGCCAGACATCCTGGAATGTGAAGTCAAGTGGGCTTTAGAAAGCATCACTATGAACAAAGCTAGTGGAGGTGATGGAATTCCAGTTGAGCTATTTCAAACCCTTAAAGAGATGCTGTGAAAGTGCTGCACTCAATATGCCAGCAAATTTGGAAAACTCAGCAGTGGCCACAGGACTGGAAAAGGTCAGTTTTCATTCCAATCCCAAAGAAAGGCAATGCCAAAGAATGCTCAAACTACCGCACAATTGCACTCATCTCACACGCTAGTAAAGTAATGCTCAAAATTCTCCAAGCCAGGCTTCAGCAATATGTGAACCATGAACTTCCTGATGTTCAAGCTGGTTTTAGAAAAGGCAGAGGAACCAGAGATCAAATTGCCAACATCCACTGGATCATAGAAAAAGCAAGAGTTCCAGAAAAACATCTATTTCTGCTTTATTGACTATGCCAAAGCCTTTGACTGTGTGGATCACATAAACTGTGGAAAATTCTTCAAGGGATGGGAATACCAGACCACCTGACCTGCCTCTTGAGAAATCTGTATGCAGGTCAGGAAGCAACAGTTAGAACTGGACATGGAACAACAGACTGGTTCCAAATAGGAAAAGGAGTATGTCAAGGCTGTATATTGTCACCCTGATTATTTAACTTCTATGCAGAGTACATCATGAGCAACGCTGGGCTGGAAGAAGCACAAGCTGGAATCAAGATTGCTGGGAGAAATATCAATAACCTCAGATATACAGGTGACAACACCCTTGTGGCAGAAAGTGAGGAAGAACTAGAAAGCCTCTTGATGAAAGTGAAAGAGGAGAGTGAAAAAGTAGGCTTAAAGCTCAACATTCAGAAAACGAAGATCATGGCATCTGGTCCCATCACTTCATGGGAAATAGATGGGAAACTGGAAACAGTGTCAGACTTTATTTTTTGGGGCTCCAAAATCAATGCACTAATTTCATGACTGCAGCCATGAAATTAAAAAACGCTTACTCCTTAAGAAAAGTTATGCCCAACCTAGATAGCATATTGAAAAGCAGAGACATTACTTTGCCAACAAAGGTCCATCTAGTCAAGGCTATTGTTTTCCCAGTGGTCATGTACAGATGTGAGAGTTGGACTGTGAATAAAGCTGAGCACTGATGAATTGATGCTTTTGAACTGTGGTGTTGGAGAAGATTCTTGAGAGTCCCTTGGACTGCAAAGAGATCCAACCAGTCCATTCTGAAGGAGATCAGCCCTGGGATTTCTTTGGAAGGAATGATACTAAAGCTGAAACTCCAGTACTTTGGCCACCTCATGCGAAGAGTTGACTCATTGGAAAAGACTCTGATGCTGGGAGGGATTGGGGACAGGAGGAGAAGGGGACGACAGAGTATGAGATGGCTGGATGGCATCACTGAGTCGATGGACACGAGTCTAAATGAACTCAGAGGGTTGGTGATGGACAGGGAGGCCTGGCGTGCTGCAATTCATGGGGTCGCAAAGAATCAGACATGACTGAGTGTCTGAACTGAACTGAACTGGTGGTTGGGGCCATACTCAGTAAATCTTTAATCCAATTTTATGTTGATGGGTGGGGCTATCTTCCCCCCCTGTAGTTTGGCTTGAGCCCAAACTATGGTAGGGGTAATGGAGGTAATGGAAACCTCCTTCCAAAGGGCTTACACTAGAACTGTTGTATTCAGTGTTCCTGATCCCACAGCTGGCCACGGTAGACCCAAACCTCCACAAGAGATTCCTGGACACTCACAACAAGTGTGGCTCAGTCTTTTCTGGGGTCAGTGCTCCTTTCTCCTGAATCCTAGTGCACAGAAGGTTTTGTTTGTACCCTCCAAGAGTCTGTTTTCCCAGTCCTGTGGAAGTTCTGCAGTCAAATCCCACTGTCCTTCAAAGCCGAATTCCCTAGGGGTTCTCAGTCCCTTTGCAGATCCCCAGGCTGGGAAATATTCTGTAAGCCCTAGAACTGTCACAACAGTGGGAGAGCTTCTTTGGTATAATTGTTCTCCAGTTTGTGGCTTGCCTGCTCAGTGTCTCTATGGTGGGGTTCACACACAGCGTCTTCCAGGTCTACTGCAGCCAGTGCCCCTGTCTCAGTGGCAAGCCACTGCTGACCATCCCTCTGCAGGAGACCCTCAAACATTCAAAAGCAGGTCTGGCTCAGTCTCTTGTGGGGTCTCTGGGTCCTGTGCACACAAGGTGTTTTAAGCCCTCTGAGCATCTCTGGTGTGATGGGGTTTGATTCTAAATGTAATGTCACCCCTCCTACCATCTTCTCCCTTGCCCTTGGACATCAGGTAAATTTTTTGGTGGAATCCAACATTCTCCTGTCAGTGGTTGTTCAGCAACGAGTTGCAATTTTGGAGTTTTCACAGAAGATGAGCACACATCTTTCTTTTCCACCATCTTGCCTTGCCTCATGTGACTGTGTTATTAACTGCTTTTAAAAATATTCTTATAGTGTTATTTTGAAATCAAATAATATCTAATGCCATTGTTAGAAAAACTCTACTTCTACTATTAGTCTACTATACTATTACTTCTACTATTACAACAATTTTACTTTGGTTAGGTAAAATAGAGCTTTCCCAGTGACTCAGTGGTAAAGAATCCACCTGTCAATGAGGAAGATGCAAGAGACATAGGTTCTATCCCTGGGTTGGGAAGGTCCACTGGAAGAGGTCATAGCAACTCACTCCATTGTTCTTGTCTGGGAAATTCCATGGACAGAAGAGTCTGGTGGGCTACAGTCCATGGGTCACAAAGTCGGATACAAATTAGTGAACATGCACAAATGGTAAAATAAGCACATCCAAAAAGGTTTTGCATGTATGAGTTTATGTGCATCTTTCTATGGACCGGTTTTTCAGCTCAAAATTATTTAATTTTCCTAGGCAGAGAAGGAAGAGTGGCTAGAATTCATTTGAGTAAGGTAGTATATCTAATTTTATTCACTTTCTCAACAAACTGATATTACTAAAATATCTCCCTGTGAAAATATTTTTTATAAAAGATATGAAATGGACCAGAATACCAATCACATGTACACTGAATGAAAGCAAGAAGGAGAAGTATCCTGGCAAACAAATGTTTTTGAGAATAACCTAAAAATGAGTTGTTATGCAGAGCTGTAATTGGAGGGTATGAAAAATAATTTTCCTTAAGGCTGAGACCACCTGTAATAAAAGATCAACAAGAGCAAAACAAGCAAGCTTAATGACATGTTTATTACCTGTATACAAGAGAGATAACCAGGAAAACTTAGTAACTATCCAAATTAGCCCAAGCAACCATCATAAGTGGGCTTTCCTGGTGGTCAGATGGTAAAGAATCCACATGCAATGCAGGAGATCCAGGTATGATCCCTGAGTGGGGAAGATTCCCTGAAGAAGGAAATGGCTACCCACTCCAGTATTCTTGCCTGGGAAATCCTGTGAACAGAGGAGCCTGTCAGGCTACAGTCCATGGGGTCCCAAATAGTCAGATAGGACTGAGCAACTAACACATATACACAAATCATCATAAGTACTATCTCCAGCTAAAAACAAACAAACAAACAAAAAAAAAAAAAATGAGGAGGGAGGAGGGCAGTTAAGGAAGACTATCAAAAGAAAACATTTTAAAAGGTTGAATTGATATGCAGATTTAGATAACTGCCTTCTCCATTGATAAAGACTTTCTAGGGAATTAAGTATTCTCCACCTAGAAGAAAAGAAGATACCTTTACAAACGGATATTTCTTTTATAAATATAAATATCTCTGACAAAAGGGTAACTTTATTTTCAGAGATGTTTCTATGTCTGTTGTTTCTTAAAAATAATCAGCATGAAATAAAACAGGGCCCTCTGATCCTTTCTCCCACACCTTCAGCCTGCCTTTGAAGAAGGAATTCATAGGTCCTGGACTCCATCTTAGGCCTGTTCATGCTGATCATGCTTGGCCACCTCTCTAGTGGATGCTGAACTCTGTGTTTAGTGCCTATGGAAACGACAACAGAATGATAAGACCCCCCTCCAGACCGGGGAACCTTGAAGATCATATCCAGGTTACTCATTGCCTAAGAGAAAACATACACTAATCACCCCTGCCTCTGGACAGGCCATAAATTTTTCTGCACCTCTCTGAGTGTAACCTCAGGCTTATTGATTACTGGCCAATTGTTTAACTGTTTGAATACATAACACGTGAATGATGGGGTTATTGGGATTGTATTTACCCTTCCTTTGTTTATGTAAGTCTAAAGGAATTTGGAGTGGTGGGTTTGGACACATACACATGAGGTATAAAAGATTTTCTCAAATGCTGGTTGGGGTCCTTGGCTAAGAGGAGACTCTGCCTTGGGTCCGCTGGTGTAATAAACTGCACTTCACTATCTGCATTGTCCTTCTGAGTGAGTTTGTTTCCCGGAACGTGTGACTACCACATCTTTTGTCTGTGGAAAAACTTTAGCCAAAGAAAAAAATTAATCAGTGAAGTGAGAAAGTGAAGAAACAAAAGAAAACAGTTGAACAAGACTAAATAATAATACTTAGTCATAAAGGTAAGTCAAGGACCTTTATTTCCTTTTCAAGGGGATGGTGACTGCAGCCATGAAATTAAAAGACTCTTGCTCCTTGGAAGAAAAGCAATGCAAACCTAGACAGTGTATCAAAAAGCAAAGACATTACTTTGCTGACAAAATCCACATATTCAAAACTCTGGTTTCTCCAGTAGTCATATACAGGTGTGAGAGTTGAACAATGAAGAAGGCTTAGACCTAAAGAACTACACTTTTGAATTTTGGGCTGGAGGAGCTTCTTGAGAGTCCCTTGGACTGCAAGGAGATCAAACTAGTCAATCATAAAAGAAATCAACGCTGAATATTCATTGGAAGGACTGATGCTGAAGCTGAAGCTCTAACACTTTGGCCACCTAATGCAAAAAGCCAACTCCTTGGAAAAGATTCTACTGCTGGGAAAGACTGAAGGCAAAAGGAGAAGGGGGTGACAGAGGATGAGATGGTTAGATAATATCACCAACTCAATGGACATGAGTTTGAACAAACTCTGGGAGATATTGAAGGACAGTGAATCCTGGTATGCTGCAGTCCATGGGGTAGCAAAGAGTCAGACATGATTTACCTACTGAACAACAAGGCCGATAGATAATACCCTGAGCCATATCCTGTGAGCTGTCTTATAGAGTCTAAAAGCCCCATCAGGTGGAAGAAGTAAGATGACCAGGCTGAAACCGTGACATAGCTGCCATATTTCAAGAGCTGGCCTCAAAGAAATGGGAACAAACTGACCCTGGAACTGAAGAATAAAAGGGTACTTAAAAGTGATGAACTGTACTTAAAAGTGATGATGCTGATCAGACCACTGCATGAATAATTTCAAGATGACTAACAGAGCTGACTGTATGTTTCTCTCCCTTTACCTATAAAATTTATGGCCAATGATCATTAGTGCGGGAGAGTCAGCCTTTGGACAGGAATCCCCCACCCCCCAACCACCACCACCACCACCAAACACACATCACCCATTACCGGCCTCTGAAAAAAAGCAAAATTTCTTTTCCATTAACCTTGCCTATTAACTTTAGAGTAGAAAGCAGCCTGATCCTCAAATCTGGTAACAAGTCTAAAATTATCCTTATGCCAAAGAGACACAATTTAGCATGGCAAATTTTGTTGCCCTTTATAGGCAGTATATTACTTCTCAAGAACAATAATTTACAAAGTGTGTGGTATGAAGGTAATGCAACAGACATCATATTGTATCTGAAATAAAAATATTTCATATACAACTAGAAACAATTGGGCATAGCAAGAATTTTAAAAGACTATAATATAAAAGTTGAAACATATCTTTTGTGGTTTTAAACTTGCTTTAACTTTTTATATAACTTCCTTTATATCTTTCAATCGCATAAATCATTGCTAAGATTTAAAAAAACTATTCAGATATCATCCCTCCTACCTCTCCCCTCAAAACAATGATGGATAGATGCTTTCCTAGGATGTAGTGTGTTATTTGCTCAGCGGTATTTGACTCTTTGAGACCCCATAAAGTGTACCTGATCAGGCTCCTCTGTCCGTGGAACTCTTCAGGCAAGAATACTGGAGATGGTTGTCATTCTCTTCTCCAGGGGTTCTTCCTGACCTGGGGATGAAACCCCAGTGTCCTGCATATTCTTTACCATCTGAGTCATCAGGGATGACAGTAACATAAGTTACTATGTTACATAAGCTGCCATCCACATCCTTGAAAACTATAGCATTCAACAGAAAGATAAATCCAGCTGCAATTCATGTCTACAGAAGTATAAGGAGACAGAGATTCCATTGACCTTGAGTTTATGCATAAATGAAAGAAACTCCTGAAGCAGGCCTTTAGAACAGAGCAGAGAATCCAGTAGGAAAAAAAGATGAGTGCAGTGGTATTCTAGTGGTTGCAGGCACAGATATTATCACCAAAAAAAGAAGATTCCTATGATGAATGGAAAATAATGAGAACAGAAGCAAGATTTAGTAGAGCACAGCACTGGTTACTGGCAAGTTGATATATGTTCTCAACTGTGGATAGGGTCAGAGGGCAGCCTTAGGAGGCCGGTGCTGGTGGAAGGGAAGCAACCTGCACAGGAGAGTTGATTTTGTACAGAAGAAAAGGAAAATAAAGTAGTATAAATAAAAGTCTTACAGAAAAAAGAGCATCACATTACTGAAAATCAAAGTTGTTTCTAATGAAATATTTTATTGAAATAAATGCTCTTCAGTTTGGGCTTCCCAGGTGGCTCAGAGGTAAAGAATCTATGTGCAGTGTAGGAGCCTCAGGAGACAGTGGTTCAATCCCGGGTTGGGAAGATCCCCTGGAGGATTAAATGCCAAACCACTCCAGTATTCTTGCCTGGAGAAGCCTAAGGACAGACGAGTCTGGTGGGCTATAGTCCATAAGGTCACAAAGAGTCAGACGTGACTCAGCAACTGAGTACACATGCAGAATTAATCCTGTAACAAGAAACTTAGCTAATGAAACAATTCACATCATTTATAGAAATAATTTCTAGTGTCTCTTAATGAAACTTTAAACACATATAATAAATGAGAAAAGTCAGAAATCACACATAAAAATGATACGTTATAAGACAGAAAAAGTAAGGAGCAAAATTTTCATGTAATGAAAACACTAAGCTAGGAGGAAGAAAACTAAAAAAAAATGCTGTACTTTAAATATCTTTAAACTAGCTATTGTAAGTAAGAAAGTGCACAACAGATCAACAATTTTTAAAACTCATTTTAAAAATAATAACAATAAGATATGAAAAGAGAACTGAGAAAATTCACTGAAGAAAATCACCAGTTCAAAACAAAAGAAGGAAGATAGACTTATAAAATGTCAGGAATCAATGTCTCACCATGAAGAGAATAGAAACAATATGCACACAAAAAAATGAGTAAGTGAAATATTTAGAACACTCAGAATTTAACCCTAAGTGAAAGTCATTCAGTCGTGTCTGACTTTTTGAGACCCCAAGGACTATACAGTCCATGGAATTCTCTAGGCCAGAATACTGAAGTGGGTAGCCTTTCCCTTCTCCAGGGGATCTTCTCAATCCAAGGAGCTTTCTTTACCAGCTGAACCACAATGGAAGCTGCAAAATACTGGAGCAGGTAGCCTATCCCTTCTCTAGTGGATCGTCCCCACCCAGGAATCAAACAGAGGTCTCCTGCATTGTACGCATGTTCTTTACCAGCTGAGCTCTCAGGGAAGTCCCCTAACCCTAAACCTAACCCTAATTCAAAATATAATTGGGAGATCTCAAAGAAGAACAAGCAAAACAAAGGGGGTTGGAAATAATATTTAAAACTATTAATTTTAGTTTTAATCTCTATATTGAAAGTTTTAGTGTTTAAGTAGGAAGGTTGTACCATGATTGACAATTTTAGGACACATCATTGTAAAACTGTTAGACTGTAAATTCATAGGGAAAAATGCAAAACATCCAAGTAAGATTATTATTTCTTATAGAGAAAAATCAAGTCAACACCAGCTTTTTTTTTACAACATTCAAAAGAAGATAACAGTGAAATGATGTTTTAAGAACCACAAAGAGAAAAACATGAGCAAATTTTTAAACTTCAGACAAGCTATCCTCCAATTTTAAGGAATGTTACAATAATGAAATTTGTAAGAATACAGTCATTCTTCCTTTCTGAAAGATCAACTAGACTGCTGCAACTTCAGTGAAAAACTATGCTCAGCAATAAATATATTTAACTATAGTTACTAGAATGAAAGATGGGAAAATAATGAGCCAATAATATTTAAATTTTATAAATTCCATAAAAGTAGAAATGTGAGAAAGTAAAATAACCTCACTGATGATCACACAGGTAATAAGTGAAAGTCAAGGATATCATAGGAAGATAATAAAATAAAATGTAGAAACCTATTTAATTAAAAATAAGACTAAGGGCATCATGAAATATATTATTATATGGTAATGATTTGAACAAATCAGAACTTTTATAAATATCAGAATTAGTACAAAAGAGCAGAAAAAATATACCATATATGGAATGATATATGTGAAACACATATGAAATAACTTAAGATCTCCTGAAAATAGGAAACTAAGCATATCATTCATGTCGATATTTATAAAAGAGTTTAAATCTTTTGGATTTGCACACTAATCAAAATATAAGTTTATTCTGTGTAAGAGTCTTACCTAAAATACTTAGATTCATGAAGTCTGAATGGGTGGGCAAAATTATACCAAGTAAACACAAGCACTAAAAAAGTAGGGTTTCTAATATTGTCATCAGACAATTTTTTTTAAGACATGAATATGTGACTTAGAAGAAGAGTTAGTCTAAGAGTATAAGAGATCATTGTTCTTCCCAAACACTCTGTTTATGTAGGCTTATTGTTGTTGTTTACTTGCTAAGTTGTGTCTGATTCTTTGTTACCCAATGGACTAGCCTGCCAGGCTCCTCTGCCCATGGGATTTCCCAGACAACAGTACTGGAGAGGGTTGCCATTTCCTCCTCCAGGGGATCTTCCTCACCCAGGGATTAAACCTGTGTCTCTTACATATTCTGCATTGGCAGGCAAATTCTTTACCACTAGCCCCACTTCACACCAATTAGTATTATAGAAATGCATAATAGCTATTTTAGAAGTGTCATGCTTCCACAGAATAAATATAATTTTAAGAATAGATGAATCTGTTGGGATTCAAAAGAAGTGGGAAATAGAGCAGTTTGCACAAAATCTAAAGTTTTATTGGAGCACACATGCAGTAGTCACAGACTGGATGAATTCTACATAATTTTTCAGGAAAGATGTTATGAATCAAAGATATTGCTAATGTAAGGGGGAAATAGAAATCTTTACTGGTTCTTACAGAAACAGCAAACTTGAGTCAAATTAGGCTTTATGCTTAGTGAAAGCAATATTCTAAGATTTTCAGCATTGACTGCATGGTGTATATCCATCTGGGAGATGTATGTCAATAGATGACAATAACATCATACTCAGAAGAACTGAGCACAAGGGTGATGAAATAAAGAGGAGTACATATAATAAAGACATGGGTGGCAAAGAGGGGATGCATTACTGGCAGTGATGGATGGAGCCTTCTGTCTGTGGAGACTATGAACTGGTTCTCTGTGGCTGAGCTTCTTCAGCCAGAAAATTGGTTGATCAAGGGACTAAAGTGAAAACAGATATTTTATTAACACATCTTCAGACAATGTATGACTAATGCAGGCAACTAGAGTCGCATCTAACTACTGATATTTAATACAGGAGGCTTTGACACAAATGCTTTTAAACATCATGGCTGTGTTGGCACCATGTTTTCATAGTAGGAATGCATAAGAGAGCTTCAAGGGAAGAAAAAGAAAGTGGACATAAATCTAGTTTCTGCAGTCTACCCTCAGAACCATATTGAGTTTTATGCTCTGACTATGCACATTTTAGCTCTGTTCAAATGTTTATTTTTTGTTAATAAAAGGTACATGAAATGGTGATATTTAAATAAATCATTGTTCACAGTCTAACAAAAGCTGTGAGAATTCCTTTGCCTACAAAATCAGTGACATTATCTAGATGAAAATTTTTTCTCCTGATTACTGCTTGCTCTCATAAAAGAACTATCAACAAATGTCTAATGTATTATATGACCAATTCAGAGTTTCCTACTAAAGAATCAAACAAGTTAACTAGGAAAACTAAACCACATTATTTGTCAGCCATATTTTATGACTAAGTAATTTTAACTTGCTTATCTCTACAGAAATATTTGTTATTCTTTTTTATGGCCAAAAATGATTGTGTAATACAAAGTAAATTTGACCCTGATAAATCTTGAGTCTTCCATTGCTCTATAGTAGATTGAAACCAGGGTTAGATATGAGGGAATGTGCAATATCTATCTTGCATTCACATAAAATCATGGTCAGTTTGTCTTTTTATAATTAGTAAGCATTCATAGTACTCATTTATCATTTTTAAATTGTGTAACTAGTTAATTTACTAATTATATTTTTGTTTTTGTCTGGTAACTCTTTTATCCCTCTCTATTTTGAATCAAATCAAGATATTTTAAGTTATTTTTCCTTTGGTTTTTAATCATTTTCTCTAATTTTGAAAAAGAAAAAAAAAAAAACTTTTGATCTCAGTCGATTAAACTGAAATATCTACTTCCATGCTTTTTAGAAATGCAATTACATTATACAAAATACTTTACAATGTCTGCTATGGGAAATATACATGTCATTCAGATACAATTATATTTTCTCAGATGTCAAAATCTAAAATGTTTAATGAGAGATAGTCATAAACATAGCATAGGATAGAAAAGTGTGAGTCATGAGTTAAAAGTCAGAGTCTTTGTTTTTTTTTTTTTTTTAAACTTACAATAGGAAGAAACTTCTTTAGCACAGGTCTTGAGGGATCAAGAAACATTTTGTGTCAGTTGAGATAGATTCTAAGGTGTAAGTGGAATGTGTCGTCAGGGAGATGATTTAAGACCAAAGAATATATTTGTATAAAAAAAAAATTAAAAATGGAAATCTGAAAGCATAAGCATACATAAAAATCAGCTTGATTTAGACAGGTCTTAGGATTCATTAAAGGAATTAGAACAAGATAAGACTAAGAAAGTTGACTGGGGTTAATTCAAGCAGAAAATTAAATATCTGGAAAATAAAATTGGAATGTAAAAAAAAAAAAAAAAGAAATTGGCAATTTCGTTTTCATTGTTGCTCTTTGCTTGGGAACTGAAACACCATCAGACCCTATAGGAGAGATAGGAAAAATAAATAACAGAGGAAAACTTTATGGATTTTCTAGACAAGACACACTGAGGGAATGAATTGGATAACTGGAACTGTAGAGTTGCCAAAGAATAGTCTTGGTTATATTTTATAATTCTTTATGTTTTCTTTTTCTTAGAGAAAAAATATATGTGCTAGTCTTTGCATGAAAAGAAAAAGCAAAAGTTTCAACTTAACTGGATATTACTCTAAAATGAATTAAAATATACAATAAATCACTGATGTTATATTTGTCATTGGGTCAAGAAGAGTGTTATGATTCCAAAATAATTTTCATGCATTGTATATTATAAAGAACCTCAGTGGTCTGATTTAGATTCTGATAAAGAAAAATTTATACAACTATGAAATGCAACTCCTCCTTCATGGTCCCACTCTGATCTGATGAGGAGCAATACATTCTTATAAGGGCTGAGGTTTATCTACAGGGCAAGGATATTAAACCACCACATTGTATAACTAAAAGATGAAAGTACTATTTCAGACCAAGTCACCAGAAAGAAGCAGTGGATTATTTAAGGATAAGATATGTTGAGGAATAATGTGTTGAATATGGGTTTGAAGCTTTTTAAAATGGAAATGCCACTCTGTAGTCAGAGCTTACAAAAGAGGAAAACTTCAGTTTTAGGCAAGAGTTTGATCAAGAATCATGAAAGTGTGGTGGACACCCCCACACATGGTAGGTGTCCCATGCTTCCCTCCCAGAGATTATCTGGCACAATGACATGGAATAAATATAAGGACATGAGGATTACAGGAGGAAAAGTCTGTCACCAGAACATTAAAAAATGTTTTTGAGAAGGAATATTATACAAAGAGTAGACATGAAAGAAGGAATAAAAAGAAATAATGTAAATAAAATTAAGTATACATATTTATTTTATATATCAATGATGCTGTACTATAAAGTTCTGTGTTAATACAGAATTAAAGAACATGGCTACACAATAACAAAAGGTAAAGCTACCAACCATGTTATTATTTTGACATGTTATTATTATTAGACTAAGTTGACTAAGACAACTTAATCACTAAGTTATCTCTTTGCAACCCCATGGACTGTAGCCCACAAGGCTCCTCTGTTCATGTGATCTCTCAGGCAAGAATACTGGAATGGGTTGCCATTCCTTTCTCCAGGGGATCTTCCCATCCCAGGGATCAAACCTGTGTCTCTTGCATTGTCAGGCAGATTCTTTACCACTGAGCCACCAGGGAAGCCCCATCAAAAGATAGGAGAATGATAAGTGGAGAAAGTGCACTAAGGCCCTTGATGCTTGTGGACCTCTGGAATCAAACTGGCCTTGAAATAACATGAGAATGTGATGTAGGAATCAGTGATAAATAGGGTAATGTTGCTACTAGTGGTTATAAGGATTTATGAAAAGGAAGGTGGAAGACAAATTTGCAGCAAGCTGAAATTGTAGCAATTGAAATTGAAATTTTACCAATTGCTAGAAAATTTGTAGTAACTCCACTGACTTTAGCAGTTAAATACATTCTCATGAGATTGACAGTTGACATGTGTTAACCTAGATCTAAGATTGGCCAACCTCAAATGGCATCCAAGGGTTAGAAGCAATTTGTCACAATGTAGAGGAAGAATATTAAAAATTATTTACTGTTTTTTTTAAATTAACTGTGCATCTCCCAAAACACATCTGAGAGTGTCTTTGAAGACACTATCTTTTCCCACTTTATTCAAATAATAGACAGGAGTATGGAATGCCAAATTATTTAGAAAAATAAAAAAAAAATCTTTTCTTGCTCTCTCACACTCAGAAATGCCTGGGACTGCATTACAATTACAATGGTCTCCTTGATCTCAGCAATACATGTGAGTACCAGTTACTTGTGAGATAAATGATGGTCCAGCATACTGTTTTCCAGTTTTTCTCATTTTATGACACATATTGTAAATATTATTTGTACAATTGGTATAGCATGCCAGGGTAAGGTGATAAATCTGCTATAACTAATGGGTACTGTCCAGAAGGTTTCAGTTACCTCAGTCCCTGTCTGACTGACAAAGAATTAAAGACATCAATATTCCCACATAACCTGTGTCTACTTGAGGCATGACATTGTGTTTTATTAACATAAATAAGATTTTGAACCACACGTTTGCCTCACCTGTAGATGCTTAGAAGCCAGAGTAAATATAAAGTCATTGCAAGGTGACAAATAGGGAGAAGATGACCATCAGATCTCAAGAAAAATCAAATATGCATAGTTTATTCAGTTACTAATTAATGATGGATCCCTTGGGAAGAAAATAAGAAAACTATAGTTTTACTTTGATTCATATTAAAATGATCTATACCAAACAAATTTAGATTTGGAAGACTGAGGCCAGAATCAAGACAATAATCTAGAATCTTAGTTTACTTTCAACTCTGAGACTAAGTCAATAGGCACCAGAATGAAGAAGAATCAAGGTATATTTACAGGATCCTAATGTAATGTCATAATTTTGTCCTGTAAAGCTTCCTTCCTTAAGGAATTCTGTGGTTGTAACAACAGCCAAAGCAAAGGGATAGTTCTAAACTTTCAGATACTTTGTATCATGGCTCTATGGAACTATCAATTACTCCCATTGTGACTGGCCTGTTTCCTTTAGACTTCCCTGGTGGCTCAGATGGTAAAGCATCTGCCTACAATGCCGGAGACCCAGGTTTGATCCCTGGGTTGGAAAGATGCTCTGGAGAAGGCAATGGCAACCCACTCCAGTACTCTTGCCTGGAAAATCCCATGGAGGGAGGAGCCTGGTAGGCTACAGCCCGTGGGGTCGCAAAGAGCCGGACATGACTGAGTTTGTGACTGGCCTGTTTCCTTTATGTACAATATTTTCCAAGAACCTAAAATTTTAATTTTAAGATTTCTTTATTCATAAATATTTTCTTCATGTTGTTTTTAAAACACATCTTTCCCCAAGTTTATAAAAATAATCCAATGTGATTAAAATTGTTTATAATTTTGCTTTTCATATTTAAGTTTAGTATATTGTCACATACTATGAGGAAAACTTCCAGTTTTACTATTGTTTTTAATTTGGAAACAATCTTTCTCTATTTTTAAAGTTATGACTGATCTTACTCTATTAACCAATAGTGCTAGCTTTACCCAATATCTTATTTCTTCATGTGTTCTTATCTGTTTCTAACATTGTACTTTTTCACTTGCTTTATGTTTTGTTCTGTTCATCAGCATCACATTATTCTAATTAATATAGTTTCATTATAACCATTGAAATCTGGAAAGAAAAATCTCCTTTGATCTTCTTTTGTTATGCGTTGACAATTCTTAATTATTCACAGATTTATATGTATGCTAGAATTATTTTGTCATATTCCTTGCAACAACATGTATTGAGATTTTTATTAGAACTGTATTGAATCTAAATTTAATGTGCTAAGAACTGACATGTGTCCCCATACATGAGCATGGCTTATTTTTTAATAATTTAATTTATTTGTAATATTATTCTGTAAAATGCTATAATGTAATTTTTAAAGTTTCTGAGAGTATTTTGTTAGAAATACTCAGATACTTTAAACTTTTGTTGATATTGCAGTCATATATTCATTTAAAATAAGTTGTTAATTGTTTTTTACATTTTTATAGATGGGAAATTGGCTTGTGTATTTATTTTAAGCAAACCTTGTAAAATCCCTTCAATTACTTCTAAGAATTTATGTTTTAGTAAATAAGCTTTATGGGAATATAAAACATTTATCTCTAGTTTTTATATTTTTGATTATAAATGTGTATTGGATTTTACCAAATACTTTTTCTTGAATGATTGAGAGGGTCATACAAATCTCTTCTCCAGTACATTACATGGTGAATTTTACATGATTTTAATAATAATAAACTAATGTTCTTTGAATACATATTGCCTATTTATTATATATTGGTTTCTTCCACCAAGTTTGTTTGGAAATTATCTTTTTTAGCAGTAATACCATAATTGGTATTTTAAAAGTTAAGAAATTAAAAATTGTTATTCCCATTCCTCCAAATGAAAAGGCTTTCTCCTTTTAGGCCTTTCAATCCATCATCCTTCTCATTTAATTATTCTCTCATGTTTCAAATCTTCTCCCTTCAAACTATTCTGGGTGGTCTTTTCAAATTTATTATCAATTTTTAAAATTTGCATTCCTTTGTGACTAATCTGGGGCTTAATTCATAAATTGATTTGTCTCTGAGTTAATTTTGTATCCAGAAACTTTTTTTTTTAAAGAAAAAAAACTTTATTTTTCCTTCTTTCTGGTCATGGTAACTGGTCCTATTTATCCATTTTTCAATAAAAATTATTTCTTTACATGTTTCATATATGGTTATTTTACATTCTATTTTTAAAGTGAATGGCTTTAAGAGTTTTAGGCTCTAAAAACTCCCATGTGTTGATTATTTTGATTGCCATACATAGAACTTTGTATTCTTCTGTGTTTGGTGAGTTTTTATTATTAGGTCGTATTTGAACATTTTAACATGTGAGAACCCATAAATATATGTATTGAGCATTCCATGTAATCCATAGAGGATATATACTCGTTTCTTGAAGCACTATGGATACTAAGAACCAAGGAAAGTTTAATTTCTTAGCCTAGAAATGCTCTATCCAATGACTGATATAACTTTATAAGTGGCCTAGGCCTGTGGAGAAACTTAGGAAGTACATGTGACAGACAAAAAAGTTTATGGTGTGTTAAAAGGACAAACTATCTGTGTGCTTAAGCAATTCTGAGTACTTCTGGCCTGATGCTCCTCCCACTAACATGGGTAAAGTTAATGTAGTAACCAATCACATAAATTTATACAGATATTGTTTTGCATTTTTACACATCAGCATTACTGGTTGGAATGAACCAACACCTGAAAAATTCAGTAAGCTAATATTTCCGGGATTCTGTGTTAGTGGATCTGAGATTAGTGCACTTTAGGTAAGCCAGCTGCTTTATCATTGTCTCTACTTTTGCAACTGTCCTGGAGGATAGGATCTGGCCACTGATGACTACCATCTATGGTCAGCATTTGGAAGAGAAAGCAATGAAATATGTTCCTAGTCTCTCTAGAACCATGACAGCAGAGCTTTACAGACATATGGTGAGGGGCATGTAGCCTCATCAAGTACAGACACTAAATACTAGCATTCATCACCAAAAATGGAGCATTCATAAAAAGGTAATGAATGAGATCAGTATATGCAGTTTCCAAACTGGCTAGTTTCCAAACTGGCTAGTTTCCAAAAAGGCTTCTAATTTACCTAAAAGAATCTAGGAAGTACTCTACACTCCTCTAAGAAAGAATGTGAAAGAATTGGAGAACAAGTAAAAGGCTATATTTGGTGGAGGGCAAATAAGAAGGTCACTCCTGGGTGTCTTGGCAGAACTTCAGACAATGTATTAATGTCATGAAACCAGACTATGGACAAAATTGTCAAGAGGTTGAAAAAGAACTTTGACTAGAGATTGATAAGAGGTTGAAAAAGAACCACTGAGAAAGATTATAAAGGTTATAGGAATCCAACAGATTTTCACTGTGAACTCTCTTCAGGCAATCTCAGTGACTGGTGTGCATGCTCAGATGCTTAGTTGTGTCCTGCTCTTTGAGATCTCATGGACTGTAGCCCACTGGGTTCCTCTGTCCATGAGATTTTTCAGGCAAGAATATTGAAATGAGTCCTACTCATTCCACCATTCCCTACTCCAGGGGATCTTCCCAACCTAGAGATAGAACCTGTGTCTACTGGATTGCAAGTAGTTCTTTACTGTTGACCCAGTGGTGAAGGCCCTCAGCAGTTGTGTGGGGCAAAACAAATAAACAAAAACAAAACAAGCAAAAACAGCTACAACAAAAATACTTGGGAATTTTCTTGGCTGAAGTAGAAATTATCTAAGCAACTAAGGAGTCCTGTGAAGACATGAAGAAGGGACATTCTCAGTTTACCCGTCACTGAGAGATAGTCATTGTTAAGGTCTCAGTAATTTCAGCTAATTTTCAAGGTTCACATATTTAGAGTCTGAAGGCAAACTCTTAAAGTGACTAAGAACTTTAGAGTATGCTCTCATAATCATAAGCTTTAATGTATCCAACAAAAACTCATTTACATGACCTAAATTATAGATCCAATGTGATAAATATAAATACTTTATTTAATGAAAACCTAACTTGGGGTGAAATATATTAGTTTTAAAAGTACATCAAAGATTATTCCTATTCTTCTGTTACAAACACTATTTTAAGTAGCCACTTGTCAAGTAAGTATATGAAATAATAATTCTCAGAATGAATATGCTATGCTATGCTAAGTCACTTCAGTCGTGTTCGACTGTGTGACCCCATAGACGGCAGCCCACCAGGCTCCGCCATCCCTGGGATTCTCTAGGCAAGAACACTGGAGTGGGTTGCCATTTCCTTCTCCAATGCATGAAAGTGAAAAGTGAAAGTGAAATCGCTCAGTTGTGTCTGACTCTTAGCGACCCCATAGGCTGCAGCCTTCCAGGCTCCTCCGTCCATGGGATTTTCCAAGCAAGAGTACTGGAGTGGGTTGCCATTGCCTTCTCCACTCAGAATGAATAGGCTTCTCAAAATTGAGAATAACTTTTTACCATGGCAAAACAAAGTTGTGAAGAGGAAAACACATATGAATACAATTTGTTATTTTTTCCTCTCTAGAATAGCTGATAACTAGGTGGTTGACTGAAGTGACTGGTGGTTTTCCTCACCAGGCAAACATAAACTGAATAGTACTGGAAAGGCCATCAAGAGCTTCCAGAAATCAGATTTTAGAGCTGAATGTGTTATACAAGTACATCCTTTTCCCTTTGTTTTAAGGCTGTCATTCTGGAACATTCAGAAGTGTTGCATTCATAACCAGAGGCAGAGAACAACCATGAAAAGGCACAGTCTTCAATTTTTTATGCATTTCAAAAAAGGAGTATTATGATTGCTTTAGAAAAATAAAAACTCCCTGCCAACTGATACAGAATACTGGGCTGATATGGTCATTTCCTAGCATTCTTATATATTTATGAAGTTTTCTCTGAATTCTCATTTGGAACACAACTAGATTTCATCCCATAAATTATTCTTTTTTTTTTTTTTTAATGTACAGGGCCATCTATCCATTTTTTCATAAAACTTCATGACATATGTATGTAATTATTATCCCCATTTTAGAAGTGGACAACCTAAGGCTCAGTGGTTACTTTTATAGAATCATTTATTTGTAACAGAGGACAGCAAAGATCCAAACACCATTTCTCTGTCCCAATCACAAATATATTAGCCTGCCCTAAAAATGCTTTATTGTAATAGAAAAAAATTGATGACCAAAAAATATTTCTAATCTTAAATCACTATAGAAATATTATGTTTCACTATTGTCAAAATAATCATATATATATATAATATATATATAATGTGATGTTTACACATAAAATAAAGCTAACTGTGAACTTGATCCATACATACATTTCCTAAATGTGTTTTTTTTCCTCTGATTTTGGAGATAAGAGGGAAAAAATGGACAAAGGATGATTTAAAGAGAGTCTGTTCAAAATATTCAGAAAATGATTGATTCTACACTCATGAAAAAGAGCAATATATAAGGTGTGTTGGCCAGTTTGGGCTGCAGTAACAGAATATCATAGACTAAGTGCCCTATATGGGCTTCCCAGGTAGTTCAAATGGTAAAGAACCCACCCGCCAAGGCAGGAGATATGAAAGATGTGGGTTTGATCCCTGAGTTGGTAAGATTCCCTGGAGAAGGGAACAGCAACCCATTCCAGTATTCTTGCCTGGAGAATCCCATGGACAGCAAACCTGTCAGGCTACAGTCCATAGGATAACAAAGAGTTGGACATGACTAAAGTGACTTATCATGCATGTACAGTTGCCCCATAAATAGCAGAAATTTATTTTCACACAGTTTCAAGCCTAAAGTGCAGGATGCCAACACGACTGGGTTCTGGTGAGGGTCCTCTTTAGGATTCCAAAATTCAGACACCTGTATGGTCACACAGAAAAGAACAGACAAGGAGAGCATGCTCTACTTTATCTCCTATAAAGGGCACTACTCTCATTCATGGGGGCTCCACCCTTGTGTTCTTATATTATTCTAATTATGCCCTAAATCTCTACTAGTTAATATCATCTCATTGCAGATAAGGTTTATTACTTTATTAAGATCAATAGCATGTGATCCAGTTGTGCCATTTAATGTATTAACATTTATAAGTAAATGAGAAAATTTAGTTATTGTAGATAATAGTTTGAAGATATTTTATTTTGTTTATAGAATGTTGGCTGTTTGATGGGTTGAATAATTCATGGCAATAGTAAAAGATATAGTCTTGATAATTCATGAGACAGTGTGAGAAATTAATGATTTCTATAAGATTAAATTTTTGATCAAGAGGATGATGGAGAAATTTAGTAACATATGGAATAACTATCAACTCTATGTCTCCTAACTTCTTCAATGCACCATTGATATTGGTCACTAATGAATAGCCAGGTCAAGGGATATACATACTTAGCTTTGACCAAACTTTGTTACACCTAGTAGGCACCCTACTTTGTACTACTATAATAGCTTTTAATATGTTGCTGTTATTGACCACAGACACATTTGTATAATCATTTAATGAATATCTCAGTCAGGTAACATCCACTCTCAAACTGACATCTTACACAGCCTTCTTCAACAAATTTCATTTCAATATAATTGTATCCTGACTTTAATTTCCTTATCTTCATATTCTTATGCAATATCAAGACTCTTGCATAATAAAAGTCACATAAAACTAATGCTTGTTTTTGGATTGTGCTTTTTCAGAATGGTGTAATGGTATTATAATCATAGATACAGGTGACTGCCAAACTTTATTCTTACAGATCTTTAATAGGAAAATTAATGCAAGCTAAAAATAAGAAGTGGCTATCAATCTATTCATCTCTATGGCAGAAAATAATCTCAAATCTGTTGACATTTCAGTATTTCAGATCCCAAGTGATTCTGGAAGCTCAAAACCAAAATAGTGCATTATTTACATTCATAATTTGTCTGCTTTTGAGGAAAATGACATCTGTGCAATATTTTCCTTCCAAAATATATTAATTTCTACATAGACTGAATTTAGAGCTTGTATAACTAATGCAGAATACTACTCCTGTCAAGTCATATATAAAATAACATTACAAAATATACATTTATATTTTAGTAGATAACTTCAGAAATAAGCATAAATTAATGTTCTATACTATAAATATGTCAATTTCATAATAAGATTTATTAGAGTTTTAGTTAAAGAAGATGTAATTCTTTTTTCTTTCAGTAAGTATCTAATTCTATGAATTTTCATACATGCAGTCCATCACCACACTCAGCATACAGGAAAATTCCATCACCAAAAATCCCCTCATGTTGCAACTTTGTAGTCAAATCCTCTGCTCATCCCTTATCCCTTACAGCACTGATCTTTTCTCCATATTTATACAATTATATTTTCCAGAAATTTGTAAAAACTGTAGTTATATCACACTAAACCATGTAAGATTACTATTTTACTTTCTTTTGTAGTTTGCCCATGTCACTGGTTATGCCATTGTTTTGCTCCCTTTTATTACTTAATGGTATCCCATTGAATACATGTACAGTGAATACACTGTCTTTTAATCCACCAAAAATTGATAATTGGTAATGATAATGTCTTGAAGGACATATAACTTATTACACCTTCTTGGTGATTTAAACAATGATTCTATAAGCATTCATACACAGGTTTTCACATGACATTTTGTTCCTCTAGGTAGAACCATACATACATATATGTTTGACTTTATAAGAAACTGACAAGCTGATTTTCAAATTGACTGTAACTGCTTTCATTCTGAAAAAAAGTGTATGAGAAATAGTTTTGTTTTGGTTTGGTTTTTACTTTACCAGCATTTGGCAACAGTTTGTATTGTCAGACTTCATTTTATTTTGTTCTAGCCATTCTAATCAGAGAAGGCGATGGCACCCCACTCCAGTACTCTTGCCTGGAAAGTCCCATGGATGAAGGAGCCTGGTAGGCTGCAGTCCATGGGGTCACAAAGAGTGAGACACGACTGAGCGACTTCACTTTCACTTTTCACTTTCATGCACTGGAGAAGGAAATGGCAACCCACTCCAGTGTTCTTGCCTGGAGAATCCCAGGGACGGGGGAGCCTGGTGGGTTTCCGTCTATGGGGCCGCACAGAGTCGGACACAACTGAAGCGACTTAGCAGCAGCAGAAGCAGCCATTCTAATAGGAGAAAAATAAGCCTTCCCTGGTGGCTCAGTGGTAAAGACTTGTCTGCCAATGCGGGAGACATGGGTTCAGTCTCTGGTCTGGGAAGATCCAATGGGGAGAGAAATGGCAACCCACTCCAGTATTCTTGCCTGGAAAATTCAGTTTGCAGAGGAGCCTTGTGGGCTACAGACCATGGTGTTGCAAAGAGTTGGATGTGACTGAGTGACTTGAACAAGAAAATATTTAGTATCTCATAGTCATTTTAAGTTGTATTTTAACCCTTAATAATTTTGTATGCATTTTTTGCCATCCATTTATTTTCCTTGGTGAAGTGTTTATTCAGTGTTTTTGTTCACATTTAAATTGACTTTTGTTCTTACAGTGTTGAATTTTTTTAAATATTCTAAACAGAAGTCCTTTACCAGATATGAGATGTACAAATATTTTCTCCCAGTCTCAAAAGCTTTTACTTTTTCATTATATAGTGTGCCTGTGTTTTAGTCACTCAGTCATGTCCAACTCGTTGCAACACACATGGACTGCAGCCTGCTAGGCTTCTCTGTCCATGGACTTGCCCAGGCAAGAATACTGGAGTGGGTGCCATTCCATTCTCCATCATTACATAGTACCTATGTATTAAAATAGATAAGAATATTTATACCTGAATAAAGTTATAATCTATTATGTCTAGATATATGTGTTTTGTGTAAATTCAACTATCTATACGTTTTCCCTCCATTTTACCCTTTAAGAACTGTCATGGTTGAGCAGAATCTTGGGAGGTGGTCTTTGGATAGGAGTCCACCATCTCCCCAGATTGCTGGCTTTCATGATTAAAGCATCTTTCCTTTCCATAGACACTTGCTCTAGAATTATTGGCTATTAGTGGCGAGCAGCTGAACTTAGATGTGTTACATTTCTACTTTAAAAGGAACTACTGACTGAAAGACAAAACAAAAGCTACACATCCTTAGGGTTGTGAGTTCACTTTTATTTGAAGACCTACTGAGGAATATAACAGAATTTTTGAGAGGGGGGTAAGTGCAAGTATACATCTCAGTAGAAGGCTGCTGCTAGTCATGAGGAGTAGATGTTGCTAATAAAGATCTTAGTGCTTTTCTAGGTATGAGAAGATGTAAGAATCAGAGTTCATAAAATTTTCCCCTTAAAAATAGCTCACTATCTAAAGGCCTGATTCAGTTTTTCCCAGAGCACAGAGTGCCTCGTTCCAGACCTCCAGGTTAAATTTCTTTCAGGGTGTGTAGGAAGTTAGTGATTGCAATGGCTAATGGCCTACTCCTTGCAAAGGCAGAAGCCACCACCACTGTTTAGGTGGCAACACCATTATGAACATGAAAAGATATGCCACAGGTGGGGGAAATATTTGTAAGACATATATCTGATACAGAAAATATATTCTGAATATGTAAATAAGTACTCCATTTCAATAATCTGATGCTAAACAAACCAATTAAACATGGGTAAAGCATTGAAGAGACATTTCATATTAGGATGGTTTTACCTAAGCCTAGTCTTAGGGGCTTAGGATGGGGCAGTGGCACCCCAATGTACTCTTAGGAGTACATGGAGGGGGCAGTGGCACCCCTATCCAGTACTCTTGCCTGGAAAACCCCATGGATGGAGGAGCCTGGTGGGCTGCAGTCCATGGGGTCGCTAAGAGTCGGACACGACTGAGAGACTTTCACTTTTCACTTTCATGCATTGGAGAAGGAAATGGCAACCCACTCCAGTGTTCTTTCCTGAAGAATCCCAGGGACAGGGGAGCCTGGTGAGTTCCCGTCTATGGGGTCGCACAGAGTTGGACATGACTGAAGTGACTTAGCAGTAGCAGCAGTCTTATACATAAAGGATATAATTATTTCTCTTAATGTACATTAATTTTGCTTTCTTTAACTTCTATATATATTCTGTAAATATTTAATAAAACATATTTTTGGTTTTTTTAAATAAAACATTATGCAATTTTAATTTGCATATATATATTTCTGGAATTTCCCAGGTGGTGCAGTGGTAAAGAATACACCCGCCAGTGCAGAAGACATAGGTTCCATCTCTGGGATACCCTGTAGAAGGGAAAGGCTACCCACTCCAATATTCTTGCCTGGAAAATCCCATGGACCGTGGAGTCTGGCGGGCTACAGTCCATGGAACCGCAAAGAGTTGGACACAACTGAGCTACTGAGCACAAACACACAGTGCATTGCTACATGGCTGCCTTATGTATAAATAGATGTGCTGTCTTCCAAATGTTTACTTTTATACCTTGGTTATTTGCAAAAATTACACCATAAATTTTAAATATAAAGATGAACAGAGAACATGCTATCTGCTTAAAGTGTATCATAATTATTGAGAATATTTAATCTCATATAGGTGCTTTATGGATCATATTTTTAAGTAAAATATCTCTTGAATTTTTATTCTAATTTTATTATAAATGTAAGAGTTTCTCATTATTTATATGCATCTAAATAACAGTTCTGTAAGTGAAGAAAGCTATACTTTCCTAATACATTTGGAAGTACACATCATGAATATGCATACAGATGATAGACATTTAAAAAATATTTTCAAGGCTTAGTTTACAACTTATGGTACATTGATGCAGGTAAATGATTGAATTGAGAGAAGTATCATGTTTAGCACATATTTTTTAACATTGACATACTCAAAACTTTTATGGTGCATAGGCAAATTACTTTTAAGTGTAAATTTGGGAGAAAGTTATAGAAACTATTTCCTAATGAATAGAGAATATGCTAAAAATGAGGGGGGAAACTTTAAAACTGCATCAGTTCCTCAGTGACATGACATCAGTTCCATCAGTTTCTCAGTTCCTCAGCTGCTGGTTTGGCAACTTTCCAACATGAGGTAATAAAAGAAATAAAATTCTATATATTCACCTTTGAAAATGATGCAAAACAGAGGCCAAAAGCTCAAATGTGTACAGATGTTATCATGGTGGTGTAAGCGAATGAGCCAAGCCAGATGCAAAATCAATATTTTCAAGAATTATGAAGCTGATTGATCTTGCAATGCATGGTTTTCAATGAGGCATGGATACAGAACATGTACTTCTTCCTTTTAGACTCTTTTCATGGGAAAAACCACAAAGGCAGCCTTGGTGATTAAAGGTTTCTGATACTGGAACTGAATGCCAAAAAAACAGTGGGGAGGAGTGAACAGTAGTAAACTACCAAGTGCTGTGATCCAGCTAATAAATGACTGTGATTCAGCCCTGTCAGAGCTGCAGAGGCATAGACGTCTAATATTTTCAGTTTGTTTGTTTGGAGAATAATACATACCTCAAAATGTGATATTGCATACTTGAACAGAAATTTAATAAAAGCAAATCTATGTACATGGGCTTCCCTTGTGGCTCAGCTGGTAAAGAACCCACTTGCAATGTGGGAGACCTGGGTTTGATCCCTGGGTTGGGAAGATTGCCTGGAGAAGAAAAGGCTACCCACTCCAGGATTCTGGCCTGGAGAATTCCATGGACTGTATATAGTCCATGAGGTCACAAAGAGTCGGACATGACTAAGTAACTTTCACTTTCACTATGCACACACAAACACACACTTGTGGACCAATATTTCCTTAATCAATCAAAACCCCAATTTGGACAATATAGATCATGTGAGTTGCCAATGAAAACTATAATAGTAGTAATATACAAATTGGATAGGCGTTTGAGCTCAACGTTCCTATAAAATTCCTACCATCTTGTAAATTAGATGATTCTGAGTTTATAGCTCTAGTGATTATTGTAAAACTCTCAGCATCTAGACTCCAAAAACAATTGTTGTGTTATTTGCAACTGCAATTTAAAACATCAATATGCTATGCTTTTTTTTTTCTATTTTTTTCTTTTCTTTTATTTTTTTAACTTTACAATGCTTTTTAGAGCAAAAAGTTTGTCAATTATTTTTTCTCATATGCCTAGGAGTCAGTAATACAGTAGGCTTGCTCTAAATATTTTGTAATAAACGACTGAAGACTACAATTGATATAGCATTCTTTACATCCTTAATTATTTAATTGTAATAGGTTATTGCAAGTTTTTGTAAGATAAAGTGCCTAAATTTACTCCATTTCCCCTTCTCTCTCTATTCTCAACTTTCTCAAGTATATATAGGAGAAATTAACTTTTGAAGCCATACAAAGCATCTGTTAAAACATGTGAGCAAAAGAGAATGAGTCTCCACAGACTACTCTTTCTGCTTTTAAGTGAAAGTCATAAAGAAGTCATACTCATTATTAAAATGTAAAATAGTGCTGTCATTCCTAAAATAAAATTTCCATAGAACTAAGAAACATTTGAGTTGTGTCTTTTATATAACTAATTCAAATTTGAGGATTTTATATATTAGAGCATCTTTATGATTCACAATTTTAATTAAATACAGATGATAGGTGATCATCAATGTAATAATTGCATTTAAATATCCTAGAAAAGTTGCAGTTTACTAGGTAAAATATTTAATCTAATTAGACTTCAAAGAATATAAGTGTACTTCAAAGATTCTGAGCTCCACTTTTTCCAAACTGTGTTGTCAAAATGAGTTATTAATACAACCAAAATTTGTGGCATAGAATCACATTATACTGCATCACACAAGTATGCAATTGCTCACTTACTAAATATTTAAACAAAGTACACCAACATCTTGACTATCATCTGTACCTATGTTCTCAGTGGTGTCCAGCCCTGTGATCCCATGGACTGTAGTCTGCTAGGCGTTTCAGTCCATAGTATTTTCTTGGCAAGAATATTGGGTGGGTTGCCATTTCCTCCTGCAGAGGATCTTCCTGATTTTCTCTTAAATATTTTGCCACATAAAAGGACAAGCAAGTCAATGAAGATTTACATGTTAGTCAATAGTAACCTTCTTGACAATGCCCAGATAATTAGGTGGCCGGTGAATGATTCTTTTCAAAAAGCCTTATCTTTGAACCTGGAAGGATGATCACTCAGATAAAAGGAAATTATCATACTGGAACTAGGACAGAATAGAATCAATTTATTGGTCTCTACTGCTAGTGCTCTTCACTCAAAGTAGAGAAAGTAAAAAGTAGTGTGCTATTTTTTGTTCTATTTTGTATGAATTCTCAAAGTTCAAGACATTTGGTTTTAAGAGTAATTTGGTCACTTTGCAATCTTATCTCTTCATCATTGGTTATTGATTAATGTGCCACACACTTACTAAAAGTAAAAGAAATACATTCAATATCTTTGAGTTTCATATGAGGCAAATATATTTTAATGCACTTATATTTTCATATACTTTCACACTTAAAAAGTAATACTTCAAAATTATATTCATTAAAAACTCAGATGTATCAGAGATTAAAGTATTTTCAATGTGTGATATTATAATCAATAAAATACTGAGGAAAAATACATACTAACTAGAAATCACTAAAAGTTGAAAGACTATGCTCCTGCTTCTGAATAGAATATGACAGCCACAACTTATTTATTAGTCAAAGTAAAAAATG